>NC_044313.2:37982203-38586132 GCF_007474595.2 Lynx canadensis | reverse complement strand
TTTACTGACTTACACTAAATTAGCAATTTTTTAAGCATTCAGACAACTATAGAGACAACAAAAGTTCTAGAGATACATTGGTAGTTAGAGTCAGAATTGATGAAATCAACTGTGGCAGTTTGCCTGAGAGGACACAAATGCTTCCTTGTGTGCATGATATTAACATTAGGAAGGAAGGCAGCGTTTCATCTGACCCATGCAGATGCGAGGAGAAATGGAGGAAATTCAAAGCAAACAAAGCAAAGCAATCAGGTGCTGGGATGACAAAGAGAAGCATTTCCAAACTCCTGCTCTGCAGAGGCTAGTCACAAGCAGTGCCCAGGGGTGTCGATGGATTGGATGTCGATGGTGACTGCTAGGCTTGGAGTTCTGCTGGAGGAAGTTGGGGAGGGAAGGAGGTCATGGAAGGCTGTCAATTCCATTGACTGGAGGCTAAAATCTAAGAATGAGCTGCTAGAAAGACTGAGCTCACCGTGATACACATTTGAGTAGCATTTGATGAGACCATAGAGGCAGAGCTACTCCAGTCTCATTGCTGATCAGAAGAATATCAGAATCACTGCTGACCAGAAGAAGGACTGTTCTCTCTCCCTTAACATCAGAGCCTATCAGGCTGAGGCACCAAAACAGCCCCTTTCTTGCCCCCTCCTTGCAGCTGGATGGAGACATCTGGAATCCAAGACTTTGGGAGAGTTGAAGTTATTCTATACTTGGAGGGATAGAGAGCCAGCATAACCCCAGGCTTCCAGCTAGACCTTTCCTGAGCTAAAATATCAGAACAGAAAGGTTCCTGCAGTGTCCCTAACCTCACAACAGATTTCATTTAAAATAATAATAATAATAATAATAATAATATATAAAAGCAACAGGATCTCAGGAGAATATTACAAGGATGTGATCCACTAACAAAAGGGTTGAAAATCATAGAACCTTGAAAATCAAGAGGCATTGAGTGACACGGATGCTCCTACGTTTCACCATCTTCCTTTTTAAGTAACAAGTCCCCAAACTACACATTAAAATAAATGTAGCAGGGATAAAAACATGGTTTAGAAAATCAACGGCATCAAATGCATTATGTTGGGATATGTCATAAGATCAGCAGCAGTTCAGGGGCATGTAAGCCACCAGAGCCTCAGGAAATGTTCTGTGTTTGCTCGAGGAATGTTGTTAAGGGTTATATCATACAGTCACCTCTAACAGGGTCAATGAGAAATATTTCTCTTAAGCCTCAGCACCAGGAATAGCTATGATTGTCCCGAGTCACCGACTTGAGTTTCCTTTATGTGCACTCTGACACATAAATGATTATGTTACCATCGTTCCACTTGTTGCTAGGAAACTTAGAGCCAAATATGTGGCCTATCTCTGGCTGGGTTACAGGATCTCCTGGAATGCATTTTACCTGCCAATATAACTTTTGGGTCTCTCTATTTTCCCTATTCATGCTATCCCTTTGCTAGTTTCTTAACTAATATTTTTAGATATGGCCATATTATATTTTTAGCTGTCACCTTAAATCCTTTTAGGACTGAGGATGTCAAGAAATAGATAGTTGAATAAGTAAATACAAGTAATGGGGGACCAACAAACAAAGGGGGACCCAAGAATGCATCAGTTTGATGAGTCAGATGGTCCAGGATATCTTTAGCAATACTGGTCAGCTCACCATGATTACTGTGACCCATTCCGGACACAATGTTTTACGAATAATGACTGACGACTTCAAACACATCAGAAGAAGAAAAGATAGAAGAGTCTGGAAATTTTGAGACCAAAGAAATGTGGTTAATCTGGAAAAGTAAAAACTTGGGAGAATATTCTAGAATATTGGGATTCTTGAAGAAACATCACATGGAAAAAAAGAATGTACTCATTCTATTTCAATTCGGGCACCAGAACTAGAACCAGTGATTGGCAGCCAAAGACTGGGGCAGATTTGAAATCAATGTAAAGAGAAGTTCTGACCAGGAGGACTATGAAACAAAGGCATCACTGTGCTGTGCTGGGGAGCAGAGGGCCATGAGCAAGCAAAGCCTGCATTGTGAAGAAGGGACTTCTACAAGTAGCTGCTCTCAAGGTTGTCTTTCCAATGAGGGAGTCCAGATGCCATCGCTCTTCCAACTCACTGACTCTGAGCAAATTGCTCTCCTTCCTGGGTCTCATCGTGCTCATGCCAAACGGCAAGTTGGTGACCCTGAAGTCTTGACATGCTAGGTATCCCTTATTCACAGATAACTGCCTGGTATTCGCTACACCCTTTTCCAAAGGAAAAGTTCACCAGATTCATTAAGTAAAACACCATTGTGAGAGCTAGACCTTTCTGTGTCGGGATGATTGATAAGTGCTTGATCAGCCAGTTGCACAGGCCACTGTTCAGCCCTGTCCCCTCCACTCCACCAGGAGACGGAAGAAAAACACAGCCCTCCATGCCACGTTGCGGGCCAAGGCAAGGTTCATTCGGAATTGCAGCGGGACTAACCTGGTGTGGGATGGACCAGGGGAATTAACGAAAACAAACGGAGGACAGACTCACTTGGGCAGCACACGGATGAAGAAACCAAGAGGAAATGAAGTCAGAGAAGGTTCCTGCATGTTTATTTCAGAGTTGACAGAGCATAGGCCCAGTCCGACAGAGTTTCTGATTTATGAAGTATTTTTATTATATTACCTATTTTATATTGTATCAGAGGCTCTGCTCTTTGAGCCAGACAAATCAACAGCAACCTCACAAGAGCCTTTGGTCTAGATAGAAGAATATAAACTCTTACAACCTTCCTGCTCTGGACCGAGATTTCTGCCAAAGGTTGATCTGGGTTTTTGGACTTCTGGAGCTGGCCTCCGTGTATTGGGAAAGTGAGGTTCACGCAGAATATAAATGTTTCTGTTCCGTACGTTGTCGAAAGGCGAAGGGTTTAAGGTTTGTTTGACAAAAACCAACAAAAACACTGTTGCCTGCTGCTACAGAAAATGTGTGTTTCCTATTTTGTCTGGGCAGTGGCTAAATCGCTCTACTTTGGCATAGCCAGATCCACAGTGGACAAGATTTTATCCGCCGGGGCGATCCCAAGGCTCCCGCCCTTCCTGGGGACTTGCAGCCTGACGGAGGCGTCGGGGAGTACAGGTCTGCCTCCCGTCCTTCACGTGTGTTTTCTTTTTTCAAAGAAGCAATTCTTCCACTTGAGCAGATGCCAGTTCCAACGGAGAGCTCGCCTGGGGCTTTTCTGGCTCCAAATAGCTGAACTGAGTCATTGTTAGCAGTGAATTAGTAAGGTTTTATGCTAAACATGTGTTACTAACTCGAAGCATGCCCCCCCCCACCCCCCGGTTCAGTGTACCTGGAATACTTCTGCGAGCTCTCTCCACCGGGGCACCTCGTGTGGGGTGGCGCCCGGGACCCCGGGAGCAGGGGCCGGGTACAGATGGAGTGGCTCTCCCTGCAGCTCTCCTCGCAGGGACGTATGTGGGCACACACTCTTTGCTCTTCGGCCTCATCTAGTAAATTCCTATTTATCCTCCATGACCAGATTAAAAGCTCAAAGTCAGAACGCTTACAGGGTTCTGTAAAGTTACGCCTTTAATGGGGTGAGTGTATGTCCATATGTACTTATGGCCCAGGGCCAAAGCATTTCCCCAGCGCAGTGCTGGCCCTGAAACTGTCCCCAGGAAAAGCTTGCCGAATGACGAAGGACAGAAGGAGCAAGTGAATAAACAAAACATAACTGATACCACCGCGGGACGAGCAGCAGCTCATGCTCCGGCGAAGACACTGAGCGATCTAACCAACCCCCGCTTCCTGTCGTGGTGAGGCTTGCCCTCGATTTTATGCCAGAATCTTGAATGAATGCTCCTGCTGCATGAGAACTTACAGTGGCGGCATCAGCCCTGGGAAAAGACGGAAGCATTAGATTCCTCCAAGGCTGCTGATGAGCTAGAGACGCAGGGTCCAGAGGCACTTTGCCTACGCCTCAGTCAAATGCAGTCTGGCTCTACTGAATCCCCGTCTTGTTTTCAAACTGTGGTAAAATACACACGGCCTGAGGTTTACCATCGTAACCATCTTTAAAGGTACAGGTCAGCGGTGATGAGTGCATTCCCAGGGTTGTACCACCATCACCCCTACCCATCTCCAGACCTCCTTCCATCTCCCAAAACCAAAACTCTGGTCTCCTTAAACACTAGCTGCCCATGCCCCCCAGCCCCTGGCAACCACCATTTCATTTTCTGTCTCCGTGATCTTAACTACTCTAAGTACCTCTTGTAAGTAAAATCACACAGTATTTGTCCTTGTGCAACTGGCTTATTTCACTCGGCCTAAGGTTCTCAAAGTTCACCCGTGTTGTAGGAACCGCCCCCACCCCCGACCTTTCTGTGCAGGATGGAGACAGTGCCTCCCTCTCCCGGCTGACCCTCTCCTCCAGCATCCTGTCTCAAACTGGAAGGAAGCCTGACTGGCTTTTTTGGATGGCTGAATGGTTCCTCATTATGCTGTGAGCTAAACGATGCTTATAAAAATGGGATTTTACTGTATAACCACGGAAAATACAAGCTTAAGCAAATAGGCACTTTCCCCATTCATGTTAGAAGGTCAAGTTGGTTAAGAGAGAAAAGGCTGGGCAGATCAGCTGGTGGCCCAATTAGAAAGCTCAGAGACTTCCAAGCCCATGTTTTCACTCTCCCAAACGAGGAAAAGCAGCAGCTAAAGCTATGTGTAGCCCGAGGGCCTGGGAACAACGCACGGGCCATCTGGACCTGCCTCTAATGGAAGGCCGGGCGTTTTAGTCCCTGAAGCCCCAGGACTGAGGAGATGCACAGAGGAAATGTATGTTTCCACAGTCTCCAGGCACCACGGTGGCCCAGCCAGCCATTTGGGGGCCCAGCTGGGAATGACTGCAGATGGTGGGTGAGACCAGAAGCCTCCCAATCACATTCCTGAGTATGCCTTCTCTTCTCTCTTGTCTGCCTTGGGGGAGCCCTTTGCTTTCTCCTAGCCGAGGGCAGTAAAAACTCCCCAGAGCCTTCACACCTCTACTCTGCTGTGGCCTATGAGCTGTGGACCAACGGCAGTCTCACTAAGGGCCGAGCACAGACGGACGAGCTGGTAGAGAAAAGCCCATCCAGCCCCAACCTCTTCCAGGCTCCAAGTGGCCAGTCCAGCCACCCCTGGATCTCTGAGTTATCACGACATTCACACCCCAGGGCAGATGACAGTGAGCTGGGGGACTCGGCAGGTGCTGGTGCAATGGCCTGACCCAGCTCGGTCCTTGAGTGGCTCACAGGGGAGATGTAACTGAGCACAGGCCTCCGAGATCCAGGACCCTGTTTTCCACCTGGGTTTGAGCTTGGACTGAGATGCTGCAAGGAGCAAATGCCAGGGGGAGAGGGGAGGCCCCGGAATCTCTCAGCCCACATCTGTCTGACTGTCTCTCCGTTCTTGCTCTCCTCAACCAAATCCACAAATTAAATCATGCTGAACTAATATCCCTAATATCCAAAAAAATCCATCACCGAAAGCTCAGTTCTTGCTTGAAAATCGTTGCCCCAAGGGAGTGGGTGTGTTTAAGAGTACTTCATACATTATCTAAAAGGAAATCAGAATCGTTCTAATTCCTAGAAAAGCCCCGCACAGACAGCGGGACCCGTATGATCTCACACCGCGTGCGCGTGTGTGCACCCATGGAAGTTTCACCCCGGCCCCAGTCCAGCTGGTCAGCATTTCAAGGAGAAACCTGACCCTCCCCATGGCCATTCCCTTTCCCTCCTCCCCACGCTGAAATTTTCGCTGGCCAAATTTGCAGGATCTTTTTTTTCTATGCTTGTTTTCTTGATAAACAGTCCGTGCGCAGTGTTTGAGTTTTTTAATAGTTTCATTGCTTCACAGTTGCTGGGAAAACAATGCCATGCGGGAAACCTGAAAAATGAAGCTGGAAATAATTGAGGAAGGAATAAGGAGTTGGTTTCATTCTTACTCCTTGAATTCCAGGCAAATGGGGACATGATACAGTCCTGTGCAGAGTGAGCACCTGGCAGCCGGCCCGGGGCACAATGGACTTGTCATAGGGTCACCAGCTCCCTTGGTGGGATGGACGGCGGGAGGTAGCAGTCACCCAGGCCCTGTGAAGCACGGAGCCACAGACAACCAGCTGGATGAGCACAAGCTGTCCTTCTGCCCAGCGTAAGGGTTCAAACTAGGCTCTGGGCAGAAGGTCCAAACTGAAGGCCATGTTTTTATTAGAGGATTTGCTAAATTACCAGAGACTGCTTTGCTCCCCTTTCCAGAGTGGATTCTGGGACTGGGGAGGGAAAGTCACACTTCGAAGTCCTAGGACACACTGGGGAGGACCAGGGTCTGAGAGGCAGGTGGCTGGGCTTAGGCTCTGCCTCTGTCCCTTACCAGACGTGGCGCTGGGCACCGCGGTCCCACTGCTTGACCCAGTTCCATCACTGGACAACAAGAGGAACAATGTGTGTCCTTGGGAGCATCCGGGCAGTCGTGGAGAAAACATATTTGAACAGTGAAGACTTAGAACTGAACAGCTGGACGGACGAGGTACTGAGTCAAGTGGGAGCAATGGCCCAACATGCCCAGGGGCTCCCCGAGGTTGAGGCCTCCCGACAAAGCAGACACACTCTGAGTTGTGGGGAGCAAACAGCTCACGGACATGGGCCCAAACGTGCTTTCCTCGGCTACAGCAGAGTCCCCCAAATGTGGACACTCCTCGCCATTGGCCTGTGTTTTGTTTCATGCACATTTCCTTCATTTACATCTCTGAAGACCCATCGGGTGCTTAAGGAAGAGGCTGGGATGCACAGAATTCGGCCAAAGTCATCCCCCAGTGCAAAGAGCACAATTAGAGCAGGGCCGAGGCTGAAGAGAAGCCCTTTGAGCTGTGTGACAGGAGCCATCTCGCAGGTACTCCAACAGGGGAGATAGGAATAACACAGCCCTGCACGGGCCCACGCAGGGCTGAGCGGCAAGGGGGATGGGTGGCATTGAATACATTGAATATGTGCCCAGCCGCAGTCCTCCAGTCCCCAAAGCTCCGTCACCGAAACTTCTCTGCACCCCTACACTGATGCTCAGTTTTGGAATGTGTCCTCTTATCTTCATGGGTCTGACAGGAGGAAGGAGAGACTACTGAAAACCAGGGCATTTTAAGTGGCCTACTCAGGCCAACGGCTAAGCTTTTCCTCCGTCTCCCTCTAGAAGATTCTATATCTCCAGGTTTGTCTCATGGATCCAGTTTGTTTAAGTTTTGTCCCCACACCCAGGATGTTGTGGGGGTGATTACAGAGTCTCAGCGCGAGGGGCTCGTTAGAGAAGGGACGGAGTCTGTCTTACCCGCTGCTGCTCATTCAGGGCCCAGCACAGCTTCGGACACAGCACCGAAGCTTGGTATCCCTGCTTCAGCACATGCAGTGGGTGAGGAGGCTTCCCTGCAGGATCTGAAAACCTCAACTCTGGAAGGGCTGGGCCCAGGCAGACTCATAGCCTTGGCAGATTGGCTTCTGTTTCTGTGCCAAGGGGCGTCCGGGTTAAGACCTGCTATACAAATGCTCTTTTACCCACATTCACTTCGGCTGCTTATGTAGCGATACGGGGCTTATTTCTGCGGATTAAACAAAGGATCCGGGACACCCACCCCTGAGTCTCAGGGGTTTCGTGTGGTGATGGGTAAGGGTTCAAAACCTCCTATCCAGAGTAGGGAAAGACATATATGTTGGATGCTTGCTGCTCCTATGTGCTCCAACTTTACCTTCCCCAAATTCTGTGAATGCAGTATTATAATGTCTATTTTACAGATGTGTGATCTCTATGACAGAATACATTGTTCTTTGTATACAATGATCCCAATTATAAAATAATGCGTTTATACCCATACATTCATCAGAAAACTTGGTAACTGGACCTGCCTAGCACTCGATGCAAGATTGGAGGCTCTCTGCCTTTGCCTGCAATTGGGATGTCACGATTTTCCAAATCCCATTTCCGGAAGAAGTATTCAACGTGCGTTTCATGAACACGTCAGCGCAAACACAGCCCAGGAATGGTCCAGCCAGCCAAAAAGCAATAGTGCACCCTACTATCGTGACATTTCTATGTGACTAGACTAGAAATCAGAAGATACGCAGTCGGCTCCTCTCTCTGAATCTCTGTTTCTGTGACCTTAGGATAGTCCCTTCATCTCTTGGCACCTTAGTTACCTCACTTTTCATGTGATGTGTGTCTTTCTCCCCAATACTCCCACCTGAAAATCAGGGAGCTGGGGTCCCAGAAGTGAAGCCATTGTCCAGGTGTATGTACAGTCATATTTTGAGTCCTGGCCTGACCAACTGCACATCTATGCTCCCATCCATACACCAATGTCCATTTATTCCTCAATAAGGAGGCTGGTGTCACCATTTAGAAAGGGCCAGCATGCAGAATTCCAGAGAGAACAAACTCACCTTATGTTTCCCTTCTCAAAAATTATAGCTTACTCTTAAAATAACTATTAATGTTCCCTTTACCCCTGAATGCTTCGAATCTCATCACCTGCTCTCAGAACCATTAGAACCATATCTTTGTGATGGCCACGGACATGACAAGGAAACAGAATTTCCAAGGAAATACCTTGTGTGCCTAACCTAGTAGGTAGGCAGACAGGGCCTCCACAAAGGTTGGAATCAGATAGAACCTTCCGTCTCTTCCACCCGTGGCAGTCTATGATTCAATGACTGAGAGTCACCAGTAAAGTTGGATACATTCCCAATGACAATAGAATTTTACCAGTAGGGTCCCAGTATACATGAAGTACATAGATGCACCTACATCTGTTGTTGAAACTTCATAAAGGGCCCAAACATGAAGCAGGGTCCAAGCAATGCACTTGGGCTCCAAGTGCATTTGCTTCTGGCTTGTTGGCTCTTTGAGGTTTTGCTTTTCTTTAGAAAGAACAAGAAAATGTTATTCTAATATCTCTCAGGACAATACAATCACATATCAGCTCTAGGCTCTGTTGGTTACCTTGGCAAGTTTCTGATATTTCCTTTGGCATCTCCATTACTGAATTAGGAATGGACAAACTGAGATCCACATTTGGATCAATCTACATTTGGTTCAATGAAGGTATGGGAGAGCTGAGAGGAATCCGTCCAGGTGGTGCAATAAACGAAAAAAGCCTTGAACGAAGCAGTCAAATGCTCTACCCCTGAGCTATACCCCCTGATAAGCCTTGAACTAGCCATAGAATCTCTTCCAATAAAATTCTACTTTGAACTGCTTTAAGTGATCAATGGGTTGAGTTGATTTTTATTTTTCCTAATGTGTGTTCACCATTTGCACTTACCCTTAAATGAAATTTCTTGTTATAGTTTTTAACCTTTTATCTATGTATGACTTCTTAGAGTTTTTACAGATTTGGAGAAGATTTTAAGAGATTTTGTCTGTTGTACTTGACCACAACTCTTTCTTTTAATTTTAATTTTGTTAGTGTTCATGGGACAGAAGCTTCAAAAGTCCTTCCATCCTGAAATCTTTTTAAAGATATAATTTCTTTATAGTTTTTTATATTGCTTTAATCCTTGGGGAAGCCTCATTCCTAGAGTTGTCAAACAAATTGTATTTTGTAATTTAATTTTATTTTTTATTATTTTATCCAAATTGACTTTATTTTACTGCATGATATGAAATATGAATCTAAATTATTTTTTTCCGTATTGTAACCACTTACCCCCAACTCCTTTTTTTTTTAAACGTACATTCTTGGGGCGCCGGGGTGGCTCAGTCGGTTGAGCACCCGACTTCGGCTCGGATCATGATCTCGTGGTTCATGAGTTCAAGCCCTGCGTTGGGCTCTGTGCTGACAGCTCAGAGCCTGGAGCCTACTTCGGATTCTGCATGTGTCTCTCTCTCTGCTCTCCCCCCACTCATACTCTGTCTGTCTGTCTCTCAAAAGTAAATAAACATAAAAAAAAGTTTAAAAATGATGTACATTCTTCATTGTTTATGACAATTATTCCTTCTATTAAATTCGTATCGAAAGAAAGTCAGCATTTTGGATTCCTTGCCTGTTCTTCTGGTTCACATTATATTTTTTAAAAATATATTCTACTATCACATCAGTTTGGTCAAACATTCTTGTATCATATTAGCTTCAGAATATCATTTGAAATCCTCACAAATTTACTTCCCATACTACTTACAGTATGATTTTATTAACCTTAAACAATACACCATTATCTTTCCCTTAGTTAATCTGAATACATATTTATGTTCAAGGATATTTATAATAGTGTTATTTTTTTTAATTGTTTTAATGTTTCGTTTTATTTTCGAGAGACAGAGAGAGACCGAGCATGAGTGGGGCAGGACAGAGAGAGAGGGAGGGAGACACAGAATCCAAAGGAGGCTCCAGGCTCTGAACCATCAGCACGGAGCCCGACGTGGGGCTCAAACCCACAAACCACGAGATCGTGACCTGAGCCGAAGTCGGAGACTTAACCGACTGAGCCCCCAGGCGCCCCTACAATAGTGTTATTTTTAACATGAGATTCAATTTACCTAAATTTCAAAGAGTAGCATGACAAATCATACTCTAAATTATTAAGCATCATAGCACCATTAAAATATTATCAAGTAACATGTAATAGCACGGACACCGTTCTTATTGTAAGCTTAAGTAAAAATGACAGAATACATTGTTCTTTGTATACAATGATCCCAATTATAAAATAATGTGTTTATACCCATACATTCATTGAACAGTTCTTTAGAGGGCTGAGGTTACAGCGGTTGACAAAGCACACACTAACTGCTGCCCTCATGGGACACCCTCACGGGATTCCCCAGTGTGCTGAGAGCCAGCATTGCGCTGAAGCTGGTTCAAACCACTTTGCAAGAGCAAATTGTGAAAGACTCAGGAATTTGCAAGCCGGTTGTTAAACACAGCCATCCTCCCAATGGGCCGTAGTGTGGGCACTTACACCTCTGACAGACAGTGCACACGCCGGTCCCCAACCCACCCTGCCTTGCGGAGACATTTATTGTTACTGTTACCCATTTACCAGAACCCCACGGGTGGGGGAGGGGTCATTTGACAAGACAACGGAAGTCAAAGATTTAAGTCATAAATCAGATAGTAATCGGTACTAAAGAGAAAAATTAAAGCTGGGAAGTGGGATAAGGGGAGTTCAGGGTTGGAGGAGGTGTGGCATTTTGGATAAAGTCACCAGGGAAGAGCTCACTGAGAAGGTGACATTTAAGAAAAGGGGCTGAGAAAGGGAGGCCTGGATCTTGTGGGCAGAAGGCTCCGAAACAGAGCTTCAAGGTTGGCCAAGGTACGCATGCCCATTTTCTGAGCAGACAGAGATGCACAGAGTGGGGGGAAATTTTGTCTCCTCCGCCGCGAAGCAGAAGGTTCTTCTGGACTGACTGGTGCCAGCTTGAGTGAGAATTGGGGGTTTAAATCAAATGGTCTGTGGTTCGGAGATTATAAGAATGTGGAGCGAAACCAAGAAACTACAGCAGAGGTTTAGCACGGGAACTGCCTCCACATGGGGGGTCTGCCTCTCTGTGTGGATTTCCTATCATCCCTGGAGACCGAGGCACCAGGTTTGAGCAGTAGACCGTGAACCCCCTTTGCGAATCAGTGGGAGGGGTAGAGAGGGTGAGGAAGAATTTTCAGTCATTCAAAGCCTGGGAAGATTTCAGTTCGTCACTGAGGAATTTCTAGACACTTCAGTAAGAGTTGGAGCGGGCAAGGAGTTCCCTCAGCTTGTTTCTAGATTCACAATAGTGCCAACAAATCCAGCACTCCATACTCCCCCCTCATCACAGCTCTATCCATGCAAGTGGGGGAGGGAGGGGGTGACCGTGACCAAAAAAATGATGTGCAAAGCACAGTTTGTCACTCTTCCTTTTTGACTTTAGACAAGGAAATCCGTGGCCAATCAAGTTCTGGGTGACAGGAACCTGGGAAAGATATATTAAGACATTAAGAGAGCCAAGTGTCCAAATATGTAGTTATCAGGAATGCACATAAGGCAATGCTCTCAAATATTAAACACACATAACAAAAACAGAAACTCCCAGAGGACAGTGTGTCCTGGCATGTTTGGAAGGGCACCTGCCTGTGTTCCTCCTCCTTCTACCTGCTCAGCTAATCCGTACCGCTGCATCTGCACAGGACTATTCTAGATCAACCCCTCTTGACTCGTTGACTTAATAATCCTTTTGTGGTCTAGTTGCCACTTTTGTTCTTGCTTTTCTGATGGTTGATGGGGTCGCTGGTTTTCTCCTGGCTTCCCTAGAGAGAATGTCTCAATGTCCCCTGGTGGTAGGGCCTGGAGACTTTTCATGTGGCCCTTGTGAACCACTCTCCCTCTCCTGTGCTGCAGCCCCTCAGGGCCTGGAAGTTATTCCCAAACGTTCAGCTGTGGTTCAGTCTCAGAAATGTGCTTGTTTCTCAAGACGCTCTGCGTTGCTTTTCCTTTAAGTTGCAAAATACTTTCTTGGGCCCAAGGGTTCTGTGCTGTGCTTTGAGCTTATTTTGTTTGTTTCTCAAAATTGTTGTTCTTAGGTTTTCTTCTTCTTCTTCTTCTTCTTCTTCTTCTTCTTCTTCTTCTTCTTTTTATTTTCAGTGTTTTTCATGTTGTCTCCTGGACCTTTGACATCTGACCTCTTGCTTCGTGTGGGTTTCTCATGCGTGGTGCCAGGAAAGATAAGAGCTATCATGAAACGATTCTCTGAGTATTAATCTTTGTGGCATTTCACTTTACAATATTGGGTGAAGCATTTTAAATTAAAATGAAATGACAAATGTAGAGTGACTCACTTACAGCAGGCACTCAGCACACATTTGCAGAATGTGAGAGTGGCTTTTTTTTTTTAATGCTTATTTATTTTGAGAGAGAGAGTGCATGCAAGTGAGGGAGGGGCAGAGAGAGGGAAGGAGAGAGAGAAAATCCCAAGCAGGCTCTGTGCTGACAGTGCAGAGTCCGACACGGGGCTCGATCTCACGAACTGTGAGATCATGACCTGAGCCGAGATTGAGAGTTGGGCGCTTAACCAACTGAGGCACCCAGGTGTCCCTGGGAGAGTGGTTTGTAAGCTTCAAGATGAGTTTAAGATTTTGGCCTGTAATAGCCCCGCGGCAGTCCAAAGCATGCCTCACCTCTGGGCCACTTGCCTGCCTCAACCAGTGAAGGGGAGTGCCTGTCAGAGGCAGAGAAGCAGTCTTTGTTCCTCATGAAAGCCCTTACACTCATCACTGAGCCAGGGAGAAACCATAAAAGTATCAATGTCCATAGCAACATTATCATAAAGGATCAGTAATATATGGTCCTTAAGAGAGTCCATAACATCTCAGCCACAAAATTGAGTTAATATTTCTCCGAGTAGGTCAACTTCTTTTTTTTTAATTTTTTTTTATTCTCTTCTGCCAGGTGAAGCATTTATGGTCTTACTCTTCACGGAGCATTACCACTGAGATTTGCATTTCAGGATTTGACTTCCAAGGAAAAGAATGATAAACATCCCAAGGTGAAAAGATCTGGCTGCATTTTATAAATTTGCATAATGGTCCATTTCCAGAAGCTGGTAGGTTGATTACCCAAAAAACCCACCAAGGGAAAAAGTGCCATTTGGATTTGTTTGCACAATATTCGACACGAATCCGTCTTACCCGGCAGCTATAAAATTATCCCATTTTCTATAGAAACATATTTTTCTAGCCACCGTAATCGCTGCTTCTAAATCAAATCATTGTATTTATTCAGCGAAACTACTTTGGTTATTAAAATGACATAAAACATTCTGAACAACATTGGAACCCGGGCATAGAGGGAGTTACAGGAAATCGAGGAGAATAATTGGCTCCAAAGTTTACTTGTCTTACAAATATTTTTTCTTCCTCCATCACTTCACATTTCTGCTTGACATTATTTGATTGAACTCATGCAGATTGTGGTCCTCCGAGGAAACAACCCACTTGGGCAGTGTGAACCCTGGAAGGTCACATCTTTTGGAGTTATCTGCCGCCAAAAGAATGGCTTCCATTTATTTTTCAAGTTGAAAAAGTTTATTTTTTTCCTGTTCATGAAATTCAAAAATGCCCAGGGTAATTTAACTCAGATTGACCAAACAGAAAAAGCACGTTTTAAGCTGTGAAGGGACCTGGAATGTCTGGGTCTGGAAGGAGAGTTATTTGGAGCTTTCTTTTGGAAGCCAGGCTGCCAAATGATGGATTTTTGTCTCAAAACCTGAGCTCTGCTTTTCTACTGCAATTTGGAAGGCAAGGAACCTCGGGGTTAGAAAGGCCAGAATTCTCCCAGAATGGATAAGTAAGGTAACCAGCAAGAAGGCTAGACCAGTGGTTTCCAAACCTTGCAGATTGGACATCCCTATAGGTCTAATAAAAGAAAAAGTTGGAAGCTATGACCCCAATTCCCATGTAACAGGATGTCATGGTTGAAGTTGTTGAGGTTCACAATGGATATGAAACTGCAGACTGAAACACCACCACCAGAATTTACAAAGGAAGTTTTGAGAAGTGGCTCCATTCTGAACCAGAGACTGACCCACGATGAAAGGTCCCCAAGAGCGGGGAGGCGAAAGCGTGCTGAGAGCACGCCTTCAGAGGGAGCTAGGGGCCCCACTGGAGAGGGCAGGTGGCCCCGCTGCCGACCTCAGCCTTGAAATGCTTCCCAAAGTTGGGAGGCTCTTGGACCCACTGCCAGACTCACCCCTGAGACGCCTAGAGCAAACAGTGCACAAGACGAACTCGGGGAAGGTCAGCCCACTGCCTAGGATCTCTAGCTCCAGAAGCCATGATGCATCTAGAGACCATTTGTGGGTCACTGAGGAGAAGACAGAGTAGCAGGTATAGGTTCTGTCCAAAGGGCCACCTGGGGAAACAGAGGGACCAGCAGTAAGAATCTCCTGAGTCCTAGGTACTGGAGGAGGAGTCCCAGGCAGCCACCTGGAATAAAGGAGCATCTGTCTTGATCAGAGACTTTCCCAGCCAGGACTCCCTGAAGCTCTCAATGACGCCCACAAGAGAAAAATCCACTTGCCAGGCTCAGAGAGAACAAAGCCCCTGGCTAGGAGGCCGCTGCCCCATTCCTGATCTTTTCTTGGTCCTTCTCCCTGCTCCTTTGAAACAGCACCTAGGAAGTGGGAGAGACCATAGAAGCTGACCACTCTTCTCCCTGAAACAAGCTTAGCAGGGGAGGCATCAGAAACTTTGACTTCTAATCAAGATCAAAGCTTTTAAACAATATCCTCAGCTGACCGGTTGCTGAACTGAGCTGTGTTTTCAGGTCAGAGCCACCATAGGCTTCTCTGTTGCCTAAAGCAGGGCTGGTACTCGGCAGGGGTCCCTCAGCACAACCATTCCGGCTGCCTAGCTGCTACCTCACCCCAGCTCTCCGCCAGGACCTCAAGTTTCGATCATATAATCTGTAAATCCTTAACCAAAGGCCAAGAAATAGCTAAACCCTGATGTGCTAGAAGTGATAAAATGAGGGAGGAAGCAGCTGTCTCCCCTGTGCTGGGGGCTCCTGCTCAGGCATTTGTGACACCGCATCTCTGACTGAAGGAGCCCACGTAGTACCAGGCCTGACGTTTTCCTTCACGAGAGCGACACAGATCAGTAAGTTATCCTGAGCACCCCCGAATGCGTGCATCACCACTACTGGAAGCCACAAGAGATGCCAGGAACCACACTGGGATGTGGCGGGGCTCAGCAAGACGTGACACTCATCTGTAGGTATCCCAGCCCCCGCTGCAGCTCCCCACACCTGGACCCCAGTGCAGAGACCTGTCCTTTGCAGCTTCCAGGATCGTCTTTGGGCGCATTCCCTGCCATTTGAGGGCACCCTACCCTGCCGCAGGGGTCATTTATTCCCCAGATGCGCACTGCACTCCCCCCACCCCCTCCCCATGTCATGCCCTTTATGCCTTTGTCCTCATGGGTCCACTGTCCCTCCAGGCTGCGGCTCCAGTGTAGCAGAGACCCCGGCCTTGCTCACCCTCCCTGGCACTTAAGACACATGACACAGGACAGCCCAGAATGAAAGCTTACTTACACCAATAACAGACGTTTGGACACCAGCTCCCCCAGGGGCATGGACAGGTCCCCACTCAGCTCTCAGTCCTGGCACGAACCCCACAGCTACATTCTAGTGAAAGTGGGGCCTCCCGGAAAATCTGTCCCACCGGGACATGCTTTGAAAGCAGACCTTCTAGACTGAGATCACATCATCATTGGAACAAGAGCATCAGATCGCCCTTATTCTGGCTCCTGGATACATTTCGGAAGGAATTCCCACAGTTCATATCTAGTGAATTTTTATCAATCTGGAGGACGGAGGTTTGCAAAGCCAGGTTTTGCATGAGGACTTTGGTGGTAAGATAGAAATTTTTCCAAAAAATTCTTCCCTTAGTTGTGTTTGTGATGTTGTGGATAAGATCAAACTGTCTCCCAACTCTGAGTTATGATTAAAAACACTTCAAGGTTACTGTTTCCCTTTGTAACAATTTCAACATCTGCTTGCCAGAACGTGAAGTCCTTATTATAAATTTCTAAAGAATTGTTTTGCTTCATTGTTTTGCTAACATAAATGCAAACTAAATGCATCTACCTGTTTTCTGAGGCTCTTCACTTCTTTTATGTAAGTTGTGGTACACGAATTTTGTCATAAAACACATCAAGAAATACCTTAAGACAAAAAGATGCTCTGAACACACATACTTGAAGTCCAATTTCTTGAAAGAAGACAGTTGATAAACTGCAAACAGGATTTCTCAGTATGTAATAATATATTCAACGATTTGATACAGAAGTGAAGGACTTAAATGTAATAACAATGAATATGAAAACAGCTCATTTATTACACACTCAGAAGCAGATCGACATAAAGCCGGACACTTAAAACACAGTATCTTACTTGATCCTCCCTGCGGCACTAAGTTTAGACCCATTACACAGCTGAGGACAGGTGAGGCTCAGAGAGGCTACGTGATTTGCCCAAAGTCACAGACCTAGTAAAGAGTGACTCTAATGATTTTTGACTCTATGTAACTCTTGCTGTCTTCACTCATATACTTATCTCACATATGACACCCCTCCCACGTGCTGTGGTTTGCATCCTTTCCCCAACATAAGTGGAGAGACTTTTCCCTTGGGACACGCTGAGTCATTCTTGTTCCTCCTGTAATTAATGGCACTTACAAGTGACTTAAAAACTGGATTTTCAAAAAAAGAAAACAAAAAGTGCTCACAAGTTTTAACAACGACATGTGCTCTTTCATTATTGGACGCAAAACTTACATAATTCCCCTTAGATCAAGCTTATTAAAACTTTTCTGATCGTTATTTATCCTTACTATTACTTTGCTGATTGACTCATAGTTTCTCCCCTGTGGCTATAAATTTATTTTTTCTGATTATACTTCTGTGAGTTTTGGCATACAGATTTTGAGACTATGTTGTTAGTGGCATTTAGGCTGAGAATGATTCTATCTTACTGAAAAATACAGAATTTATTATTAAGTAATAAATGGCTTAATTTCTAAAATGCTTTACCTGTTACCTAATGTTAATATTGCCGCAATCACTTTTTGTGTGTTAGTATTTCCATGGTATGTTTTGACGTCTCTTTTAATTTTTTCTTTGCCATTTTATTTTTTTATTCAAGTATAATTAACCTACAGTGTTCTGGTAGTGTTATGTTATTCAGGTGTACAATACAAATGTATAGAACTCGACAATTCTATACATTTGTCAGTGCTCATCAAGATAAGTGTTCTCTTAATTCCTCTTTTCTATTTCCCCCCATCTTCCCACCCACCTCTCCGGCAACTACCAGTTTTTTTCTCTATATTTAGGAGTCTGTTTTTTGGTTTGTCTCTTTTTTTTTTTTCCTTTGTTAATTTGTTTTGTTTCTTGAAATCCACACAAATGAAATTAAAACCAAACTCAAAATGGATGAGAGACCTAAATGTGAGAGCTGAGACCATAACATTTCCAGAAAGGGAAATAAAAGAAAAATTAAACCATTGACACTATCCCAAAATAAAAAGTTTTTGCACAGCTAAAGAAATCATCAACAAAAGAAAAAGGCCATCTACGGAATGGAAGAAGATATTTGCAAATGACATATCCGATAAGGGGTTAATATCCAAAACATATAAAGAACATATACATCTCAACACCAAAAAAGCAAGTAATCCAATTAAAAATGAGAAAAGGACCTGAATAGACATTTTTGGAAAGAAGACATCCAGATGGCCCACAGACGCATGAAAAGATCCTCAACATCACTCATCATCAGGGAAATGCGAATCAAAACTACAATGAGATATCAACTCACGCCTATGAAGATAGCTAAAATCAAGAACACAAGAAATGATAGGTGTTGGTGAGGATGTGGAGAAAAAGGAACCCTCCTGCACTGTTGGTGGGAACGCAAACTGGTGCAGCCACTCTGGAAGACAGTATGGACGTTCCTCAAAAAATGTGAAATAGAATTGTTATATGATCCAGAATATATTTCCACGACTGGATATTTACCCAAAGAAAATGAAAACACTAATTCAAAAAGATATGTGCAGCATTATTCACAATAACCAACATAAGGAAGAAGTCTAAGTGCTTCCTATATATATAGGAAACGCTATACACACACACACACACACACACACACACACACACACATATACACATATACGTATGTATGTATATCCTTAGGAATATTACTCAGCCATAAAAAAAAAGAATGAAATCTTGCCATTTGCAACAACATGGATGGACCTAGAGGGTACAATGCTAAGTGAACGAAGTCAGCCAGAGAAAATACCATTTGCCATTTTATTTTAGATAGAAGTTTAGGACTAAGTTCTGTTTTATTTCTTTCTTACAATCAAATATAAAAACCCCTCGATTTATAATGCAAATTTAGACACTATATTGCAATTACTCCTATATGCACTTACTTTTTACCATCTTATTTGGTGTTTTTTCTTTACCAGGTTTTTTATTCACTGTTTCTTTGTTTCTTCCTATCTTCTGTCAAACTGGTTAGGTTTCATTAATTTGTTTTTCCTTCTAATGGTTTTGAAGTTCGTATTCTATTTCCATTTTTGTAGTGACCCTCAAATTTTTATTTTATACACTTAAGTTAATATATAGAAAATTAATCCCTAGTTTTACCTCTCTCCTGAACAATACAAAGATATTGGGACACAGCACTTCTTTTTTTTAATTTTTTTAAGTTCATTTATTTATTTTGACAGACAGAGCAAACAGGGGAGGGGCAGAGAGAGAGGGAGAGAGAGAATCCCAAGCAGGCTCCCCACTGTGCAGAATCTGATGCGGGGCTCAAACTCATGAACTGTGAGATCATGACCTGAGCCGAAACGAAACATCAGATCCTTAAATGACTGAGCCGCCCAGGCAGGCCCCAGGACTCATCACTTCCGATTCTACTCTTCCATCTGCCATGTTATTGCTTTTTAGTATTTTTGTTACACTTTATCCTTAAGTCTTCCAAAATTTCTGGGTTGTTTTTTTTTTTCAGTCAATAGTCTTTCAACTTCCCAATATTTTTGCCACCATGTTTTTAGTCACTATCATTCCTGGCCACTGACTCTTACCTCAGACTTAAGATCCACCTTATTATATAGCCTATCTTTTAGTAGTTAACTTATTGATGACTTTCTGAGGGAGAAACCTTCTTAGTCCCTGTTTTCCTGAAAATGTCATTACTCCATTGTTTCAGCATTAATTGTTACAGTAAAGAATCTTCTGCCAATATACTGTGTTTTTGGGGAAATTTTGTCTCTTTCCTATTTTCCAGGTTTTTTTCTTTTTTTTAATTTTAATATGAAATTTATTGTCAAATTGGTTTTCATACAGCACCCAGTGCTCACCCCAACAGGTGCCCTCCTCAATACCCATCACCCACCCTCCCCTCCCTCCCACCCCCCATCAACCCTCAGTTTATTCTCAGTTTTTAAGACTGTCTTATGGTTTGGCTCCCTCCCTCTCTAACTTTTTTTTTCTTCCCCTCCCCCATGGTCTTCTGTTAAGTTTCTCAGGATCCACATAAGTTTTAATGGCTCTAGTATGGTTCTATTTTTATGCATTCTCCTCAGAACTCCTGTGCTTCCTAGAAATGAAAATGTATGTTTTTCTGGAAATCTGGAAGATTCTCAGCCATTATCTCTAAAATATTGTTGGTCCTTCATTTACTTCATTTTCTCCCGGAACTCACATTTCAAGAATCAGTCCAGTCTACCTTTCATACCTTTCTTAGCTGATCTTTCTGTATCTTTTCCTTCTTGCGCTGAATTATTTTTGACTTCCTCAGAGCTACCTCCCAGTTTACTAATTCTACAGCTGTGTACCTAATCTGTGCTTATCCTGCCCACTGAGTCCTTTTTTTCAAGGATGATATTTTTCATCTAAACAACTTCTTCATGGGACGCTTAGGTGGCTCAGTCGGTTAAGCATCTGACTCTTGATTTCAGCTCAGGTCATGATCTCATGGTTTGTGAGATCTAGTCCTGCATCAGGCTCTATGCTAACAGGACAGAAACTGCTTAGGATTCTCTCTCTCTTTTTCTCTCTCTCTCTCTCAAAATAAATAAACTTAAAAAAAAAAAAAGAACTTCTTCATGGGTCTCTAACATCACTTTCCACACTGGCTAATCTTTTTATTATGGTTTTAATTCATTCTCTTACTTCTTCAATACTTTGAAATATATTTATATCATTGTTCTTTTCAGATGAAGGTACTCTTACCACTTTTGAAGGTGCTAATTCTATTTCATTTGTGGACTCTCTTTCATCGTGGCTCATTTTCTTGGGTGGTTGGTTTATAATTTTCATTGTCACCTCATCTTCAATGAGGGTGTTTTCTGTGGGAGTCCCTCGACCCTTGGGCTGTGAAAGTTTCCCTACAGCAATGATTTCACATTTGCTTCTGCTAAAAATGTAGGACTTTAATGGTCCTGAACAGTTATTTTATTTCTCCATTTGGAATTCCCACACCAGGCTGGTCGTACAAATTCGGATTGCACATCTGTGTGTATATAGACCTGGCATTTCAATTTTTCATGGATGACTTTCCTCTCTCCCCTTCCCTAGACGGCAAACTTTTTACAGATTTCTTGAGTATTTCAGTTTCTGTTAAATGGAAGAGACAGCTCTTTGAGGCTCTAGACTTTATGCAGGGGCCTCAGTTCTAGCTGTCTCCCCTCAGCATAGTCCAATATCCTATCTCCCATTCTATACCAGGTGAGACCCCCCAACCTCTGCCCCAAATCTTCATTTGACACCTGGAGATTTCACTTTTTCCTTTTTTGTCTATAGTTAACTAAGCGTTGAAAATAAATTTCGCTCTATCTTATGAAATAGGAAGTGCTTTTTGAAATTTCCCAACAAATAGCCTCTACACACACAAATACACACACTCACACACGGCTGTTGCCTAACTCCTGCTGCCCCCAAGCCCCAGTGTAGATGCATTTTCTCCAGGGAGCTTTCTCTGACCTCCCCATCCAGGGACAACAGGAGATTCCTAGCCATGTACCCCCAGGCCTCTATACTTATCCTATCAGATCATTTCTCCCCAATTCCTACAATAATCTGTAAGACTTCGGACAGCAGGATTAAGTCTGTCCCCCATTTATACCCAGTGGCTGAGACAGAGCTTAGCTTGAGTTAAGATGCTCTTTACATGTACTGTGATCACCTTCCTCATACTGGATGCTGTCCTGGGTGATGCAGGGGTGTGTTGCCATTAGACAGATCCAGTCTTATTGGAAGGGCAGAGCTTCTTCCCCTTATCCTCATGGTCCCATCGCAACCTCAGTTGGTATATTTCCTGTGATAATATGTTTTCAGGATTTTCCCATAGATTGTGAGTTTCTTGGGTATAGATAAGAGAAGAAAGGGTCAACATTTGTTGAGTATTTCTGATGTTCCTGGTCATGTTCTAGGCACTGTATATATGTTATCTCATCAACCCTCACAAAAACCCCAAAAGGTAGGTCTACTGACCCATTTTGCAGAAAACAAAACTGAGTCTCTAAGTGGTTAAGGCTCTCATCTGAGGTCTCAGAGCTAGTGAGGTCTCTCTTGGTCCAGATCTGATGAGTCTGGCCTCATCTTCTTGCTTGCTTTGGTCTCCTGCTGTCCCAGCATCTGGACCAACCAGGAACTAGACATGCTTGTTGAGCAGAACATAAGATGAGGAGCCCAGATGCTGCTTAGAATGAGCATGGAGGTACCAGCTTGCTTTTCAGATGTAAACCCCTGGCAACATCAATGACTCCTGGGACCTAGTTGGAAATGCAAGTTCATGGGCCCCACCCAGACCTACTCAATCAGATCTGCCTTTTAACACAAACCTTGTGTGACACACATCACATTCCAGTCTGAGAAGGCTGACCTACAAGTAATCTAAACTTTATACCTGAGGAACCTAGAGCCGGATGGGTGTGGATTGAGGAAGTGGCAGGTCTGGGGGCGGAATTCAAGGGTAAGCTTCTTTCTTCCACCATGCAGGACCTCTCACGGACACATCCCTCTCACGGGATCCACAGGTCAAATGTTAATTAACCTCAGTCTAGGGGCTGCTGAGTGGCTTAGTCGGTTAAGCGTCCGACTTCGGCTCAGGTCATGATCTCACAGTTTGTGAGTTTGAACCCCGCACCGGGCTCTGTGCTGACAGCTCACAGCCCACTTCAGATCCTCTGTCCCCTTCTCGCTGCCCCTCCCCCACTCTAAAATAAACATTTTAAAAACTCTTAAAAACAAACAAACAAATAAAACCCACCTCAGTCTGTTTCCATCCATACGACTCCCCAAGCTGAGTGTTCCTGGCACCCTGGGGCCTTTCTTTATGTTCCAGGAAAAGACAGGCTTGTCCCTCACTCTGCCCAGACACTCGCTGTAGGTAGAGAAAGTTCTGAGGAGAGTGTTGTATTAGGGACCCCCCTCTCTGGCCTTCCTTCTTGTGTCATACTGGATCCCCAGGCTCTGGGTGTGAGGAGAGAGCCAGGCTGGGAGGACAGAGTGGCCCTACATTTTAGTCAGCGAGGGCTGCCCTAACAAAGTATGCAAGCTGGGGGCTTTAACCAGACATGGCTTTCTCACAGTTCTAGAGGCTGGAAATCCAAGCTCAAAGTGCCGGCAAGTTTGGTTTCTCCTGAGGGCTACTCCCTGGCTTGCAGACTGTGTCCTCTCACCATGTCCTGGCCTGGCCGTTTGTCTGTGCCTCCACATCCCTGATGGCTCCTACTCTTCTTAAAAGGACTAGTCCTCCAGAATCAGGACCTACCCTGATGACCTCATCTAACCTTAGTTACTTCTTTATTCTTTTTTATTTTTTTTTATTTTTATTTTTTTTTTTTGAGAGAGAGAGAGCACGTGAGCAGGGGAGGGGCAGAGAGATAGGAGGACAGAACATCCGAAGCAGGCTCCGTGCTGACAGGCTGACTTCAGCAAGCCCAATTTAGGACTCGAACTCACGAACCGTGAGATCATGACCTGAGCCAAAGTCCGATGCTTAACTGACTGAGCCACCCAGGCGCCCCTTAATTATCTCTCTAGATGTCGGTTCTCCAAACACAGTCCCACCATGAGGTACTGGCAATGGGGCTTTAACCTATGTGCTGGTGATGGGGTGCCTGTGTGGCTCAGTCATTTAAGCGTCCGACTTTGGCTCAGGTCGTGATCTCAAGGTTTCACGGGTTCGAGCCCCATGTCGGGCTCTGTGCTGACAGCAGGGAGCCTGCTTGGGATTCTCTCTCTCTCTCTCTCTCTCTGCCCCTCCCCTGTTCACACCGTCTCTGTCTCTCTCAAAATAAATAAACTTGAAAAATATATGTGAACGGGGCTGGGGGCGGGGGGGAGACACAGCTCAGCCCATAATGGGCCCCCGGATTTCGGCAGAGGAAGAGAGTCTGAAAAGTTGCTTTTCCCCTCCATGCTGTGTCCCGCACAGCAGTTCTTTGTGAAGTTTTACCTGCCACATCCTTGTGGAGCCTGGTCGATGGGAGATGAGGGGGTGTGGGGTGCGGAGAAGAGAGAAAACTGCATGAGGCTATGGGTATGTTTTCTCTCCGGCCAGACCCAGAGATTTCTCTGAGAAAGTCCCCGGTCGCCCTGACTTCTGCTCTGGGCTGTGTTTGCAGCTGCTGCTACCCCGGAATAAGACCTCCTCTTTAGCTCAGGGCAAAACTCAGTCCTGTCTGCTTTTTGTTGTTTTTAAGTTAGAATGCTTATTTTGACCCACGTGCAGTCTCCCCGCTGGAACTGAGACGTCCGTGAAAAATTACTTCAAAGACACGTTTTGAAAACCCACTGTCCGTAAGTCCCCCGAGAGGGCCTGTGACTACCCTGGAAATTGCTCAGCCCATGATGTCCTCAACCTTGCTTAATGGGGGAAGGGGGGGGGGGGTCATAATTTATTTTTTAAAAGATTTTGAAGTCTTCAAATATACCCCCTGGCTAGTTGAAAGTCTGAGAAGAAATCTCATTTGTATTTCCCCTAATGCTCCAAGATTTGACGACTCAGAAATGCTTCTATCGAGATCTCTGTTGTGATTTCTCATCATTTCCAATCTTTTTTATTAGCAACTCACAGTCAGAATGTACAATTTCCCCGGGGGAAGTTTGAAAGGACTGAAGTTAAACATGAGAACAAATTAAAATAGATATAGACAAGCTGTGGAGAACAGAGGCTAAAAACAAGAATACTTGTGGGATGCCTGGGTGGCTCAGTCAGTTGAGCGTCTGACTTTGGCTCAGGTCGTGATCTCACGGTTCGTGGGTTCGAGCCCCACATTTATTGTCAGCGCAGAGCCTGCTTTGGATCCTCTGTTCCCCTCGCTCTCTGCCCCTCCCCCACTCTCTCACTCTCTCTCTCAAAAACAAATAAATATTTTAAAATAACAACAACAATAACAATAATAATAATGTGCTGCTGCACCTTGAGAGAAAAGCAGACTGGACATATCCTCCCAGCTTAAGATAATACCTTCACCACTGGAGCTACCAATGACATCTGAGACTCTCCAAGCACTAGGATCCGAACAATCACCTGAAGTCATCCCCGGACAGAAGGCAGTGAAGGTGAAGCCCCACCCTGGTCCAGGACATGCCTCTGAGGAGGCACAAAGGGGCCACGCTGCCATTCTGAGAGCGCCCACCTTCTTAGGGATTTTCTTCCACAAAGGCACTCGCTCCCCATTAGTTTATCCCGCTTTGGCTCTGCCTCAAATACAATTGCAGGGTTTGATTAGACCTGCCCAAAAAAAGGAGGGAAAGACAATCGGACCATGGGAGACTTCACAAGCAAGCAGACGATAGCAACCGACTGCCTTCGGGACCTGCCTACCTGGGGATGCGCCAGGAGAGTTCACCACTCATCTCCAGTGGTTTCTTCATGTATTAAAAAGCTACCACGGGGGCGCCTGGGTGGCGCAGACGGTTAAGCGTCCGACTTCAGCCAGGTCACGATCTCGCGGTCCGTGAGTTCGAGCCCCGCGTCAGGCTCTGGGCTGATGGCTCAGAGCCTGGAGCCTGTTTCCGATTCTGTGTCTCCCTCTCTCTCTGCCCCTCCCCCGTTCATGCTCTGTCTCTCTCTGTCCCAAAAATAAAAAAAAATAAAAATAAAAAAAAGCTACCACGTTTTTAGCTCTTGCCTCTTCCTTTGGTGAGATGCCTGACTGCCATGCTCCCAGACAGCTCTCCTCTCAAAACGGGAGAGGAGAAACTGGCCTCCGGCCATGCTCACTGTGCAAATCAAACCTAAAATAGGATGCTATTCCTTTATCTCGGTCATTGGGGAAACTGAGGCACTGGCCTGGGCAAGAGTCTCCCATTCAGAACAGAGCGTTCCGGCCATACTTGGAGGTCAAGGCTTATGTGGATTTGCCAGTGGAATTAGATTATGATCCTTTCCTCAGGATGTGTGCACTTCCATGGATTTAGGAAGGGCCAGAGGGGGTTCCTAGAAGAGAAAGATTTGGAAAAATGAGCTCTTTCCCCTTTCACTGAGGATCAGAGATATAAAAACGTGGCTGGTGGATGAAGACGCCCGACTAAGGTCAAGAAAAGATAAGGGAATTACATTACAAACGAGGACGGAGGCACAGACATTTAAGGGCAGGGTCACAATGCCCAGCTTACATTGGATCCCATCTTGACATTATACAATGGCAGTATGTGTGAGCCCAGGGGGAAAATACGTGTCTTTTGGTTTAAAAAAGAAAAAAAAAAAAAAAAGAACAAACATCTTTCAGAGTTCGGGCATATTGCCTTTGGTGTACCCCTCACTGATGGATCCAAAGTGACCCAGCACCCAAGCATCAGATGACACTAAGGGCTGTGAGCCTGAACCACCAGAGACATAGCCCAAGGGTGTTTGGGAGAAGGCACAGTGTCCTTACCGTATTTTTACTGAAAACAGCGGAGTTGTGCATAATTTGTATCGTAAAAGCAGCTAGAGGGTTAGGATAACTTCATTCTATAGGTAGGTGTGAGTGTGTCCCCAACACCTACACCAGACAGATTGTGAGGACAGACTGGCCTGACACCAGAGTCAAGGGTATGCTCCCGTTTGGAGTTCCTGGGAACTTCTATGCAGAGGAGTCCCAGGGCAACACTAGAACTCCCTCCTTGTTGCGGAGGGAGGGGGGGTGGAGTGTGCCATTGTAAAGGAATCCAGTGTTTATGGGACACAAATGTAATGTGGCTGCCTTTGTGCTCTCTAGCTGATAAAGTGTGAGACTTGCTGGTTTGGCCATGCAGATATGGTCCCACCAGGCCACCCCTCTTCTATCCTGTGTGATATGACCCTGGGCCTGTGGATGCCAGTGTTAAGGCAATAACTGTTGAGTCTATTGTATTAAGTTTTAATATGGTTATTAGGGGGAGGTCTGAAGGGGGTGGGGGTGGCCAGGCATTCCTGACGTCAGTCATTGGGAGAAAGAATTTATCAGAAAGGAAATAGGAACTTCCTCTCGCTACTAAGGCAGACAGATAAGGGACCTCTGCATCTCACCAAGCTCACTCTCCTTTCTGGACTTGGGAAGTTCAATGACTATGAGTGGGCTTCGGGCTGGGAAGCACGGAGACAGAGCCCACTATCTAGAGGGAAACAGAAGCCCAAATGCAGAGGTCTTCGAGCATCTAGAATGGGGGAGCCAGACTACCCAGATCCCTGCTACGCTTCATATTTGTCTTCCCCACCTTATCCCCGACTCCAGAAAAGTCTTGTCTAAATGGCATGGCTACCTTAGCTTTGCAGCTAGGCAAGGGGCAACTGTCTTCACTTAAGGCTGCGTTGTTCAGGTATGTGGAGCCCTCTCGACAGCCACACGGAGACCCAAAGGTAAAGGTGAATCTTGGTGAGACCATGTGCCAAAGGAGGGAGAAGAAGAGCATGTGTGAAACCTACAAAAATGGTTCTTATTCTACATTTTCATTTTCTGGGTCTGCCAGGAAACCCCACCTGGTGACTGGTCACCTCAAAGGTGGGCAGAGTGTAAAGGTCCCAGGACACAGCACAGCCTGGATCTACAGAGCAATTGGACTTGGAGACCCAGAGGGAAGACCTCCTTCTGAGTAGGGAGCCAGCCTGACACTGACCCGGGTTGAGATCAGGAGAGTCAAGTGCCTGGTGGGGAGGCAGGGGCTGTGTGGGAAGAATTCACCTGGGGGTATCCAGACCCTGGGGAAGTCGGGATGCCAAACGCAGCATCTGAGGACAAGATGGACCCGTGCCCTCCATTCTATCATCACTCCCCACAGTGAGTGAGTCGAGCTCTGGAGGTGGGGAGAAGCCCCTTGGGGATCTTTTTGTCCACAGATAGAGCAACATAGCTGGGGTAATTTAGAAGCAAAAGACCCAGGACAGGGTTCCAGCTCTACTGGGAACCCTTCGTACCATCTGAACCATCATGTACTTCCTTCTTAGTAAGTATGTATTAGGAGGGAGGAGTACAATCTGGGCTAGGAGCTTTAAACTTGATCGCTACAGTTTAGAAGAATAGAGATGTCCCAAAAGGAAAAAATAATCTTTGAAAAGATAATAATGAAAGGTCTGTTGGTTGGTTGGTTGGTTGGTTAGCTGGTTGGTCGGTTTAAAAGCATCGTTGAGCGGTAGGGGTGCTCTGTTTTGAAAACAAAATATCAAGTGCCTAAACGCAAGGCTAATGGATCAGAAACGATTCCAGGCACCAAATTCTGGGCACTCGGGCAATAAAATGAGACAACAAGAGCTCAACTTCCCTGAAGTGCAAGAAGCTTCGGGAAGGAGCTGGAGCTGATCTGAGGGCTGCAGAGAGCCACCTGCGCCGACAGCAGCCTGCAGTGAGCAGGGATACTTCACGTTACGTTGGCAAAGGTAGCAGGTTCCTGCTTGGGACCTGAGAGTTTTAAGACAGATTTGACCCAATCCACACTTGGCAGAAGGGTGTCTCTGAGAAGCAGAATGAAAGAAGGGCCGTAAAGGTGTCACACACCTGGTCTGCCTTCACTCTTCTGTGCCAATGTGCCCAAGGCACAGTCGACACTTAGGAACAACCGTCTCATGGATAGTTAAAGCAACTATTCCCTGTCATTTTGTGAGGCACAAGGCTAAGTGCCTTCCCATTATCCGCTTCTTAAAGACGCAGTGCCGCAGGCTGAGGTTGGGTTCAGCTTGAATCGTGTCCAAGTGCAAAGGCTCAATGAAGTCTAAGGTGTGATTCCAAACCTCCTCCCTGGACCTGCATTCTAAGCACTCCCGTGCAGATGACTCGTGCACCTGCAGGAGCCCAGTGTCAGCTGGCAAACCCACGCTCCTGGCAGGGGTATGGCAGCCCTGCAGGTGACCACCTTTCCAGGTGATGATGAGGTCAAGTTCAGCCATTTCCTCACTTGGCCAGACAGCAGACCTGACTCTGTGCAGAATGATTCCCTTTACCTCAATTCATGATGTGCAACTAGGCTTTAATAAAATGCATTTAAAAGTAAAGGTTTCCTAGACCTGAGCTGAGTGTGGCTTTGAAGGCAGATTTAGGTCTTCAAGGATCTTTAGCTTATCCTTGGCACCCTCACCTTACCATCAGCAGAGTCCCGAAGCACATGCTCCCTGTGGTCACAGGAAGGGGCAGCAGACCAAGCAGGGAGGATAGGACAACGTCATGACACTCCAAGCCCAGGCAAGCTGCTTCTCTGGACAGATTCCTCTTATTGGCTAAGTCTATAAGAAGGCACTTCCCCCCCCCCCCCCACTAAAAATTTGAAAGCGATTCTAGATGTTCGTTTCATGGTTGATCTTCTTCCGGAAAAGCAAATCAAGTTGACTATTGAATGGGGAGAACTTTAGAGGTAGCCACACCTAGCGGTCATCAGCTGAACAATGAAGAAAGATACAGACGAGCTCCCTGTGACCAAGTGGCGTAACACAGACATAAGGACGCAGACCTGGAGCCACAGTGCCTGACACATCACTTACTTAATCCTGTGTTTTTGTGCAAGTTAATTAATCTCTTTGTGCCTCAGTTTCCCCACCCAGGAAACAAGAAAAGTATTTCTTCACATGGCTGTTGTGCAAACAATTGGATTAACATATTTGAGTGCTTAGAACAAAGAGCCTGACACATAGTAATATCATGTGGGGTAGTTATTCATATTGTTTTATGAAACCCTGTTGCCCAGGCAGGCTTTTTCACTACTGTCCTTCAGAGGGAGATTGACTTCGGAAAAGATGCCAGTTACTAATTTCTGTGATGTCCTGCCCTTGAGCTTGTGGATCAGAGCTCAGAACTGACTCAGGCACTCACCCTGAACTCAGAATGTTTCTGGCAGAACTTCTTCCACTCAAAGGAGTCGCCAACTAATTGTATTGCATACATCGTCCCCTGAGCCAGAAATGTGATAACACATTTCCTTAGAGGGATGAACCAAGAGGCTTGAAGTGAAAAAACCCCAGGAAACTGAGGAAACGTTGCATGCATGTGTCTCCACACAGAAAGGGAGGAAAAGGGCAGAAAATAAGGAGTAAGGAGAGGAACAGAAGTTTTAAAAGGGACTACAGGGTCATGTTGTTTTCACCCTGAGGTAGAAGTAGACACTCAGACCTCCGCCTCTCCACCTGCAATCTCCACCTGGTCCTCAGTGGCCATGGCCACACAGAGGCTGGACACCAGGGTTTACCTTTTCTATTCGTTCTTCCCCCACATCTGATAGATCATCAAATGCTGTTGATTTTGTCTAATCCTACGCAAGCTCACGATTTCATTTTCAACCTACGGCTCACTTAAGGAAATCTCACCGCGTGGGTCTGGATCTCCCAAGCCATAAGGAGTAGGGTGTCAGGTTACCTAGCCAATGTCAGCTACTCCTAAATGGGGAAGTGGAGAGGAGAGGAGAAAAAGTCTGTATCCATCAACCAAAAATGCCCGAATTGCAGCCTCAGTTCAGCGAGGCGTCATTCACCCCTCTGCGGCACACGGCCATTGTGACCTGCCCCTGGGTCCCTTACGGGGCAATTTGGCTTCTCTCTGTTTCTGTATCTTCCTTGGTTGCTGCCCATCAAATGCCCCTCTGCTCCCACTGGCTTTGCTGTCTGAAGGCTGCTGCTCATATACTGTCTGTGAGTCATCTGGCATGCACTATTGCGATGTCCGCATCCCTCTGTGTGTCTCATTTTCAAAATCCAAAAGAAAGAGGATTTAACTGGGTCTAGATGGTGCCATATGGAGCCAGCCTGCTGGGCAGGGCTGTTTCAACAGGCCACTGCCCAGAAAACCTAAAGACAGCTGCTTTGGGGCAGACTCACACCCGCAGCCCTGTCATTTGTGGCAAGATGATATAAAAATAAAAATCTTCATTGACTTTCAGCAGTCGACATATCAATTTATGCCTCTAGATTGTACGCATGGGGTGGGACTTCAGTGGATATGGTCACGGAAGGAATACCTAACTGTAAGTGATGTCAGAAAGATAGGGACAAAGCAAACAGCCACCATCTCGGGCACGGTTTGAGATCTCGCAGGAATATTAAAGCTCTTTTAGGGTCATTTTGCACTTCGTGAATCCAGACCTACGGGCAAGCAGAGCAAGAGTGTGTCATATTAGCCGTTCACAAATGGTTTCTTTTAAAATGTCCTTTCTGATCAGCAGTTCATGGGAGAAGTTTCTCTACCCCAACGGGTCAGGGCAGCCCCTCATGTGAAGTCAGCATTTAAACATTCAGCAGGGATGTGCCGGACCACCCAGACTCCCCCAGCTCCCAGCCCAGCCGCCACGCTGGCTGTCCCTGTGCTGACTGGGGCTCTGGGATCCCGGCCACAAAGATGCTTCAAGATTTCTGACTTTACCACCAACGCAACTGATTGCAATATTACACACATCTGGAGCAAGAAACACATATTTAGGTGAGTGACAGAGGAGGTGGTTTGAGAAGATTTCGTTTAAAAATTTTTGTGGCCTTGGGAGTCTTGCTTGACCTTCAGCTCCCTATCCGTAAAAAAGAGATGTCGATGTGCACCTAATATGCACACGGATTTCAGCATCCACTTATAAATACAATGGCCGAGGAGGCCCATTTGACAAGGGGAGGCCAGTTTCTGAAATTGGCATTCGGTTCTAGCAACAATAGAAAGCAGGTGAGATCATCACCATGCCTGACGATTCCTTCAGACTTCCCCCATTATTCCATCGCGCGCTTTCATTTTAAACAAGAAATAGCTAAAAGTGTGACTTTAATAGACTTGCTCAGTGGCTAATATTGTTGTATTGGTCACTCCATTTCCTTCCTGGGGTAGCAAATACCTGTACTTTTATGGTACAGACTTGTCAGTTCTAATGAGCTTCCCTATGTGCCTCTGGGCAGAGAGCAGCCATGGCAGCCGCTCATGACTCAGCTTCCTGTGCACCTGGTCCTGAGTCTGACACCCAGGGAGGGTGGCCTAGGGGAAACAGCACCCCCTTCATGAGGTCAGCCTTGCTTCCCCCACACGGAGGGGCAGGATCCAAGGCCCTGATCCAAGGTCTTTATCCAAGGCCCACCGTGTGCTGAGCCCTCGCCCGCTCCGTGTTCACAGACAGCAGCTCTCGACTGGGTGAGCCGACCTCACAATCTCTTCTTGGCTGTACTTGGCACAGAGCCTGACCTTCTCACACCAAAGCCAGAAGGCTGGCACCCAGAAGCCAGCTGCTTTCACTCTGCAAACAGGGAAGAAGGGTGACTTTTCCAGCCCCACTGGGGCAGACGAGCACTTCTTGGGAACCTCAGAGCGTCTGAGGGCGCTCAGAGAATCTTAGGGACCTGCAGGCACTCAGAGCCTCGCTCACTCCAAGAGGGAAAACAGAATAGTCCAGAAGGCCCAAATGAAACAGGGCTTGAGGAACCAGGCCAGGGTCTACTTCCAACAACGTAGGCATTCATATCCCAAAAAATGTGCATAATGTTAATACTGGCAAAAAGCATTCGTGTACAGTTTCAACTTTATCTCAAGCTCCTTTGAGTAAAATCAAGATCAGAGATATCAGTGTTTAAGCTGAAGGAGAAATTTGTATGGGCTTGATAGATACAGATGTGACAGACCTGGGATCTGGCAGAATGTTTGTAAGAGCAATTGCATGCAGTGTACCGAAAGTGCTCAGTTATGGAGCAAAGCTGCCTTATTTCAGAATATATGATGCTTGAGGGCCCACAATTATCTGAAAGAAAAATCCCCAGAAATAAGATGTCAACAACTTCATTTTTGTAGCCCATATTGATGACTGTGAAAAACCCTTTGGCATCAATAAAACTTGAGTGATTGCCTTTTCCAATTGCCCCAAATGAGAAGCAGACCCAAAAAGGCACTTTTCTGCCAAGGGAGATTTCTCTTAATTATCCCTGAACCTCATTTGCTACAGACTTAGTAAACAGCCAGAGCCTTTCCTCCCTCTATGTGACCCCACGCACACACACGCGCTCATGTGCACACGTGCCCGCAAGCTCAGGCACGAAATGCACACCTATGAAGATAAACTAGCAAGGCAAGACTGACTGGGAAAGATGGCTATTGGACTCGCTAGGTAAAAATATGGCCAGTGCAGAGAACAGCTATAAAATCTTTGCCAAAAGCTTTATCACAAGGGGCCCAGTTTGCTAAGTGGCCCTCAGCCTTTGTATTTGGATAAATGAGAGTTTGAATAACTCAAAGTGACTCGCCTTCTAAAACCACACAGAATTCTTCTTTTCCCAATAAAACCTCAAAACTCCTAAATCTCATAGAAGTAAAAAAAAAAAAAAAATCCATGTCCCTTAGGACTAAAATAGAAAAGGAAAGAAACAGCAGCCAAGAACATTATTTTCAGCCTACAGGGGACCGCCTTTCTGTTCACATGCCCGTCACGATTTGTCAAGGAGGTTAAGGGTCCAGCTTACCCCACCAAGATTAAAAACTGGAGGCCAAGAGGTGGCTGCCTGGAGCTGGGACTGAGCGGGATGGAGTAGAGCAGGCATCCTTTCTAAACCACGCCAAGGATGCCTCAGTGCTCCAAAGTGTCTTTGGAGCCAAAGACAGCTTTCCAAAAGACTGTACTTTGTAAGGGCAGAAGGTGAGGGGAATAAATGATACTCGGTCTCCCTCAGGGTTTTGAAGATTATTAGATTACCATCTCAAGACAGGAACATTCTGACATGATGTAGTAGTTGGACTAAAAAGTAGAAGGCTGAATCAAAAACAAATTTGTTGAGTTGGGATGTTGGGGAAGCTATTTCACATCTCCCAACCTGACTATTTTGTTCTTCTATTGATTCATTACCTCTACAAACCCTAACACTTTTACCATATGACTACTATTACTCTCTTTATCTTCCCAAGTTCCTTATGCGGAGATCAACTCATGCTTGTCAAACATGTCAGTACCGCAATAGGGACAACCTCGGGCTTTGACCCCAAGCCAGCACTCACTGGTCCTTTCCGCAGCCCTGTTGTCTTTCTTCTTCGTCCTCTCTCTACCGTGGTATTTGGCCTCAAAGGAACTGAGGTAAGGTTCTACCCCCCTTACTAGCACTGAGAGTTTAGGCAAAGAACACCTTTCTGAGCATTTTCTCATATGCGAAACAAAACCTTCCAGTGAGAATTAAATGATATAGCTAATACGACTGAGATGATTTGAGTAGAACTATTCTAATCACACAAACCCTTTAAAAGCAAAGAGTTTTCTCTGGCTTCCCTGTGGTGTGTTGGCTTGTGAGCTCCAAGGGGCTCATTTCACCATACTTCACCACACAGCTCTGCATGAAAGGCACGAGAAAAAGCCACTGTTCCATCTGAGGGGGCCAGTCCAGACAGCTTGACAGCTTTCTTTCCAAATAAGTAGAAATATGGAATAAGCTGGCAGACTTTTGTTTAAAATCTGACCCCTTTTTCAAGATTGTCGTTGTTTTCTCAAATTCACTTTCCTTCCTTTGCTTCCTGTACCTGAAGAAAGTTCGCACTCACACACTCAAAACCCATCACAACACAGAATGTGCATGAGGTCACCCCACAAGGACCTCCGTGCAGGGGAATTCCAAGCCAGAGGCGATGTCTCCATCAGGAGCCATTGCCAATCTCGAGCCACTGTCCAGCCCGCTAACGAGCTGACCATCGCCACCACCCTCAGCGCGTGCACACACGGGTCTGAATGATAGCGGAAGCTGCGTTGGCAGAGAAGGAAAGAGAAGGGAGCCACAGGAAGATCTGACTGCTGATGGGCTTTCCAGATGGTGATTTAAATTGTTCTGAATTGTCCAAAATAACACTGGTCTTACTGTTTTTATCTTTTTCTTATAGACTTTTTCATTCTAATAAATAAAAGGCCTTTAAATAGTTTTGAATGAAGGTATCAAATGCCCCCTGGAAGGAGAAAAAGAATGCATATAAATCAACACACTCTGTGTAATTTGGGATTGAAGGAAGGCTAGGGATACTTTTGTGGCTTTGTGTACTCTTCTTCCTTCTATTTACAGTGAATTCTTCATCTTCTTTCCTGCTTTCTCCTGCTGTCTAACTACCTTTGTGTTCAAATACCATCCTTTTAATGAAGACACTCCCTCTACTCCTCTCTCGCCCAAGAAGAATTAGTTCTTCTTTATTGATGCTTTATGAGTTGTCTCATTTCGGGCTTCAGAGTTAATTACCTCTGATTGTCTGTATAAACTATACTCTGGGAGTCACTCAAGAACTTTCCTAAGACTTATAATGCTGATATCGTAAAAGGGTTGCTGGTCCTGGAAAAAAAATAAAACATTGATCCTGGAAACCACATACATGACAGAGAAAATTCTAGAGTTTGGGAGAGTGGGGTAGTCATGGTGTGGGTTGATCAAGGCAATCTAGTGAATGAGTCTTTCTCAAGAGAGTACGCTGAGTGACTAGAAAGAAAGGGCAGACTTCCCGTTGGATTTTAGGTAGGTGTAGGTCCCTTTGGGAGAAGGAATTGTATGCATTCCCACATCACACAGGCCAAGGATAAGCAAGAGCTGACTTCTCGGCCTGGTGCTCTTCATGGATATTTGCACTGTCCCTTCCCCGAATGCGGGGCTACAGCAAGAAGGGAAGGCCCTGTGGCTTCAAGAGGCTCTCTCCTTTCCTGAGAAGAAACTTGAAGAGACATGGGTTCTCTGGGGCTGACCTTAAAAATCTGCACTGCAGTGATCTCTTCATCCATCCAACCAACTAGCATGTAGGAAGCACCCACTGTAGGCGAGGGCAGTGCTAGGTTCTAGGAATAGAACCTAGCAAATTTCCAACTCTTGGTGCATGCAATCTTCTCCAGGAAGATCAAAGAAGTCTTGTTAAGAAGTTTTCTCATATCCAAGGAGCAAAGAACAGCCAAGACAAGTGAGACAGGGGTAGGAGGGAGAGGACCCCCAGTGGCAGGTCTGAGTGTGCCATCAAAGGTGATGGCAGGAACAGGTTTCCCCCAGGAAGCCCTGGGCAGGGTCCCTCTGGTGGCGATCCCAGGGAATACAGCTAGAAAATTACCATCTTGAGGTTTAACCCTGAATGTAGTAGCCCCAGTGCTGTCACCCAAGAGGGAGAGCCAAGGCCACCTAAGTTAAGCGTGACATTTATACGTAAAGAGTCACCACTGGGGGGCTGTTTGAGCAGGGAGGTGTCTCAGCTGGAAGCTGCTTTCCTGGATCCACAGAGACATGCATAGTTAGGAAAGAATTCCTTGCCAGTGTTTGAGACACCAAAGTCATTTTGGTTAGCTTTACCAAAACGAATTTATTAAGAGTTTAGGGGAAAGGGAGACACCAAGGCCATGAGGGACCTGTTCTACCCCATTCAGGGAGAAAAACGTAGAGATTTCAGAGAGGAGATAAATGTACAGCTAGAGCTAGAGGAATAAATATGCATTTGTCACATAGAAAGGAATGAGGTAAGGGCCATCTTAGTAGAGAAAACTGTAAGAACAAACACAAACAAAAATATGGTAGGATGAAATGTGACCAGAGCATGGGCTTTGAGAAAAGACACTGCAAGAAATAAGATTGGAAGGATGGAGAAGGCCAGACCTTGGGGGCCGTGTACGATGTACTGGGAAGGTTGTATTTCATCGGATAGAATGGTCTTCAAACTGTTAAGTATGATCTCATACCTTCCAATCATCTTACAGCATAGCTGAAAGAGAGCCCTGTGCATACAATTTATTTTAAATATCATAAAATATTCCGATTTGAGCTTCTACTCATTAAGGGATTGATGCTTGTTCTAAATAGTTCTGAGCACCGGGGCACTTGAGTGGTTCAGTTGGTTAAGCATCTGACTCTTGATTTCAGCTCAGGTCTCGAGATCAATTCACACATTCTGCTCTGCGTTGACAGTGCAGAGCCTGCTTGGGATTCTCTCTCTCCCTGTCTCTCTGCCCCTCCCCTGCTCGTGCATGCACTCAGACGTTCTCTCTCTCTCTCACCTCTCTCTCTCAAAATAAAATAAATAAATAAAATTTTTATTTAAAAAAAAAAAAAACAGTTCTAAGCACCAAATATAATTGACACTCCAGAATAATGTATCACATCTCTCAAGAGGCGTCAGCCCAGCTGGAGCCCAGAGAAGTACCCTCCAGGGGTCCATGTAACTCAGCTTGAAAAGAGTGGTTATATGCAACCAGAAGTCTCCAAAGCATTTTAAGAAGTAGAATAATTTGAGTAAATTAAAAGACCACTTAGATTATGTGATTGGGAGTTGAGGAGGAGTGGGAAATACAAAGGATGTCAAGGTAGAGACTGTCAGGATGTGGTGACTGCTGCTAAATGGGAGTGAAGGAGAAGACGAATGAGTGGATAAGGACATGCGGATGTTGGCTTCGATGCCTTCCACTTGGGTAAGGAATGTAGGCAAGTGAAAACACACACAAAGTGGGGGCAGAAGAAGGAGATGCTTGGCGTTTGTCCCGCAGATGTTCAGCTTCATTGCCTGTGGACCATCTGACAGGAGATGCTTAGGGAGACAATAGGTCTGCTGTTTAAGAGAGGTCAGCACAAAAGATCATATTGGGGAGCCATTGGCCTTGCAAGTGGCCAGAGGAAATTGTGTCGAGAAAGGTCAGGAAGAAAAACCAATGCATTCGGGCCAACCAGAGTGGGTTGGGGATTTGGGAATGAATCAGATGTTCTTCTTTCTCCTGCAGAATTCAGGTTAGTGCAAAAGTCAGGATGGCCACCTCATGGCAGCCACCAAGTAGGGAATGGCAAGTGGCAGGGAGCAAATGAACTGGGAATACGCAGTTCACCTAAAGCAGAGGGTCAAGTCAGGAGATCCCAGAAACTGAGGCTAGAAAAGGTAGAGGGAGGCCAGCCTGTGAACGACCAAGAAGTTTGGAAGGCAAAGGGGAAATGTCATGAGCAAGGTAGCCACAGGTCCGGGGCTCTGTGGAGCACTGTCAAATTCCACTGTAGGAAGCCTTTCATGATAGGGTGATCGGCAGCAGGTGGAGACTGATGGCTGTATAAAGGGGAAGGGGAGAGGTAGTGAGGGCTGGTGCCAGGCAGGAGAGGCATTCAAAATACCCGATGACACCAATGACGTGGACACCAACCGTTTAGAACAGGTGCTCGCCAGGGCACCACAGCGGCACAAAATCAGCCAACGCAAGCCGTTCCCGGAGAATCGGCAACGGAAAGAGGGAGGAGGAGGTTGCCGCGGAGGGGACACAACCTGCCTCTTATGAGTGATAAAATATGGAAAGGACATGCAGATGGCTGCCGTGATGGTTATGATGTAACGTCAACAAACAAGGGAAGAATGGTTTCTTGATAGAACATAGCTCTGCTCTTCACGTGTGCTTTCGTGGGACAAAAGAGAGAGCTGAGGGGATTCAGATACAGAGAGACCTTGTGAGCTGGGAGCATCCGGGTCACTGAGAAGCGCTGCTGGCTTCAATTTCCCTTTCATAAACTTGGCACACGCCTCAGTCTCCGCACGTCACTCTCCAGAACTGTGGGGCCATTTGTCTTGCTTTTCCATAGCAGTAAAGCTAACCCCAAAATGTAAAAACGAAAGAAAATAAACAGTCCCTCTCCCACTAGCCCGAAACGCTGATGGAGAAAAGTTGGTGGCAAAGGCATTTTCGGGGTCCTGCCCTGCTATTTAAGGTTCAGCAGATGCTAATTTACCTTGGACAGTAGACTTCCAGAGCCAGGAGAAGTGGGACCACCCGCACGCTGTGGGCCCTGCAGGCTTGCCACTCCCCGCCCCATACCCCCACCCCCCCAACATCTGGGGAAGGCTAGAGCATGTGTCCTCACACCCGGTGGTGGAAACAGCGTGGCAGAGCTCTGGAACAGCACGTGGGGAGCCGTTGAAGCTGCAAGCAGAGGTCCCTGCCGTGCTTTTGCCGCATTCACCTTCCGTATCCTCTCCTTCCCAGTCGTAGCAAGAAGTTAGCTCCGGAGCCATGGAAATCGCCATCAAATAGCAGCCTGGCCTCTGCTTGCAAGCCTCTGGCCATAGGCACCTCAGTTCCTCCAAGGGAGAACCTGCCCTCTTTGAAAATCCTGGTGTATCGGACGCTCTCTTTCTGTTTCCTTGAACTCCACCTCTCCCTAGCTTCGGCCTCTTGGCCCCTTCGGAGGGACCCAGAAGCAGCATAGCTTTTAGGTGGTGCCTTCTGGAATTGTTGCAGCTGTGGCATGATGTTGCCCAACAGTCCCCTTGGATGATCCTACAAACAAGGCAGCGGGGGTAGGTGAAGACCCTGACAGTTGGAGACTCCGGAATTAAGCATTGATACTCTCTGTACGCGAGCTCTGAGCCTTTCCTACTCAACATTCTCTATCCTCTGGTTTACCAGTTGGTTCCTCCGGCAAGTTGATGGTATATGTGTGTGCCATGGGGGAAATTCTCCTCTTGGAGAAGCAGGTTGCCTGGGCAAGAGGCTTTCCCCCTCCCTTAATATCCTCCTCTAATTTGATCTACGCCTGTTGCTTTTTACATACATTTTTTCTGTCCGTTACAGAGGGAGCCTGGTTGTTTCATCAGTGACCAAGATTCTGTCTCTGTATTGGAGTCTTTTTCATTCATTTGGATGTATTCTAAGAGGTGATTTATATAAATCCATACCTCACCCACAAGCTTTCTAGGAAATTTTGCCTTATTTTTCATGGTGTCTTATTTGGTACACAGACGTCTATTCCTATCATTTCTCTGTTGCTGATTATACTCTCCGTCAATAACTTTCTTCACACCGGTTACATTTTTCGTGAAGGAAAAGACTTGGAGTACCTGTGCCTAGCTTTCACTTGGGATGTTTCTGCATCTCTTTAAGTGTTTTCTTTTATGCTGACTAGAATTGAATTATTTTTCTTAACCTGAGTGTCTTAACATATATATAATTTGTATTTTTGCTCTTAATTCTATCATCTTATTTTATGCTTTCTCCTTTGCTTCTACTGTGCCCTTTGCGCTTTTCCTAAGAACATTTCCTTTGTTATCTTCTCCCAGTGAGTTGGAAGCATATACCCTCTTTCAAATTTACTTCTGGTCTCCTTGAAGGTTTTCCAAAAGTACACCTTTTGGTTTCTCTGGTCAAATTCAAGAAAATTTCATAATTTTTTACTCCCCTATTAGATGAGGAATTTTGACACGCTTTCATCCATTTGCTTATGCCAGTATGATTGTTTTATTCACTTACTATATAAATGTCTGGGACACCTGGGTGGCTCAGTCAGTTAAGCGTCCAGCTTCGGCTCAGGTCATGATCTCGCAGTTTACGAAGTTCAAGCCCCACGTCGAGCTCTGTGCTACAGCTCAGAGCCTGGAGCCTGCTTCAGATTCTGTCTCCCTCTCTTTCTGCCCCTCCCCTGTTTGCACTGTGTCTATCTCGCTCAAAAATAAACATTAAAAAATTTTTAATAAATTTCATGTAACTTCTAATTTAACATTTCTTATTTCTCAAGTAAGTTTGACTCTTTACTTATGAAACTATTTAGTATCTATATATATAAGTGTGTATCTGGCAATGATGCTAACCATAGACCTTTTGTATTATTATTTCCTCATTCCTAAACATTTGCCTCTAATTCATTTTTTACTCTACCAATGAGTTTTCCAAGAAAGACACAGGGGTCGTAGACAACCAAGCAAACCTCTCTGATATCTTCCTACAGGCTGGATATAGAAATTTTGAACCTCTATATTCTTCCCCAAGAAAACCCAAAGGAATCCCTGCATTGTCTTTGAATATTCAGTGTTAGAATAGATGTTCTAAAATCTCTGAAAGACTTTTCAAATATTTTGCTTTGCAATTTTCCTTTCTTCCTGCAAGGATGATTTTAGACAATTATTCTTTATCATTGCAATTAAAACATTTGGGCAGGATATATATGCATGCAGGTTTCTATTCACAGGAGGATTCATTTTATTCAAAAAGTCTGTATTTTCTTTTACAACCTCAGGAAAGTTTTCTTCCACATGATGATTTTTCTCTGCTCCATTTTTTCCGGTTTTAATTCCACAGAATGAGTCAGAAATGGGATTTTCCTTTCTTGGTATCCATTATATTCTCCTTATCATATTCTGCTTTGTGTATTCATATTACTTTCCTAGAAAGCCTGTGTAGTTTGGCCTCTAGGTCATTGTGTTTTTTCTTTTGCCAACTTTTTTCTTCATTGCTTATGGTACCGATTCTAACTCTGTAACAGAGTCTTTGGTATCCCCACATTTCTTTTATTTTTTGCTTAGTTTTTGTTTTATCTTGGTGTTAACCTTAACTTCTTCCATATGTTTATCTCTGTCTCATACACTTCATCATTTCTTATGTATTTTATTTGGCACATAGAATACACACACACACATACACACACACACACAGTACGTTTATATGGAATATATATGGAATTCCAGGGAATTCCAGTGGAAGAAGAAAGAAATTTATTTATGCATAAGTAGCAAGTTTCTTTTTTATTGTTTGTAGTTTCAAGTTCTTATTCAAATTCCAGTTAGTGAACATACAGTATAATATTAGTTTCAGTTGTACAATTTAGTGATTCATCAGTTACATACATCACTCAGTGCTCATCCCAACAACTGCCTCCTTCACCCGCATTAGCTATTGGCCCAGCTCCTACCCACCTCCCTTCATCAAACCTGTTTTTTCTCTATAGTTACGAGTCTGTCAGGGGCGCCTAGGTGGCTGAGTCAGTTGAGCGTCCGACTTCGGCTCAGGTCATGATCTCGCGGTCTGTGAGTTCAAGCCCCGCTTTGGGCTCTGTGCTGACAGCTCAGAGCCTGGAGCCTGCTTCGGATTTTGTGTCTCCCTCTCTCTCTGCCCCTCCCCCACTCATGCTCTGTCTCTCTCTGTCAAAAATAAATAAACATTTAAAAAAAAGAGTCTGTTTCTTGCTTTGCCCAGCTCTCTCTTTTCCCCCTATGTTCATTTGTTTTGTTTCTTAAATTCCACATATGAGTAAAATCATATGGAATTTGTCTTTCTCTGACTGACTTATTTTGCTTAGTATGTTACACTCTAGCTCCATCCACATCATTGCAAATGGCAAGATTTCATTCTTTTTATGGCTGAGTAATATTCCATTGTATATATACACTACATATCATCCAGAACCTGGATACCTCCTACCACATGTATTTCATCTTCTTATATGGCATGTGCTTCATCAAAGCTGCATCAAAGACTTTATTGAAAGAAGCATCTGACATATGAACAAAATAATGAAAACTAAACACACAAGTCTCAGAAAACTAAGACTCCAGTGCTTGATAAAGTCAGAAGCAATCTTCAAAAATACTTGATCCTATCTATTCTTCACAATTTTAATGTAATACAACTTCTGTTGAGGTCTATTAAGTGTTTTCATTGGGATAAATTATCTAAGTTTGTCCTCTGCTTGGCTTGTCAACAGACTAGTTTCCCTGAGCACATCTTCCTGGAGGTATGTACTGAAGAGCGGCGATCAAACTTGCAGTTCTTGTTAATTTGCAAATCCAAGTTCACTCAGTGAGTAGGGACCTCAAGGCCAGACCATCGCCGTGTTGGTGTGAGATAGGAAGGATGTCTCTAGACGGAGAACATTGCAGGCAAAATGGCTTTAAATTTTTTTTTTCAACGTTTATTTATTTTTGGGACAGAGAGAGACAGAGCATGAACGGGGGAATTGCAGAGAGAGAGGGAGACACAGAATCGGAAACAGGCTCCAGGCTCTGAGCCATCAGCCCAGAGCCTGACGCGGGGCTCGAACTCACGAACCTCGAGATCGTGACCTGGCTGAAGTCGGACGCTTAACCGACTGCGCCACCCAGGCGCCCCAAAATGCCTTTAAACGAGGGATCTTGAGCCAGCTTCTCAACAGTGGAGGCTCACTTGCCGGCCGCCTCACTGGTTGACACATTATCTCAGACAGGTCTGTCGCTCAATGCCCCTTTTACATAAGACACTGAGAGCATCTGCCAGGTGCAGTGGATTCCGGTTGTACAAAGATTCTAGGCTTCTGACATCAAAGGGAACCTGCAATTGCAATGCTGGCATTTTAAAGAGAAAATGCTGAAACCAAAATGATTTTTCTCTCCCAGCGTTTGCTTTGGAATTCACCAAAGCCAGACCCGAGGAAAGTGATGACATCCTAAAAGCCTGTGATTAATTCATGCCGGTCCCCAAGACTTTGCCCTCAGTGCCACATGGTGAAGCAGTTACGACCACCTGGTTTTGCTCCAGAGCCAGACAGCTCTTCCAGGAATTCCAGTCATCATTTGCATCGAGATAGGCCTGGGTGCATGGAGTTTCTTATGGTGCCATTTTATGCAAATCTCTTTTATCCTTTCCCTCGTTGAGATTCCCTTGCATAAACAACTCTGCTTACCAAAAGATTATCTACACATGTGATTGATTGCTCTTCTTTCAATGAGTTGTTCAATGTGGGGGTGCAGGTCCCTGTTTCATTATTTTCATACAAGTAGGAGGCTAAGGTGGCAGGAAATAGGAGCTCCCCAGAGGAGCAGTAACTGTGATAAATGAGACTTCGTGAGGCTATTTACATACAGGAAACAATAGAAGACAAGGAACGAGGCAACTCCCCCATGTTTTAAGCTGTATTAAATCTACAGAGCTAATGTGTTTTTTGCCAACCAAACTTTTTAAAATATATTATTTATTATCCTTAGTTTAAAAAGAATCTATGTATATGAGAAAATGAGAAAAGGTTTATTATAATTGTTTAAATGTAATGTAATGAACATGTAATTGAATGTGAGGGGTTTTGTTGTTGTTGTTGTTGTTGTTGTTGGAAAACATAGAAACTTTGCACGAGAGGGCCCAAATCAGATTATAGGATTTGCATTAAAGTCTGGAAAATAAAAATGTGTTTGGTCAATACGAAAGTGACTAAAAGCTATGGAAAGGCAGAAGAGGGTTATGTCAACTTTTCTCCAAAGGAAAGGAGTAGTATTTCTGGGATTATGCATGTGTGGATGGCCCCATGTGGCCTCAGTTGTCTGTAAGGTGAGAAGTCAGGCTTGAGGAGATGAATGGTCTACTAATGACCTCAGTCACTGAGGCTCAGGCAGGATACTGAGACCCTGCTGGTCAAAGAGCTCAGCCCCAAAGAAGCCTTGACAGATGGGACCTGCTGCTGGGTCTCACTACAACATGGCAAGATCATTTCTACCCCAAGCCCACAGAAGACGTCAAGTTTTCCCAGAGGCACTAGGCCTGTTCCACGCTGACTAGGGTGAAGCACCATTCTTTGAACTCTGGCCGCAGGAAAAATCCAGGGTTCTAGGATTTGGCCTCATCCAACTATGCTGATTCTGGGCCATTAGTAAGGAAAGGGGCACTGCTATGTATTCTAAGTACAATCACCAGGGAATAGACACATCAGTCAAACCATGACAAAGATATCAGGCCCAGGGCTCAGCTCTTTTTGACCTAGAAGTACTGATGACCTCATCAATAAAAGAGCCTTTGTCTGAGCAAGTCTATAGATCATCCTAGAACTACTTAGTCATGGGCCTTCATCACAGGTTAAGTTCTACATGTAAAATGACCAGTCTGGTTTAAGACACTGTCTGAGTTAATATATCCCAGAACCAAATGGAGATCTTGCTACAACTTTGAGCTATCTTTTTAACCGTGTCTGTCTGCTCTGGTTTCCAGAATTTCTCCTGTTCTCATCCTGGGTTCCAGAAAAGAGCAGAGATGGCCCCTCTGCCTGGCAGGGAGCCCAATCTACCATCTAGATTGTGCCAGGGAAGGAACAGGACTGTTTCAAGTGTCTCTGACTTGTCCCAGTTTATGGGCAGAGAGGCAAGGTGGAGATTCTGGATCTCACCATGGAGTTGAGAAGTCTCTTTGAAGGACAGTTCTTTACTCACTGACTCCACAATCTCACATCCCTGCCATGACCTTCCCCACTCTAATCTGTCACCCTTCCTGTGAATACATGTTCCTCAAGCCCTAGCAAGACTTTCTGGCCACTGCATCCAGTCTTTGTGTTTGCCTTCTCTGGGGCATTTGAAGCCACCCCTCCAATGAACCTTCTTCACTAGAGCTTCTGGAAGCACAGCCTGCATTCTCCTCCACCTCTCTGCTCACTCCTTCCTTATATCTTCTGTGGGCTTCTCTTCTTCACCTGCCTAATAAATCTTAGCTTTTCTCTAGTCTGTCCTCAAAGCTTTTTTTCTCTCCTCCACACTCTACCTGGATGGCCCCATACACTCTGATGACTCCTGAATCCCTACCTCCAGGCTAGACTCATGCCCCTTTCCTCTGGATGCATATTCCCAGTTATTATGCTTCAAGTGCATGAATTTTATGCTGTGTAAATTACATCTCAGTAAAAATCTGAAAAGAGAAAAGAAATGTGAGCCCATTGGTGTGATATCACACATGCTGCATATAAGCTCCTCCAACCTCTGGCCACAGTTTCAGCTCCAACTCTACTTGTCCCCTCCCAGCACGCTACATTTCAGATACAGCAAGCCATGACTACATTTAAAATAGTTCCCTAAGTTCAATGTTTTCTCATGGCCTCTTTTGTTTGTACATGCTATGTCCTGTTTCTGGGATAACTTTCCCTCCAACCTCTTGGTTTCCTGGAAAATGCCCATTCATTCACCAGCACCTCTCCCTACCACAAGTAGCATTTGATTCCTCTGCATATAGTCCCCTTACAGTGTTTATCTCAGGGTATCCTCTAAGAATGCAAGTGTAAGGCTTTTCCTGAATGACAGGGTATAGGAAGGAAAAGAAAAAGAGAAGACTAGGGAAATACACAGATCTGGATTTCAACTCCAAATATGTCATGGCATCATCCTGAGCAAGGGAAGTAGTCTCTCTGAATGTCAGTTTCTTATTGACAAAAATAGGATTAACAATATACACCCAATAAATTGGTTGGAGAATTACGTGAGATGCGCATAAGGTAATTGGCCCACTCAGTCAGGGTTAGCCTTCCCTTTCTCTTCCCGTATCTTGACTGTTTTTGTATGTTTGGCCACAGCTAGATGTCTAATACAGAGTGGACAATCTATAAATGTTTTGTAGAGTAAACAAATAAATACATTATTTTTCTGTACTGTCAGTTATGGACCCACCCTTCCAGCATAGTCGTCCATTCTAAATTTCTCTGACTCTTTACATTTCAGATTAGGGCTAAAGTATGGCCTGAAAAGGTGGTTGTTATCTCTGTTAATCCTGTTCTAAGTCTTGCTATTTCTGATGATGGTGGTGATAATGGTGATAAAGATCATGGTGGAAGGATGAACAAACACTGTTTAGGACTTTAGAAAGAAAATCTACCCAAGAAAATCATCCAAATAAAATCATTCAAATAAGCAGTCCAATAACCATTCAAAATAAAAGCATTCAGTAAAATGGCAAATTAGAAAACATTCAAAGAGCACTTCTTAAACACAAACAGCAGGTATTTAGAAAATACAACTATTAAGAACAGCCCAGTTGGAGTTGTAAAAGCAGTTATAACAAAAATGTTACTAAAAAAAAAAATGTAAAGGAGCTTTTTGAGGAAAACTTTAAATTTCTGAGGGCTATAAAAGACCTAAATACACCGAAGTTATACTATGACCTTGAATGTCATAAAAAATGTCAGCTTTCATGTCACATATTAACATTTCCTGGAACTCTGTGACTTGTTTCTGAAGTTCATCTGGAAATATTACTATTGTGTATAGGCAGGAAAATTCTACAGGAAGAAGAGTAGTAATGAGGTCAAGGTCTATTAGATATTAAAACATATTCTAAAGCTGTGCTAATTGAAAGTTTTGTTCTACAGTGGGAATAGACAAGTTGAAAATTCTAAAGAGAGTCCAAAATTAAAAGCACATAGGATTATAACACATTCTAACAGCAGAATTTTAAATTACTGGACAAAAGTAGATATTAAGTGACAAGGGGACAAGAGTAAAAATCACGGGAGAATCATAGCTCAGCTCTTACCTCACCCCCTACATTCAAATAAATCCCAGGAGTCAAAGACTCAAATGTAAGGTTGTTGTTTTTTTTTCTTTTCAATGTAGATTTATTAGAAAAAAAGCAGGTGAATTAGACATAAAATCTTTGGTTAGAGAAGGTTTTTTAAGCAAGAAACAGACACTAGAGCCCATAAAGAAAAAGATTGATAAAAATATCACAAAGTCAAAAGGCAGGAAAAGAGGGGGACATTTTTAATATATAAAAATTCTTGGCAAATCAACAACAAACTGAACAAAAACACAATGGGAAAAAATGAGAAGAAACACCAATGGGCTGTTTCCATTAATAGAAATGCAAATTGCACATAAGTAATTGAAAAGAAGCTAAACATACCTCATCATTAAATACTGGCAAATTAGGATGTTGCTGTTTCTCCATTGCTCACTTAACAAAATCTTGATAATCTACGATGAAGAGAATATACAGCAACCAGCTGATCTCATTGCACGTCAATATGTCACTTGCTCATGTGCTCTGAGCTTACTGGTCTAGGGGCACCAATGTGATTTTGCACAAACACAGGCCTAAGTAAAATGATGTTGATGATGACTTTGGTGGCTGTGCGGACTAGAAACAGCCAGTCCGTCAACAGAAGACTCAGATCAATAGAAGACTTAGGGTTGCAGTATATTCCCACAAGGAAATGCACGGTATCCATGAAGAAGAATAAATTAGATCTATATGTCCTCACATGGAATAATTACCAAGGTTGATTGTAAAATAAGGGATGTGAAATATTCTAGAGTGCTCCAAACCACATTTTTTTTAATCTACTCATTTTTTTAATCTACTCAGTTTTTAAAAATGAGTAGATGTAGTTTGGGGGCACCTAGGTGGTTCAGTCAGTTAAGCATCTGACTCTTGATCTCAGCTCAGGTCCCAATCTCAGGGTTTGTGAGTTCAAGCCCCACATTGGGCTCCTTGCTGACAGCATGGGGCCTGCTTGGGATTCTGCTTAGCCCTCTGTCTTTCCCTCCCCTGCTCTCTCTCTCTCTCTCTCTCTCTCTTTCTCTCTCTCTCTCAAAATAAATAAACTTCAAAAAAAAAACTTATAAATAAATAAATAAATATGACTAGATATGGTTTTATAGGTTTAAAATATTTTTTTTTAATTTTTTTTGAAAGGCTGTATAAGAAAACTCTAAAAGAAGTTGCTTTGGGGTATGAGCCCTAGGACATGAGTACTCTGAAGAGACCAAGGATTTATCTTCTTATTCTTTTTGTATTTATTTGTATTTTAAACCATCCATGTATATATTTTCTCAATTAAAACTCTAATTTTAAAATAATATTATAGAAAGAATTCAGTATTTCTAAAGCTCTTTTCTCCTCAGATTAACAATTTGTATTATTTACAAATTTAGATTTATAAAGTATGCTTTTTAAATTAGAGGATAATATTCTGATCACTTTTGTAATAAAGTCTTTTTTTTAGTTTTTTTATTATTCTTTTTTTTTTTAATTTACATTAGTTAGCATATAGTGCAACAATGATTTCGGGAGTAGATTCCTGTAATATGTTCTTTATATTGCATTCATATACATTACCTCAATTTTTAGTCACAAGCATCCTCCAATATGGATTTAATCTCCCATTTTCTTGCAGAAGGCAAATTTACCAACTCATTCATAACCAGAGTCCCTCTGAGCTGTTTCCCACACAAGGAGAGCCTCCTCAGGAGTCAGATCTGTCTCCAGAAGGCCTCTGGGTCTGCTGCAGCCGCTCCCACACGAGGTAGGGGAGTCTGGAACGAGTACATCTCTCTCACTCTCTTGGGACCGGTGCAGCGTCCAATGTGAGGTCCGTGCCTTTGGGGCCGAGGAGGCCTCCACAGCTCACTTGCTCAGGGTAACTTTGCTTTGGTTTCACAGCAACCCAGAACCGCTCAGTTTGGAGTGTCAAGGCCGAAAACCTCACATGAGGCCTCACATTCTTGTCTCTGTCTGTCTCTGTCTGTGGTATAGGCCTGCTTCGGAGCTGGTGCCAGTGAAATTGTCCTCTGACCGTATCGCTCCGCCCCTCCCCACTGCCACACTGCCTACCACGCCCCCTTTTTTCCTGTCTTTGCCACCGGAGCATCTTGGGTCTGGGGTGTCCTTTCTATACCGACACTCCGTGGCCTCGACCTCTTCACAGAACAGATCACCTCTCCTGCCTGCCCTGAAATATGACATCGCACTGAGAAACCTGCTTCCCCCGTGATATTCTCAAGTGGCCAGAGATGCACTCCGACCTCAGAGACAGACAAGAGATTGGCTCTCTCTCTGTTGGCCACGGCCATTGTTCCTCCTTCTTCCTCTCACGCACTGCCTGCCCTCACCCCTGTCTTGTCCCTACCTCTTCCCTTCACACTTCATCATTGGTTGAGGACTACACCTGCATCATTGCCTTTCTCTCATTTCCTCACCCCCACCAATTGTCAATCATCATCATCATCATCATCATCATCATCTTCTTCATTTGCCTCAGTGTCCATGTGGGTTACACATCACCCCCAAGTCTAATGTCCCCCCAACACCATTCTCCTCCAGCTGCCCGCTCTTGTAGCCCCAAAGGGGGGTTGTCCTTAACTGGCACTGCCCTAACTCAGACATTTTATTCCAACACTCAAAGAGAAAAGGACAAGTCTGAAAATCCAGGTGAGAACTGGAAATTATAAAAAGTGGTGTGGCAGGTTTGAAAAGTACCAAATATAAAAACCAAAGATTTTTTTTTTTACGTAAGAAGAGAAATAAGAAAAATTACTTCAAAAAGAGCAACCATAAGACTAGGGTAGGTAGAAGACGTGGAATAAGTTCTTCCCTGTGCTGACAGAAAGTGACTGAAGACTGAAGAACTCGCTCAACCCCTGTCCTTCCCTCTTCCAACCCAGAACTCACTTAAGGAATGTGTTAGCACTCTATCACTCCCTCTTTTGAACAGAATTCCATCTCTGGCCAAAAAAAATATCTTTAAGAGTGTAAGTAGAATAAACACATTGTAGTTAAACACTGAGAGATTTTATATCGAAGCCCTGTACAAGAAGAATTATTGAGAGGTGTTCTTCAATCACAAGATATAAATTTAGAGATCAAATTTAGTAATAAAATAAATTTAAATAGATGCTATTTAAAATCACCTAGGGAAAGTGCAGAGAGCAAAGAGGCCTTGGACCAAAACGTGAAGATCCCAAGAGTTTGAGAATTTATCGTGATTCCACCAGCTCCCATCCCCTTCTTGGTTTCTGCTGGGTCTCATAAGCCACCTCTTTTTTTTATGTTTATTTATTTTGAGGGAGAGAAAGAGAGTGCATGCACACATGATGTGTGCATGAGCAGGGAAGGGGCAGAGAGAGAGGGAGAGAAAGAATCCCAAGCAGGCTCTGCACTGTCAGCACAGAGCCTGATGCAGGACTTGAACTCCCAAACCATGAAAGCATGACCCGGGGCCGAAATCAAGAGTCAGACGCTCAACCGACTGAGCCACCCTGGTGCCCCTCGTAAGCCACCTCTTAAAGTTCTTTTGCAAATATACGCAATTGTCCTGGACCTCCAAATTTCTGCTTCACCTGACATTAAATGAGCCCACCTCTATGTTTGTCATTACAACTCCTTCTGAAATGTTGAACTCTGCTGGTGAACTCACACAACTTTGAAGACTGAGGCCAACAAAAAACACTTGGTCTCCAACTTTGCTTTCATAGCAACCCTCCGCCCTGCCGCCCTTCTTTTGGTCTTTGGAATGTTTTCTTATTCAAAATGAAACTCATCCTAACCTTCACGACTTCACTTAGTCCTGGAGACCCCCCGCCTTCCTCACTACTCCCCAGACCAACTAGTTCACAGAGAAAACAAAGGGCGTGGTGGAGGTTGGGATCTGCAACCCAAACCCCCCTTTCAGGGCTGAGCGACTCACTGCTCCAGCTTTCAGGAGTGTTGGCAGCTGATGGCTCTCAAACAAGTCCCTCTCTAGGAATTTCCTCATCCCCAAACAGCCCTGTACCTGGGAATGGCCTGAATCCAGTAAGCGGTTCACACAAGGATGGAAAAGTTCAGCCTCCTTGCCTTAAGGCAGGACAACCCTGAAGGGCCATTTTGGCACCTGAGCTCCCCGTGTCTGAGTCCCTGCGTGTAGATGCACCAGGCCAATGTCTCCCTCTCCCCCCACTTTGTTCCCCCTCAAGGTGTGGTTCCTGAAAGCACCCACATGCCTCCATCTCAGAGTCTGTTTCCAGGAAAACTGAGGGACATGGGGCAAGAACTCGCTCAACTCCTGTCCTCCCCTCTTCCAACCCAGAACTCACTTAAGGAATGGGTTAGCACTCTATCATTCCCTCTTTTGAACACAAATGCTCCTACTTGTTTTCTTGATACACGGCAGAGCAGAACTTCCTGCCCCATTCCCCCACCCACCAGGTAGCTGCCGAAGAGCTTTGTTCATACATTTCCCTTCAGTTTCCTGTATTCTCAGCATCTCTCTAGTGGGATGTTTTCGGTTGCATATGAATGTGTTCAAGCCACTTTCATCTTAAAAGGGGGAAAAAAAGTCCTCAATCTTCTCTCTACCACCCTTACTAGTATCTGTTTTTCCTCCCTTCACCATCCAGCCTTTGAAAGAACAGTCCAGTTTCTCACCTCTCTCCCTCCTTAACTCGTTGTAGTCACCCTTCCCACGTCAAAATACCTCCAAAACAGTTCTCATGAAGGCCACCAATGGCATCTTAGTGGCTAATTCCAAAGGACACTTTGAAATAAATCACCACTGGACACCACTCTCCTGTCTCACGTGCAGAAGATTCCCAGCCTCATCCACCCTTCCCTCTCTCCCCAAACACGCCAAAATTCCACCCTTCTTCCCTTTCCCATCTTTACAATTCAGCGTTCCCCGGGATCCCACCCTGGAGGATGAGGTCTCCATGTTTTGAGCATATAACCCTTTTTGACTGGATCTCCTGCCTTCCCCAAATTCCCCCTAACCCCTACTCATCTTGCAACACTCAACAATGTTGTAACTTAATGAAAATCCTTTACACGAAGGATGAGAGACCAAAAAAAAGGGGGTGTATGCCATTGTAACATGTTTCTGAACATCTTATTTGCTTTAATATGTGTTGAATCCCTATGAAATAATACCACTGTCTAGTGTAGAAATGTAGAAACCGTGAAGTGAAGCGGTAAAATAACCTTCACGTCTAGGGAATAGTGGCAAAGTTGAATTTTAAATAAGGCTTTTAAAATCCAATACTATTTTGGGCCAGTCTCTGAACACAGTTAGCCTTAACAACCTTGTTTATAATTTGAAAGCAATAAAAAATATATACTGATGTACAATCAGCATAACAAATTTATGCGTGAAAATCAGTTATCTATAATGGATAAATAAACCTAAAACCACTTGTGTCTTTCAGGTACCTTCCACATATGTCTTGTTGGTACTCAACACCCCCCTGTCAGAAGCATCCCCCACTACAGCTAAAGTGGGTAAAACCTGTACCTGCGTGCTCCCACCCTTGGAATCTTAGTTGGTCTCCACCACTGGAAGGTCTCCTACAACATTTGGAAGGCAGAAGAGAAGGGGAAGCCATCTAATGCTCCAACAGCAGCTGAGGGCAGGCATGTACCTTTGGCAGATGGGGGTCATGGGGGCTTCCCCTCTCCCATGGGGCACCATCAACTCGCTTCAGGGTTGTCCTCAACTCCAGGGCATTGCACCTGGGTTCTGTTTGGAAACCCCCCACATCTAGGCATTTTTCTGAAAGGCTCTGAAAGGTGCTACAGATGGCAAAGACTTTGGAGACCTCCACACTTCAGGATTTTCCCAAAGCAGTCCTGGTCCTTCACACCCCAGGCTCCTGACACTCGGCTAAGACTCTAACAACCTGCTATTACCATGTCATTCTTCAAAATACCTAGAGTGGGACTTAGGTTTTGGACTAAACCCCAAACCTACACATTCCCGTTATTTCCATAATCCATAGGAAAAGGGTTTCCTAAATAATAACTGGAGTCGATGTGTGGAATTCGACAATCTGAGCATTCAGTCTGGGTGTGTTTGAAATATATCTTGTCTTCTTATTTTAGAACATGCATTTTATATAAATCATAGAGGGACTGGTTCCACTATGTTAAAGAAAATAATAGCAACAGTTTTATTTGATGTCTCACCCACAGCATAGACTTCTTTAACTCACCCAATTCATCTTACCTGCACAGCCTGGGTATGAATTTCATTACACCACATGGAATGCTCTGTCCAGAGTAGGAGGCGTCAGCGTGATGAGCTTCCTCCCCCGACAGAACAGCAAGGAAAGACCGCATCTGAACACCACCTTCCCGCAGACCAGACTTACTGTACTTAAGTAGACCCAGGTTGTTTCATGGTCTATGGGCCAAGAAATATAAAAAGGCCTGCCAGGTAGATAAATCCTAAAATCCATTAGGCTTTCATCATATGGACAGAAAGATGAGGGAGAAGGTACTTTCCCCTGAAAAAAATAGGGTCTACAGATTCTATTTTGCATTATGTTAGGAGATAAAGCATTTCTCCTCCAGAGAAACTTCTGGGGTGTTCAGGTAACTGGGGTGAACATGTAACTCTGCTTCCTACCTCTCTGCCTTAGAAAACCATTTCAGCCACGAAACCTACTCTAGTTCTGGGAACAGCTGGAATGGGCTGTCTTCACGGGCTTCCTTCTCTAGACCAAATCAGTAAGAGCTTTGCAGCCCTGGGGCTGGGGACGAGCCCCCTTCGCTGCCCACTCAGAGCCTCCTGGATGTGTACAGCTGCATCCTTCCTGCACTGGGATCCACATTTCCTCTTCCTTCCTTCCCTCCTCCCTCCCTTCTTCCTTCACTTTCCTCCTCCCCTCTCACTCTCCCTGCTTGCCTCACTCCTTCCTTCAGTCATTTGTGAGCATCTTCTATGTGTGTGTTGCTGTAATTAGGTGCTGGGGATTCTGTTGGTCCTGATCCAGAAAACCCCTTCAGGAAACAGACTCTGTGGGAGAAGACGGTCAAGGGATCAGTGACTACAGGGCAGTATGTTGTGGCAGAAGTAAGGACAGGGCACCTTGGGAGCACGTTGGAGGGGCAGTCAGCTCATCTAAGGCAGTGCTCTCCGATAGCAATGTGTATGAGCCACAGATCTTGAATTTTCTTCTTTTTAAAAGTTTGAAAACATTAAATTAATTCAACAGTATATTTTATTGAACTGAATGGATCCGACTAGTATTATTTCAATAAGGAAATGATATAAAAATTATGCTAAATCTTCCATGTAGTTTACACTTACAGCTTAGAAATTCAGTTCTTAGTCACCCTGACCAGATTTGAAGTGCTGAGAAGCCACGAGGGTCTGGGGACATGGGGAGATGCTCCATGGATGAGTTGAGCTAAAGGTTGAGCAGAGGGGTTAGACAGGAGGAGGGAGCAGGAAGGACATTCCAGGGAGAAGGACAGGCAGCTTAGCAGGTTCAGAGGCACTAGCAGCATGGTACAGGGAAAGAGGGCTATTCTCTGCCCTTTGCATTGTCTCCAAAGGCATCTTCCAGAAAGAAAGTCACAGAATAAAATTGTCATACTGACGTTCAACGACCTCGACAACCTGGGCCATTCTTCATCACAATCCCTAGATCATACGCACAAACGCCTTCATATCATCCCCCAAACTGACCCCTTCCCCACCTCCAGCCACCTGAAATGTGGGCTCTCCTCTGAATGGCTCACCCTCCACCCCCTCCAGCCTAGGAAGCACCAGCCCAGGCCAGACTGAGAGCACAGCGGATGTTCACCATCACTGTTACCCATGCCATGCAGGAAAGGGAGCAGTGGCATTTCGTGTGACCCCCAAAGCACAGCTGAGGCCAGCTAGAGCCAATATAAGATCAATCCACAGAAGCCTGCTCCAAGGCAGTGCTTTGGCCACGGAATGTGCGTGGGATCTCGGAGAGATGCAAATTCACAGTGTGTCCAGGGTAGGCCCAAAGCTCTGCATTTCTAGCAGTGGCCTATGGACTCTGCTTTGAGTTGTGTTGTTCAAGTCCTCCAGAAACGTCTCAAATGTGAGTGAGTTCTCTGGCATGGGAGGTATTCGAGCACAGACTGGGTGGCCATGGGGGTGCACTAAGAGGAAACTCATGCTCTGAGATTCAGAAATCCATGACTCTTTGGGGGTTGAATTCAGGCCTTCAGGATAGCATGGGGGAGGTGGGAGTCTCTCTTCCTCTGCCCAGAGAGCACACAGCGGGAAACCTGTGGCTAAAAATGGCTGGGGAGACTGCTCTACCTCCACAGCCAGCCCTGCCTTCTCCGAGGGCTGTAGGACACTCAACATGAACGACCTCATGGATATCTGCATCCTTTTCTTTGTGACTTTCTTGGCACACCTGTACTGGCCATGAAAATGCTCATTCAGATCCTAACCCAAGGGAATACAGATGGCTGAGGGCCCCAGGTGCTGGCTCAGTAGCCCAGGCTACACACTGCCAGACTACAACCCCTGACCCACACCCCCATGAGGTGGGCAGCAAGGAGACCGAGACCAAGAAGCCTGGGACTCCTCTGAGCCGGGCCCCAGGAGTCCTGGGTGGGGTTCCTACCCCACCTCTTCCTCCTTCCCTCCAGTCTGATTTGCTGTGGCTCCCTCTGTTCCTTCCGACCCTCATTTCCCCTAATTCAGCCCACATTCACCCCATCTCTGGCTCCTCTCAGAGGGCACTGACTGACCCAATGTCCTTAACCAGTTCCTTTTGGGGCACAGGGAGAAGCAAGGACACGCCAACTGATCCTTGGTCACGTTTGCCGCAAACATTTTCCTTGGTTTCTCATTTACTTTTATTTTTGTTTGTGGGACATTTTGTTGTTGTTTCTTCAGAGGTTTTTGATTTTGACAAAATTCAAACCAATCCCCCCAGGATATCTCCCCAAGGCCACCAAAACCTCAACTTCCTTCTGCTCCATTGTGCAGGGCCCCATGTTTGTCCCTAAGCTGACTACCAGTACTTAGCCCACTGTGGGGTCAGCTTATGAGGAAGGTCGTCCAGCTTTCTGGAAGGCGGTTTTGCAATGCCCTCACTTTCCTTGAGCATCCTGGAGCCTCCCTCCCTCCCAAGTGGCTTATAGGACATCTTTCCAAACAATCGCCATGCTCTTCCCGGGGGGGGGGGGGGGGAGGGTTCTGGTGAATTAATTTTCTCCAAAACACTTACAATTACAAAGCCCACATTCATCCTGGAATCTGATAAATATTCATCTCTCTTCCTCTAAATTGTTTTCATTGTTTTACTGCTACCTTTGACTCTTCCTGCCATGTGGAATGTCTTTTGGGGGAGGGGGGGATACTTTTGAAGTACCATCTCAGATGATTCTTTAATGATTTCTAATTTCATATATCTATTATAATTTGTGATGCCATCATGCTATGTCTCCAGCAGAGAACTGCAAACACCCGGTTTGGTTTTCGTTGCCTAAGCTGTGAGTGCTCAGAGTCATGAAGATGCGCTAGGTCCGGAGGGACTGGAACCTGGACCAGGCGCCCATTAGGCAGACCCAGGAAGCTGGGCTACCTCAGCCAGCTGAGACTTAGCGTACTGCTGGGTGTCGGTCAGCAGCCTCAACGATACCACCCTCGGAGAGACCAGCCGCTCTCGAAGGGTGAAAGTCTTGGCAGGGTGCAAGAGCATAGCTCATGGGGCCAAGGAGCAGCCAGTAGACAGTGATCCTGGCAGGCCGGTGGGGACGCCAAAGAGCCCCACTGCTAAGGAGGAGCCAAGACAGGGAAGGGTCAGGGCAGACCGTGTCCCCAACAGACCTGGAAGTCCCCTCCTCTGAAAGCGAAGGAACCATTGCAAAACCTGGCCGTGTGGGACGAACATCAAGATTGACCAACAGCAAGGCTGACAAGATGCTGAACCATTGAGAACAGGCAGTGCCCCCAACCAAGTGCCCCGTCTGTGGAAAGAAGCATCAAAGGACAGAGAGAAGCACCATGGAACCTGGAACTGGGTCTTCCTACCGCCTGAAGGCATCACTCATGGCCCCAAGAGGCCAATATCACCAACAGAAATGGGCCCAGGCTTGCGATCACGACCCAGCATCCTCAGCGCCCTGTAGAGGAGGTTCATGAGAGAAAGCTGATGTCAGGTACGTCAGAAAAGCAGCCCAGCAACCACCCGTGAAAATTCCATGGCAGCAGGTGGAATAACGGCCCCCGAGGACATCCACATCCGAGTCCCACACCTTGAACCTGTTTCCTTACTTGGCACGCAGGACTCTGCAGCTGTGGTTGAAGGTAGGGCTTTGAGGTAGGGAGATTATCCGGAACTCTATAGGAGGGCACAAAATATAATCCCAGGGACCCCTGTAAGTGAAAGAGGGAGGCAGGATGGTAAGTCAGAGAGGAATTCTACGACCCTGCACCACTGGCCTTGAAGATGGAGGAAGGAGCCACTCAGCAAGAAATGTGGGCTGCCTCTGGAAGCTGGAAAAGGCAAGGAAACAGATTCTTCCCCCCAGAGTTGCCCAAAGGAAGCAGTCCTACCCATACCCGATGCTAGCACAGTGAGACCCATTGTAGACCTCTGACCTCCCAAATGGAGGATAATAAATCTGAGTTGTTTGAAGCCACTAAGTGTACAGTGATTTGTCACAGCAGCATGGGAAACTAACACGCACAATTAGATGTGGCTGTGAAGAGGAAAATATTACCAAACTGCCCAGATGCTGGTTCCTTTAAAATCCTGCCCAATGAAATTACCCACCTGAATGGAGCACTGTGAATCCCGATTGCATCTTTCTGAAAATAAAATAAAAGATTATGGGAAAGGCAGACTGTGATCCCAGATAACGCATGTGTATTGCAGCTCAGATCACGTGAACCAGTATCTGCATTTCCATCGCTGCTCCCGGTGGTGCATTCCAAACGTGGAAAAGGGGAGGAGAAAATCCTCTTTACCTCCTTGCATGGAATATTTAATGTTGGAAATTCAACGGTAGGCCACAAATAAGGATTCTGCAAGCTTTGGGAAAAGGACAGTCTGATTGTCCATTAAAAAAAAAAAGTAAAACATACCCCAAAGAATAGAAAGCATTTCAGAAAATGCTTTATAAGTAGTAATTAAGCATAGCTGAATTGCGTGCTTTAATCAGAACGATTCCCAGAAGTGAAAACATTTTTTAATTGACATTTCTGCTTTATCAGCCTCTTGCTGGGTTGTAAATTCTTTTAGGGAAGGTAGAAAGGGTGCAGCTGTAGCTGGAAGCATTTTATCCATTGGTCCCCAGACCAATAATTTCTACATTTATTTGGACTACATGGTTTTCCACCCATTGAAACCTAATCAAATTCTGTGGTTTATCTCTGTAATAGTTAGACTTTTATATGAGGCTACACCAACAAAACTGAGATCCTTAAAGAATGGAAAAATACAGTATGCGGCAAATGTGTACTTTAAGTTCATTAAACCTTGGTCAGGCAGAACTCTGAACAGCCTTTGGTGCTTATCTGAGATAACTGTAGGATAGAAGACTGAGTTGCAGTAGTAACCAACCTCATCCAGCAGGCTTGGAGCCCAGCCCTCGGTATGAATCATTTCTACTTAGCTGTGTGGCCTTGGGAAAGTGACTTGGCCTTTCTGGTCTTCAGTTTCCTCTTTTACAATAAAATACGTATTTGATGGTTCGTTAGTTTATCACGCTTTGCTTCTGTAACCTGGAAGGGACACAGACAGGCACTCAATCTGTTCTCTTATCGATAAGCATGGATTCAACCAGCACCTGGCACCTGGGAGAAAGCCGATAAATGATCTGAAATGGGGGCGCCTGAGTGGCTCAGTCGGTTAAGCGTCTGACTCTTGGTTTCAGCTCAGGTCATGGTCTCGCAGTTCGTGGGCTCAAGCCCCGCACTGTGGTCTGCGTTGACAGTGGGGAGCCTGTTTGGGATTCTCTTTCTCCCTCTCTCTCTGTCTCTCTCTCTTCCTCTCTCTCTGCCTCTCCCCTGCTCGTGTTCTCTCTGTCAAAATAAACAAATAAGCTTAAAAACAAAACAAAGATCTGAAATGTGTGGCAGGCATTATTTGCTCAGAAGTCTGCACCAAGCTCGGTGGATAGCTGTTGCCGGAATGACTAGGGCTGTAGGGTCAACAACGGCTTTATTTATATCTGATGCTCCCACTGAGGCAGTTGGAATGGCTGGGGACTTGGCAGGCCTCACTCTCCAGCAAGGTACTCAGGTCTCCAGACCAGTTGCTTCCAAGAGGGCTAAAGGAGACGTGCCAGGCTTCTCCAGGCCTCGCTGGAAACGGGCAGTTCCGTTTAGGCCAACTCTGCCACGTTGTCGTAAAGAAGAAAGGAAACATACTCCAGGCCTCGATGAGAGGACAGCAAGCGCGTGCAGGGAGACAGGCCTGGATGGCCGTCACCTGCACATACTACCCACCCCATAGGTGATCCCCAGTTCTGCTCTTCCTACATGATTTACAGGAAAAACCGCACATGTCCCAAAGCAGGGAATGAGGCTCCAGGGTTTGTTATTGTATTCGTTTCTTATTGCTGCTATGACAAATTAGCACAGATTTAGTGACAACACAAATTGATCATCTTATCGTTCTGGAGGTCTCAAGTCTGAAATCAGTTTTACTAGACCAAAATCAAAGTATTGGCAGGGCCTGCTTCCTTCTGGAGTTTCGAGGGGAGAGTGATTTTCCCTGCCTTTTCCAGCTGTTCGAGGCTTGGCACATAGCAACCCCACCCGTCCATGTTCACAGCCAGCACGGGCCAGACCAGTCCTTCTCCCATGGCATCACTCTGACGCTGACTCTTCTCCCTCCTTCTTCCACTTTTAAGGACCCTTTAGATTATTTCAGACCCATCCGGATAATACAGAATATTCTCCCCATCTCAAGGCCAGCAGGCTAGCTGCCGTAATTTCATGTGCTGCCTTAGCCTTAATTCCCCCTTGCAATGTAAAATAAGATATTCACAGTTTCCAAGGACTAAGACATGGACGCGTTTGGGGGCCACTGTTCAGCCTACCACAGTTATCATTTCTGGTGCTTTCTTTAAAGTTTTTTAATCACTTTGGATATATTTTGTTAAAAAAAAAAAAGTTTCCTGGGGCGCCTGGGGGGCTCAGTCAGTTGAGCGTCCGACTTCGGCTCAGGTCATGATCTCATGGTTTGTGAGTTCGAGCCCTGTGTTGGGCTCTGTGCTGATAGCTCAGAGCCTGGAGCCTGCTTCGGATTCTGTGTCTCCCTCTCTCGCTTCCCCTACCCTGCTCATGCTCTGTCTTTCTCTCTCTTTCAAAAATAAATAAATATTAAGAAAAATTTTTTTAAAGTTTCCATAAACATGTAGACTTTCTGATCTGCTAAACTTGTTAAAAATATATAAAAGTCAAAATAAATAAATAAACAAACAAACAAATAAATAAATAAATAAATAAATAAAAGGCTTTGAGTAAGGGTCCTAGGGAATCCTGTCTGCAGAATGTTTATGCAATTTAGTCTGGGGGAGCAGAGTGAGAAAGGGCAAGTGGGACTGTTTGGGGGTGGGGGTAGGGGAGGTAGGTGGAGTTCTCAGAGCCTCATCCTGGGAACAAGCCGGCCTTTCCCACCCAGCATCTGTGTGTCACTTCCGGGACCAAACCTGGACACCAACACACGAAGGCTGTAATGCTGCCAGCCGACAACCCCGTTCTCAGAGCAAGAGTTTGTCCAGCAGGTGCTTCCAGCAGAATGTGTGATTGAGGTGCTTTAGAGGCTGTCCACATGACAGATGGAAATGCCAATGGGAAATGTCGAGTTGACAAATGTCGATTCCTTTTGCTTTCCGATTACAAGGGAAACAGAGAGAATCCAAAAACATCAATCAAAACCTGATCATTTGGTGAGTTCATTAAAGATATAACTATGTTATTCTACCGCCTAGAAAAATTAGGGGATAGAAAATCATACAACCAGCTCATGTTGCAGACAAACCTACTGCATGTGTGGCAAGGGAAACAATGTTAAAAAAAAGTATGTAAATGGCTTTTAGAGAGGGGGGAAGGCTGGCCACCAAACATCCTTGCACACCAACCCTGTCATCTTACTTGTCTGCCCAAAGCTGAGACTTCGTGTTCCGCCTCGTCCATTTAGTGTAGTTCATATAACACGGGTGAGACCACTGACATTAGTGTAAAAACTACACATGGCATCAGCTTGGTAACTGGGGCACGTTCCACACCTTGGAACTGGAGCAAGTTCCACAGGAACTTGACTTTTCAGACCAGGGAGGCAAGGAGGCTTCCCAAAAAGAGACTGTCAGACCACTGGACTCCTTCGGCTAGCTGTCAGCAGCATGCTGGGGGTTCACGACATCCTAATCAAACCTTATGTACTCCGTGGCGTGGGGCTCTGAGTCTTCATCTGACCTTCCACTTGGAGAGTTTTATGGGGTCATAAAACTTGCTGAGCAGCCCACCAGACATCCCAGGCCCAGGCAGAGCATACATGTCTGAGACTCAAATGTATCCATCAGCAAACATGTCCAGCGACCTCCTCTGCCAACCTCCTGCCACCTTTGGCTTTGTTAGCCCCAGCCTGGCGTGAGCTGTTCCACCACTAAACCATCTGCACCTACAATCCTCTACTATAGGTGACCCCGAGTTTCTAGTATTCACAAGAAAGGTGCTTCAGTTTGTACTAATGCTAATGTCCTGCTCTAGAGTATACCACTACAGCCCCTGATGATTAATCAGAAAGACAAACTCCAGGCCTACGTAACAGAGTCATTATCCCTTCCAGTGCCAAACACAAACCAGATGTTCTCAATCCACCAACATGGTTCTCCGCCCCCCTACCTTTTCCATAGTCCTCAGGCTAGGAAACAAGCTACAGCCCATTAACAGGACATTCTCAATAAGTAAAGATGGGGTTGATGATCTAAAATGCTGAAGTGGTCCTACTATCATCAATTCAATCAAATGACATGGATATTGCATTAAGCAAGAACAGTGGCTCAAGCATCAGAAGTTTCAGAATTCTCATCCCAAATCTACTTCTCTGAGTCCACTGCCTTGCCTATAAAGTGGAGGTAGATAATCTTGGCTTTGATTGCTTCCTTCGCAGTTACGTTGTCCCCACAACATCAGTGAGATAACAGAAACGAAAGTTTCTTGGAAACCGACATTTTTCATAGCGCTACAACAAACAATCCTAAAATTTGTATGGAACCACTTAAGACCCCAAATAGCCAAAGCAATCTTGAAAAAGAAAAACAAAGCTGGAGGCATCACAATTCCAGACTTCAGGTTATATTACAAAGTTGTACTAATCAAAACAGTATGGTACTAGCACAAAAACAGACACATAGATCAATGGAACCGATTAGAAAACCCAGAAATGGATCCATAACTGTGTAATCAACTAATCTTCGACAAAGCAGGAAAGAATATCCAACAGAAAAAAAGACAGTCTCTTCAACAAATTATGTTGGGAAAACTGTACAGCAACATACAGAAGAATGAAACTGGACCACTTTCTTACACCATACACAAAAATAAATTCAAAATGGGCCAAACACCTAAATGTGAGACCTGAAACCATAAAAATCTTAGAAGAGAGCACAGGCAGTAACTTCTTTGACATCAGCCTGAGTAACTTTTTTCTAGATATGTCTCCTCAAGCAAGGAAACAAAAGCAAAAATAATCTATTGGAACTACATCAAAATAAAAAGCTTCTGCACAGCAAAGGAAACAATCAACAATACTAAAAGCAAGCTACAGAACGAGAGAAGATATTCGCAAATGACATATCCGATAAAGAGTTATAAAACTCAGCAACCAAAAAAATAATCCAATTAAAAATGGGCAGAAGACATGAACAGACATTTCTCCAAAGAAGACATACAGATAGTCAACAGACACATGAAAGATGTTCATCACCACTTACCATCAGGGAAATGCAAATCAAAAATACAGTGAGATACCACCTCACATCTGTTGGAATGACTAAAATCAACAACACAAGAAACAACAGATGTTGGCAAGGATGTGGAGAAAGAGGAATCCTCTCGCAGTGTTGGTGGAAAGGCAAACTGGGACAGCCACTGTGGAAAATAGTATGGAGATTTCTCAAAAAGTTAATAAAATGACCCTAGAATCCAGCAATAATACCACTGGATATTTATCCAAAGAATACAAAACACTAATTCAAAGAGATATGTGCACCCCTATGTTTATAGCAGCATTATTTACAAAGCCAAATTATGGAAGCAGCCCAAGTGTCCATCAGTTGACAAATGGATAAGGAAGATGTGGTATATATATATGGTACGTGTGTGTGTGTGTGTGTGTGTGTGTGTGTGTGTGTGATGGAATATTATTAATCCGTAAAAAATAATGAAATCTTGCCATTTACAATGACATGGAGGGATCTAGACAGTATAATGCTTAGCAAATAAGTTGGTCAGAGAAAGACAAATACCATATGATTTCACTCATATGTGGAATTCAAGAAACAAAACAAATCAGCAAAGTGTTAAAAAGAGAGACAGAAGTAGAGACAGACCAGTCAAGAAACAGATTCTTAATTATAGAGAACAAACTGATGGTTACAGAGAAGAAGGGGATGAGGGGATGGGTTAAATGGGTGATGGGGATGAAGGAGTGCACTTGAGATGAGCACTGTGTGATGTATGTAATTATCGAATCACCATATTGTACACCTGAAACTAATAAAACACTGTATGTTAAAAAAAAGAAAGAAAGTTTCTTGGAAAATGAAAAGGATTACTATGACCTTTATTTTAATACCTATGTGTTACTTACATGCTAGCAGTTCCAAAAAAAGAAAAAAAATCACACCAGAGAAGTAAGAAAATAATTTGCCTCACTGGACTCACACTCCATGGTTTCCCAGAGGGCCTGGAACCTAATTATTCTTTAGAAAAATTCTCTGAGTGTCAGAAGGAGGTAAGGATTCCAAGGAGATATGCGTTCACGATCTTGACACAAACTTCAAGAGATTCTTGCCAGTTATGCTGTAATGTGGTTTATCTGTTAACTCTAAGAAAAAGATTTTTTAAATTAATTTAGCTTGCCAGTTCCATCCAAGGTGGAGTAGTCTCATTTCCTCCCTAGTCCTCCCTCTTAAAAATAAAAAATGCTGGGCTAAGACAAAAAGTCCAACATAAAAATTAAATATAGAATGACCTATGATCCAGCAACTCCATTTCTTGGCATATACGCAAACGAGTTGAAAGCAAGGTCTTGAACAGATACGTATACACCCATGTTGATGGCAGCATTATTCATAGTAGCCAAAAAGTGGAAGCAATCCACCAACAGTCGAGTGGAAAAGCAAAATGTGGTATATACATACAACGGAATATTATTCAGCTTTAAAAAGGAAGGAAATTCTGATACGTACTGAAACATGGCTGAACCTTGAAACATGATGCCAAATGAAATAAGTCAGTCACAGAAGCACAAACATTCCGATTCCATTCATATGAGTTACGTACCGTCATTAACTTCAGAGAGACCAAAAGGAGAACTAGAATGGTGGTTGCCAGGGACATTGTTAAATAAGTGGAGTTTCAGTTTGAGAAGATGAAAAGATCTGGATATGTATGATGGTGTTGGTTGCACATCAGTGTCAATATACTAATGCAACTTCTCAGGGACTTGAGACTTGAGGAACAACCCCGCAGTGAAGTCCCTAGGTTTTCTTTATGATTCCGTGTAATTCGGCCAGTGCACTGGAGAAGACTGCAACATGGAACTACCAACAGGTGCAGTCAAAAAGCCCCAAGCAAAGCCCGATTCCTATAGCTGTGGGACTGATAAAATGGCAATCTAACAGAACAGAAAGCCTTTCTGACAATAAATTGTTCTACTCTAGTCAATATCAGTGGAAAGCACCCTTAACCCCCCACCCTCACCACAGTGTCAACAGAGTTGACTGGGGAGCTGAACTTCCACTCCAGCTCATCAACAATGAGGAAATGCTAGCAGCTCTCCCTTTCTTACCTCCCGCCCTCCCCATTCTGGTATGAGTAGGGCTGAGTAAGGTGAAACATCTATCCCTACCTGGACCTATGCACTACACACAACCAGGGTGAGTGCCTTCTAAGAAAAGAAAACAGGGACACGTGGGTAGCTCAGTCGGTTGAGCGTCCGACTTCGGCTCAGGTCATGATCTTGTGGTTCTTGAGTTTGAGCCCCGCATGGGACTCTGTGCTGACAGCTCGGAGCCTGGAGCCTGCTTCGGATTCTGTGGTTCCCTCTCTCTCTGCCCCTCCCCTGCTCACACTCTGTTTCTCTCGGTCTCTCAAAATTAATAAATAAAAAAAAAGAAAGAAAACAAAATTGGATCCAAAAATTCTATACATCATACCCAAAATGTCCATGATATAATTAGAACAACTTCATATCCTAACAAGACCAGAACAATCATAGCATGAAAAGGGAAGGAAATTAACAGCTTCTAAGAACATGACTCAAATGTTAGAATTATTCAACAAGGATTTTAAAGCAACAATTATAATCATTCTTCAATGAGCAATTATGAACCATCATGAAAAAAATAGGGGGAAAAAACAGAAAATCTCAGCAAAGAAATACAAGACATAAAAAAGAAAAAAGTCCTTTTTGTATGTCAATAAAAAGGTTTAAAGCAAATAAGACATAAATGAAAATTGTAGAGCAGAAAACTACAATAACTGGAATTTTTAAGACTCATGGAAGGGACAGAGGAAAGAAACAGTGAACTGGAAGATATGAAAATATATATCACCCAATCTGCATATTTCTCATCTGAAACCATGGAGGCCAATAAGAAATAACAAAACATTTTCAAGTACTGGATAAAAATATCTGCCTACCCCAAATTCTATCCCAAGTGAAAATATCTTTCAGGAATGAAGAGAAAATAGACATTCTTGGATGAAGGAAACTAAGAGAATTTGTCATCTGCAGACCTGTTCTTACGGAACAGCTTAAAGTCTTCCAACCACAAAGGAAATTATAACAGAAAGAGGCTGGGGACAGAGAATAATAAAATAGGTAAAAATGGGAGTAGACTACCTTTCTCCTCATGATGTTTTGAAATTGTGATTGATTTCAGCAAAAATTATAACATCATTTAATGTGTGTTAAGTTTATGCAGAAGAAACATTAAGAAAATTAGATTTTAAAAATGAGAAGGATAAAGGCACCAAGGGGAAGTAGGGTTTCTACACTTCACTCCGGGACATAATGTTCATACCAGTAGATACTGATAAGATCTTTATACATGTTGTAATGCTAAGAACAAGCACAAAAACAAAACAAAACAAAACGAAATGAAAAACCACACACCATACAAACATATACTCAAAAATACCACAAATAAATTAAATTCTAGTGTTTGAATAACCTCTAGGAAGTCAAGAAAAAAGAAATTGATGAACAAGAGAATAAATAGAAACAAATAATAAAATGGCACACTTAAACCTTAACATATCGGTAACTACTTTAAATGTAAGTGGTCTAAGTACACCAATTAAAGGACAGATATTGGCAAAGTGAGTAAGAAAACATAACCTAATTGTGTGCTGTCTATAGAAAACTTAATACATTGTGATATAGGTAGCCGAAATGTTGATAGGAAAAGATGTATCATGCAGGCATACATTTTTTTAGGAAGGAGTAGCTATATTAACACCAGATAAGGAAGACTTCAGAGAGTACAAAATGATCAGGGACAAAGAGGGATATTACATAATGGTAAAAGGGGTCAAGATGTACCAATTTTATTTTTTTAATGTTCATTTTTGAGAGGAAGAGTGCAAGCAGGAGGGGGGGGGGGCGGGGAGCAGAGGATCCAAAGCAGATTCCGTGCTAACAGCAGCAAGCCCAATGGGGGGGGCTTAAACTCACGAACTGTGAGATCATGACCCGAGCTGAAGGTGGGCGCCCAAATGACAGAGCCACCCAGGCACCCCAAGATGTAGCAATTCTAAATGTGTATGCACCTGAAGCAAAAACTCATAAAACTTTAAAGAGACATATATTGGGGTGCCTGGGTGGCTCAGTCAGTCAAGTGTCCAACTCTTGATTTTGGCTCAGGTCACAGTCTCCTGGTTAGTGAGATCAAGTCCCAAGTATACCTCTGCACTGACAGCACGGAGCCTACTTGGGATTCTCTCTCTCTCTCTCTGTCCGTTCCTTGCTTGTGCTCTCTATCCCTCTCTATATAGCAAAATAAATAAATAAACATTTTTAAAAATTAAAGAGATGGGGCACCTGGGTGGCTCAGTCAGTTGGGCCTCTGACTTCAGCTCAGGTCATGATCTCATGGTTTGTGAGTTCCAGTCCTGTATTGGGCTCTGTGCTCACAACTCAAAGCCTGGAACCTGCTTCGGATCCTGTGTTTCCCTCTCTCTCTCTGCCCCTCCGCTGCTCATGCTCTGTCTCTCTCTCTCTCTCTCTCTCTCTCAAAAATATAAAATAAATAAATAAATAAATAAATAAATAAATAAATAAATAGAAAAAATAAAAAGAAATATACAAAATGTTCCATTATAACCAAGGATTTCAACAATTCATCACTCAACTAGACACACACACACATACAGGCACAAAAATCAGCAAGGATAACAAAGAACTTAATAACACTGTCAACCCACAGAACCTAACAGACTTCCGTAGAACAAAAGCAGTATAATACACGTTCTTTCAAGATGTGTGGTCTTCAAATAATTTTCTCTGAGTTCATAACTTGTATTTTTATCCTCTCAATATTTCATATCTGTGTGGCTATGTGAATCTACATATAGGATAAAATTGTATGGATCCACACACATGCACAGACACACAAAGACGCACACACACACGAATGCATGTAAAAAGTAGTGAAAACTGAATATAGTCAGTAGTCTAGTCTAGTATTGTATTGTACTCATTTCCTAACAAAGTACCACAAAGTGAGTGGCTTAGAACAATAGAAATGTACTGTCTCACAGGCTAGAAGTTTAAGATCGAAGCATCAGAAGGACCATGCTCGCTCTGAAACCTGCAGGGGAGAATCTTTCTTCACCTCTTCTTAGCTTTGCTGGTGGTTGGCTGGCAATCCTTGGCATTCCTTGGCTTGTAGCCGCATAGCTCAAATCTCTGTCTGTCATCATATAAAATTCTCTCTATGTGTCTTTGTCTTCATGTGGCCATCGATTTGTAAGGACACTAGTCACACTGGATTAGGAGCCCGTCTTACTCTAATATTATTTCATCTTAACTAATGACTTCAGCCAACCATATTTCCAAAGAAGTTCACATTCTAAGGTTCTGGGGAGTTAGGACTCCAACATATATTTTTGGGGGGAGGTGACAGACACAATTCAACCCATAATATGTATCATGTCAATCCTGTATCTAGTATTATACTATAGTTATATAAAATATCACCACTGGGGGAAGCTGGGGGAAGGCACATGGTACTCTGTGTACCATTTTTTTTTTTTTTTGCAACTTTATCTGACTCTAGAATTACATCAAAATAAAAAAAATAATAATTTTGCTTGATAAACAGATCAATTTTCCATCTTCACTAATACATTTTTGGGCTTTACCTTTCCAACTGTATTTGACAAGGAATTAATTTTCTCGTGTATTTTTCCTGTGGTTTACCCTAAGTGCTTGCTGAATATATGGCATATTTTTAAATAGGCTGGTCAGCAGCTTTGGGACTTTGTTGATATTTCTCTCTCATTGCAATCCCTCCTAAGAATTTCTCAAATAAATCACCAAGCCTCCCATGAAATGATGGTGGATAATTTCTCAACCCTGCAGATGGGAGAAGCCACTATAATTCCAAAAAATGTTCACTCCTCTCTAGTCTCAAGTTACTGTGGTCTGGGCTTGAAGAAATAGCAACTTTTTTTTTTTTTCTTTACCTTCTTTAGGGAAACCTTGGAAGAGTTCCTGATCTCCAGCGGCTGGGTTTTTTTGTTCCTGTAAGTTCCTGGAAATGACCTGATGGGATCCAGGAGCATAGCTATGTGGAGTGGAGCCCACTGGAGAGTCAGCCATAGGATCTAAGATTTCTCCCTCCTCTTTACTCACTCAGGTGCCTGGAGCCAAGGGGGCTGACCCTGTGGAAGGTGTATATCATGGGCTCACATTGTGTCTGAAGGGTGGGATTCCAGGATGTAAGCCAATCAAGAAGTTAAACTGTGGCAGAGAGAACAATGAAGCTTTAATAGCTGTGCTAAAAACCAACCCATATGCTGGGTGGAGAGAGAATAAGGGCACTACACTAGTTTTCTACTGCCATATACCAAATCACCACTAACTTAGCTGAAATAACTTGTGTTTATTATCTCACAGTTTCTGTAGGTCAGATGTCTGGGCAGTGTCTCTCACGGGCTGACATCAACATGTTGACTAGGGTGCATTCCCTTCTGGAGCTCAGGATCCACTTCCAAGGTCACGTAATTATTGGCCAAATTCAGTTCTTTGCGACTGTAGGACCCTGGGCCCAGCTTCCTGCCTGCTAGAGATCGTAGACTAGAGATTGCTCTCAGCTCCTGGAGGTTTCATTCAGCTCCTGCCAGTGGCTTACCCACAAGCCCTCTTACGACATGGAGGTTTACTTCCCTAAGGCCAGCAGTAGGATCTCTCTCAAGTTTGGAATCTGTCTTCAGGCAGAGCCCAGCCCTTTTTAAGGGTTTAGATGATCTCTCTTTTGATTATCAAAGTCAACTGATTAGGAACCTTAATTTCATCTGTAAATTGACTTTTACCTTTGAAACCTGATCAGAGCAGTTAAATCCATCATTTTCAGTATTGCTCAAGAAGAGGAGATTATTTAGGTATATATATTGTGGGTGGAAATTTGGGGGGCCTCTTGGAATTCTGCCCCACTACAGACATGGAGCCCCAACTAAACCAGCCCTACAAGAGATCCTAAGGGGGATTCTGTGAGACAAAGTACCAGAGACATCGCTATAAGCATGAAACCTACAGACATCACAATGACTCTAAACCCATATCTTTCTATAATAACACTGAACGTAAATGGACTAAATGCACCAACCAAAAGACATAGGGTATCAGAATGGATAAAAAAAAAAAAGACCCATCGATTTGCTGTCTACAAGAGACTCATTTTAGACCTGAGGACACCTTCAGACTGAAAGTGAGGGGATGGACACCTATCTATCATGCTACTGGAAGTCAAAAGAAAGCTGGAGTAGCCATACTTATATCAGAAAAACTGACTTTAAATTAAAGGTTGTAACAAGAGATGAAGAAGGGCATTATATAATAATTATAGGGTCTATCCATCAGGAAGAGCTAACAATTATAAATGTCTATGCGCCGAATACTGGAGCCCCCAAATATATAAAACAATTACTCACAAACATAAGCAACCTTATTGATACGAATGTGGTAATTGCAGGGGACTTTAATACCTCACTTACACCATTGGATAGATCATCTAGATGCATGGTCAATAAAGAAACAAGGGCCCTGAATGAGACATTGGATCAGATGGACTTGACAGATATATTCAGAACTCTGCATCCCAAAGCAACAGAATATACTTTCTTCTCGAGTGCACATGGAACATTCTCCAAGATAGATCACATACTGGGTCACAAAACAGCCCTTCATAAGTATACAAGAATTGAGATCATACCATGCATACTTTCAAACCACAATGCTATGAAGCTTGAAATCAACCACAGGAAAAAGTCTGGAAAACCTCCAAAAGCATGGAAGTTAAGGAACACCCTACTAAAGAATGAATGGGTCAACCAGGCAATTAGAAAAGAAATTTAAAAATATATGGAAGCAAACGAAAATGAAAATACAACAATCCAAACGCTTTGGGATGCAGCGAAGGCAGTCCTGAGAGGAAAATACATTGCAATCCAGGCCTACCTCAAGAAACAAGAAAAATCCCAAATACAAAATCTAACAGCACACCTAAAGGAAATAGAAGCAGAACAGCAAAGACAGCCTAAACCCAGAAGAAGAAGAGAAATAATAAAGATCAGAGCAGAAATAAACAATATAGAATCTAAAAAAACTGTAGAGCAGATCAATGAAACCAAGAGTTGGTTTTTTGAAAAAATAAACAAAATTGATAAACCTCTAGCCAGGCTTCTCGAAAAGAAAAGGGAGATGACCCAAATAGATAAAATCATGAATGAAAATGGAATTATTACAACTAATCCTTCATAAATACAGACATGGAGCCCCAGGAAGGGGGCTTGAAATTCCAGGCCCAGCACTGATTGGAGTCCAGGCCAGGACAAATGGCAAACTCTCTTGCAGAAGGCAGAAAGGGGAAAGAAGGCAGAGACTAATTCTACATTAAACCAATGCAGAATGGGGCTGAGATAAACTAAAACTCAGATAGACGCTCCACACCACCTCAAATCCTAAGACGGTGGGTGTCAATGGCCTTCAAGGGCTGTTCAGGAGCCCAGGAGTCCTGGAGCTAGCAGAACATAAGTAGATTCTGAGTCATACTAGAACTCAACACATAATCACCAAACCTTCTTAGAATAGAAGGCCAATGATTTCTCAGTAGTACAAATGGGAGAAGGTATCATGATTCTCCAAAATGATTACTCCTTTCTACTGTCCAAATAGCGTGGCCTGGACTTGGAAAAACAGTGGCATTTTCTGAGCCAGGTTGGGAAAGACAGCTGTTGACATTCTTCACAAGCACAAGTTTCTTGAAGTGTTCAGATGGTAGAGACTGGGGAACTCTTCACAGATTCAGATCCTGGGAACGGAGAAAGCTAGGCAGGGACTGGCTTGACCTCTAGAAAGGGACTCTCTTGATCTCATGGATTTGAGGGAGACTTCCACATTAGTCCACATACAGAACAGTGCACTGGGCTGAGTTACCCATGGTCCCTTATGCTAGACCAGCAGCATAGAGATAATGAGGCAACTTCTTAGTGATGTTATGACAGGAGCGCCTGGGTGACTCAGTTGGCTAAGTGTCCAACTCTTGATTTCAGCTAAAGTCACGATCTCATGTCATGGGATTGAGCCCCGCCTCAGGCTCTGCACTGGGCGTGGGGTCTGCTTAAGGTTCTCTCTTTCACCTTCTCCATCTGCCCCTCCTTCCCTCAAAAAATATTTAAAAATAAAATGAAATAAAGAAGATACTATGACAGAAGCAAGAGATGGCCAAGGGGACATTTGTCCTGAGCTAGGAAGGAGCTAGCACAGCTGCATGAGCGCTGGGAGAATATGGTCTTCCCAGATCTTAAATTCATACTTAGGAGACAGAGACAATAATAACACAATGCAGTAAAAAGTGGTCAGGAAACTGGAAACCACCATACAGTGAAGGTATGACTATTGCTACAATAACCCTTTAACAAATGATCAGTGGCAGTAAATAGAGACACTTTTGTTTTACCTGCAGACAAACTGTCCCCCTGCATATACGTGACTAAACTAAAAGCAGAAAGCATATGGGGGGTTTTTCTGACAACCCTGGGCCTAAATAGTTAAGGTGGGCCAAGTACAGTTTGCTGTCTCTAGGAATTAAGACAAGTAAGACAAAGGGAGATCCCGCGTCAATGAAATCCACATTCAAGGCATGGTTGCCCTCAGATCTGTGACCTGGTCCTCTCTGTGCCTGTGCCCTTGGAATTCCTCAGCCAAGGTGGAGGCCAGGAGAGAGGAGGCCGTGGAGGATAAGCTGCAGGAGCAGAATGCAGGGACAGTGAGGGGCAGGAAACAGACCCCACTGGGGCAGGACCGGGTCTCAGGGTCCTGCACCTCTCAATCCCATCCCTACTCCCCCATGTCCAAATGCCCCCTAACCCATACCTCCTAAATCAAGGCAGCCAGTGCAGACCAGGTACCACAGTGGGGCCTCCAAATGTGGCCTACGGGCATGGTTTCCAAATCCTAAAACTGGCAGGCTCAGAACATCGGGAAAAACACAGGAAACTTTAAAAAGGAAGCTAACCACGTGCTTTCAGTGTTGTTCTGCTGAATGAACGTTGATGGAATGGAAACCAAATACATCAAAGTCATGAGTGGGGCCATTAGAGGAAACGGAGGGTAAGTCAGTCACCTCCTGCGATCGTTTGTTAGCTCTGACATAACAAACTACCTCAGACCAGGGGGCTTAAACAACAGAAATTTATTTTCTCATGATTCTGGAGGCTAGATTCTGAGATTAAGGGTTAGCATCTTCTGAGGTTTTCTTTCCCGGGCTCGTAGATGGCCATCTTCTTCCCTTGCCCTCACATGGTCTTTTTTCTGTGTGTATCTGTGTCCTATCTCTTCTTTGTATAAAGACACCCGTCATAGTGGACTAGGGCCCACACTAATGTCCTCATTTTACCTTAAATACCACTCTAGAAACCTTATCTCCAAATACAGCCACATTCTGAGGTACTGGGGGATAGGACTATAGCATGTGCATTTTGTGAGTACACAATTCAGCCCTGGGAGCACCAAATCTGGAAGTATGGCACTAGTAAATGGATCACCCCATATATGCCCACACCCCTTCTCTGACATCCAGTGCCCTTTTGAACATGACAGGAAGCTGCTGGGGGGCAGTGGAATATCTCCAGTCACTGGGAGAGCTAATGTTCCAATGGATCTACAAGCGTAATCATGACAGCATGCACATCAGAGAGCTTTATGGAAAAATAAGAGAGAAATTAACCCAGAGGCCAGTTCGCTAAAACACCCCATGACATCCCACTGACCTGGTCATTTCTCATGGATGGGACTCTGGTGTAGGAAGGATGAGATAGAGTCGTCCTTTAACCAAGTAAAAATTTCCAACAGAGGACAAATGTGAGAGCTGATTTGGCCTCCCTCCTTCGCTGGACACCCCACAAGTTGCCCTGGTCCCACACAGAGAAGCCCGCCGGGGTGGGCAAGACGCTCAGAGAGGGACGCGTGGTGGGTGCACTGAGCCAGTGTGAGGTGACACGGTGCGTGTCAGTAGGGCCCAGAGCATTGTTGGATCCTAATTATTAGGGCCCAGAAATCAAGGCATCCGTCGTGGTCTGTCCTCCAGTTGGAAGAACCCGGGAAGAACAGAGAGACAAAGACACTTGTGCCAAAAGGGAGCAAAGAGGCTACGTCCCTGCCTGGGGCTTCCTAGCAGGGGAAGCACAAGTCTGCAGAGCCACCGCTGCACTGAGAGCCCCCACCCTATCCTTGGCGGTACCCCAGCTCCAGGCCATCTGATCAGGCATCTGAGAACTTACAGCCATCAGAGTGATGCCTATCCCTGATCACCTGCTCTGAGAAGTAGGCTCGTGGCAAAGGGAACCCAGAAAACCTAGCCTTTCCCAGCTGTGGGATGCCAGCCAGGCCTTGTCGGGCTCCGACTCACCCCATCAGGGACCCTGCGGTGGGATATCAGCTTGAAGGTCATGAAGCCCCCAAACTAACCTGTGTTCTGCGAGAACCTGAACTTGCAAAGAAGATCCCTAATCCCTGGCTCAAAAGGAAGAAAGGGCAGCCTGCGGGTGCGCCTCGGTCAGGGTCCTGCTGCCGAGCAGAGCCAGCAGGACGTAGGTCAGACGTTTACTGCAGAGAGTCGGTCAGACGTGGTCCATGCGGGGTGCCGCTCTCGCATCTGAGGCTGCAGCCGGGAGCATCAGGACAGGCAGATGGGGAGGGATGACAGACATGGAGTGTGGGAAGCAAAGACAACTGGGACCTCCTTGCAACAGTGCCAGACCCGCAAGGGTCAACCGGAGCCATTCGGATGCCTAGGCAGAGAGGCAGGGGCAGGAGATGCCGGAGGACGGGGGGGAGTGCGGGCAGCTGCCGGACCCAGACCCGGGGGGCCGGCGCATGGGTGATGACAGCCTGCCCTGGCCTGAAGCAGGCAATCTGCTCCCTCCCGGCAGCTTCCCATGTCTCATGCCAAGTGCACTCCGTGCTCACTTAGAGCAATTCGGAGCAGAGAACTCTGAGGAACAACGTTTCAGCTTCACTAAAGTGACACGAGACGAATCCACCCGACAAGAATACATCATCAGTCTAGATAGTGATCATTTCTTCTAGGAGGACAGAGTCCCGGAGCTCTGGGACAGAACTGTAAGGCATTCAAGTGCCCTTTTAAAATGGGACCCAGGGCCCGGGAAGGCTCCGTGGAGGTGATATGTGAAGTGAGGTGACCCCCTGAATGTGCAGGCTCAGATGCAGGTGGCCCAGGAGACAGGTCTTAGGGTGAGTCACAGACATCAGCGCAGAACAGGAGCCAGGGGCGGGCAGAAGCAGCTCAGAGAGGTCAGGGATGCAGAGATGAGCCTTCTGCTTCCTCCCGCAGGGCAAATAACCAGACGTAAAAAATGTTTCACAGGCCGTGCAGTTTCCTACTCCCTTGTGTGAAATTAAAGTCTTCAGACTGGAATCACGGTATCTTTTTTTAAGATCATGTTTCAGATGGTCCATTTTAGGTCTTGAACTCCCCCTGATACCTTACTTTATTTTTCCCCAATTTTTTACTACACTGAGTAAATATTAAAACACAAATGGAGCTCAGATCTCCTTTCATTATTCATCAAGTGTAGCTGCCTTAAAACTTGAAGGGATTATCTTTTGCCTGCAGCCCAAATAAGGTTGACCTCCCTTTCTTTGTCTTCTCTCCCTTTCTACCTCTTTCTTTCCCTCACTCCTTTTTATCAGTCCTTCCTTAATTTTTCATTTTTTTATGGCTTCATAAACGAAAACCCCCAAAAAATATCTTCCCAGTAAAGGACATGTAACAAAAGTAAAGCAGCAGACACATCGTCATTCAACTATGACAACTATGACAAGAAAAAATGTTTTCTGAGCTTTATGTCCCCCTGCCCAGTGCTGTCCACATACATCCTCTGTTGTACCTGGTGCTCTCAGCAAGGGGTCTAATTTTGTACTTTGCTTTATTCACTGGATAATGTCATAAAGATGTTTTCCACTCTGCCAAATTGGCTTGCCTGTTATCATTCTCAACAAGCTTGTGGTTCTCAAGGAATGATAGGAACCACTGGTGTTGGGAGTTGTGGAAGAAGGTGCCTTAGCCTGATCATGATCCACAGAGAGCCGCCCTTCTGGTCCTTGTGCACAGTGGTGGCCAGGTCCAGGAGAATTCCTTTGCCATTCAGGAACCTACCTCTTAGTGTGCCTGAGGTGAGAGAAAACTTGAGGAATTTTCTCTAAAGGGGTACAGGGCAGGGAGAGTGGTGGCCGATGTGCTCCTGGGTGTTTCCCTAATCACATCTCATCACCCCTACCAGAGGCATGTGACTCCCCTAGGCCCCTCAAACCCTTCCCCAGAACAGCTCATCAGGACCTGCAAGGTGAAAAAGAGGTTTTTATGTTCCTCATAAGGAAGACCCTGAGAGAGATTCATGCACAAAGGAAGGAAAGCAAAATGATATTTTGTATTAAATTTTGCACATAAAACCCAAAACTATAGTTTTGTAACATGTCCTTTTAAAATGCTAAATTTGGAGCAAAAAGGACAGGTGACATACAGAAATCAAAAAGTAAAATAACAGATACAAACCCAACTATATCGAGCACCTGGGGGGCTGGTCCTACGGGACAAGATGGAGTTCCTGCAGGTCCTGAAACGCGGGCTGGAGCAGCTCAGCGGCCACGGTGGCCTCCGAGGCTATCTACGAGTTTTCTTCAGGGCAAATGATGTGAGGGTTGGTACATTAGTGGTGGAAGACAAATATGGAAACAAATACTATGAGGACAACAAGCAATTTTTTGGTCGTCACCGAGGGGTTATATATACAACTGAAATGAATGACAAGAACGCGTTTTGGGATGTGGATGGAAGCATGGTCCCCCCTGAATGGCATCGTTGGCTTCACTCTATGACTGATGATCCTCCAACAACAAAACCACCTACTGCTCGTAAATTCATTTCGACAAACCATAAGTTCAATGTGAGTGGTACTCCAGAACAATATGTACCTTATTCTACCACTAGAAAGAAGATTCAAGAGTGGGTCCCACCTTCAACACCTTACAAGTAAAGACAATAGAAAATAATTTAAACATGTATAATATGGGGCTCTTCATGTAATTGCACTTTTACTGATTAAAATTGATTAAAAAAAATCCAACTATATCAACAATATTAAATATGAATGGCTTAAAAATCCAATCAAAATGCAGAGAATATCAGATTGGATAAAAATAAAACAGTTATATGCTGTATATCAGAGATATACTTTAGATTCAAAGATATGAATGGGCTGAAAGTAAAAGGGTAGAAAATACATACCATGCGAACAACAACCATAAGAAAGCTGGAGTGACAATATTGATATCAGACAAAATAGACTTTAAGACACAAAATGTTACTTTAAAAAAAAGAGGGACATATTATAATTAGTAGGAGATTAATCTATTAGGAAGACATACTAATTATCAACATGTGTTCACCTAACAACAGAGCCCCAAATTGCATGGAGTAAAGCTGATAGAAGTGGAGGGAGATACAGACAATTCAAACATAATAATTGGACTCGGTTATATCCCACTTTCAATATGGATAGAATGACTAGGCAGAAAGAAGATCAACAAGGGAACAGAGAACTTGAATAACACTATGAAATGCAAAACTTTCATGAGTAAAAGGAACTTCTTAGTGCTTAAGAGAAGAAAAGCACATTTCTAAGGGTGGCATGGAGGAAGGTGGGGGGGGGGGGGTGCTAGATGGTGGTTGGGAGACCTAACCTTGAGTCCTGTCAGGACAAACTAGATGGCTTAAAGCCATTTACTGGAAGCCTCTGAGCCTTAGCTTCCTCACACATTAAATGAGGGGAGAATGCACCATTCACAGAGCTTTGTGGGGATTTCTAAGACAAAAACCATTAAGGAAATTACTTCCTAGGCTGCAGAGTGCTCTCGAAATGCAAAATAAGCTGATCATGGGCCTGTCTACCCTAGGAGCCATTCCAAACCTTTTCCCCTCTCTGTTTTATGGAGATGGAGCTTCAGAGCAGGTAGGTGTTGACCATTCTAGGCTGTGTTGCCTGGACTTTCGTTCTAGCTGATTTGTGGCAGGATTTGCCCACAGAGAGATCGTGGTAGAGAGAGTACAAGAAAGGGAGAAGCCAGGGTATTTCCCCATCACCACTTTGCCCACACCTAGGCGGTGTCTCCGGCAATCTTCAGCTAGGTCTCCAGCTCCTTCCAGACAAGTCAAGCTACCAGTTTCCCTATGACCATTAAGCTTGGACCCCAGTAGCAACAACTGCCCCCTTGGTTCCTCTAACCCAGGGGATTTATCGATCCTTTCAATGTCTCTGTGCTCTGCCTTGCAGCCAGCCACCTTATCACCTGGGTAACCAGATCCCTCTGTTTATAAATATATAGAGTGGCCTCTCTTCCCCTGGTTGATCCTTGGATGATTAATACGATTTTTACTTAAAGTAAATTTTGTATCTAATCTACATAGCACTCCTACAAAACTGAGGCAGCTCACACAGCATAATGCAGTGCTAGGAAGCCGGGGGAGGGGGGGGGGGGATAATGGGAAGCCCATGTGCTTTACCATCCCCCACTGCTAAGTCAAATCCTACCAGGGCACCAGCCGGCCAGCCCCCTCCCTCCAATCTCCTGCAACAATTTACAACAAAACCAAAGCAAAATGCAGACATGTGGGGGGCTTTTGTCTGGGATTTTTGGGGGCATTCTTGGATTCTGAATGTGCTATACCACATGTTAGCAAAGCCTGAGTTTCCCTGAGCAGCTGTTTGGATGCTCCTCAGCCCCCAGATGAACAAGGTGCCTACATCGGTTTTAATTACATGGCTGCACGCTTTCTCTTTACATACCAAGTGACCTCCAGGCACAGAGCCATGGGGACAAGTCATAGGGCACTGAATGTGTCCAATGTGACTAATGACTTGGGACACTTGAGAACATTTCTGTACTGTTTACATTAAAAGAACATGTATTTTATTTCATAACATAGAACTGACATTTGACATGTTGAGTCGATGCAAGTCACGAGTGCAGTCCCTGAATTATAGCAGACAAGTAATTAGTCCCTAGAGGCCTATTGCTCCAACAATTTTCATTTATCTTCTTTCAGATGACAATGTGGGGTTTTCTTTCTTTAAATCTTAGTACCCACAAATAGCCCCACCCCCACTGCATCCTTTCCCACACGCACGCCCAACACTTGTCCACCTCCAGACTCAGTGAGACCACACAACAATAACCCACCTCACCACAGGGCTTCAGGTCTGATGGCCGTGCTGCCCCTGAAATCCTCACAGGGTCGATTTTTCCTGAATTGGCAACTTGATGCTATTTATTGATAATGCTGACTCCATTTCACGTTCTGGCTTCCAGTAGTGTTGTCACTGATCATCCAAATACCTCAACTTCTGTACAGAAGAGAATGACATTTTCCCCAGACCAGACTGCAATGCAGAGGCCAGTCTCAGAACCACAAGTACAGCAGTACAGCTTTCCTATTCATGTAAAAAGGAAGCCAACTTTTCCTGGATCTGATTGTAAAAGCTCAAGGCACCACCGATGGGGACAGGGAGGTACCTTGGTGATTCAAAGAACAGGGGCCACTCTCGTTTCCAATCTAAACAACGAGTTCTACTTTGTTAATGGGCTTAGGTTTAAATTACTGATAAATATGACAGAAACATTAAAAGCCCAAGAATGTGATTGTCTTTTTAAGTCTTAGAGACATTAAAATGGAATAAGGTAAACATTTGCAAATTTTTTAAGATTTGCATTTGCATTTATTGAGGAGGGCAAATATGGTCATTGACTTTGATTTTTCCATGCAATAAATTTACCAATTCAAACAAATTGAAGGCAAGGACATTTTAAATCAACTTAATTCTGCATTCAAGAGTATTTTAAGCATTTTAAGTATTTCCAAGTTCACACTGTAACTCAAACCAGGTTGGCAAAATGTTTCCTTTGTTAGAACAAAGAGGTCTTTAGTGGTGATTTGTGGATAGCTCTGGAGTTCTGTGCAGAAAGGAGTTGCTCACATTCTGAGCTGGTTTCTGACAGACAGAAACAGGGAGAGCTTAACACTGAAGCTGACATTTTCACAGGAGCAACAAGAAGGTCATCCCCAAAAAGGAGGGTGACATTCAAACAAACATGGAAGCAGAAAGGTGGATGGATTCAGAGGATGGGATTTCTGACTTGGTGAGCATACAGAGGGAAAGCGGGGCTGAAACGAGAAGGAAGTTGGGGTCAGGCCCTTTCCTTATGGTCACCCTGATTTTATTAGGAGCGCCTTCAAGAAGGGAACCATGTAGGTAAACTATTTAATGAGCACTATTTTGACCTGTGCCCATTCCTAGAGCTCAATTTTCTTTTCCCCGTGAAAGCTATGGGACACGTGGTGTGCACATCTCGGTCGACACAGGCAGAGAAATTGGATCTGGACTTCAGACCCAAGAACACCCAAGCTGGGGCCCCAGGTTGGGTGTTGAACCCTACAAGTGGTTCTGGGGCAGCCTGAAACATGCTGAGGGCAGAGCTGGTGAGAGAAAAGGTGCCCAGAAGTGGGCGATGGGTAAGTGCATGGATGTGTCCAGGTGGGTGGTGGCCTGAGCTGGGACTAGCTCTCAGAATAGAAGGAGTTGTCTTCTGAGGCAAGAGAGTCAGCCCTTCAAAGGGCTTCAAAGGCTTCACAGGCTGCTGAGGAACCAGAGTGACAAGACAGAGAGATGAGGATAAAGTCTTTGACTTCACAATCACTGACCCCCCCAAGGCACCTGCTGGAAGCTGTCACGGTAGCTAGGAGCCACAGGGAGGTAGGGCTCTCATTGGGACACCCATCCGCTGACTGAGGCTGCTCCCAGAAGAGCAGCGAGCCTGGCCAGGCTGCGAAACTCAAGTGCTTAAAAGTCTCGGCTCTCCTCTACCTTCCAAGACAGTCTCCCCCCATGGAAATAAGCCTCAGTACATTTTGTTTGTTCTCTTACTATGAGCTTCACCAAGAAGAGATAGAAAGGAAACCTTCCCCCACCCCCTCCCATAGAACTCCCAGACTCACGGAACTCTACCCACACTCTCCAATTTGTAACTTGTAAAAGCAGCCTTATGGCGAGTATTAGCCACACCGCTAGGAAACACTGCGTGTTGTAAAGAGAAAGTCACTCATCAGACCCTGTTATCACAACCATTCCCTTTGATTCCACCTCAAATTCCAAACATAGCTTAGCCTCTGTGGTCACATGAAATATATGGCAGTGCATGTGCATAAGTGTGGGTGTGGGGTGCAGTCTTTCATTGCATTATTTCTTCAGATCTTAAGAGAGGATTTAAAAGCTGCCATTCAAAATATAGGCCTGGATATCAAGATGTGATGCTCACCTGGATGCTTTTGGCCTCCAAGGATTTAAAGGGCTCCCAAGATATATCACTTCTTGCAGCCAACCTTGAGTTGGGCTTCCCCCATCAATATTTAGCTTTATCTTCATAAATTACCTCCCTCACAACACAATATTCCTGTGCATTCATCGCTCTGTTTGTCTCCCATAAATCAACTGCAGGCCTGTTTAATTATCCCTCAGCAATTTTAAACAACCAACATTTTTAATGAGGCAGAGAACGCATAAGGCCAGCAAATAGAGTTTTAAGGGTCCATTGTGGGTCACTCTGTGTATATTTTTCAAAGTCAGGCATTCCTGAGATAAGTCACATATTACCCAGATCTCAAGGCTTGGCCAATGTCCTTTCCCACTGTGTGACCAGTGAGACCCTCGGCCATCAGCAGGCTGCTTTTTGTCAATGGCCTTGAAGTGTGTCAGTTACTATAAACACACATGATGAATGAGTGTTATGGTTATGAGAGGAATTCAGTCACCTTGGTTCAGGCTGTGAATGTGGCAGAGCTAAGGATAGCTTAACTGAAGGGTTATGCCTGCCACCAGAGCCCATGCCCTTGGCGTTTGAGTGCCATTAACGTTAAGACTTTTTTCTGAAATCCACAAATGTCTGCATCTGGATTTAAAGTCAATGTGGTGTCTCAGAGAAATAGTCCCCCAGTCCCCTCTCACATATAGGAAACATCCTCATGACTCTTTTAGAAGGTGAGCCTAGCTTCGCTGGCTCTGCCTCAGTGAGGGAAAACCCTCACCTGTTGGCCCCAATCTGCCGTACCAGCAGGACGTTCTCAGGTGAGTGTCTCCAGTTGGTCCTGTACCCCAATACGTATGGCTGGGAGGATATTGTTCAGCCAGGTCCCGGGTGACGGCCGTGTTTGTGCAACGGTGGTTTCCTGGGTCCAATCTGGGAACCATGCACAGGCCCAAGGGCCAATGCTTGCAGCTGAATGGACAAGGTCCATTCCCTTGTCCATCTAGGGAATGGACAAGGCTGGGTCGGGGGAAAGAGGTAAAAAAGAAGTGGCAATTGGGTACCAGACCTGGGAGAAGAAAGGCACAAAGGAACAAACAGATGCTTGAGGGCCTTTCTGGAAATCTTTTTTTTTTTTTTTTTAAGGACATTCTTATGACCATAGAAATGGGAGCAAGTTCAAGAGGACAAACGTATATTCTGCCCTAGCAGACCCTTACCAGCACTGCTGCCTTCCCTCCACCTTTCCTTCTTTCCCAATTCTACCTGTGCCCAGACTCCATGCTGAGACCTGTATATGAAACATCTCGACTAAACTTCAAAACAATCCCATTTTACAGTTGAGGGAACCAATGTATTGAGGGCTCCAACAACATGCTCAAAGGCACCCTGCCCTTCGAAGAGCTAGATTTAGACCCCAATCCAGTCCTGTTCCAGACCCCAGCTTTGTTGCACCCAAGGGACACCGGCCCCTGTTCTGGAGTGAAGGACATGAGATCCTTCAGACCATGTGTCTGTGTTTGCCTCAGCCAGCCCCTCTGAACTTGAACCTCAATAGGTTCTTTTCTAATTAAGGAGAGTGTTACCAGAGTGGTTAAGAGCATGGGTCTAAAATCAAATGCAGTCAGTTAGGGTCTCAGCTACATGACCTGGGAAAAGGCATCCAAGCATTTTGTGTCTCAGGTGAGTCATCTTCGGGGTGGGAATTATGGCAGAACCTAGCCCAGAGGGGTTGTAAGATCACTTAAGCAAAGCACTTAGAAGAGAAGCTGGCTCACAACAAGCATTCTAAAAATTGACTGTTATCAGTAATTACTCCTTCATGTCCACTCGGTCCTATTTCTTCCTCCAGTTCTCCAAGACACCTGAAAAGAGCTTGGGCTCTCTGTCCATTTACAGCAGTTACTGATTATGTCACAGCTGTTTACCCATGGCCCAAGGATACTGGGACAAGTTAGAAGCCTGCACAGGAATCCAGGAAATTGTTATTTTGATCTTTAATGTGAGTTTTCTTGCCAAGCTAAGTAACCTTTGCAGGCCCTGCAATATGTTAACATTTAGAGGAAGAGTTTATGAACTGCTCTAATCCATTTTTAGTAAGGCCCATTACCTCCAAATACAGAGTCAAGGTTCCAATTAAAGCTCTCCATTAGAGAATGAAAGTTATTTGCCAAACCAGGAGAAAACACAGTTTCTCATAGTTCTAAAGTTTATCTTCCCCCAAAATGGCTACCTCCTCATAGTCCTCACAGGCAAGCAATCAACTTTTTCAAAGTTTCAGAGCATCGACTATGAAATGGAGAGCTTTCTGGAAGCCTGGACAAGGCAGCACCTCCTCCCTAAGGGATCTCAGGTGATAAATGGGGTACACACTCACATACTCAAATAGTCACTCTAGTATCCTAACATCTGAAGCCAAGGTATGCCCAAAATTTTTGGAGGGAAAAAAAAAATCCTAATTTCTTTGGTCTCGAAGCTCACAGAAGGCAGGCTGCTTAGGGAGAGTTTCGACTGAGATTTCAGGTTTTTTACAGTTTTGCTGCATAACAAAGACAGAGAGACATTGCAGGCCAAGTAAATGGATGTGCAAAAACACAGCGGTTGAGAATAGCGTGAGTGCGTGGTGATGCTGAGGCACGGTGAGCCTGTGTCCCAGAGATAGCAGGCTGGGGTGCAGAGATAATGCTGCAAACGTGTCCTGAATCCCCGTTATAGGGTTCAGTTCATTCTGACAAGTGTGTTTCACTTGTAACAATTCTCTGTAAAACCTTCTGCCCCTGCATTTCAGGCTTTAGAATCATATAGGGAGCCACAGAACAAGCAGGGCACAATGCCTCCCCTGGACACCAAGGTGGTCATGGGCTACATTCATGCTTCTAGTGGCTGTGGTGATGCTACCCACATTGGTAGTGCTGGCTTTAGGAGAATGTTGGGGTATCGTTGATTGCTCTTTCTTGGTCTCCTTGATTTTATATTCATTCCTGACTGCAAAATGTGTCCTGAAGCCCCTTGCTAATCAGGCAGGCATGAGTCCCCTAATCAATGGGACCAGTAATCTTTGTTAAAGAGTAAACTCTTTTCCCAGATTCCCTGACCTCCTCAAAGTTCTAGGATGATAGGAATTCCTAAGAAGCTCAGGTTTCCATGGCAGTCTAGGACACAGCGGTACAGCTCCTTCTTCAGAGGCCCACAGGCCCAGTAGACTGTCCAGAAAAGTGGAACAAAGACCCTTTTCCTCTAGTCTTTCTAATAGAGAAACTATTCGTGGTAGCCGACTGCCATCCTCTGCGCGGGATAAAGAGAACCAGAATAAAATACAAACAGGGCTCAATTCTAAGATGCCTGAAGTCTACCCAGCAACATAGGGCACTACATTTTGAGATGGGAAATGGGAACCTAGGGGTCCCGTCCATTGCAATGACCCTTGGCTTCTGGAAATAGGGAGGGCTCCCCAGCCAGCTCAGTCAAGCAGTTGGGAGTCCTTAGGAACATTCTCAGCATCATCCTGTTGTATGTAGGCTCCCCACAGGCCAGGTAGAAACCCAGAGCAGTGCACTGAGTTCTTTAGGCAGACCCCGCAGGCTGAGAATGAGGTCAGGAGATGCCTCACGATGACTGCTTTATGCTGCTCACTGTGTGTCTGTGCCCCAGGGGGAGGGGTTGAGGCTCTGTCAAGCTGTGTCACCCAGAAATAATTATGAGGCCACTCTGTGCCTCAGATGCTCCTATTTCCTGCATGAAAATAACACACCTTGAGCGAAGCACTTGTGTCTTTGACAATTATTCATTGCACACCCATGGTACCTCTCTCTCACCCCGCTCAGCCTCCCTCTCTAACCACAGACTTAGAAAAAGAGCCAGGATCCTACAGGGATCAGGGCCCCAACAAAGTCCCATCCCAGCTCTAATAGGGCACAGTCCAAATCAGCTACTGTTTCATTTCCAGTCAGAGTGGGAGGCCCAAAGTGGCCCTGAGCAAAGCCCTGGCCCGAGCACACAGCCACAGTGAGTTTTGCACGATGTGGGAGAAGTTGAACACCTGAAACCTATCTTTCTGGGATGACTCCCAACTCTCTGAGCACTTTTAATGAACATCAAATTCCTTCACATGGTGTCAAGGCTCCTCACGGCCATAACTCTAATGGCCAGCCACTAGGCTCATCTTGGGGATTCCTTGTTTCCTATGGTTCAGACCCCAGGAGACCATTCTCTTGCCTCCTCCAGGCTTTTCTACATGATGTTCCTGACTCCTAGAATCCTTCTGCATCGGGTGCAGTCGTCACATCCTCAAGGGACAGCCCTCCAGTCTGGGTTAGGTGGCTGCCCCAAGGTTTTCTCCACTCACAATGCTGAATATAAAGGCCTGTAGCTATGACATTACAAGCTCCTTGGGGATAGCTTCCTTGTTGTGCTTTTGGTGCACTTTGTATGTGCTTAGCCAACATTAATGAGCAACAAACAGAGGAAATAATGGCCCCCTGGGATACGAAGGGCCCTTGGCCCTGGGTTCACTGTCCAGACTCCAGAGATTTCCTTCAACCTCCATTAGATAGATTCCAGTCTTCAGGGTTCAGGGATGGATTTACTGATGGTAACCGCATCCTGATTTAAAAAAAAAAAAAAGCCACCATGGTACAGTGCAATGCAAAGAACACCCGAATGGTACCCCAAAGACCTCATTACTATTAATGAGTCACGCGACCATTAGAAAGTCACTTGACCTTTGTGAACCTCTATCCCATCCTCTGCGTAAAGGGATCATTATACATTGCTTTTAGGAAAATGCCCCGTACGCACCTAGAAAGAATGGACTTTGTCCAAACACTTTACATCAGCCGGCACTGAAGCCTCCAAGGGTCTAAACCTGCCAGGGCAAAGACACAACTCAGCCTTGTCTTGTTGACACAGCTAAAATCAGAATATCACAATCCTCCCAGTCTACCCCCAAATGGGTTCCAACTTGGTCCTAATGGGCCTAGATGATGATATGTTTGGGGGTATGTCAACGGCACTATTTTATTTGAAGGTACTGGACTGAGGCACTTCTCCTTTGGGGGCCTGGGGTGAAGGTACTTTACGTTTTGACTGATCCTGTACTAAACCTCGTTTCCTGGCATTCACTTTTTTCTCAGGGACTGCGGAGTGAAACGTTCTTCAGTTAGATAGATGTAACGCATTGTCACAGACGTCTGACAGATGAAAAACCACCTCATATGGGTTGAATTGTGTCCCCAAAAAGATATGTCAAAGTCCTACCTCTAACACATATGAATGTAACCTTATTTGGAAATAGGCTCTTTGCAGATATAATCAAATTAAGATGAGGTCATTAAGGTGGGCCCTAATCCAATGATTGGTATCCTGATAAGAAAAGGAAAAGGGATGCAGACAGGGAGGGGATGTCACTTTACTATGGAGACAGAGATTAGAATTATGCTACCATAAGCCCAGAATACCTGGGGCTGCCACGAGCTGGAAAAATCGGGCCAAGATCTTCCCCTAAAGACTTTGAAAGAGAGCACGGTTATAAAAACACCTTGATTTTTTACTTCTGGCCTATAAAAGAGTCAATTTCTATTGCTTTAAGCAACCCACATTGTAGGACATTGTTACGACAGCCTTAGGAAACTAACACAGTCACTTACGGGCACAGAGAATGCTCGGCTCTTTCCAAGCCTAGGCTTCTGCTCTGTTTGACAGAGTGGGCCAGCCCTGCTTAAACTCCCCTGCCCTCCGAGGCAGGGCCCTGTCCACTATCTCCCCCCACCCCTCGCCACCCCCAGCACTTTCTCTGCCATGTCCCTTCTCCTCCACGTCCTGCTCTGATATGGTATCTCCCCTCAGCTCAGGAAAGCTGGTCATCAAGAGCAGGGTCCAACTGGGGGATGTTGTCCATGCAAATCTCTGAGAAGGACAGTAGGAAAGACAGAACATCACCCCAGAATATAGATGCTCTGAGAAGCCGCAGTCTTCCATAGCAGGACTCAGAAGCATAGAAGACACAAGAGCTGCATTACCCTGCCTTGGGCTGGAGCAGCAGCAAAGCCAGGGCTGGTTCCTTTTGTGTTGGGTACAACGCCCCCCCTTCTTCTTGCCTTACCTCAGGACCGATTGTCTCATGCTGTGAGCTCTGAGGCAAGGTGCTCCTTTTCTGTCCTAAATTATTAGCCCTTTCTGACAGCCACTGTATATTTACGTACACCTCTTGACTACTTGGCCCAGTCATCACTGAGGAAGCTGGAAACGGTTTGTGGGGTCTCGAAGGTAGCATTTGTCAGTTCCTCAGTAGCTCCCCCTGTGTGGAAGGTCATCAACACCAGGAAGTTAACAGACCAAACAAAGGCTCCGAATAGTCTTCATGGAGTGACATTATTTAGAGTTTAGACACTCGGTTCAGAGGAGATCTCTCTAGACCCTCAGTCAGAATGTTTTCGCTGTAATTGTCCACAGTTCTGACAAGCTCCTGATCAGCTTTGAATCTGAAACTCAGAAAGCATAAAAGAGGGTAACTACAGACACACAGGCGACCAAAATAAAAAGAAATGGCTGACTGTCAGAGGTAAGGGAAGAAGTGAAAAGCTACAAAATTCAAGCTAAAAAGTTCTGAGGCCATATAATGTAGGAGAAAAAACTCGTAACATTCAATAGTGGAACTGTGTTATAATGGTTTTTGAAAGATAAAGAAGAGGGCAGAGTATGATCCATCTTCAGTTCATAAAATGTATGGAGATAGAGGACACACAAAATGGCAGCCTGAGGGGTTTGGTAAACCCTCTCCCCTGCAAAACAACCATTGTAACTGGAGAAAGTTATATGAAACAATTATTTAAAGTCTCTGGGGATTTTCCTAAGGGCATACAATGGAAAAATACTTGTTCTTATGAAATCTCAGTAAGAACAGTGAGAATTTGTGCCATGTGAGCTACAACCAGCTCTCGTCCCCACCCTCAGCTCAGTATAATGGTAGCTCTACTCCGGGTGGGCGTGGCCAAGAAAATGGGGCTCCTTCACCTCAAGATCGCAGTCTAGGGTTACAGTTTCACCCCAGAATGAGAAAGTTGTCAGCAAATTGTATTCCCTCCCTAGCTCCATTCCACAGGAGCTCTGATCCAGGCAGGCATGCCCACTGGGGCCCCATTCCCCCCACTGAGTCCTCACTTATAGGGCCAAGCATACAGGACCATGATCACCTTGCCTCAGGTGACTTTTAGGGGAGAGGCCCAATTCCAGGAGGAACGAGAGGATAAGTCCTCTTGCTCATGGAGCAAGGCTGTCTCTCAAGGAGACACAGTTTAGTGTCTGGTTTAGTGACACAGGGCTTCTGTCCAGTGGGGGAAGAGGTTTTAAGAAAATAGAGGTCCTCAATTCTCCCTAAAGGAATTGACTTCATTGATAACATAGTTTAGGAAGAACATGCCTTAAGGACACCATTAATACACAATGGAGATCTTGATGGTAAGTAAGAAAAGGCTGGTGGCTCCATGGTGGGAGTAGCAGCAAGCAAGATGTTGTACCAGCTAGGAGTTTAACAAAGAGAACCAGGAAAAGAGACAGCCAAGAAGAGCCCTTCTGGGGTCAGAGTAAGACTCAAAGACTGGGAATACCCCACCCCTGAAAAACAACATGATTAAAATTGGATCAGACCATAGAACAATTTATACCAAAGTATTGTCAAACAATACCAAGATACTGTCAAAACATTAGAGCCAACAGCTAGCAATTAGTAGAAGCTAGCTTCTAGACGAGATACCAGTAAAGGCAGACCAGACAGGAACTTAACAGGAATATCAGGAAAAGAGAGATTTAAAGATGCCCAAATAAACTACAGACAGACACTTTTGGTGATCAGGGAGACTGTGCACATTCCCAAGAAAGAAAAGTCTTCTCGAACATGGTGCTTGGACAATTGGATATCCAACGCAAAAGAAAAAAAAAACTGGAACCCCACTTCATCCCATATTAAAACATCAACTCAAAATGGTCAGAAACTTAAATGTAAAAGTTCAAACTATAAAACTCTCAGAAGAAAACTTAGGAGTGGATCCTTATAACCTTGGACTAGGCAATGGTATCTTTGATATGACACCAAGGCACAAGTAACTAAGGATAAAATAGACCTTTGGACTTCATCAGCCTTAAAAACCTCTGTGCTTCAAAACACATGAACAAAATCATGAAAAGATGACGCCAGAATGAATGAAAATGTTTGCAAATCATATATTTGATAAGGGACTTATACCCAGAATATAAGATGCACTCTTGCAAATCAATAATAGAAGATAAAAAAAAGCCGATTAAAAATGGGCAAGGGATTTGAATAGATGCTTCTCCAGCGAAGATGTACAAACGGCCGATAAGCACATGAAAAACTGCTCAACATGATTACTCACTAGGGAAATGCAAATCAAAACAACAATGTGATACCGCTTCACACCAACTAGAACAGCTATAATCAAAGACAGTTACAAGTACTGACTAGGAAGGAGAGAAAACGGAGCTCTCGTACGTTGGTGACAAAGTAAAATGAGGCAGCGGGCTTTGAAAAACATTTTGGCGGTTCCTCAAACACTTAAACATAGAGTTACCATATGCTCCATCAACACTACTCCTAGGTATATACTCAAAAGTAATGAAAGCATGTGTCCTCACAAAAACTCGTACAGGAATGTGAATAGCCGCAATGTTCACAGCAGTCAAAATGTGGAAACGACTCCAGTGTCCGTTAACTGCTAAATGAATACATAAAATGTGATACAGATACAACATGGAATTCTATTTAGCAATAAACGGGAAGGAAGTATTGATGGACGCTACAAAGCAAATGGACCTTAAATATGTATATTTAAGAGACCGTAAGAGACCGTATAACCTATGATTAATTTAGATGAATTGTCCAGAAGAGGCAACTCAGAAAGTAGTTTAGTGGTGTACAATTCTTGGTGCTTAGGGAGGATTGGGAATGAGGGCTAATGGGTAGAATTTCTTTGGGGAATGACAAAAATGTTCTAGAACTAGATTGTGTTGATGCTTGCATAAATCTATGGATATACTAAATCCTTAAATACATATTCAAATGGGTGAACTGTATGTGGTCTGTATCTCAATAAAGCCGTTAAAAAATAAAGACGCGGAGATGTATATTCGCTTTTCAAGAGATTTGAACTAAAAGAATAAAGAATTAGTTCTCTAGCTTTTTAGGAAATCTGGCTTCAGAAAGTAGAACTCCCCGCGGGGCAGCAGGACTGAACGAACGGATACGGAGTATGAAGAAGCACAGATACGGGGCTCGAGTAGCTGGGTTCAAATCTCAGATCTAGGGCTTGCCACTATTTTCTCTTAAGTAAGTGACTTAATTTTGCTGAGCCTTTCTTTAGAGAAATCAGGGTCTATTTCATTGAATTGGTGGAAGTATTAAAGTAAGCCCCGCTTAGCATAACACCTGATAAATGGTAGTGTTTGATAGCTAATAACTATTCAATAGTGTCATTGTTACTATCATTATCATTAGTTACAGGAACCGAATGGGAACGTATAAAACCTTTAAGCACCCAATGGCCATGTATATGCGGCAATCATCCGGTTACATGCTTTTATTTCATACTGAGGAACGTCACCTTGGATTACTGGGCAGAGTTGGCTGCCATTTATTAACCTCTCAGTAGCTACAGATTCTTATTAAAAAGAACATCTGACTCCACTCCCCCCAAAGTGTTATTAGGAAACTATGAGAAAGCACATTGGGATCTGCTCCTACTCTTGTCCTCCATGGAGGGTGTTAGTAGCCAAAGGCCAGCTGTGCATCCAGTCAAAATTAGCAGTTGGATTCTGGCAGCTGATGGGGTAAGTACGACTCTTCCAAATGCTTGTCTGATCCTTGAATATCGGGGTAAGGGAATCTGCTGTTTCCCCACTGAGAATGTGGGAATGGAAAGAGGCTCAGGGATTTGAACAAGAGAGGCCGGTGGGAACCAGTGTCTCACTGCCTGCCTTGTCACGCAGATTCCTTAGTCCTTCTCAGCACGGTCAAGGAACAACTCCTAGAACTGACAGCCATGAGAAATTCTGTTAATATTTTTCCCTCTAAGAGGAAGTTTCTCAAGCAGCAAACCAGCCCCAGCACCATATCTTAATCTGCCATTACCTAAAGCGGCCCGTCTGTAGGTGGCACACAGGGCACACCTTGGAGGTGACCGTGATGTTGCTGCCCTTGACCCGAGGCAGGCACGCCTTCACACCGCTTGTGTTTGATTGCAAGCGCCACGCACTTAATCGCGCCTGCTCCTAACTGATGGGGTGGTGTGAACCGTCGGGGGCCCTTGTGGAGGGGTCACACTGCTGGACACGGGAGGGCTGCAATTACTTGCCGGGGTAAATGCACGGGGTGGGGAGGGTTAGGTCAGCCAGAGTTGATTTCCTGGGGTTGGGACTCACCCAGCACCCCACTAAGGAGGAAGGCAGAACCTTTCCCTTTAGCTTTAGCTACGAAGAGCTAAAAAGTTTCTCAAGAAGGATGTGTCCTTTGCGATTGTGAGAATAATTTCTTCCCAACTGCATGTGTCTGGGGATTTGAGGCCGGGAGATAGAGGACCCCTGGGCAGGAAGAGTGCTGTTCGACTCCCCCGTGCAGAGGCAAACACACTTAAGGGAGGTGATGAGTGACGGGCACTTTCTTGCTAACAGATGGCCTCCAGTTAGGACACTTGGTGTGTTTTTACCTGATGGTCTTCTCGGCGTGGGTCAGGGACAGATTCTGGGAGTTCACACACACACACACACACACACACACACACACACATACACACACGGGACGTGATTCTTCGGGTTGACTAATTTATTTTTACATTAGGATTTGCCTGCTGGACTAGGTTAAACTGTCTGTCACCTTTACGACTAGGACTGGGGGCTGAAGTCTCAAGAGTGAGGGGTTAACCTGACTGTGATCTTTCACTCAGATCACGTCCCTGTACAAATACATGCCCTCTCCCCCACCCTCAGATTCACAAATCACAGAGCATGAAGGTCATCATTCAACCCCTTCATCTCCCAGTTAACAAAACTTCAGTCCAGAGAAGGGAAGCGTCTCGCCTGCAGCTATAATGCAGTTGGTGGCGAGGTCGCAAACAGACCCCGGGTCTCCTGCCTTCAACCCATCCGCTTCCCGATATGCCCCTCTGTCCCCCATGCACATCTGCTACCTGGCATCCTGACAGTGAAAAGAGTGCTCGTGGCAGCTTAATTAGCCATAAATACTCTCTTAATAAACCCACTCTGTTATGGGCTGTTTCTGTTAGAAGGGATTATTATTGCCACAACATAAATTTCCTGCAAAAGATATGGTCGGGTCACACAATGTAGCCTATTATGAGAACCAGAGTAATAAAACAGCCAGATAATTTATGTGTCTCTCTGGGTTCCTTGCGCTTATCTCAAAGAAAAGAGCCAAGATGTTGAGACAAATGGAGAAGTAAATATGTGTGGCTGGAAATAGTCTGTGCAATTTGTTCAGTGCCATTTTCGCAAAGGCACTTTTAAGATGAAGGCCTGAGCGGCTAACAATGAGCACGATTTCACTGAGAAGTGACTGGCCGTTCTCCGTCCTCACTGAGGACAAAGGGAATGGGATTAAACCACAACAGAAATCATTTTTGCCTCATAATGAGGCAGCATCACAAGTCTGTGAAGGGTTTGGGGTCCAAAGACATTTTTGGGTCCATGGTGAGTCCGGTGGCCCTCCTTCTGTGCTTGATCGACAGCGCATTCCCCGCCGCAGCACGAAGGCTGGGGAATGCTGTGGGATCCCTCCCCACAAGGACATTTACCCTGGCAGACAAGGGGATCTAAGGAACAAGAAGGCAGCCACCAGCCCCAACGCGGTCACTGTCCTGAGCCCGACTTCTCACCCAGCTGCTGCTGCTGCTCAGGTATGTTCCAAGACTGTGAGTTAGTTAGTCTCAGGTCCAGGACTCCCCACCTGCCTTTGTGACAGAGCAGAGGGTCTACGAAGGCCAGGCTCCTGAGGTGGCCTGATATCCCCTGCCAGACAGACGTGGGGACAAGTTGTACATCTCTCACCAGACACCTCAGGCCCAAATCACTGTGACTCTGGAAAAGAAAAGAAAAGAAAGAAGAAGAAAAAGAAAAGAAAGAAAGAAAAGAAAAGAAAAGAAAAAAGAAAGGAAGGAAAGGAAGGAAAGGAAAAAAGGAAAAGAAAAAAGAAAAGAAAGAAAAGAAAGGAAAGGAAAGAAAAGAAAGGAAAGCAAAGAAAAAAGGAAAAGAAAAGAAAAGGAAAGGAAAGGAAAGGAAAGAAAGAAAGTAAAGGAATCCAAATACAATACCCAAAAATCACCGTCCATTCAAAACTAACACGCAACCTCCCCTCCCTCCCACTCCCCTGCACATCCCTCCCGGACCTTCATGCATCCCTCCCTTCACATCACCTCCAACCCCCACCCTCCCCCCATCCCCTCCCTCCTCCCTCCCCCCCCTCCTCCCTCCCTCCTTCCCTTACCTTCCCTTCCCTTCCCTTCCTGCCCTCCTCGTTCCCTTCCCTTCCCTTCCCTCTCCTTCCCTTCCTCCCTTCCCTTCCCTTCCCTCCCTTCCCTGTCCTTCCTTCCCTCCCTTCCCTTCCCTCCCTTCCTCCCTTCCCTTCCCTTCCCTTCCCTTCCCTTCCCCCTTCCCTCCCTTCCTCCTTCTTTCCCTTCCCTCCCCCCCCCCTTCCCCTCCCCTCCCCTTCCCTTCCCTTCCCTTCCCTTCCTTCCCCTCCCTTCCCTTCCCTCCATCCTCCCCCCCCCCCAAAGAAAAGAAAGGAAAAGATTCTCTTCTTAAAGAGAATGCTCCAAGGTGCTGTATTTACCACAGTTCAACCAGAACTTTCTTGATAAACTGGGTTTTGTTGACAAATCGAACTTCTGATTATCCACAGAGTTTGGGGTGGGCAGTACAGCTCAAGGTGAATACTGCCCAGCTTCCCCCACCCAGGGATATCCCCCACACCCCCACACCCCCACACCCCCACACCGGGGGGCACCAGGACTGGCAGGGCGTGGGTTGGTGAGACCAAGGCGGCTCCTGCTGTGACATGACACTCATGTTTATCTTTCTTTTAATTTACGTTTAAGTTTGTGATGGTATATAGCAGGATAAATAGAAAGGTAATTTGCTTTCACTAAGAATGGGGCTAAGTTCCTGCTCTCTCCTGGTCCAATGCGAGAACAAGTTACTCCCCCTGGAAGGGGGGCTCTGGGACGTGGGAAGAGGAATCAGTGCAACACCACCCTCTGAACACACACCTCTGTTGGGCAGCACTTTGGTGGATTCATACTCTTGTTAGCATATGGTTGCCAGCTAGACTTCCTACAAAATACTCATTTTCAAAGACATAGGATCGCCTGCACTGTGTCACACAGAATTAACCTTCCGTGCACTGTGAGATCCCCTGGTGCCCCAGGAGCAGCTCTAGGCCTCCAGCTTTTAAGTTTTATTGGACTGTTTGCTTAGAAGTTCCATGTATAGAAGACAATAGAATGTTTCACTCTGAAGGGATCCCAGGAAGAAACACTCCCTATTTAGCAGGAAAGGGTCAAGACCTCACCCTGTATTGATTAGGTAAAATGCATGCAAACTCTGAGCCACTGAACGATTTGGAGCCAATAATGCAAAAAAAAAAAAACTTAGGGCGTCAGCTTGTGTCTTATAAGTGAGCTTTATTTCTTTCCATGAGATGGGACATGCGTCTCCTGGAACCACACACTCACCCAACGGTGCCAAGAAGGCAGCCCTCAGCCCCTCGCTCTGCCCTGTTACACGGGACACTTGTTCTTCTCGGCACACTCGGTGCATATTCCTGCCTCCGTATCTTTGCCCAGTTTTCCCTACCTGACGAACTCCTAATCATCCTTCAGGACCCACATGGCCTTCCCTGACCCGCTGTCATTCCTTGTCATTATTCTGTCTTAGCTCAGGACTGACTGCTCGTTCATCTGCATTCCTGTGGCACTTTGCACCATGCCCCTCACATGAATATTGCAATGCCTTGGGAACTGCCCCCTCCATTGAACTGTGGATGTCAACCCCATCTTTGCTCCCCAGCCCCTAGGAAAGTCCCTGGCACATTCTAGGAGCTCAGTTAATGAAATGGAGTGTGTGATTCAATTACCATTGCTAGATTCCCCTAAATATTATCAGGGGAATACAAACATGCAAGGCTTGGCTACATGCTCACATGGAAGGAAGGCAGCAATGCTTAACATTGTTGAAGTGCCTTAGGAAACACATACAGAAGGGACAGATCAGTGTCCTGAGGCTGAGAGGGGCACGCAGCAGGGCTGTGGGCTGTTAGCGTCAATCCACTTTTTACGTCTTCTGGAAACAAAACAGTAGGAAGGTTTCTGCAATGGTGGGGCGGGCTGATCCATTGCAGGGCAATACTACCCAGACACCTGGAAGCTAGACAATACAGTCTGCCTCACGGGGCTGGCCAGAGAGGTGGGTCCTTGGTAGCATGCCGCACTCAGGCCCACACATGTTTATATACAATTAAATACAACGGACAAGCCCCAAGTCTGCGCTGATAGTGATTTTTGCACATTACAATGCAACATACCAATTGCAGTTTAAATGGTGTCCCCAGTGCCTTGTTAATTCTGAACTCTTAATGCTTCTAGTTATGCAGCATCTTTAACTGGAGGTACGCAGAGCACTTTGTAGGCAGAATCGTATCACCCCTCCTTTTCTGCCCCCCGCTTACAAGATTCCTGAAGGGAGGGAAGCCGCCATCCAGGTGCCCACCCTGCAGGGGCGACGGGAGGCCCAGATGAAGAGAGGCACCACAATCTTCCCAATGTCCTGGCAGCCACAAGAAACACCACTTCCCTACTTGGCAGAAAGCTAAGCTTGGCCACATCGGAGAGTACGTTGGAGGAAGGATACGTTAACAGACAGGTAAAGTACAAGTCCACCTAAAAATTGAGAAAACTGCAAATCCAAAACAAACTCACTAGCCAGAGAGACATGGGTCCACAGGGAAGCTGCTTCCAGAAGTACGTAAGAGTGAGGATTATGTATGTTAGGTATGAATGTACTGGTGACGGGCGCTAAAATTCGCTGTGGCCTGTTGAAAGCCACATTGGGAAATCACTACAGATGGAAATAAAAAGAGAAAGAAAGTCAGACTGTGCTAATGATGCCTTCTTGTTACAGGCCAGAACTGAAGGTCGTGATAAATGTTTCAGTCTTTCTTCAGTCTTTGATTCCCCCACTCACCTTTGCAAATGACTTCGCCGTGAAACCTTATCTCTGGCAACTATTACACACACACACACACACACACACACACACACACACACATACACACAGCATGCACTTCCATGTGACCCTATTCAACAACAGAATTATCTTCTATCATCCTTACTAAATCCATCTGTGTTTCTCAGCTCATTCCTGGAAGACATCCGAACGACATTTACGGCCCTCCTGGCTGGCGAGAGAGCGCGTTAAGCCATTTCTTGACTGCCAGATCTGGGTCCAGTTGCATTGCTGTCTCTTTGTTCCTTCACTTACACACATAACCACATGTGACTCCCATGCCCCCCTCTGTGCAGCCTCCACATCAACATGAACATGCCCCTTCTCTCCAGGACAAATAGAACCTTGTCTCAACCCCCCCATCTCTCCTGTTACTCCCACCCTTCCCTATTCTTGTTCTCACACACACACATTGTCAAGTGGACCAGCCATCTCCTCGCCCCCCAATTCCTCAACCCACATAACCTCTGCCTCCATCCCCACTGAAGCTGCTCTGGTCACAAGTCATCAAGGACCCCTGGGTCCAAAGCCGGTGGTCCCTTTTCAATCTTCCTCTTCTGTGACACATGGGTCATTACATCCTTAAGAACTTACCCATCCTACTTGTCCTTTCGCCAGCCATTTCTCAAGTTTGTTAAACTCAGCATTTTCAAAAGGCCATTTGTCTGTACTTTGCTCGAATTTCTTTTCCTCAAAGATTCCCTCTCCGTAAATGCCACCTACTACCCTCTCAGTGACTGACGCAAGCCAGTTTCCAGGAGTCACCGTTAATTCCCTGTCCCTGGATCTAATCTGTATCAGTTATTAATTTAATGCCTCTTGGCTTCAAATCTATCCTTTATTTCCTGCTCAGCAAAGACGGAGCCATAAGCATTTCTGGTCTACAACTGGTACCCACATGTTTGGCTTTGTCAGTAGAGGACACTGGAGGGACCCTGCGGGAAAAAGAGGTTTTTCTTTCTGGTGCCAGAATACTTCTGTTTGCTTATTCTTCCTGCCGGGGTGGGGGTGGGGGCATCTAGTGGTGCTGTGCCCTAACCTCACTCTGCCCTAATGTCCAGAGTGCAAAATCCTTTGATGTGCTCACAGTCTTGGCCCAGCCCAGTGACACCTTCCTGGCAGGGACATCTCACTCCTGGGCCTCATGCTACTCTGGCTGGCAAGCAGTTTCCCAACACTCTTTCCATACTCTCACTACCAGCCTCAACCCACCTGGTCCCCAAAGAGTTTCTTCCCACCTGTTGGTCCTAGCTACGGTGTCCAGCCATCTGCCAGCACCACACCTGGCAACTGGACAGCTGTGACCCAGGTGACCCTAAGCTTCTCTCCATGCAGTGAGCTGTAAACACAGCCCTCTCCAGTGAGGTCTAAACCTCAGCCTTGCGGAGGGTCCCCACTTCCAAATTTCTGCCTTCCTGGCTACTTTCCTTCATCTTCAGAGTACTCTTTACTTGTATTTTAATCCTTTATAGCCGTTCCCCTGTTATACTTAAGAAATCTTTACATCAAGCTTTCCTAGTCCAAATTATCACGTGGCTTCTGTCTCCTGATTAGACCCTAACTTATACACTGTCAAACACCAAACTTCATTTACTCTATCAGCGAAATTTCTATTGAATCTCTATGCTCTTCATTTTTTCTTTTTCTCTTATTAAAACCACCATCATTTCTTGCTTGAATTCTGCAGTTATCTCTGTAATTGGTCTCTCCTAACTGATCAGACTGACTCCTCCCCAATCCATTTTTCTCCTCAACTCATATATATTTACCATCCACTTAACTTCTAGAAGTTTCCCATTGCTCTGAAAGAAAGCCCCCAAATCATTGACATACCTTGTAGGTTAAATAAAATATCACCTTCCCCTGGTCCCAACCAACCTCAACTCAATATCCCTCCTCCCTCTACCATGAAAATTGGTAATTTGTGCTTTCTCTCCTGCTTGGTCAATCTTACTGCTAGAATTGTACCATGCTAGAACATATATTCTTTAAAAAAATCTTTTAGGTTGCTTTGTTTTATTTTGTTTTGTTTTAATCCTGTATTTTTTTTTATACCCTACTTCATTAACTTCTTTTTTAAATTATTTTTTCATACTTTGGGATTATTCAATTTTAATGTTAGCTTTTTGAAATGACAATATAGCACATTTAAAGTACCATTATCCCTCTAAGTATGGCTTTAGCTATACTCCATGGCTTTTGAAATGCAAAACTTACTTTGTTATGATGTTCTAAATTTGGGGGAATGTTCACAATGACTTCTTTTGACCCGTGAAATATTTGGAGGTGTGTATTTTATTTTTTTTTAATGTTTATTTATTTTTGAGAGAGAGAGAGAGACAGAGTACAAGTGGAAAAGGGGCAGAGAGAGAGGGAGACACAGAATTTGAAGCAGGCTCCAGGCTCTGAGCTGTCAGCACAGAAACTGACATCGGGCTCCAACTCAAGAACCATGAGATCATGACCTGAGCTGAAGTTGGATGCTTAACCAAGGGAGCTACCCGGTGCCTCTAGAGGTGTGTATTTCAGTTTATTGGGTTTCATTGTTGTTCTTTGCTTAGGTTTTTTGTCTTTTAACTATTGATATCTAATTTTATTCTATTGTGGTCCGAAAACATGGTCTATATGATAATGATTCATTGATGTTTGTATAAAGATATTTCAATCTTTATACACTTCCAAAGTGGCTGCAAATAATGACTATTTCCCTGTTTGTTTCATGCAGATATATATATATATATATATATATATATATATATATATATATAATATTAAGCTTATTCAATTAACTTAATTCATCAATTGTGACAGAGGTATATGAAAACTTCCCACTATTATTATAAGTTTATCAATATTAATGCAAAATTTTAAACAATCTTATTTTATCCCTTTGCCGCTATGATTTTTTTCATATATACATATTTTCTCATTTTTTTATCTTCCTGATTGATGTTTTCTTTTTATCATCGGAAAAGTATGCTTTTTATTCCTATTTGTGCTTTCTGGCTTACCAGTATTTTAAATCTAACCTTAGTAAGCTTTAATTTTTAATTTTTACTTTTATTCTAGGTTTTAGGTTTAGGTGAACCTTTAGTAAACAGAACACAGCTGGATTTTTTAAGTCTAATTTGGGAAAAGTTGCTTTTTAACTAAAAAGATTAATCATGATATTATGTACAGCTAGTGAATTAACCAATTTATAAGTTTCTTTTTGTTATAACTGATAGGAAGGAAACATCTTGGGCATGGAATTGTTAGGCTATCTGTGAGAAATGCATGTCAGGACTTACTCATTAGGCCGGAGCAGAGGGGCAGGAGGAGGTGTAGTGGGAGAGACGTGTGCAAATGTGTTCACATTTTAATGATAGCCGTTAATGTGTGTGCATCACTTTGTGCCACAGGAATACATTAAGTGATTCGGTGGAAACATACCTCCTTGCTAATATTTGAATAGTATAAATCGGATAATGAATTATTTTAGAAGCATTATACTTTGTGTACTGTTACTTTGTGTCTCATTTTTAATCCAACATTAAAGAAATGCAGCATCTTAATTGTAATTCTACCAATATCTTTATCTAGAGGCCTGTTGCCATTTTTGTCTTTTATGAAACTTTTGTCGCCAAGAAAGGCAGGATTACATTTTTTTTTCTTTCAGATAGAGTTGGTGTTGTGTATTCATGTTTATCAAAATACTCGCAGTTTGGGGACTTTGAAATGGTAAATATTCATGGTGTGTAAAAAAAGCATGGTACATAACTGTATGATCTCAATTACACTATAATGCTTCGTTGTGTAGATACACACATGGGACCTAGAAGTCAAACTGTTAACTGCTTGTGATTATGGATGACTTCATTCCTTACTTCTTGTGTTTTTCAGTTTCCTTTTATACATATGTTAACTTTAGAAAAGTAGATTATTTTAAGACCTAAAAACATATTAATTAATTTAAATTTGTTATAAATATTGAAATGTTTAGACTTATTTTGCCATTCTATTTTTTCATTTATGACTTACTGCATTTTTTCCTTCTTTATTTCTCCTTTCCTGCTTGCCATTATATTTATCCAGGCTTAATTCACCCTACTCTCTTCTTTTCTAATCATACAGAATTTCATATTCTACTTCTATTATTTTCATTAGCTACCATTGCATTTTTATGTACATACCAGACCTTATAAAGTATAAAGTTAAGTCTTTTTACTTCCTCGTGGACAACACAAGAACTTTAGAATGTTTTTATCCCTATACATCTCATCTGCCAACTTATTGTGCTGTCTGGTGTTTAATTCTATCTTTTTTAAAATCCCCAATCTTAGTCATTTTACAAATTGACGGCAGTTGTGCTTTTTTTTTCTGAATGTTATTTTATTGAGGGACATTCTTTCTGATTTTAAAACTTCCTTCTTGCTGACTTATATTCTTTAGGTCTTTCATTAGGTTTTGTGAAATCCATCTCATCCTCTGCACTGACCACCATGTTAGAAATTTGGCTATTGTTGGGGCACCTGTGTGGCTCAGTCAGTTGGGTGCCTGACTTTGGCTGAGGTCATGATCTCACGGTTTGTGAGTTCGAGCCCCACATCGGGCTGTCTCTGCTGACAACTCGGAGCCTGGAGCCTGCTTTGGATTCTGTCTCCCTCTCTCTCTTCCCCTGTCCCACCTGTGTTCTGCCTCTCTCTTTTTCCAAAAAATAAAATAAACATCAAAAAAAAATTTTTAAACTTTGGCTGTTGTTGAAATTTTGATGCTATTTTAAATGAAATTGTTTTCTTAATTTTCTTTCCAGATTGTTCATTGCTAATATATGGAATTATAGCTGATTTTTGTGTGTCGAGTTTGTATCCTGCTATATTGCTAAATTCATTTATTAGTTCTAATAGTCTTTTTATGAAATATTTATGGTTTTCTACATATGCATTCATATTATCTGTGAACAGAGATAATGTCCATCAACTGATGAATGGATAAAGAAGATGTGGTTTATATATACAATGGAATACTACTTGGCAATGGGAAAGAATGAAATAATGTAGCAACATGGATGGAACTGGAGGGTATTATGCTAAGTGAAATAAGTCAGGCAGAGAAAGACAGGTAACATGTTTTCACTCATATGTGGATCTTGAGAAACTTAACAGAAGACCGTGGGGGAAGGGAAGGGGGAAAAAATGTTACAAACAGAGGGGGAGGGAGGCAAACCATAAGAGACTCTTAAATACAGTGAAGAGAGGGTGGGTGGGGGGTGGGGAGAGGGGAAAGTGGGTGATGGGCATTGAGAAGGGCTCCTGTCGGGATGAGCACTGGGTGTTGTATGTAAGCCAATTTGACAATAAATTATATTTTAAAAATAAAATAAAATAGAATCAAAAAACTTAGGAATTAACTTAACCAAGGATATGAAAGACTTGAACAATGAGAGATCTAAAACATTTCTGAAAGAAACTGAAGAAGACAAATAAATGCAAATACCTCCCATGCCCATGTTTTGGAAGAATTACCCATTGTTGCTAAGATGTCAATACCAAAAGCAATCTCCAGATTCACCACAATCTCCATCAAAATCCCATTGAGATTTTCTGTAGAAATAGAAAAATTCATCCTAAAATTTATATGGAATCTCCAGGGATCTTGAATAGCCAAAATAATCCTGGAAAAGACAAAAAAAGCTAGAGGACTCATACTTCCTGATGTGAACACTTACTACAAAGCTAATCAAAAGTGATCAAGTAATATACTACTAGCACAAAGAGAGAAATATATACCAATGGAATAAAATAGAAGTCTAGAAATAAACTCTCATATATATGGTCAAATTATTTTTGACAATGGTGCCAAGACCATTCACTGGGGGAAACAGTCTTTTCTACAAATGGCACTGAGAAAACTGGATATCCACCTGCAAAAACAAAAACAAAAACAAAATAAAACAAAACAAAACAAAAAACATTATATAACACTACATACAAAAGTTAACTCTAAATGCATCTATGATCTACATGTAAGACCTAAGTTAGCTATAAAACTCTTAGAAGAAAACATAGGGTAAAGCTTGATGACATTGGTTTTGGCAGTGAGTTCTTGAATATGACACTAAAGGCACAAGCAGCCACAAAAAAATGGACCTTATAAAAATTTAAAAATTTTATTCATCAAAAAGTACTATCAACTGAGTTAAAAGACATCCATCCCACCAAACGGGAGAAAACATTCACAAATCATATGTCCAATAAGAGATTAATATCCAGAATAGATAAAGAACTCTTACAACTCAAAAATTAAAAAATAATCTGATGTAGGGGCGCCTGGGTGGCGCAGTCGGTTAAGCGTCCGACTTCAGCCAGGTCACGATCTCGCGGTCCGTGAGTTCGAGCCCCGCGTCGGGCTCTGGGCTGATGGCTCAGAGCCTGGAGCCTGTTTCCGATTCTGTGTCTCCCTCTCTCTCTGCCCCTCCCCCGTTCATGCTCTGTCTCTCTCTGTCCCAAAAATAAATAAAAAGCGTTGAAAAAAAAAAAATAATAATCTGATGTAAAAATGAAGAAAGGATTTGAATAGACATTTCTCCAAAAGAAGACATGCAACAAATGGCCATAAATAACATGAAAAGATGCTCAACATCACCAATTATCGGGGAAATGCAAACCAAAACCATAATAAGATACCATCTCACACCATTAGGTTGGCTACTATCATTAAATAAATAAATACATACATACATACATACATACATACATACATAAATAACAAGTGTTGGTGAGGATGTATAGAAATTGGAACATTTGTATGCTGTTGGTGGGAATATAAAATTGGATAGCCACTAATGAAAATAGTACGGTGGTTCCTCAAAAAAGTAAAAATACAATTATCAAATGATCCAGCAATTCTATTTCTGAATATATACCCAAAAGAATTGAAAGCAAAGTCTTGAAATCTTTATACACCCATGTTCATAGGAGCATTGTTCACAAGAGCTAAAATGTGGAAGGAACCCAAATGTCCATTGATGGGTAAATGGATAAACAAAATGTGGAATGTGGACTATCATTCGTCCCTAAAAAGGAAGAAAATTCTGACCAATGCTACAACTTGGATGACCCTTGAAAACATTATGCCAAATGAAATAAGCCAATTACAAAAAGACAAATACTGTATGACTTCATTTACCTGAGTATGGTGTAAGCCCTGACCGTTAGCTTTTCTTTTTTGTAATAAAAGTATTTGACTTAAGCTTTGAATGCCTAGGCATCTATTTCAAAAAGGGCTATCTCGAATAGACACATTGCCAGCCACATGAGTACATGAAGAGCCAGCCCCCACCCCAGGCTCCCAGGTTTTAGAGATCTTGGTAGGTTCTGAGATAACTGACCATTTGGGCCACTGTTTTTTCTCTTCTCACACTTTAAATTCCTATTCTTATGTTTCAAGTTCACCAATAAAGATGGAGTTTGCAGCATCCTAAGCCCCATCCCCACCCCAAAAGAAGCAGAATCCCAGGTCCACGCACTGGCATGCTCTCACTCTCCTGCTCTCTCTCTCTCCCTCTCTCTGTAGCTAGGACCTCACCGTGTGGCCCCAGTGTGCCATGTGCTTTCCAGGACTTGAGTAATAAACTTTTTTCTTTAAAGCTTCCTCATAGTTATCACTGAAGGGCATCTTGCAATTATAATAAGAACCACAAGGACTGGTCCAGCCACAACATGGGTTATTGATAGGCTGGGGCCAGCACAAAACAATGAGGAAGATGGAATAGTCAAGTTCCTAGAAAGAAAAGAGAAGGATGGTCGGTAGGGGTGGGGGGAGGGACATTTAAAATGTTCAGAGTTTCCTTTTGGGAAGATGAAAAAGCTCTAGATGGATGGTGCCGATGGGTTTACAACGATGTGAATGTACTTAATGCCAATAAACAGTACACTTCAAAATAGTTAAGACAGTAATTTTTATGTTATGTATATTTTACCACAATTAAAATAAACTGAAAAAAAAAGTGAAAACACTCTTTCTTCAGATATGTTTGTCTGGGTCAACTAGGTCTCTTGGCCTTACACTACCCACCGGAACTCAGGTCACTGGCCCGCGCTCCCGACTGGTCATTCATGAGTGCAAGTAGGGTGTCTCCTCCTTTCTTTTGCATACCTGAAATTTGCTAGGAGAGTAGATCTGAAGTGTTCTCACCACACACACACACACACACACACACACACACACACACACATGCAAATGGTGACTATGTGAGGGGACAGATGCGTTAACTAACTTGTTTGTGGTATCACTTTGCAATATATATAACAAAACTAGAAAAATTTTTAATAAATTATATTAAATTTAATAATATATTTTTTTAAAGCGTGCCTGCCTGTTCCTCAGCGCTCCAGTTATTACCCCAAGGGAAATGGCAACCATACAGAGCCCCTCTGGGAAACTTAAGCCCTGACCAGAAAGCGCTAATGACTGGAGCCACATCAGCTCTTCTCAGTCCCAGAGGAAGGAACTCATTACCCAGATCACAGCGGAGGGTGAGTCAGTGGTGCCCGGGAAATATCTAGAATGGCTAAGCATGTATTTATTCATTCAACAAATATTCACTGAGTGACTACTCTGTTAGGCATTCTTCTAATCATTAAGTGCAGAAATTTTTGACGACTAATCTTTGCTCATGCTAGCTGCCACATCCCACGACATCCTGGGGGAAATAATGTGTTAAGGGGACTTCTCCTTGTCCAAGGCCACTGAGTTAAGCGGGTCCCCTTTCTAGGACATTAGACATTTGAGACAAGTAGGTCCAGGCAAGAGGAAGCAAGAATCCAAAGGGGTGCCCACTGGCATTTCAGAAGGGAGTGAAAGAGAGGCTTGCGTGAAGGGTAACATGGTGTCCAGAAATTTGCTGGCTCTCCTTTGTCACCCATCCACAAGGGTCAGTGTTCCTTTGTGTTCTGACCTGGCCCTCTCCTTCTCACCCCCACGCCCTCTCTGGACAGACTCTTCAGTCTTCCTGGTGTTGTGTTTACCTGTCTGCCGGTTGCTCCCACCCCCAGACCCTGTCTCTGAGCTAGGAAGCCACCTGCACGACACTTGGTCAATGTCTCACAAGGACACAGACCCAGCCTTTGCAGAGTGTGACACTTTTGCCTTCCCCTCACTGCAAACCTGCCTCTCCCGGGAGTGTTATCTCAGGGACAGGGCCCTCACACAGCCCCCCAAGCTGGCACCAGATCGCCATTCCCCACACCCCTTACCTAATCTCAGTCTCCAAGTCCTAGTTGTAAACACACCTGGAATCTGTCTGTCACCCATCACTCCCCTGGATCAGGCCACCTTATTAGGTAAATTGAAAATGTCAATTTTCAGAAACCCAGGGGTCCGCTTTTCCTGGCTCCGTTCACTCCCTTCCCCGCTCCCGATGTGGGATCTGCTCTCTACCCTGCAGTCAGACTGGGGATTGGATCGAGCCCCTCGTTTAGCCCTTTGGTAGCTTCCACCTCCAGATTCAGCCCCGAGGAAGGAATGTGGCTTCCACCACCCTCCCCAGGATCCAGCCTCTGTGTGTCTCATCTCCTCCCATCCCCCTGGCAATCCTCGTGCTCCGGCCTGATAGGACGTCCTCAGAAACACCTCCTCCAGCTCTCAACCAGCCCTGCCTGCTCTCTCAGCCGCGCTCAGAGATGGCCATGCTCACGTGTCTAATGCTACTCCTCCCTGAGATTCACTTCAATCCTCACTCCTGAGCACCCAGATGGCCTATGTGCCACTGCCACCTCCTGCTGTGGAACCTTCGCTCCCCCCTCCAATGGTCACAGCTTACGTTGGCTCTCTCTGATTCGTGGTCCTCTTCCCCCAATGGGCTCCATGTGCTTCTGGTGACCATGACCTCCAGCAAAGGCACAGCAGTTTAAAGCCTGTTATTCTTAAAAGTAATCAGGAGATTACAAGAGCTGCAGAATGTTTGGAAACTAAGATGAACCAAAGCCCAGGCTGTGACACATGCCGGCATGAACACGGGGGCGCTAGTGAGAACTCAGGCCCGAGGATTTGGGGCTGTCCTGTGAACTCTCAGAAGGCACAGGTGGGTTCTTAGCATCCTGCTTATTAATCCAACGGGAGTCAACTGGCAAGACATCACTCTAAGTAGATCTGTTCTTGTCTACCCCGAGTCTCCACAGAGGAGCAAGTGACCGCGAGAAAGTCAGCAGGCAGGGGTCTCTCGGGATGCTGTGATTGCTCATCAGCCATCACCTGTCCAGCTCTTTGCAAAGATCACACAGCTGGCACCCACCTTCAGAGATTCTGATAGGTCCAGGGTGAGGGTGGTGTCACCTTAGCTACCGAGTTTGCAGACCCAGCACAAAAGGCAAATGCCAGGCTCCTTGCTCAAAAATTATTAAGAGTTTCAAGATGACAACAGCAGAGCATTAAACCCAGTGTGGGGCCCTTCTGAGTGCGGGCCCACAATGTGCATTCTGGAGACTATGGCTCCAGTGACACAGCTGATCTCCCCTGACGCCCACAAACCTCGGGTCGATGTCCATGACATGCCCCCCTGTGCAGGTCCTGGAACCAGAGAGCTGAGACTTCAGGTCCCTGCAGGACATTCTAAATTTTATTTTAATGTTTATTTTATTTTTGAGAGAGAGAGAGAGACAGAGCATGAGCAAGGAAGGAGCAGAGAGAGAGAGAGACACAGAATCCGAAGCAGGCTCCAGGCTCCGAGCTGTCAGCACAGAGCCCGATGAGGGGCTCCAGCTCACAAACTGCAAGATCATGACCTGAGCCGAAGTCGGACACTCAACGAACTGAGCCACCCAGGGGCCCCAGGGGCCCTGCAGGACATCCTTAAAGCCCCGCCCCCCTCCACCCCACATCTTTCTACTACAGGTGCTGTAGTCTTGTTTTATTTTTGTTTTTTAAACTATATGTTTAGGGACTCTAGAGATTTCTGAAGTGATTTTCTTGTAGAATTCCTATTTCTCCTTACCACCCCCTCTAAAAGGCCCAAGTCACCAGCTGGCCATGGGATTGAGAGGCAGGAAAATGTATGCCCATTCTTCTCATCCCTAGAGCACATAATGGACACATGAGGGGAAATCGTACATTTTTACAGTGATCTAGTCTCTGAGGAAAAATGCAAGAGAAATGCAGACCTAATTCTAATTCCTCTGATCAAAAATCTGATATTCCAATAAGCCCAATATGATAAGCACACAAAGAAATATGAAGTGAAATGGGTCACAACTCTCCCCACAAGCTCAGAGGATGACAGGGGCCTGAAAGAGTTCACACGCACAGCTCGACTTCAGAATCTGACCAGCCCCATGTTTAAGGAAGCATTTTGATCAGAGAAAGTGAGGCCGACACGATGACAAGTCTTATCCAAAGCCCATTTATGGGGATACAGTCTGGCACATGGTCTCAAGTCCAGCAAATGGCCCGCACAGCTTCTGTTCGTTCTGTTTCCTGTCCAGATGTCTCCTAGGCTGAGACTCGGGAATAGGCCTGCTTCACAATCATGCACAACCCCACCCCCGGAACATTCATGAAACCATAATCTATGACAGACACTCTTGAAGCGCTCGGTGGTTTTATTTGAATGGAGCAGTAACCTTGTGAGCTAGATAATAACATTACCCCCACCTACAGGCATAGGTGTGAGATCTGGAGCAGTGAAGGGACTTTTTTCATGGGTGTTGTAGCCACAAGGCCAAGCTGAGATAGAAGAATGGATGCCGCCAGATTCGGGAAGAGGAGGAATTGCTAAGTGAGCTTCCAACGGTGTTCCTGGAGTAAGAGAAAATGATCGTAGGGATTCGGTGATACGAACATGGTAGCCTCAGGATTGACACTTTTTCTCTGCCACTTAATGCTCACAACAACTCTGTTGGATAAGTGCCAGTTTCCCCATTTTACAGACAGGAAAACCGAGGCTTACGTACTTTAAGAAAGGTTAAGTGAGATTCTGGCATAGCCACACCCTTAAGCCAAGGGTGGTTTTGTGAGGCTCAGTTTGGCTGGCCAGATGGAGACAGAGGACAAATGGGGAAGGCTGGAATTAGCAAGGGCAGAGGATGCCAGAGAAGTGACTAGATTCCGTTCCTTCCAATGGGCAGCAGCCCCTCCCTCTTTCACCAAGGGCAATGGCCCCACGCCCACTGGAGGTGAGCAGAGAAGGAAAAAGTATCACTTCCAAAAGCAGTTCTGCCACAACCACACTTTTTCTTCATTTCCTTGACAAACACGCCCTAGATCCGGATTCCCCGGTTCCCCTGCTGGAAGTCGGTCTGGAAAGACACAGCCCCTCACCTGACCCGTTCCCAGTCCAGCAGGGGGGAAAACCCAGTTGAGGAGGAGGGGGGGTCTGAGGGAGGAGCACAGGCCCTGCCAGGGACATCCCTATGGGCAGGGCCGGGACAAGTCAAAGGTCAGAGAAGCTGCCCTGGAAAGGATGGCCTCCACCCCAGGACAGGAGGGCAATGGGGATGGGCTGACACAGAGAGGGTCCCAATAGAACAGCACGGGTGTCACCGGGACACAAGCCATCCTTGGTGGAGGAATCTGGAGGGAGGTGGAACTCAGCTCAGAAACACTGAAGAGAGGTCCTGACCCTCTTCAACGCATGGAGAATTGTTCCTCTGGGGGCACCACACCCTCTTAGCCAGGCAGGACGGGGAAGATGTCCGTGAAGGGACTCTGATACCTGCCTTTGTTCTTTAATTCTGGCCCAGGAACCTCTCCAGCTTCACTTGTTCTAGCCACTTGGCTGTGTGTGGCCTCCTCCTCTGAGCACCCAGTGCTTTCACAATGGGCACTCGTGATCCCTTTCCATTTAAAAGCTTTAGAAATTGTATTCTAAAACCACAGACAAGCAGAGCATTTTATACTCATCTGTTAAAAATCAGATTATTCTCAGGCTTCCTCTAGTCCCAAATCCTCCTGGGGTCTGCAGGGCTCTCAGGGTGGGGGGAACTGAGCACACCTCCAGGGGGGTTCTGTGCCCCGTGTGTGACAGCTGGACCCCCAGTCCTCTGGGGAGGGTGGGAAGGGGAGACAGTGCTGAGGCCACACATGGCGTCTGCTCAGGGTCACCCTCAGGTCGGTTCTCAGGGGCCGAGGTCAAGTTCATGCCCTTTGTTTTCTGGATGGGTTTGGCTGCCTTGAGCATGACACCCCCTCTAAAAATTATATTATTTATGGGATCAGCACAAAACTTTATGCTGGTCACTAATGGCCATCAACATCTATTTGAGAAGGCCAGCTTTTTGTCCCCTTTGGAGAGGCAGCAAAGCGAGATGATGCCAGGAGTTTGGTTTGGAATGGGAGGTATTGTTGGCGGCTTCATTTGGGGAACAGATCATTGCCGCGTGGCCCTTAAACTCCTGAGGTTGATTTAGTTTTGCCAGAAGCCAACAATGTGCCCCCAATCTTTTTTCATTGATAGAAAGCACTAAGAAAACTCTGCAGAACAGCTGAGGACAGTATCCACGCTCCCTCCCAGGTCTGGCTGAGGTTGGGTGTGCAGCGTCTCGGGGGCCTGGCATAGAGCACTGAATATTCCCTGATGCCAGGGGCTTCCCAGGACCACGGAGCACACAGGTCCATATTTTGTTTTCCATCTGTGAAAATCGTGCTTCCTGGTAATGAATCCTGTGAGATCGTGGTGCTGAAACGTGCCTTTGTCAAACCTCGTCTTCCTGATAGTCTACCCGAGAGCCTGTAGAGACTGCGTCTCAGTAAGCTGAGGCGATGCATTTCCAAAAGCTGCTGATCAGCAGACCAGGATGAGAGACAGTCACCAAACGAGTTAAAGCATCACTACCCCACACCCTGCTATTAATCCGGAGTCCACATCCGTGGGGCTAACACCCTCTCCCGCCCTGTGCCGGTACCTGCCCCCCCACCCCCCCCACCCCCGCTCTCTGTGCTGAACTCCTCGGCTTCTGAGCCTTCTCCCCATGAAAACATTTTGTCCGAGTACTCACAGAGCACCAAATGTAGACAAAGCCCTGTGGAGGTGAGCTGAGCTGAGACAGACATTTAGAAATAAAGAATCTGACGTTTTCCTTTATGGAATCTGCTCGGTATCTTTTTTAAATAACAAGACTAAATATACAAGAATAACCAAGAGAAATCAGGAAAATAAATAGTTAGGAGGTATATGCGTTTGCAACAGCTGCCATAACAAAATACCACGGGCTGGGTGGCTTAAACAACAGAAATTTATTTTCTCACAGTCTCCGAGGGCAAAAGTCCAAGATCAAGGTGTCAGTAGTTGGATTTCTTGTGAGGCCTCTCTCCTTGGCTTGCAGATGGCCATCTTCCCCCCGTGTCTTCACACGGTCTTCCCCCTACGTGTGTCTGTGTCCTAATATCCTCTTCTAATGAGGACACCAGTCATATTGGATTAGGGCCCACCCTGACAGCCCCATTTTAATGTAATTACCTCTTAAAATGCCCCATCTCCGAATACATTCTGAGGCGCTAGGGGTTAGGACTTTTGAACATATGAAATTGGGGTGGGGGGACACAGTGTAGCCCATATCACCTGTGCATGCTGTCATTACCCTCTTCCCACCTCAGGCTTAGCCCCTCCCCCCGCTCCTGCTCTCCCCAAGCCTCTGTCCCACCGCTGAGTACCTCTGCCCAGGGTCTCAGCGGCCGTGCCTTCTTCTCCTCAGCCAGTGGGGAGAAAGCATCCAGCTCACCCACCCATGCAATCACACAGCACCAGGGCTCACTGCCTGCTCCGCCATGTTTGCTCCTCTCCCGCTGTCCCTGGAGTAAGTCGTGGCGTTTGTCAGATGATCTCAGACAATGAGGAATTTCTCCTATGACTTCTTCTCTCAAATACAGTCTCATTTCAGTCACTGTCCTGTCGCCTGGAATAGGCACAACTGTGCACTTCTTGAAGTTGAAACTGGTCCTCAGCATGGCTCCATCCCAGGCTGAAGCCCAGTGCGAGCACCTGCTCTATTTCCCCACCTTACATGGCTGTCCCTCCCCATCCGTCTCCCTGCTTTGCTAGCCAAGTTTTCTATCCCTCTGGGTTTGGGAGGAAAAGGAAGGAAAGGTGGGATGTTTTGCAACTGTTTTACTTGGTGGGGCCTGCCATCATCCAATGGGGTTTCTCCCTAGGGTTCCTTGGAGAGATTTGTGCCCTCTCCAGAGAGGCTTGACTCTGGAATTCTCTCTCCTGCAGCCCCCTTGACTGGGCCTCAGTAATCCACCCTACAACTATCCTCTGTTGGAGCAACGCTGCCCTGGGGGGTAGCCCACCTGGGCAGCATCTTGCAGGTGTCTCTAGGCTGGGTCTCCTCTGGTAGAGGGGACACACTCATGCATCCTTTATCCTGACAAAATCTACAACGTGAGATCATTCCTGAAGCAGCCAGGCTTGGTCAGGGCTGCAGCCCCACATGCTCTACAAGACTCACATTCAAGACCTCTGACTAATCACCCTGAAGCTCCCCACTTGGCCTGAGGAAAGGAGGAGCACAACGGGGGAGGGGAAAATACAATAGCTCACCAATGTGCTTCCCAAAACTAAACGGTCTCTCTCAGGCTCTTTAATTCACTGCTCCGGTCAGGATGAGCTGGCATCTCACTTCAGAACGTAGGAGGCAAACAAATCCCAGTGTAACATCCTGTTCCACGTTCCAGGCCCTTCCCTGCAGACTCCACCCTTCCCCTCTTGAGGCACCTGGGCCCTCATGCCTGAAAACCTCCCTGTTTGGGTTTGTGCACACACACCATGCACTTGGGCTCGACTCCCCGTCCCCGTCTCCCCAGAGCAGCCCCAGCTTCAGGAACCCTAATCCATACGAAGGACCGGGTTTCTTCTTGCCCCCAGGGGGAAGTGACGCTTGAGAACAGAGCTGGGCGGGGTGCCTTTGAGGAACGAAGAGCCTCAGAATGAGATGTCCAAAGGAGCACCAGGCCATCGCTGCTATTCTATCAGTCAATCATCCCACAACCATTGTGTACCAAGCCTGGTTCTAGATGCTGTACGTGTGACCAAACAGGTGAAACCCCTCCCCTCCTAGAACTTATCTTCAGTGGGGGACACAGACAGTAAGCACACAAACCCATGCATTGCACAGCTGGGCGTGAGAAGGGCTGTCAAGGATGAAGACGACCTATTCCGGGAAGCTGGGAAGGAGTCAGGGAAAGTTGCCACCCAGAGCCGACCTGTGAGCAGACTCAAGGGAGGTGAGGACTCACATGGTCCCCACAGGCATCTGCAAGGGGAGGCTGTTGGCGGGCTAGCAACGGGAGCCAGGGCTGGGTGGGTGTCCTTGAGGGAAAACATACAGAATGAGATGAGAAAAGGACAGAGGATGAAACACTGAGAGACCCAAGACAAAGGCTACAAGACACCGGGAGTTCGTGGCCAGGGAGGCAGGACGAGGTCAGGAGAGAAAAGGGGCAATTGTGTGGATGCTCTGAGGGTAAGATGGGGGGATTCGAATGAACTGTGCTTGGTTGTGGGGGTGGTTACCCGACTCCTATCCCTCATCAACATCCACTAGACGCCAGAAAGAGCGCATCTTATGGGATGTCCATTTTTTTAAGTAAATTGAACAAAAAGCCCACTAGGGGAGCAATTGGTGATTCCAAGACTTCAGATGGGTGGCAGGTAGGGGAGAAATGTCATTTCAGTGATGAAGCAAGTTTAGGGTGGGATGGAAATCCAGGCTTCCAGATCCCCCAGCTGGGAGGTCCCCGGGGGCTTCTCCGTGACCACTCTGATGAAGCTCCTCTGTGTCTTGCAAGCGTCCAACAGGCTACACGTGTTCTGCATGGCTCCTCCAAGGCTTTCCCTGATCACCCCTCAGAAGCACCTTCCACCTCTAGCATGTCATGGTGCTTTAGCTTCATCAGGCACTCTGTCGGTCTCTGAAATTATTTAATATTTCTGTTACCGTGTCTATCATCTAGCTCCTTCACTCAAAGGTAAGCGCCAAGAGATCAGGAACGTGTGAAGTCATGTGGCTCACCAAATCCCAGTGCCTAGAACAGTGCCAAGCACACAGTAGGTGCCCAATAGAAAAAAATATCTACCACTATTTCGATTAATATTATAAAGTTGCAATCCCTGGGGGTGCCTGGGTGGCTCAGTCGGTTAAGTGTCTGACTCTTGGTTGTGGCTCAGGTCATGATCTCATGGTTGGTGAGTTCGAACCCCACATGGAGCCCTACACTGGCAGTGCAGAGCCTGCTTGGGGTTCTTTCTCTTCTCTCTCTCTGCCTCTCTCTTTCTGTCTCTCAATAAATAAATAAACATTAAAAAGGGTATAAAGTTGTAACTTCTGTTGAAAGTTTTGAAAGTCGAGCCACAGATTCCATTTGGAGCTTCCTGGTAGCCATGGCAAAACAGGAAAGTAATGTGATTGATATTATCCATGAAGTAAAATCAACATAAAAACCTTTAAGGACAACACAAGATTGTCTGAGAACTTGTTTAGCCCACATCATCATTGTGGTCTCACTGAGAAACACAGAAGAAAATACCTGTAACATTATCTTTTCAGTGAACAAATCCCATGCAATTCTTTCTTCCTTAATCCTTTTAAGTAAGACAAAGTCCAAAGACAAAAAAAAAATAGCGGTGAGGTAGGAATTATTTCTAATTCAGCCTCATAGCCACCATAAAATTCTTGCATTGAACTCCTTGATGGTGTGGATCATCCTCTTTTTTTTTTTTCTTTATTTCAGGGGCACACATTTAATTAGTGCTTCAGAAGCACTACACTTCAGCTAAGCCTGACACCTCTTTGAAATATGTGTTATAATGACCATTTTACAGATGAGGAAACTGAGGCTCACAGCCTACAGCCACTCAGAGCTGATACTGTATGTTGCTCAACTTACTAAACAATTGACAGCTCAATTGATTTGAACTGAAGTTTGTTTGACTCATTCTCTAGAATAAGAATTGGTAAACTACACTTGAGAGCCCAATCTGCCGGGTTTTGTAAATAAAATTGGGGGACAAAAACTAAAAATGTTATGGCCCTTTATAAACAAATTTTCCAACTCCTGCTCTAGACTTTGTGCTTATCCTTCCCAGCAGAGCACCACGTTTACAAATATATCTGGATACATCTGTTCCTCTGAAGGAGAGAGAAAAAAAAAAATCTTTGAGTCAAAATATAAGAAAATGTAAATTAGGAGCTCTCCATGCAAAATTGTTTTGCTACTAAAATATCAAAGAAGAATGTTTTGTAAGTAAATTTTCCGGGGAGAAGGTTTTTTTTTTTTTGTTGGTTTTTGTTTTTTGTTTTTTGTTTTTTCTCTTTTGGTCCTGGTTCCTTCCAGCCCACTTAACAAAGATCACACATATAAAAAGGATATTAACAAATGCATTCAATAAGGTCATGGCAGTGCAGTATATATAAGAAATCACACAGACAGCTCTGGTTTTGAACTCTCTGCCTTCAAAGCAAGCAGAAATAAATGAACCTGTTGCTATTCATGAGGATAACACAAATCTGCGATGTGTCACTTAAATGTAAGTCTAGATTTAACCAGATGAGCTCGTCTTGTAAACATCCAAATTCACAGGTATTTAAGATGACTTCCCAGTTAATCTAATTTTCGTGTTTTCTATGTATTTGTGAGAGTTGTTATGATAAATGAGTCATAGTACACGTGTTAAAGTCAAGTGATGAGTGTCTTCAAAGGGACTGACAAGGAGTTTCAATTAGGAAGAAGACCCTCATCTCGAAAGAAGGCTCTTTGCCACAAAGGAATACTGATGATGATGATGACGACGGTCAAGACTCATACAGCCAGGCCTTTCACTGTTTCTGTGCCAGAAATCAGTGCCCTCAGGGGACAGGAAGCAGAGGAACCCATCAGGGGTGGCCTGTCTCCAGAACAGATGCTCCCCGTGCAGTCGCACTCAGCAAGGACATGTATAGAAAGTGTGAGGCTATTGATTAGAATCTGGGTTAAAGAACACAGCTTCTCCAGGGCTCCATGGAAGGGCCAGATGGAGTGCTACATCAGGCCAGGGTGTGGCTTGGGGGTTGGGGACCATTCCCATTGTATGCAGAGGCTGTGGATGAAATGAGACCTGTCCCAAGGTCTGGTCACCTGGTGGTGGAGAGCACAGGCTTTGGTATGAGGCACCGCTGGGGGTTCAAATCCAAGCTATATAGGCTTTTAGGTGAGTTATCCACACTCTCAGCCTCAATGTCTCCATCTGTAAAATGGAGTTAGTGGTTTCCCTGAGAGGAGTGCCTGGGTGGCTCAGTCGGTTAAGCTTTCGGCTCAGGTCATGATCTCAAGGTTTCTTGAGATCTTGCCCATGTCAGGCTCTGCACACTGACCTCACAGAGCCTGCTTGGGATTCCCCCTCTCTCCCACTCTCTCTCTACTCCTTCCCCACTCGTGCTGTCTCTGTCTCTCTCAAAATAAATAAGCTTTAAAAACATAAAATAAAAAAGTAGTTTCTCTGAGAGTTATTGTGAGAATTCAGCACCGCCTGTGAAGTGTCTAGACAAAGGACCTGATTAATAACTGCTCATTATTTGTATTGTTACCTCAAAGCTGCTTCATCATGTTGATGGTCTTTCCATAATTATTATTACATTATATTAAAATATGGACTATTCAAGGGGCGCCTGGGTGGCTCAGTCAGTTAAGCATCCGACCTTGGCTCAGGTCATGATCTCACGGTTTGTGAGTTGAGCCCCCGGTCGGACTCTGTGCTGACAGCTCAAAGCCGGGAGCCTGCTTTGGATTCAGATTCTGTGTCTCCGTCTCTCTCTGTCCCTTCCCCACTTGTACTCTGTCTCTCTCTCTCTCAAAAATAAACATTTAAAAAAATGTTTTAAATAAAAAAATATAGACTATTCATTTATGTAATAAATATTCCTCGGGCAACTATCGTGTGCCAAATTTAGAACCAGTTCTGTGTTATGGAAAAAGTCCTAAGACCTAAGTCCCATCTTCAAAAAGCTGGCAATCGGGGGCACCTGGGTGGGTCAGTCGGTTGAGCGTCTGATTCTTGATTTTGGCTGAGGTCATGACCTCACAGTTCGTGAGATCAAGCCCCATGTCTGGGGCTGTGCTGATAGGACAGAGCTTGCTTGGGATTCTCTCTTTACCTCCTTCTCTCCCTCTCTCTCTCTCTCTCTCTCCAAATAAACAATTTTTTTTTTTAAAAAGCTGGCAACATAGAAAATAGATGTTTTCAATCACCTAAAATAGTGAGTATAGTGACAATCAATAACCCAGGGCCTCAGTATGTGCCACAGCCTGTGGTGAGTATACAGTTTACAGTATGCATACTTATATTTTTTAACCTCACAACAATCACCCAGCTAACCACTTTTATCCCTGCCTTGCAGATGAGGTCACTGAGATGCTGGCTGACCAAATAACATGCGCAGGGTCACCCAGCAAGCACGAGCAGAAATAGGACCCGGATTGAGGTTTGTCACAAACCTGGACGAGGGCAGCGGCAATCTGGAAAATCTTCTGCTCCCAGTTTAGGAAGAAAATGACAGACTGGGGATCTGTGGTGGTTTCTGGCGCCTATGCAGCTTGATCAAAGGCCCCCTGGCCCGTCACCAGTTTCTTTGCCATCCCCCAGAATGGGAACAGGAAGAGCGTCAATCGTGGCCGGAGTGCAGTGACGTGAACACACGGCCACGAACATGCGACCCGGCTAATCTTCTGGTGCACGCATCTCGGTCTCTGAGCATCAGTTCAGACGGTGGGTCCCCCGGACGCCAAGACTGGTCAAGCCAGACCCAGTACATGCCTTGGTCTCGCCTCCTCAGCCCAGGGGACTTTTCTGGCTAAAACACTGAAGCCCTTTTCTCCACCTGCTGAAGATGCGGTTCAGCCTCTCAAGGGTCCTCCACGGGATGGAGACTGCGTCTTCGCGAAGTCTTTTCTTTTCCAGGATCAGTAACCCGACCCCCTTCCCAAAGGTCTCCCTTGAGAAGGCGGGCGTTCATTTGGGGCTTGTTCACAGGTCCACGGAGCTGAGCCAGATCGGGTCTGTGGGTGCTGCCCGGGCTGTTTCTGTCTCCACCACAGGACAGTGCTGGCTCTCCGTGACTCACCAGGGAGTGTTTTTTAGGTGTTGCGTCTGCCACACTCTGATCCTCCTATAACTGCACTTCTGAAATGGATTTCTAGAATCTGGTTTTAGAATCTTCCACCCACTCTAGGAAGCTTCACCTTGTTGGTCTTGGCTCCGTTTACCATTTCTTCAAATTTATTTCAAATCATGATTCTGGTCTCTAGTTCATATATGCTTTCATATTTAAGTTACTAGAATGTCAGATAAACATCTTCCCTGGTATCATACAATCCATTGGTTAAATGTTGAAGGTAAGTTCAATGATAGAGCTTTGAGGCCATCCACTCAAGACCATTCTAACTTGACAAAGAGCCAATATTTAATATTCTTTGATGTAATTGTCTGCTAATTAGCAGTAGCTAAACTAAAACTCCAGTCGAGGGGCACCTGGGTGGCTCAGTTGGTTAAGCATCTGACTTCGGCTCAGGTCATGATCTCGCGATTCATGGGTTCAAGCCCCACGTTGGGCTCTGTGCTGACAGCTCAGAGCCCGGAGCCTGCTTCAGATTCTGTGTCTCCCTCTAGTTCTCTGCCCCTCCCCCACTTGTGCTCACTTGTCTCGTGCTCTCTCTCTCTCTCTCTCAAAAATAAATAAAAATTTAAAAATGAAACTCCAGTAGACCAGGGATGTTTCCAAAGAGCCTCAGAGAGCCAGACCTGCAGCCCCTTTACCCCCGTGTTTCCTGTCCCCAGCACTAGAATCCCTGGCTTCTCATCCTTTGGTTTTCAGATCTACTGCCCTCGACCAGTCCTCGCTTGGCTGAGACAGAGTCCAGCTCCAAACCTCAGCCTAGCTGACAGGTCCTGAGCCCCAAAACCCCTACCAGCCACTGCCTGATACAGCTTTCTAAACCAGAAATTTTCATCATTGTTGTTGTTTTCAATCTTGCTATATGGAGCACGCATTTCTCCCCAGTTCCTCCAGGCAGAGTCTAAGGAAAAGTCAGTGTGTGTGTGTGTGTGTGTGTGTGTGTGTGTGTGTAGCCAGAAGGCCTAAGTTCCCCCACTAAACAGGGCTCCTCCCATCCTTCTTTTCATAGCTAATTTAGTTAAGTGTTTAAACAATGTAAATCTGGCAGCTCCCCTCCGTTAAAGCTTCAAGATTGAGGACAGCTGCCGCCCAGCTACCAGCCTCCACTACAGCCTCCACCAGCTTTCCTGAAATAGCAAGGCTCACTTCCGGCTTTGCTTCCCTGGAATAACCCCGGGGGAAGGATGCTGCATTTCCTACGCCCAGATCGCTTTATTTATTGCCATCTAATGAGTCCATATTTGGAGAAAAAAATATCACCACCATGTGGAATGAAATCACACGGTTATAAAGAACTGATGCTAAGTGTTTAAATTCAAAGGAGCTCTCAATGAGACCATGTATGTATGTAAACAGGCGTGTGCTTCTCAGACCTGGAGCGTGTGAATTACAGCTCACCCTCTGACAGGCAGGGGACCTAGAAGGACAAACAGGGCTCCTGAGGTTACAGGACCTTTCCAGTGCCATTCTTTTTGATCAGACTCAACTAACTTGGCCAAGGATAGCCAGGGAGTTCAGCTCCTTAACAACACAAAGTCACTGCCACATCAGTGGTTAGAATGGAGCCCATGCAGTATGGTGAAGGAATTATTCTCATGCTCTTTCTCCATTTATCTACTTATTTAAAATAATTTACTCTTTTGTGCACCAGGTGACTTTGTCCTTATGCACATATTCCTCCTGACACACACGCTCTTCATTTAACATTCCACTGACAGCCGTGCAGATCTTCAGTGATTTTTCCTCCTAGATGCACATTGGCTCTACCTGGAGTACTAACGGCATTCCAGAAAAGTTGCGTGGAAGCCTAATCCGACCTGCAACATACTAACAGCGTTCAGTATTTAAGGTCCCTTGACTTGGTTCCTGCAGTGAAGAATCGCTTTCTAAACCACTTTATAAATCTAGAAAGGATCACCCATGCTCCTGCAATGTCTCAAAATGAGACGTGCCGTTCCCAAGTTACACAGCTAATATTTCCAGAGCAACTTAGGCGCCGCAATAAAAATCATCCCTTCTGAAATACAGCCCTTCTGGAGTGAGCAGCGCTCTGAAGTGACTGAGTCTGGAGTCCAGAGTAGAAGCGAGGGTCAGTATGGGTTTCTGTGTTTGTGCTGGAAGTGGAAACGATTTACTCCAGAGACTCTAACTAGATTTTGGTTCCATCATTGGCTGAACAGTTAACAGTTGCTACTTGGACAAAGAACCCAAGTTTGGGGATAAAAAATGGTACTTTTACAAGTGACCAAAGCCTAGTTTCTTTTCTTTTCTTTTGAATATGTGGTGGTGGCCTCCCCTAAGCTCCCACTCAAGGGCATAGTACAGAGGGACAGGCCCATTCAAGGTCTAGGTCAGTATTTTATGATGCTAATAACCATCATCATGAGGTTCTCTCAACAGCACCGGGTAGTTTACCACACTACCAAAAACCTGGGTCCATTTGGTGGAATTTTAATTGCTGATTGGGAATCTATTAAACTATTTTTTGTGATCAATTTGTAGAAACATTGGAAGTATGTTTGAAAAAGTTATACATTCTCCATACTTGGGATACAAATATGGTACATTGTTTGAACCCTCTACAAATGTGTTCATTTTTTTTGTGCTTGACCTGTCCCAATAGATGTCAACATAGCCTACTACAATAGCATTTCTCTTTTTCTCCTTGGATTGCTAAAAGCTGTTGTTTACTACATTTGATACTTTTATATTCATCATAGAAAGTACAACTCTGTCATATCTTCATTACAGATTTTTTCTTTCAGTGGAATAAATGTAATGCTATCTATCATATCTTTCATCAGCCTTTGGGCTCCACCCTTTCTCCTACTTATGTTCCCATTCCTGTTTTGGCTTGGGTTCTCCATTATATCTTTAGCCATTGTCTTATTTTGATTGTTTTTGGATTGATTGGGTATACTAATGCAACATTTACATTTTATTTTCAACCCAATAGGAGTCTGTGATACAAAATGAGAGTTTATCCCAACCATTTTATTGACAAGATTTATGTTTAGTTTTATTTCTACTCTTTTGTTTTATGGTTCTTTTTAATTGTCTAGATTGACTGTAGTTATTGTTGTAACTCAACTTTTCCCTTGGGTTTTGGGAAATCAGATCTACTATTTTTATTCTATTAGTAGTGACATTTAATAAATACATATATTGGAATCTATTTTCACTAATTTTCATCATCAAAAGTAAACCAGTGTCAATTGCTTATTCCTGTGTAATATGAGGAATTTACTTGGCTTTTCCTTCCTATCTTCTGGTCCACTAAGTCCTAGGTTTAGTGATTTTGGTGGGTAATTTGAACTAGATCATCATTATTAAATTAATATTTTTATTCATGTGCCCTCTTTTGAAAATTATTTTTGGAATTTTCATTATGTTTTAATATCATATTAAGAATTACATTAATTTTGTTAATGGCTCTTTGTTTTGGGGCGAGAGGAGAAGGTATTTGTCTGTTTGACAATTTTTCTCACCAGTCTTTTATGTCATGAGTTCTCCATTCTTTATTTGATATTTTGATTCCTCACTCAGCTGATTTAAAAATAATTTAAGTAATGGGGCGCCTGGATGGCTCAGTCAGTTGAGCGTCCAACTTCGGCTCAGGTCATGATCTCATGGCTCATGAGTTCAAGCCCACATCAGGCTCCGTACTGACAGCCCAGAGCCTGGAGCCTGCTTCAGATTCTGTGTCTTCCTCTCTCTCTGCTCCCCACCCCCACCCCCCTCATGCTCTCTCTCTCTCTCTCAAAAATAAACAAGCATTGGGGTGCCTGGGTGGCGCAGTCGGTTAAGCGTCCGACTTCAGCCAGGTCACGATCTCACGGTCCATGAGTTCGAGCCCCGCGTCAGGCTCTGGGCTGATGGCTCAGAGCCTGGAGCCTGTTTCCAATTCTGTCTCCCTCTCTCTCTGCCCCTCCCCCATTCATGCTCTGTCTCTCTCTGTCCCAAAAATAAATAAACGTTGAAAAAAAAAAAAAACTTTAAAAAAAAAAAAATAAACAAGCATTAAAAAAAATTTTTTTAATAATTTAAGTAAGTTTATTTTTTCAGGACATTCACATAGGGTATGTACTTTGGGGCTTGTGTATACAAGAGAATGTCACTCCTCTGTACTGGTATATGCATATCAACCTGGCCGGGCACAGGGGCTGAAAATGCCAGATTTAGCAAATAAAAATGGAGGATACCCAGCTAAATTTGAATTTCTGATAAGCATCAAGTAACTTCTTAGCTTAAGGATGTTGTCAATATCACCTGGCATCCCACATTCTATCTGACTATTGCGTTCAGGCCACAATTCTTTTTTCCTCACACTTCGGTAAACAACGGTCATTGTCTTCACGTTTCAAGGAAGAAGTAGGAGGTAAGCTTTATCTGCTTGGATCCTCACTGAATTTGTTTTTATTCTTGAAATTAAATTATCAAGATAAATGTGGGTATTAATAACCTATTGTTAATTTTGTCCGGTATTTAGAAAACTCACATCTTTCTTTAGGTCAGGAAAATTTCCACCAAATAGTTCTTCAAAGACGGCTCCACTTTTACTGGTTCTTCTCCCGAAATTCCTAATATTTATGTATTAACTATATCTCTTATCCATGCTTTTTATATATTCTCCCATTATTTTTATCTTTTTATCCTTTGTCTCTTAGTTTCGTGATGTCCAAGTTGACTTATGCCCCGCATACCTGTTTGCTGCAAGATCCATTTTGCTGTTTGCTCTGCTTCAATTTGAAATGAACATTAATTAAAACCTTGACGCTGGCTTCCCTAGCCTGTTTGTTTTTCTCTTTATAGTTCTCTACTCAAATTTCATAAAAGAAATTGTCCTTTTGAAGTTTGTTGGAAACACAAATCAGGAGAGTCCTCAAAATTTCCCGTCTCTTGCAGAAATTATATTTCATAGGAAAATATTTCCTCTGATTCCTCAGAGTGGTCCCTTCTTTTGAACCATGCTGTCCTTTCGCTTGCCTGGCAATTTTACTCTGCATGTTCATCATTACAGAGGGAGTTCAATATTTGTTCAGAAGCAGCAGTTGAGACCCTAGTCTGAATTGTTCCGACCCAAGGGAAGGGAAAAGGAAGAAAAGATAGGGTTAGGTTTACTTAAGTTTTAACTTTGCTAATCCAGCAGCCTGGGGAAGACAGGGAGCTCTGCAATGAGCCTCTCTGAGATCGCCCTGCACAGAGCTCTGTATCTCTGCATGAATGTCTTCTCTAAGTTCTGGAGGGTGTTGGGTATTTTCTGGGCAGGTGTCTTTGTTCTTTATATCGTACTGCTCTTCACTTGAGCTCCTAAGCTCATGGCCCACAAGTGTCTTCCAGGGGGTGGGGGGGGGGGAGGTGTTGGTGCCACTGCAGGTTTATGAAGTGAACAACATTTGCATCTACTGAATTCCCAGGTGCCGCTCCCAGCCCCCTCCCCCACACCACACTGCCAGACAAAACGACAGGGCATAGGAGAGATCCTTCCAGCCTTTTCTTCCAATACTTCCTAGGTCAATTACTCCTTTACATGTAAGAAACTGCACATCCTCACAGAACTAACATAAAGGAAATTCTTCAACATTTTAGACATGAGAGTGTCATGCTCCCCTACTCTCTGCAATTTACATCCTCCCACCCCCCCCGCCCCAGTATTCATAACTGAACATATTAGCATGAAAGTTGCTTAGGATAATTTCTCATATTTCACAGTATACATATTTTGCTGAATTTTCTTCTTGGAACTGGAAGATTTCACTTTTCTATCCTTTGGAACAAGTGGTATGTAAAACATGTGTAAACCCCATTTTAATTTGGAAGCTGGTCCAGGGAATATATTGTCCAATTTAACAATGAGTCCCATTGTCAAATTCATTCTCAATACAAAGAGCAGCCATAGATTATCAAAACCCACAAGCCGGTCAGCGTTCTTTCTGTAGGTTTCTGGCGGGATGTTTTGCAGATAACATTTTGTGTAGGAAGCAATCGTGGCTTCATTCCATGATAGGCAAGCTGCCAGGAAATACTAAATCAAGTGGCAATAGAGTCCCTAAAGAAAGTTGTTCCTGATTTATGATGAGAGTTCCAACAATACTGCTGAACTTTTTACACATTGAAATGACCACTGAGTTATGTTTCACATTCTATCAGAGAACAGCCAGCCTGCCAGATCCAACATTGCAGCTGGAATGCAGAAAAGCCCCATTATGTTCTCTTCCAAAGTCTGGGAAAAAATGATTTCTCATTCCCAAAATGCGAGTACTTGTTTGCTTTTCTCCAGCACATCTCACACCCTGAATCTATGGTGGCATTTTAAAAAGTAGAAAACAGCCTAAGCTGAGTTTGAGGAAGTATATGTGGGAGGCAGAGATAGCAGGAATGGAGGGGCTGATGACCAGGAGGAAAGGGGGAAACTGATCAATAGCAAGGAGTCACCAAGGGCTGAGGACGAGTCTGCATTGTTTTTTGAGAACATATAACATTTCAGATGTATCTACTAGCTGCTGGAGTTGCCTGAAACCCTCAGCAGTGTGTGAATGAGTGTGTGCCTGTCTTTCTGTCTGTCTATCTGTCATCATGGGTTCTCATATTTTGCTCCTGAAGCTTTAAGAAGAGCCTAGACCTGTGTTGTCCAATAAAAGCGTAATACAATCCAGATGTGTAACTTTAGATTTTCTGGTAGCCGCATTTTAAAGAGCAAAAAGAAACCAGTAAAATGATTTAATAGTATAATTGATTTAACCTAATATATCCAAGATAGTATCATTTCGACACACAACATACACGAAACTTACTGAGATAGGTTACATTTGTCTTCTGGCTCCAGGTCTCTGAAATCTGGGCGGGGGGGGGTGGTATTTTACCCTCACTCACAGCATATCTCCCTTGGGACTTGCACCCTTCTCTGTCTCCACAGCCACGTGTGCGGACCTGTGGGACAGGGCAGGCTGGACAAAAGAACAATCGCCCTCTCAGTTCTAACTTACTCAGCTCTACTCACATCTTTGTGCTTCCCCAAACCTGCAGCTTCCTCTCCTCTGGAGACCCCGGAACATACCTCTCAAAGGCACCATGCCCACCAGCTCCTGGAAGGTGGCACACGAAACATGGCCCTTCTGGCCGTTCCATTAGTCCTCCTTATTCAATAGGCCAAGCAAACCTTTATGATTAGAAACTCAAGAACCTAGGAAATACACACATAAAAAGCACCTTGGACATCAGCATTGCCTTTGGACTTCCAGGAGAAAGCCTTTTTTTCTCCCGTGGTCTCGGCTGCCCCCTTCCAACCCTTGTCTCACTATCATTTCTCACCAAATGTTCTCCTTTCCTCCTCCCTGGTCTCCCTTTTCCAGACTGAGCAGTTTGGTGGGGAGCGTGGGGGCTGCTGGGAGCATATCTGTGTCCTGTCTCGGAGAAGATGGTTGCAGAGGGGAGGCAGGGAGGGTGAGGCCAACCTTCACTTCACTGTCAGTCCTGCCCCAGAAAGTCTGAAGCTGGACCAGTGTATCTACACGGAACAAAAGGCAAGTCTGGAGGTCCTCCCTCAGTGGTGGTCCTAGAGATTCACATCACAGCCTGTCAGTAGGGGTCTGAAGTATTAACGCTTTATCTCCTGTCTCACCCTTCTTGGCATCTGCCCGGCTTTAAGTTTTTGGAAACTGCTTCATCGTCATCTTCATGCTAGTCCGCAACCAACCTCCCGACCTTACAGACCCTCAGTCCTCACTTCTAACGGCCCTAAATTCCATTCAGCACTGGATCCTCAAACAGGGTGAAATGTACCACGCAGCTTGGAATCACGTGGCAGTTTGTTACCTCTGGACCTCTGTGGGTCGCTGACTTTCTCCACAACCCTAAGCTGTAGGCATACCGCAGCCCAAGTATTTGGAGACTTAAACCCACCAGCCAGAAGAGCGCACCCTACTGGTAGCATCCTGTTAGCTGCCTGTTAGCATCCGTGGCCGCAGGCAAGTCTGGACGCCTTCACAGAACTTTCTGTCAGAGCCCTCTTGTGTCCCTGGTTAGTGTGCCAGGTGCTTCATCACGTTTTCACTTGTACCCAGTCCACGCACTGGGACTAGAGCCCTGCCTGGGATCCCGGCGGAAGCACTGATGCCCTGCCCAGTCCTGACCAGACCCCTTCCCAAGTGAGTGCTTAGACACTGCCCTAGACACCAGCAAGGTTCCCAACAGATCAGGTGGAACAGGAATCCTGCTACCTTCATCTTCCATCTGTGTTTACTGGAAACGTTTGCTATTGCCCAACTACTGAAACAGATTTCCCCTTGGAAAATGAAACTGGCTTGGATCTGGCCTGCATCCTCCACACCTATTCCCAGTTTCCTCCTCCTCCTGGCTGAAGCCCCAACACGTGGTCCTGCCAGGTAGTGTGGGTAATGACCCTTTCGTTCATGCCTTCCTTCTTGGGCAGCAATAAGCTAAGGAGAAGAGAAAGGGCTTTTGAGTCTGAGAAATCTGCTTTCGGATCTTGAACAATCTTGAATTTGAATCTTTGAATCTTTAATAATTCTGTGGTCTCAGGCAACTTACTTAACATTTTTGAGCAACAATTTTTTTCCACCATTAAAATGTAATCAATCCTAGGGGCGCCTGGGTGGCTCAGTCAGTTGAGCGTCCGACTTCGGCTCAGGTCACGATCTCACGGTCCGTGGGTTCGAGCCCCACGTCGGGCTCTGTGCTGACAGCTCAGAGCCTGGAGCCTGTTTCAAATTCTGTGTCTCCCTCTCTCTGACCCTCCCCCGTTCATGCTCTGTCTCTCTCTGTCTCAAAAATAAATAAACGTTAAAAAAAATTTTTTTTTAAATGTAATCAATCCTATTTTATGAGGTTATCAGAGAGATCAGGACAAGATAGTGTTCATAAGATATTTAGCACATAACGGATATTTGTACTCACTGGCTAGTTATCACTGAACAAGCACTTTGCCCGATTGTGGCCACCAGCCTCTTCCCTCTTCCCTCATCTCAATCACCATTAAGAGCATTTTGACCCTGTCTGATGCCATCCGGAGCCTGGATCCCACAGATTGCTATTTTCCAATGGTCCTCAATAGACTGTCTAGCTACACCCCTTTCCTTCCCCAACTTTTTTGTCATATTCTCTGCCTGTGGGCAGGCCTCCTTTGGTCCTTCACAGGCCCCTCCCTGTCTTCTTCCAAGAAGCCACACCCCTTGCTCTGGATGTGTAGATTAGTTAGGGACATTAGCCTCAATCACCAGAAAGGCCAGAAAGAGATGGGAAACTAGTCCAGTTCTCAGAGATTTCCAACATGGCATAAACCACTACGGTGGTGAAAACAGTTTCTCTAAACACAAGCTTGATAGATACGGCAATGGTTCACCGACGGGGTCTTTCCAGGGGTACATCTTAATAGGTATGACTTTTTTTATGAAAAATCAACCATATATGAGCTGTCTGATAAGAGCAACCAACAGATACTGTTCTTGCCTTTGCCCAGAATTCATTCTAGAGCTCAGCCCTGTTTTGTTAAATGCCACGGGGTGAGCAAGCCTAGCTTCTTTGACTAACGCGAATATCTCTGTTACTTAACACACAAAGTTCTCGCACAATATTTGATGGGGTTCAGGCAGTCCCCTCCACCTTGAGCTATGTGCTCTAGGACAATGGCCCCCAAGGTCCTGACGGCAGGGAAAGAGGAGGCACACTGGCTCTTACCTGCTCATTACAGGGGTGACTCTGTCACTTCTGCTCACAATCTGTGGTCCAAAACATCTGACCCACTGCAAGGGAGGCTGGGGAATGTGGGGAGCACATGAAATATTGAAGAGTGGAGCTCTGCTCTGTGTGTGTGTGTTGGTGTGTATGGGGGGGGGGGGGGGGGGGTTCACAGGCTGCTGGTGCATGCACCTGGATGTGTGTGCCTGGCCTTTTCTATTCCTCAGGTGTCCTAGCACTGCTCCTCCATAGCCTTCTAGTCCTTTGAGGTACAGTGTCTTGCACAAAGTAAGCGTTTTATAATTTCAATTGAGTGCAACTCACTCGGCTTCTGATGAATGTCCCTTACAGTAATAATAAAAATAGAAAAGGGCGTCATTTATCAACTCCCCTCAAAGTTTTATGTTCTACGCTAATAAGTACTTCACAGTTGTCATCAATTCTCACAATGGGTCTACGAAATCGGTGCTAATTTCTATCATAATTTTACAAATGAAAGTACAGGTCTGTAAAGGTGATATAACTTCCCATAGTCAAAAGCAAAATAAAGGACAGCCTTGGGATGCTTGGCCAACCCATCTGATTCAGCCTTTGCGGTCGGCCTTTACACCACTGGTCTCTGAGGAAATGCCCCGTGACCCAGTAAAGACAGGAACTATCTGCAGGCTCACAAGTGAAATGATTCCTAAGGGTTTTCTTGTTTAGATTGCAATCCCAAGAAATTTAGAAAAGTGTTGGGAACATTTACAAATATGTGAAGTTCTTCTTTCATGTATTTTTTCCCTTACAATGCAATAAAATAATATTTCCGCAGAGACACCAGGAAAAATCTTTAGCCCTGTTTCTTATGGCACAATGGAGCTTTGAAATCGAGATTGTAGTGTGACACAAAGAAAACTGGTTTTCTCAAGATATTGACAATGTTGTTAGATTTATCTGACTACTCTCAGCTTGCTAGATCAGCTTTAGAATTGTTGCATTTAGAAAAGGCAATAATAATACTCCATCGAATTTGTTCTAACCCTTTACAAATTTATTGTTCCTCACTAATTTAACTTGCCATGATTTTGCCAAAAGTCTGGAAATTAATTCTGGGAAAAATAGATAGATAGATATACTACCCCAAATGTGCAGATAAGTGCTCAGGAAGACTTACACTGCTTTCTAAAGAAGGTTTTTGAATCAAGTCAGGCTGGATGTCAGCAGCCCAAAAACACGAAGCACAGCTGTTGAAAGAAGAATAGTTTGACTTTTGCTCTCCCATCCTGTCCCACTAAACATTCACTGTCATGTACCTGTGGGACTCTACCTGCGTCCTTTCAGATCCCCATATTACCAGGAAAAAATAAGTGATCAGCACACTGACAATAAATGTTGTTTTGAAAGTGCATCTTGCAAGTCACGCTTGTTCAATGTCCATAACGAAGCTGTATTTCTAGTTATTTCCTTCGGCTGCACGCAGGAGAAAGGCCTGGATCTCCAGCACATGGTTGCTCCCAGAAAGCCGACTTGCAAGGGAGCACCTTGGCCTTCTCCCCATCTTCAAGCTGGGTACAGCCCAGCAAGAGTGCAAATGAGGCCGGACAGAACGCATTCCTACAGCTAAATCCCCAAGGTCTGCTCATAGAATGTCTTCCTGTGCCACTGTCATCAAGTTGTCATGATGCTCCGGTCATTATTCCTAAGAATGCATGCACCTGGCCATCCATCCGTTCCTGAGTCAAATTGCTTACTCCGGGGCACAACTTCTACTCAAGGAGCAATGAAACCCTGGGAAAATCCAATCCATCCAGACCCAGTTCCCAGACTGAAATAGTATGCCAGTGCTGAGAGCTTCTGGACCTTACCCTCCTTCTCAAATGCCTGCACCAAGGGCATGGACCCTCCCAACCCCCTTCGTGGAATAACCAGCTAGGCTTGCAGAATACAGAGTTCATAAAATACTTGGTGAACTTTCTTTTCAAGATGAGTTTTGTTACAACTTGGCTGCAACTTAAGTATCCCCACAGAAGAGAGATACAAATTAAGATACAAATTCAGATCTTGGAAATGTTCCTTTTCACCCTTCAGTTACTGATCCCAGGTCACCAGCTAGGACTTAGGGGATCCTGAGGACAGGCTTACATAAATAAGAGCAGTCCCTTGTTTGCTTAATTCACAAGATTTTTCTGAACACCACTAATCCACTCCTCTCTCCTTTCTCAACCTTCAGAGAGAGAGAGAGGAAAGAAAGAAAGAAAGAAAGAAAGAAAGAAAGAAAGAAAGAAAGAAAGAAAAAGAGAGAGAGGAAGGAGGGAGAAGGAAGGAAGGAAGAAAGAAAAAGATAATATCAATCATTTAATATTTGAACAATGCTTTACAGTTTAAAGTGTTTTATGTGTATTACCTCATATGACCCTCATTATAACACTGTGATAAGTATAGGGTAGACATTAATAGTCCCATTTTTCAGCTGGAAATAAATGAATTGACCTTTGAGAAGCCTAATGGTGTAAATCACAATTTGGTTGGCCGTTTAGAGGTATGAAATGCAGAGTTCTCTGACTTGAAAATACTGTAGATGCAATCATAAGACACAGAGAAGCCAAAAGATGGGAGATAAATCCCACAAGGGTTTTCCCCCCTGGTGAATCCAGTAGAGTCCAGTGGTTTGGGATATGCTGGGACATTTCCTCTCAGGTAAAGGGCACACTGTTGCACCTTGTACCTCCCACCACGAAGAAAGCAGATGATGTTTGCTAGGCTTCATGGACTTGGGATACAGCCTAGATCACACTTAGAAGTATTGATATGATCCATTTATCAGATGATCCAATTAGCTGCCAATTTTGAGTGGGGCCCAGAGCAAGAAAAGGCTCCACCACCAGTCCAGCTGAACGCAAACTGCCCTGCTCCCTAGGCAATGCAGTATCTGGTGGAACAGGATTCCGCAGAGTGTCCAGAAAGTTCCTGTAGCAGAACTGGCTCACAGACCCCAAGGTGGTCACCTTTCTATGGCCGAAAGCTACTCACTATTTGAAAAACATCTCCAGGCATGTCACTGGGCCCTGGTAAAAACCAGTTCCTAGCCAGGGGAGGCCAAGGCACCCTGGATCTGGGGCTGGATGCCCCATATGTCACAAGTTTGGGTGGACACAGCAGCAATTCCGTACACAGAGGAACTGGTACGTTCAAGATCGGATCTACGCGGACCCAAAGGAAACAGAACATTACATAACCAGATGGCCCAGTCTCCCATGTCACCCGCACTGTTGCACGCGTGTCTCTCCTTCTGCTCGCATCCGTGGATTCATGGAGCTTCCCTGCCACCAGCTGCCAGAGGAGAAACTACCTAGGCCTGCTCCCATACCTGAGTTGGCATAAGCTGGTGCTAACCAGTTGAAGTAGACTGCTACTGTATTTTCCATCCCCTCCAGGGTTCCTAGAGGACGTGAGTAAAGGAAAATCCTCCTGGTGAACAGAGGATCAAGAATCCCTATGGCTGGTAAGTTTGTATGGGGAAGTAGTCTGAGGTATTAAGTCCACCACTTCTGGGAAGAGCTGATGGCTTGGCTGATGGGTCAGAGCCCAGAACAAGCTGATTAGAGGATCGGGGATATCAAGCAAAGTACAGAAGTCAGTCTGGCCTCTCCCTTCACTGTTACTGATCCTTACGTGGAATCTGTGCTTCCTGTCACTACAGCCTTGGGCTTTGATAGATCAAAGACCCTGGTTCAAGGGATGGCACAGTGATAGTCAGGGGAGAGATTTTCTCTAAGTGAACACAATAAAGATTCTATTCAACTTGAAGTTGGAACTCTCACCTAGTCACTTTCGGACCATTAATGCCAGTGAATCAGTAGGCAAAAAAAAAAAAAAAAAAGAGGAGTTATTGGTGGGAGCTCTGGATCCTGACTGGTCTGAGGAGCTAGGGCCTCTCCTATGTAATGGATTCAGGGAGGGCCTATATGGAACCCAGGTGATTTATTGGTACATCTCTTGAGGTTTCCATTAGCCAGTGATGATGGTAAATAGTAAGTTGCAGCAACTTTCAGGTAACAAGGCAAGAGAACCAAGGACTTCGATGCTTTGGGTGAGAAGGTCAAAGTTCCCACTCCAAGCAAGTGACCCAGACCAGCCCAAGTGTTGGCCAAGGGTGAGGGAAATCTACAATGGATGGTGGAGGGATATTCATTGAATACTAGTTATTGCCACATAGAGAGCTGCAGTAGTGACTATAGCTTGTTTCAATAATACTTTTAAATTAAATATTTATAGAGATTGCCAGCCACTGCCTTGAAGCTGACCTTGTGACAGATGGGACTGAATGGGTGAAATGAGCAGATATGTCTGGGACAAGGGATGGCCTCAATGGACACCTCTTGGGCATCCTCTCAGATACTCTCAGCCTCACCTCCCTCTTATTTTAGCCACATGGAGCAGCCAGTATTCTGTAGGAGTTGACATCCTTCATTCATGCAGGTACAACCTGGAAGCATCACTCTATGGACCTCTCATTTCCTGCCTCGGTGTTTCTCTTTGTCCAACCTACTTTGTACACAGATGCTCAATCCAGAAATTTAGCGGCAATAACACCCTATCAGGGGTTCTTTGACTAATGGGGATGGGAGCCAATGGATAAATGTTTCCCTCTTCCTCCCCATAGAGGAGATCCTGAGATCCCATTCACATGACTCCTTAAACTGTCCCATGGGATCCAGCAACCAGCAGTCTGATAGAGTGGCCGGCATAACATACGGCTTTTCCTCTTCTCTTGCTTCACTCTCCCTGACCCTTACCCCTACTCCTAGGGTCCCAATAAAGAACTTTCACTCAAGTCTCTGCTTCAAGCTTTGCCTTCTAAGGAAAACAGCCGAAGATAGATCACCCACTTCCAGCTACCACCTCTGCCATATGCCAGCCTCCTGGTCACTCCCTTACCTCCAAGTCCTGCCACTCCTGAGTGACTTTAACATTCAGGCCCTATACCTGAGTTCTCAGTCCTTCAACAAGCTCAGTGACCTTCACCCCATTCTACTTGGTCAACTTGCTTCCATTGTCTCCCCAAAACATTGTCATCACCGATTACTGTTGTGTTCATAAGTCCAAAATTTACAAATCCCACACTTCCTCAACCTTCCATCTACAGTCTTTTTCATTTAATTACTCCCACTGCACCAGTGTGGTAACATCATCAAGACTTTCTGGCCCAGAAACTGTCTATTTTCTCATTATCTAGCAGCCTTCTCTTGTCTTCTCATTTGTTTTGTGGGGTTTTTTTAATCCAGTTAAGATTCCACAGAACAATATTTCTGTCACACTTGCCAATTTTCACAACTCCCTTATTCTTCCACCTCACTTCTTGAAAAATCCCCCTCAGAACTAATGCATTTGCCCAACTTTTTTTTGTGTTTATATTCCAGGTGCTAATCACTGTTAGAGAAAAACCACAAAGCTGAACAATTTGGTACCATTATAATAGTTGCCAACATTTACTGAGAGCTTAATCTTTGCCAGGCACTATTCAAAGCACATTACATAGATTATCTCATCCTGCTTCCTACATTAGGCTGGAAAGTTGCCCAGAAATTTTGTTCTCAAACCTCTGAAACTCACTCTCATCAGAACACTTTCTCTCCTGCCACTCAGAGAAAATAGAAGTTATCAGTTAAGAACCTGGTACACATCACCATTTACATTTCAGTAGTGTTCAAAAGAAATGACTCGTCCCTTCTAATCCAAATACTCTCTTTGGCTTCCCTACCGCCACACTCTTACTACTTTTTCTTCTCCCTCTTCGTCCCTGTTTCGCTTATCCCCCATACTCTTTTTCCCAAGCTTTCTTCTAAATTTTGGTAAGCCTTAAACTATTCCATTCTGCCCCGAACCACTCTTTCTGGTGATCTCTTCCAATTGCACGGCTTCTATTACCATCTCTTTAGAAAATGATTCTCTACTTAGATGCTCAGCCCAGATTCTCTCCTAAGTTCAGACTTTCTCAACATTTCCACTTGAATCTAACCAGCCCATGTGAGGAAACAAAAACACACTTCCCACATAAACTTTCTTTCTTATCTTTATCTCTACCAACATCTACCAACCTCTCTAATTCAGCAGCATGGTCTGTACCCTCGACTCTCCTTCTCCCTCACTGTCTACCCCCATCCCTTCCAATCACTTAGTTCCATAGCTGCTACTGCTTCAATATCTCTGGGAATTGCCAACGTCTCTTTGGCACATACCCACTACCATTACTGTAGTCTAAATTACCATCTCCCACCTGCATGACTTCAAGAAACTTCTAGTCTACTAGGCTTCAGTTATGCCTGGATTAAATTTACTTCATCGAGTTCATTCCACAAGTCTTTTCTCATGCCTAGCAATACATATTGATATTTTTAAGATTGCCTCCCCACCTTGAGCTTCCTTGGAACAGGCACTATGTCTTGCTCCTATCTTGGTCTTCCCCAGCACATGCCCTGCCATGACAGTGCTCTCTATAAAGCTTTGTTGAATGGATGAATAGCCATTAAATAAATTAAAGAATTATTCCACCAAGGGGTGCCTGGGTATCTCAGTTGGTTGAGTATCTAACTCTTGATCTCGGCTCAGGTCTTGATCTCAGGGTCATGAGTTCAAGTCCCAGATCGGGGTTCCATCCTGCACATGAAAACTACTTAAAAAAAAAAAAAAGTATTATCCCACCAATTAACAAGTAAATCATTATCATCTATTTTAAAGTCCTTGTGACTGACTCAATATCCATGTTTTGTTTACCTGCCATCAAACACCAAGCACAAACTTGAAATTATAATCGTTAGTAAATGTATTAAATAAATGCATACATCTCAGTTGCCGATAATAATTCTAGAACTTGTAGATACATTCTTTTTTTTTTAACGTTTATTTATTTTTGAGACAGAGAGAGACAGAGAATGAACAGGGGAGGGGCAGAGAGAGAGGGAGACACAGAATCCGAAACAGGCTCCGGGCTCTGAGCTGTCAGCACAGAGCCCGACGCGGGGCTTGAACTCATGAACTGTGAGATCATGACCTGAGCCGAAGTCGGACACTTAACCGACCAAGCCACCCAGGCGCCCCACCTGTAGATACATTCTTGAACACAGTGGGTAATGTTTTACTTCAATGGACCAGAAATCTATGAGCAAATTTGTTGGAAAGGTATATACCTCCATCTTCATTTTATTTCCATAGCTGGGGTTTTGTGACCTTCGAAGGCGGTCAAGGTGGAGCTTGAGTACCTTGACACAGTGAGCTCAGAAGCCTGGATTATGACAATGCTTCGTTGAGCTGTGCCATGGATAAGATACAGGGGCGGGGCACCTGGGTGGCTCAGTCAAGCGTCGGACTTCAGTTCAGGTCATGATCTCGTGATCTGTGGGTTAGATCCCCATGTCAGGCTCTGTGCTGACAGCTCAGAACCTGGAGTTTGCTTCGGATTCCATGTCTTCCTCTCTGCCCCTCCCCCACTTGCTCTCTGTCTCTGTCTCTCAAAAATAAATAAAAACATTAACATTTAAAAAAAGATATAGGGGCATGTCTAATAACCATAACCAACAGCAGGGGACTGGCTGTGGCAATTTTCAGACTCTTGAGGGCAGAGACCACAGTCAATAGAAACAATAGCCAAGAGGCATGGCAGAAATGAGAGGATGTCAGAGGAGACGGGGGGCCAATGGATCTTAGGTCTAGGGTTCTGTCCTAAGATAAATGTGCTTCAACACCTTCTGTTTCTTCTATCTCCACTCAAGTTTTCATAGTCCTGAAAGAGAGAATGTGATCTGTTTGGATCGGGCCCCCCCTCCCTTGAATCATTCAGCCATGGCCTGGAGGAGGGTGGATAATCCCACTCATACCCTGCAAGAATTGTGAGCTAGAGAATACCTACTTTGTGTAATGCACATCCAATAAGTTTTCTTTAAGTTTTCATTGAGACTTGCTTAACCAATTCAAGCCTAATTTCAGTGATGCAAATCTCCCATCTATTTTTGCAAATGATTTGTGGGTCCTTTCTCTCTCTTGGTGCATTTAGCCGTCAACGCACAGAATCACGGGCCAGATCAAGCAGTAGCAAGTGAATGTTAAAATTCTCAGTTCAATCAATGTCTGAGAGGCAGTTATACAAAACAGGACGAGGGCGAAAACTTTGCTCTGACAGGAGGTGAAGGAAGGAGTGGGCTCGCTGTCCCATCCAGCAGGGAAACAGGCAGAGCTGGGCGACTGGGAGTCTGAGCTGTCCCTCACACATGCATATCTACAGCAATAAAGAATCCAGGGCATTAGCCAGTGACACCAAATCAGCCTGCACCATTTAGCTCTGACATGGCTGAGTGTGAACTCTCCATAAAATGTCACAGTGCAGAGAGAACAAGAGTGATAGGGGACCCAGTGACCTCCCCAAATCACACACACTGTCCATCCCTGAAGGCTGCTGGGAATCATGGGCCTCGCGGCAGAGCACAGATTTAATGTACCTCAAGGGATCTACTCCCACATGGCCGTGTAGAAATGTTTGGAAAAGGAGAGCTTTGTACTGAGCATCCGAGCATCCTGCACAGATGTGTTGCATCAATGGCAGGACTGCCTGGGGACTTCCCTCCCCAGTCTGCACTTAGAAGGGCAGACATTGCCTGTCTGGGGCCTTGGAGTCACCCATTCCAGGAATTTGGTCACAACCACAGACTTCTAATTTGTAATAACCATCATTGTTCTGTGGTCATGCAAAAAAGCCCAAGTACACACGGCACAATTTCTTTGAGATAAAAACCTTGGATGTCTCAGAGAAAGTGGAATGTTTTACCAAAATGCATTGTCCTGCAACGACTGCCTTGGCTAATTCTGAGATCCTCAGCCCAGGATTTGTAGAGTCCTTGGCGATGAGCAGTGTGGCTTTCGTCCTCCGACCTAACTCTGCACTTTTCTGTGAGACAGGTCCAGCAAGCATTCAGTGGTTCATCCATTCAGTAAGTAAACATTGAGTAAGATTTGTCTCACTGGTTCTTAGATGAAATGGAATCATAACTGCCGTTTCCTTCCTAGCTCAGCATGTCCTTTGTCGTAATAGGGGGTTTAATGCATTCTTTTAATTCAACCCAAGGAGACAATCAAAATATTGTCTATGTAAAAAAGAAAAGAAAAGAAAAGAAAAGAAAAGAAAAGAAAAGAAAAGAAAAAAGAAAAGGTAGAGTCAAGAAAATTCTACCCATGTTATTTTGGTTATCAAATTCAAATAGAACTGACTCTATTTAAAGACAAATATATTTAAAATGACAACGTTCCATATTAAATAAAACTTTAACAACAACAACAAAAATCTTTAACAGAGGAAGAGATGAACATATAGGATCAGTGAGGGAGAAGGAGAAGGAAAAGGAAGAGGAAAGGATGGGGGGGTTGCGGAGAAAGCATGCAGTATACAAAAGGTAGTTGAAGAGAACACTGTGGGAGATTTACTCCAAGGAAACAAAGAAGAAAACATTAATGGTAGACAAAGGACAACAAGTAAAGAAATGAAAGGGACAAGAGTGAAAATATCAGAGATAAATAGGAGAGAAATTGAAATCTAACATAAAAATAATTAGTTTACCTAAGTAAATACTAGAAACCAAATTGCAAGATACAAAATGTATCTAGACATAAACAGGACCATTCTTTCAAGGAAAGAAAACATAAATACAAGGCAAAGGCTTAATATGTCCCAATAAAAAAGTATCGGATGAAAACATCAAGATTTGTCCAACGAAGAATCATTGACTCCTTGAAGAAGTAAAAACTGGAATCTTAAAAAGAAAACTATTAGCAAGCTGTAATCTTCTCAGCATTTCTACATATAGAACACAATGAAACTGGGGCGCCTGGGTGGCTCAGTCGGTTGAGCATCTGACTTCGGCTCAGTCATGACCTCACAGCTTGTGAGTTTGAGCCCCGCATCAGGCTCTGTGCTGACGGCTCAGAGCCTGGACCCTGTGTCTCCCTCTCTGTCGTTCTTTCTCTGCCCCTCCCCCGCTCATGCTGTCTCTCTCTCTCTCTCTCAAAAATAAATAAACATTAAAAAAAAAAAAGAACACAATGAAACTATAGAAATTTGAAGGGATGGGGCGCCTGGGTGGCGCAGTCGGTTAAGCGTCCGACTTCAGCCAGGTCACGATCTCGCGGTCCGTGAGTTCGAGCCCCGCGTCAGGCTCTGGGCTGATGGCTCGGAGCCTGGAGCCTGTTCCCGATTCTGTGTCTCCCTCTCTCTCTACACTTCCCCCGTTCATGCTCTGTCTCTCTCTGTCCCAAAAATAAATAAACGTTGAAAAAAAAAATTAAAAAAAAAAAAAAAAGAAATTTGAAGGGAAAAGTGTAACAGGAGCTTTAGTACTCCCCAAGTTGTCATATGTCTAGATTATCAGCAACAGAAATCCATCTTAAGATAGGTAAGCATCCAAATGTGGATGATCCATGAAACTTCCTGATAATTATTCCTGAAAACGTAATCTAGCAAAAGCATATTAATCTAAATTAAGTATTATCCAATTGGGAACATAACTATTAAAAAACTTACAGTGAACATTTAACCTACTTAAAATTAAATATAAAAGAAGTTATATTTTAAGTAACTTAACTAAGTCCAAAAACAAAGCTCAAAAATATTTAGAACAAGACAAAAATATCCAGCATCTAACAAGGTATATACGGCATCTGAAAAAAAATATCAGACATGCAAAGAAGCAAGAAAATACAACCCACAGTGTGGAGAAAAATCAATTTGCTGAATGAAACTGACCAAGAAATGAAACAGATGATTTATTTACTAGACTAGAGAATTAAAAGAAAAAGCTATGACTTATTTTCATATGTCCAAAAAGGTAGAATACTGAACATATTAAATAAAGATCTGGAACACATAAAACTGACCAAAATAAATTTAACTTCTATAAATAAAAACTACAAAGTGTGAGATAAAAAATACACAAGATGAGATTGATAGCAAATTAGACATTGCAAAAGAAAAGATTAGTGAACGTGAACACATAGAAATGGAAACCACTCAAAGTGAAAACAGAAAGAAATAATAATTTTTTTGAGACAGGGAGAGAGAGGACACAAGTGAGTGAGGGGCAGAGAGAGAGAGAATCCCAGGAGGGGTAAAAGAGAGAGAGACAGAGAGAAGCAGGGCTCACCCAAAGTGGGACTCGTGTTTTACCCAAAGAGGGCACGTGTTCACCTAAAGCGGGGCTCGAGCTCACCCAACACAGGGCTCAAACTCAGGAACTGTAAGATCATGACCTGAGCCAAAATCAAATGTTAATGACTGAGCCACTCAGGCGCCCAAGAAATAATAATTTTAAAAGAAAGAAAAGAGCATTAGCAAACTATGGGAATATTTCAAGCAGCCAAATATATGTATAAACTGAGACCCTGAAGGAGACTGAAAAAATATTTGAAGAATTGCTGAAAATGTTCCAAATGTGTGCAAAATTATAAACCCACAAATCCAAAAACCTCCATTAACCCTAAAAAAAAAAAAAAAAGGAAAGAAAAGAAAAGAAACAGGACGAAAACCACAGCAATAAGGTCAGCTTCTACCCCTGCCCAGTGTCAGTGAGTCAGTGTGAGTCAGGACTACCCAGAACTCCTCTGTTCCCTACCCCTGGTGTCATTAGAGCCCACTGGGGAGGTAAACTTCAAGATGCAGCCAGCATCACGGAGACCAAAGAAGACGATGTGGAGCAGGACCGAACGATACCCCCTGTCCACTGTCAGTGGGACCAAGTGGACAGCTAGATTCCACCCCAACCTGGTTGATGCTTCCTCCTCTGTCCCTCCACGGTGTTCACGTACCCAGAGGGAACTGAGTCTCCTCTGCCATGCGGCACCAAGGAGGTGGAACTGGCTGGTCGGAGGCAGGGTTAGTTGGCACTTTGCTCCCCCGCCCTCCTCCCTGGTGTCAGCAGGTCTCGGTAGAAAGCAGTAGAGCTTCCTTGCCCATCCCGGGGCAACAGAGCAGTAGTCAACCCTTCACGTCCCCCTCCCTGGTGCCAGGCACCCAGCAGGGAACTGAGCTTACACCTCCGCTCAGAGGTAATAAGTTGGTGAGAGTCGGTCTCTACTTCACCAGGATGGTGTCAGCAGGAACCTCGGGAGAAGCTGGACCTCCTCCCCAGTCACTCGCAGGACGCCAGTGTTGAGGTTGTGTTAGCAGAAAGCATGATAAACCCACCCACCCAGCCCAAATGCTACACCTCAAAAGGGGGATCACCGGCGAAAACAAAATCAAATAAAACCCAGAGTTTCATAATATGGCATCTAATATATTCGGAATACAATTGAAAATCACTTATACCAAGGGCCAGGAAAATCACAACCTGAGAAACAACACACACGACATTCAGATAAGTCAGATGTTAGAATTATCTGACGAGGATATTTAAGCAAATACTACACACATGCTTCTATCGGCAACAATCAATTCTCTTGAAAAACATGAAGAGTAGAAAATCTCAACAAATAAACGAAGGTATAAAGATTAAAAAAAATAGAAATAGTAAAACTAAAAAATGCAATGTGTTAGTCTTCTTGGGTTGCCATAGCAAAATACCACAGCTGGGTGACTTAACAGAAATTTATTTTCTCACATTTCTGGAGGCTAGAAGACCAAGATCAAAGTGCTGGAACATTCAGTTTCTAGTGAGAGCTCTCCTCCTGGCTTGCAGACAGCCACCATCTCACATGTTTCCCTTATGCCCTTTCCTTTGTGTAAGCTTGGAGAGAGAAAAAGAGCCTCGGTTTCCCTCACTCTGCTGATCAGGACACCAGTTCTACTGAATTAGGGCCCCACACTTAAGATCCCATTTAACCTCAATAACCTTTATAAAGGCCCTATCTCCAAGTACGGTCACATTTGAAGTTGGGGCTTCAATATATGGATTTTATGAAAACACAACTCTGTCCATAATATATAATAATTAAAATAAAAAACTGACTGGATGGGTTCAATAGTTAAGTGGAGCTTTCAGAGGATAGAATCGGTGAGCTTGAGTAGAATTTACCCAATGTGAGCAACAGAGAGAAAATAGATCGAAATAAGAAAACATAGTCTCAGAGACCCGTAGAACAACAACAAAAGAGCTGATCTGTACCATGTGAGTTCTAAAAGAAAGGTGAGTGACTGAACTAAAAGAGTATTTGAAAGAATAATGGATACAAAGTTCCCAACGATGAAAAAACAAATCTACAGATTTAAGAAACTGAGTGAAATCCAAATAGAATAAACTCAGAGAAATCCATAAGATGACATATCATTATAATTAAATTTCCAAAATCTAATAGACTTGGAAAAAAAAAAAAAAAAAACCTTGAAAGCAGCCAAAGAAAAATGATGCATTATTTATAGGAGATTACCAATTTGAATGACAGCGGAATTATCACCTGAAACATGGAGATCAGAGAAAGCGGCACAACACTTTTCAAGTTTTGAAAGGAAAATATGGTCAACTATTAATTCCACATCTGGCTAAAACCTCCTTCTGGAAGGCAGGGCACATAAAGAAATTCTCAGATGGAGAAAAACTAAGAATATTGGTCCCTGGAAAGCCTACCCTTAGGGAACACTTCAAGGAAGTTCTCTAAGCAGAAAGGAAATGATAACAGAAGGTTCAGAACTTAGAGGGAGAGAATATCAGAATGGCTGAAAGAATACCAAATATAATTTTCATGAGTTAGTTAACTCAGATGTGATAGGTAAATCAAAGATTATAACACCTTCTGATGCAATGTGTAGAGGAAAAGCTTAAGACAATCATATTTAAAAAGAGGGGAAGATAAAGGGACCTAATGGAAATAAGGCTTCTGCCTTCACTTGAACTAGTAAAATGTAAGAGTGAGCTATTGCATAAGTATGTTGTCACACCTACAGCAAACATCAATAAAACTGATTTTTAAAAAGCAGAAGCCGCTACATTCATAATGCATAAGCTAATTAGAAATCAGTGTAAGAAAGATAACAGGAAAATCTCCAAACGGTTGGAAATTAAATATACCCATAGATCAAAAAGGAAATCTCAAAGGAAATAAAATACATTGGAGTGAATGAAACTTAAAATACAACAAGTCAAAACATGGTCTTCAGCTAAAGTAGTGTCAAGAGTAAATTTATGACACTACAATGCTTACATTAGAAGACAGAAAATGTCTCACATCAACAATCTAAGTGCCTACCTCAAGAAACTAGTAAAAGAAGAGCAAAATAAGTACAAAGCAAGCAGAAGGAAGGAAATAATGAAGATACAAGCAGAAATACATGAAATTGGAAGCAGAAAAACAATACCTCTAAGAATTACTAACTCATTGATATCAGATTTAAAACAAGGGTTATCGCTACAAATTCCCACAGCTACTAAAGGAATAATAAGGAAATACTGTAAACAACTTTGCATTCATAAATTAAACAACTCAGAAGAAATAGATCAATTCCTTGACAATCACAAACTATCACAATTCAGCTGACATGAAATTAAAAGTCTGAAGAGTCCTAAAATTGTAGAAACTGAGTTTGTAATTTAAAAGTTCCCAAAGGAACGGTGCAGGCTCAGCAGCTTTCACGGGAGAATTCTACCAAACATTTAAAGAGGAATTCATACCAATTTTCCACTATCTCTTACAGAAAACAAAAGAGGTGATAATACTTCCCAACTCATTTTAACAATACAATAAAACTTCAGAATCATTTAATTTCAGAAACCTAGACATATCAATCTACAAGAAAATATTAGCAAATCAAATTCAGCAATCCATAAAAACAATTTTACACCATGACCAAATAGAGCTTATTCCAATGAATATGAAGGCGGTTCAACATTTCAAAATCAATCAGTATAATCCACCATATCAAGAGGTTAAAGAGGAAAAGTTATATGACCATACCTACTGATACATAAGAAGCTTTTGACAAAATCCAAAGCCATGATAAAAAATCCAATGTCGAAAATCATGATAAAAGCTTCCAGCAAACTAGAAATAGAGGAGAGCTACCTAAACTTGGTATAGAATATCCACAAAAAGCCTACAAGAACATCACTCATAATAGTGAAAGATTGAATGCTTTAGTCTTTTTTTTTTTTTTTTTTAATTTTTTTTTTCAACGTTTTTTATTTATTTTTGGGACAGAGAGAGACAGAGCATGAACGGGGGAGGGGCAGAGAGAGAGGGAGACACAGAATCGGAAACAGGCTCCAGGCTCTGAGCCATCAGCCCAGAGCCCGACGCGGGGCTCGAACTCACGGACCGCGAGATCGTGACCTGGCTGATGTCGGACGCTTAACTGACTGCGCCACCCAGGCGCCCGAATGCTTTAGTCTTAAAATCAAGAATAGAGCAAAGATGTCCTGTCTCATCACACTTATTTTTTTTAAGTATTTATATTTTTGAGAGAGAGAGAGCACAAGTGAGGAAAAAGAAGAGAGAGAGAGGGACAGAGGATCTGAAGCTGGCTCTGTGCCGACAGGAGAGAGCCCGATGCGGGGCTCAGACTCACAAACCATGACATCATGACCTAAGCCAAAGTCAGACGCTTAACTGACTGAGTCACCCAGGTGCCCCTCCATCACACTTATTAAACATAGTAATGGAAGTAACGGAAGTAATGAAAGGATATTAAAAGCATACAAATTGGAGCAAGATTTAAAATTGTTATTTGCAGATAACACGATTGTATATATAGAAAATCCTAAGGAATCTACAAAAACAGTTTTCAAACCCTAGAACTGAGGAAGTTCAGCAAAGTTACATGATACAAGGTCAACACAAAAAAATCAGTCCAATCTGTATTCACAAAAAATGAACATGTGGAAGCCAAAATTAAAGGCATGATACAATTGACAATGACTTCTCCAAAATACTTAGGTACAATTCTAACAAAACACGTACTGAATCTGTATCCTGAAACTCACAAAATGTGATGGAATAAATAAAAGAAGATCTAAATAAATGGAGAGACACACCATATTCATGGATTGGAAGATTCAACATAGTAAAATTCCCATATTCCCCAAATTGATCTCCAAATTCAATATAATTTCTAACAAAATTACAGCAAGATTTTAAAATAAGAGAAGCTTATCTAAAATTTATATGGAGGGGCGCCTTGGTGGCTCAGTCGGTTGAGTGTCCGACTTCAGCTCAGGTCACGATCTCACGGTCCATGAGTTCGAGCCCCGCATGGGGCTCTGGGCTGATGGCTCAGAGCCTGGAGCCTGCTTCCGATTCTGTGTCTCCCTCTCTCTCTCTGCTCCTTCCCCGTTCATGCTCTGTCTCTCTCTGTCTCAAAAATAAATAAACGTTAAAAAAAATTTAAAAAATAAAATAAAATAAAATTTATATGGAAAGGCGAGAACCTAGAGTAGTGAAACCATTTTTGGAAAAGGGTAAGGAAGTGGGAAAAATCACTTTAGCCAATGATAAGGCTTATCTATCATTAGAGTAATCAAGAAAGTGTGGTATTAGCAGAGATAGACACATAAATAGATCAATGGGACCTGGAGGTAGACCCATACAAATATGCCCAATAGATCTTTGACAGAGGTGCAAAAGCAATTCAAAGGAGGAAGGATGGTTGGCTCTTTTTAACAAATGATTCTAGAGTAATTGGACATTCATAAGCCAAAAAAAAAAAAAAACCTAAACCTTATGCTTTGTACAAATATTAACTCAAAATGAATCACAAACTTAAATGTAAAACTATAAAACTTTTAGGAAATAAAACACCAGAGAAAGTCTTTGGAAGTACTAACAGTACCTGAGGCACCTGGGTGGCTCAATCTGTTAAGTGTTCGACTCTTGATTTCGGCTCAGGGAACGATCTCATGATTGTGAGATTAAGCCCGTGTCAGACTCCTCACTGAGCGTGGAGCCTGCTTGGGATTCTCTCTCTCCCTCTCTTTCTGCCCCTCCCCTGCTCATTCTCTCTGTTTTTCTCTCTCTTTCCCTTTCTCTCTCTCTCAAAATAAATAAACGCTAAAAAAAAAAAAGTAGTAAGTGAAAGTACAATCAATAAAAGGAAAAATTGATAAATTGGAACTCATCAAAATTAAAATCTTTTTGCTCTGTGAAAGTCCTTATGAAGAAGATAAAAATATAAGCTACAGACTGGGAGAAAATATTTGCAAACTACATATCTAACCCAAGACTACTATCTAGACTATACAAAGAACCCTCAAAACTCAATTTAAAAAATCAATCCAATTAGAAAATGGCCAAAAAAAATGGGAGGACATTTCACTGATGACGATTATCATATGATTCAGTAATTATACTCTTGACCATTTGTCCTTAAGAAATTTATCCCAGGTTTATGTTTACATAAACGTAAACACAAATGTTCATAGCAGCTTTATTTGTAATAGCTAAAACTGGAAACAACTCAAATGTCTTTTAATGGGTGAATACTGAAACAAACTATGGTCCACCATATTCAGGGGTTGGAAGACCCAACATAGGAAAAATTTCAGATACTAAAGATTTAGAGTACTACTGAGGAACAGGGAAGAATGAACTATGGTACATGTAACAACTTGGATGGAGCTCCAGGACCTTGTGCTGAGTGAAAAAAGCCATTCCCAAAAGGTTACATACTATATGTTTCCACATAAAATACTTGAAATGACAAAATTATAGAGACAAAGAATAGATTGTGGTATTAGAAAAATAGATAGTGGTTGTCAGGCCTTAGAGAGGACAAAAGGAAGAGAGGCAGCTATGGAAATGAAAGATTAGCTTTAGAGACCCTTGTGATGGATTGTCTGTATCTTAATTGTGGGTGTGGTAACATAAATCTACACCTGTGACAAAACTGCATAGAACTACACGCACACGCACACACTCTCACACACACGCGCACATGCACGCCCACACACATAGGCAAATGAAACCACAAATCTGGTGAAATCTGAATAAGGTCAATGGCTGTATCAATGTCAATTTCCTGGTTGTGAAATTGTACAATAGTTATGCAAGATGCTATCATTGGGGAAATAGTAAAAGCCTTATGGGATTTCTCTGTGTTATTTCTTAAATCAGAATACCAATTATCCCAAAAATAAAATTTAAGAAAAAAAAACTCTCAGCAAATTAGTAATAGAATGGACTTCCTCAATCTGATAAAAGTCCTCTACAAAAGCCCACAACTAACCTCACACTTAATGGTAAGAGACTGAATGGTTCCCCCAAGGTCCAAAACAAGGCACGTGCTCTCACCACTGTTTTTTTTTTTCTTTTTTTCTGACAAATAAAAGTTGTATATATTTAAGGTGTACAATGTGATGTTTTGATAGGTGCATACAGGGTGAAATGGTTACAACCAAACTAATTACCATATCCATCACCCCCATAGTTAACTTTTTCTTTCTTTTAATTCAACATCAAAATGAAGGTTCTAGCCAAGACAGTGAGGCAAGAAACAGAAACAAAAGGCATCCAGCTTGGAAAGGAAGAAGTAAAATTATATTTATGTGCAGATGATACAATTATCTACATATTAAGTCCTGTAGAATCTATAAAAAACTACTAGAACTAGTACATAAGGTTAACAAGATTGGATTAATATACAAAAGATTAATATAGGAAAGTTAATTGTATTTCTAGACACTAACAATGAAAATTCAGAAATTGACACTCAAAAATTAATAGTATTAACACTAACAATATGAAATACATAGGTCAATATGTGGTAAAAGATACATAAGACCTGTACTCTAAAATCTACAAAATGATGCTGAAAAAAATTTTAAAAGACCCAAGTAAGTAGAGGAATATATCGTGCCCATGACTCAGAAGACTCAATACTATTCAAATAACAATTGTCTCTGGGGCCCCTGGGTGGTTCAGTCAGTTAAGCGTCCAACTTCCTTCGGCTCAGGTCACTATCTCACAGTCTGTGAGTTCAAGCCCCGCATTGGGCTCTGTGCTGTCAGTTCAGAGCCTGGAGCCTTCTTTGGATTCTGTCTCCCTCTCTCTCTGCCCTTCCCCCACTCATGCTCCGTCTCTCAAAATATGAATAAACGTTAAAAAAATAATTTAAGAAAAAAAAGATAACAACTGTCTCCAAATTGATCCACGGAACCTATGCAATTCTAATCAAAATCCCAGCATGAATTTTTGTGGAAGTTTTCAAACTGATTCTAAAATTCATGTGCAAATGCAAGGGACCTAGAAGAGACCAACCAATTTGCAAGACAATGACAAGTTTGCAGGTCTAATATTACCTGATTCCAAGATAAAAATACAGTAACCAAGGTAGTGTGGAATTGGCATAGAGATAGACAAATTGATCAGTAGAGTAGAATCTGAGGCCCAAAAATAACCCCACCCATTCATGAGCAATTTCAACAAAAGTGCAAAGAAAATTCAATGGCAAAAGGATAATCTTTTCAACAAATGGCGCTGGAAAAAAATGATAATCCATATTTTGCAATGGATTAACCCCTTTAACCGATACCTTGCATTGTACACAAAAATTAAGTTAAAATGAACCATAGACCTATGTATAAAATATCAAACTATTATAATTCTAGGAGAAAACCCCAGTGACCTTAGGTTGGGCAAAGATTGCTTAGCTACAATAGCAAAAAATGACCTATAAAAATATTTATTGATAAATTGGACTTCACCAAAATTAAGACCTTCAGCTCTTCCAATACACTATTATGAGAATTAAAAGGCAAATTATAGGAGAAAATACTTGCATAATAATAAAGTATTTGTATGCAAAATACATAAAGCCTCTCAAAACTCAACAATAAGAAACCAAGCAACCCAAGAAAAATGGGCAAAAGATTTTAACAGATATCTTACCAAAGAGGATAAGTGAATGGTGAAGAAGCACATGAAAATATGCTTAACATCATTACTCGTTTGGAAAATAAAATATAAAATCACAAGATCCCTATGCACCTATTAGAATCTCTGAAATTAAAAAGACACCAAATGTTAGCAAGGATGACCAGCAACTAAATTCTCATATATTGCTGTCGGTATTGTAAAATGGCATCACTGCTCTGGAAAATAGGGTTTTAGTTTCTTAAAAAATTAAACTTTTTTTTTTGAAGTTAGGCATTACACCTTCTACATGATGCAACCATGCACCCTGGTATCCTTCCAAGAAAAATAAAAACACATGTCTATACAAAACTCACCCAAAATGTTCCAAGCAGCTTTATTTGTAAGAGCCTAATACTGAAAAAGACTCAAATGTCCATCAGCAAGAGAATGAATAAACAGTTGTGTTGCGGTTGACCCTTGACCAGCAGGGGGGTTGAGACACCAACGTTCTGTGCAGTTGAAAATTCACGGATAACTTTTGACTCCCCAAAAACTTGACTACTAATAGTCTCCTGTTAACCAGAAGCATTACCAACAACAAACGCAGTCAATTAACACACATTTTATTTGTATATGGTATTATTTTTTTAAGTTTATTAATTTATTTTGAGAGACAGAGAGAGTGAACGGGGGAGGGGCAGCGAGAGAATCCCAAGCAGGCTCCCTGCTACCAGCGCAGACCCCAATGTGGGGCTCGAACTCATGAACCGTGAGATCATGACCTGAGCTGACACCAAGTCTCACACATAACCAACTGAGCCACCCAAGTGCCCCAATATACACGGTATTCTTATACGAAGGTAAGCTAGAGAAAAGAAAATGTTATTAAGAGAAAAAATAGAGAAAATACATTTATAGCACTGTATTGTACTTACTAAAAAAAATCTGTGCATGAGGAGACCCACGCAGTTCAAACCTGCATTGTTCAAGGGTCAACTATATATCTGTACAATGGAATTCATTCAGAAATAAATAGAAGTTAACTATTAATACACTGTTGGAGATATCAACAAATCTCAAAATAATTATACTATGAAAGTAGGTAGGCAAAAAGCTTACACACTGAATGGTTCTATTTATATAAAATCTAGATGATACAAATTTGTCTATAGTGACAGGGGAGAGATCATTAGTCATCTGAAGAGGGGAATCAGAGAGGGACAAGAAGGAGCAATTATCACGGGACACAAGGAAACTTTTAGGGGTGAGTGATACACTCATCTTGATTGTGGTGATGGTTTCACAGACATGTGTCAAAACTTTTCAAAGTGTACATTTTAAACATGTGCAGTTTACCTATTCAAGTAATCATAATAAGGAAAAATAAAGAAAATTAAATATAAATAACTTAGGTAACTATAGTTCCCCTTCTTAAAGGGAAAATCCTCTCAATGTAAAAATATTAATAATTTACAATAGTACCAGTGAGCAAAACTTCCAGAACATGGAATAAAAAATTGGGGCATGATGAGCAGTGAGTGAAAATTATCTATGCTCATTTCCTCATCTTGGGTGACAATGTACAGTTATTTATTTCTAAAATTGAAATATTGAACAAAATGTTTAAGAATTTTATTAAAAATTTTAAAGGTAGATTTAAGGTTATTACCATTATAAGCGTGCAACCAAAAAAATGCTATACTTTCCAAATTAAAAAAAAAAAAAAAAAGCATAGAACATGTTGCAAAACTAAAGACCAGGGGCACGTCAATAAAGCATAATATAAGTACCATTTAAAAAATAAATAATTCAAGGGGCACCTGGGTGGTTCAATTGGTTAAGCATCTGACTTCAGCTCAGGTCATGATCTCGCAGGTCACGGGTTTGAGCCCCGTATTGGGCTCCGCGCTGACAGCTCAGAGCCTGGAGCCTGCTTAAGATTCTGTTGTCTCCCTCTCTCTCTGCCCCTTCCCCATTCACACTCTGTCTCTCTCTCTCTCTCTCAAAAATAAATAATTTTTTAATTAAATAAATAATTCAAAAATCCAAATATTTGCTTTAACAGTAAGTTCACATCTTTGAAGAAAAGCCAATACTTTCAGATATTTTCATATGTAATTATCTATCATCTGTAAAAAAACGAACCCAAAACATAGTACCTCCAACAGTTGGAAATGGGGACAGGTAGGCATACATGTGTCCCAGAAAGTGAGGGTAGGAAATAGTACATGTACACAGAAGGTGAGGTAGGAAAGAATACGTGTACCCCCAGAAAATAGTGCTGCAAATCTCCATTCCTTGACCTAGAAAAAGATTCCCAACACAAAACTGAGTTTTAAAAGCAGGTCAAACAATAGCTGTTTTAATGTGATACCACTCATTTGAGAGTATTAGCATACATGTCAATGGGCATAAGGAAATGTCAAAACAAATGCTGACCTGAGTATTAACAATGACCACCTTAGGCTATTGGGACTCTGGAGATTTTTTTTTTTTTTTTTTTTTTTTTTTTTTTTTTTAGAGAGAGAACGTGCACACACATGCATGTGCCCGTACACATGAGCAGGGGTGGGGATGAGAGAGGGGGAGAGAGAATCTTAAGCTGGAACCAAGCTCAGCATGGAGCCTGACACAGGGTTTGATCTCAAGACCCTGGGATCATGACCTGATCAGAAATCAAGAGTCGGATGCTCAACTGACTGAGCCACCCACGCATCCCAGGACTCTGGGTTTTGTTTTGTTTTTTTTTTTAACAATAAGCTTATATCATTTTACAATGAAGCAATAACATTTTTAAAGCATTTATCTTCAAATTAGAAATTCATGCGATTGAGAGTGTGGTTAATGAGTTGCATGCATTGTAGTATTACAACTTCTTTGGAATGTAACTTGACAGAAGCTATTAAAACTAAAAGTATACCTGTGCATTGGTCAGGGATTTTGTGTCATAAAGACACGAATATGTTGGGAGAGTGACAGCCACTGCACAAGGTTGTACAGCTGTGAGCTCTAAGACACGTTTCCTGATTAGTCACCAAGGATTTACATATATTTTATGACAGCTTTCTCATTGTAAAATGTCTTGGGAGGACTTTTTTCCTAATTGCACGAAGTCACCACGGGGCTTGGAGGGTTCAAAGATTTTACAAGATTATTTGTATAAACCAGAAGAAAGAGGAGGAGAAAATAAGGCACCCTGGTGGAGTAGGGAAAGGAAAAAAGTGAAAAAGACAAGAGACTCAGAAAGACTTAGTTACGGTGCAGCCATATTATGGAATATATGAAATAATATATAAAAGAAAAGACTGGATCTATTTGAATTGACCTAGAGAGATGTCCAGGATTTATTGTTTAAAAAATTTTTGTAATGTTTATTCATTTTTTGAGAGAGACAGAGCGTGAGAGGGGGAGGGGCAGACAGAGAGGGAGACACAGAATCTGAAGCAGGATCCAGGCTCTGTGCTGATGCAGGGTAGGATTTATTGTTTAGATGACAGAGGTCCATTTATTTAATGTTAGGTTACAGAAACAAATAAAATAAAAAGTGCTCACTTTTGTATTTGTTTTTTTTTCATTTATTAGGAAAAATATCCTCTACCTCTGTTTATAGAAGTTTTGGATCACTAAGAAAAATGTGAAGGGTTGCGTACCGATGCCTTAACATCAGTTACCTTTGGGCTGTGAGTCTGGGGGAAGGGACGGGCATTATTAACATTTTATTCAGACACACCTGTGTTGTGTACATTGAACTTGAACACGTATTACTCTTTATCATCTAAAAAATATAAGATAAAATTTAAAAGCAGGTTTCAACACAGAAAGGCCCTGCTTGGCCACTTTCTGGAAATGGAGATGCCATTGGAAAAAAATGAGTGGAGATTTTAGAGTAACTCTGAGGACAGACTTTGGGAAAATGTAAGGAACGTTTCTCACTGAGAGCTCCAAGCACCAGCCAGGCTAGAATTAACTGCAGGAGTGGTTAGAAGTCATCTTCCACAAGGCCGACGGTCCCAGATGCTCAGATGGTGTGTCCTTTAAGCACCCCAGATAGATGATTTCTTAACACAGCCAAAGTTTGAAAACCACTTTTCTATATACTGCAAAAGCTGGGGTGGGGCCATATATTACAAAGTCGTGAATGAAAGCTTCCAAACTTCCTGCAGGCACCTCATTCCCTGGGGCAGAGGAAGCCACACCCGATAACTAAGAGCAGAAGGGTGTTGCCACCAGAGGGTGAGCCATAAAACCTGCTCTTCCCAGAACCTTGGAGCCAGGCATCCACCCTGGGCAGCACAGAGTGACAGAGCTTGGAGACCTGGGACCAGAGAGTAACTAAAGTGTTCAGGGCAGCAATAACGTGCGCTTGGCTCTCCTGGTGGAACAGGAGAAGAGCTCTAAGGCTACGGTGGCTCGAGGGAGTGTAAAAGGTGAGTGTAAGATGGGCAGAGAGGAAACAAGGACTGCCCTTTTGCCCGAGGCGCTGTTGCTGTGGACCTACCGGGGCCAGCATCAACCCACTGCTCAGAGAAACAGCCACGGTCTTCCTGAGACCTGAACACCCAAGCCCCAAATTTCGGAAGATAGGATGGTGGCCTTGAAGACACCAGCTTTTGTTTCAGAAACTAAGCATTCAAAAGAAATTGTGCTTTTTGTATAAGTAAAAAGAGGGAAGATGGGATTTCCAAGACTGGGAAGATGCCTAGGGCAGCACAGGCAGATGAGCCTGGGGAATCTACGCCCCAACCAACACCCATGTCTGGGGTGCAGCGAAGCCTCTGGAGAGTATGGGAATCAATCCTTCGGGGCTGCATGGCAGCTAGAAATCACATTCTGCTGCTTCTGAGCCCAGCTTGTGGCAAACACTCCCTCTGGCCAATCACGTGGTGTGAGACGCATTTCCGACCCCAGTGCCCTACAGGTGACAGGAGAATCATGCAGCAGAGAGAAAACAGCAGCGACAATTACAATTGTCAGCCCCACAGGCCTAGAAGCAGCTTTTGCCTATTTCCCAGGACTTGTTAGCCCCAGGATCCTTGTCTGATCTAACTGAAGGGAAGGGAGCCCCAGGAATGGCCAGTATTGTGTTTCTGGTTAACCCTGTTAGTAAGAGGAGTAGACGCTAGGAGCCAGGTGTAATTTGATTTAGAAAAATAAAGAAATGTGATGCTTCTTGCACCTGAATGTGGAGGAGCGATTCATAACTTACACCATCCACTTATTAATTCCTCTGTCCACATGTAAACGATTTTAGGTCACCTTGACTTTGCTGCTGAAAGCTGCATTCTCCTTATCGTTCAACATCCAGAATATTCGAGGCACTTTGCAAGAACCAAAGTTTATATAAATATTATGTCTTAAGTTCTTATCAAAAATCAATTTTCCAGTATTTATGTTTTAGATTTCTTGCACCTTTTGCTGGTGGGGCAGGGAGAGGTGGGGTGAGTTTTTAGCCAGAAAATTTTTAAAGTGGCTCCCAAGAGAGTGAGGAGCTGAAAAGCAAAGAAAGCAAACCTTGAATGTGTTTGCAGCAGCCTGAAGCAATTTAAGCAAAGTAGGGTTAGAGGGCTTGCCAAAGATATAGGCATGGAAATTATTTCCCTTTTTAATGCAGATAGATGAAAATAAGAAAATTGTCCTAAGGGGTAATTCACCCAAATGGAAAAGTCTCTTTAGCATTCCCACCAATTGTACATTTAAATTCTTTCTAGTAAATATAAATATAATAATATATACATATATCCATACATATATCCACATATTTAGTAGAAAAAAAATTTAAATGCATAATAGATAGGAATGCTACGATATAGATATATGAAATTCAAAAGAAATTTTTAAAAAATAAACATAAAAACCTGTCTTTTCTCCTGTTTTTCAGCCCTCCACTGATCTGCCCCAGAGGAGGTATGTAACATATATCCTAAGCGCATGTAAATATACACATGCTAAATACATTTTAACGCAAATGGCACCTGAGTGCCCATACCCTTGTACACTCGCTTTTTAAATTAGCACTTTTCTTGTTAGAGTGAACCATAATTCACCTCTATTGATGATTAAGAAAATGCGTCCAATAGTCTGCTATTAGGAGCCATGCCGAAAAACTGGGTGATGTATTTCAAAGGCTCTTTTACATTAGTGAGGTCAGAATTTGCCAAAGGCGTAGGAAATATATTTAAGGCGCATTTTTCTGGGTTTAGTCGGCTCATGGAAGAAAATCTGAGAGAAGTGTTCAGGATTCCCCTGGCCTTTCCAAGGTTCATACCCTTTGCTCTGTGCTGTCAGGACACATTGGTTCCTCCAAGACTCTCTCGGGAGGGGGTCCTGGTTAGTGATGGCTTCATTAATGGAGGAAAGATGCTTCGTCCTCAAGAAGAATCCCTTTCCTTTTCACAAATGGCTTAGAAAAAATAAAATAAAATCGAAGAAATGGAAAACATATATCAAGATGAGGCTAAATTCAGAATAACTTCAGATCCTGAACAGGGAATCATAGTTCAACATGCTGAGAGCCAGGACCACCAACGTGGCCAGAAATCTGAGTGAGTGTCAGAGAGGAGGAGTGAACTTTCGTAACACGCTGAACTATAGAAAATTCTCAGGACATTTCCTTTCCCAATAAAACTTCACATAACAAAGCTGTTTTTGACAGGGTTGAAGTTTCTATGGAAGTGATATGGAAGCCCTTGCCTTGCAGGTGCAGGAGGTCCCCAAGATAAGTCCAATGGGGTTGTCAAGAGCATTTCACTTGTGACTCAAGGTTGACGTAGCTGGAGGACAAGAGAGAAAACTGGAGAAAGCCTTGCCCTGAGAATACCCCCATGAACAAGGGAATCCACCCAAGCCCCATTCTCTCTTTCAGGACAAGGTCATAAGGATACAATGGGTTACAGAGAGGGAAGAAACAATGGAAAGGCACTTCATAGTAATTACCTCATTTAATTCCTGCAGAAGGGGAGGGAGAGGACATTGTTTCCATTATATTAACCACATTCCAGAAAAATTGTAAAAAAAGGGAAAGAGAGAAAAAAAAATCACCCCTAATCCCATAATTGAAACAAAGCTATTGTTACCATTTTGGCATTATTTTCCATCCTGACATTTTAACATATTTGTTATTATTTTCACATAATTAAAGTCAAAGTGGCACAACTTTATAGCTTCCTTCTTAATTTTTCACTAACCATTACAGCATTATAATCATTATACCATATACATTTCCTGTGTTGTCAAAATTCTTCAAAATCATCACCTTCCTAAATATTAACCAACCATCTAGATATTGTCAAATACTGTCAATTTGGACATTTCTTATTGTGGGACATTTGCATTGCTCTTGGGGTCTTATTTCTGCATTATTTTAAATAATACTATAATTTCAGATTGTTTTAGATAAATCCCCCCCCCCCGCCCGGGGGGTGGGGGGCAGGCGAGAGGAAAAGGGAAGGCAAGAGGAAGTAGGTAGTCAACCTTTCTGAGATGCCCTCAGGAACTTGGAGCCAAGATTTCCTCTGAGAGTTCTATTATAATAACTGGCCCATAATCAGTGAGTTCAGAAATCTGAGATGTTACCCTGAAGGGATGGAAGCAGGGAAGAATGAAGCGGTATTAACGGCATCGAGGTAGCTAAAGTATATGACAATCAGAAGTAGCAGTGAGCTGGCTAGGGAAGCCCAGAAAAAGCAACCGTACAAATAAGGGATGGGGCTGGATGGTCCTGGTTTATTCCCATCACCTCAGCATTATTATTAATACCACCCGCTAACCTCCGTTTTGCTCTCAAACTGTATTGTTTCAGAAAATAAACTACATGGTCAGCTTTCTATAGATGATTTGACAAGGTCAGGCCTGCATCTTCTAGGGGACCAGACGGATGAACCCTCATCTGCACAAAAAGTTTGGGATGAGGGCACCTGGGTGACTCAGTTGGTTAAGCATCCAACTCTTCATTTCGGCTCAGGTCATGATCTCATAGTTCGTGAGGTTGCTCTGCACTGGCAGCATGGAGCCTGCTTGAGATTCTCTCTCTCCCTCTCTATCTCCCCCTCCCCACCCCTCTCTCTCTCTCTCAAAAAAAAAAAAAAAAGGGGGGGGCGCCTGGGTGGCTCAGTCGGTTAAGCGTCCGACTTCAGCTCAGGTCATGATCTCACGGTCTGTGAGTTCGAGCCCCGCCTCAGGCTCTGTGCTGACAGCTCAGAGCCTGGAGTCTGCTTCCAATTCTGTGTCTCCCTCTCTCTCTGACCCTCCCCTGTTCATGCTCTGTCTCTGTCTCAAAAATAAATAAACATTAAAAAAAAAAAAAAAGTTTGGGATGGACCCTTTTCCCTCTCCAGGGTTGGAAAGGGGCAAGGGAAGTCTAAAAGAAAGGTGATGGTCAATGGTCCCTCCACAGCCTGGATGCTCCCTGAAGCATGGGTCTCAGAAGGCAAGGCTGGAAAGAGCTGAAAGCATTGGGCCTTGTACCACCTACAGGAGCTGGTGGGAGGAATTCTGAAGCCACACCAAGCTAGCCGGAGTGGGGATACCCAGAGCACCCCCTTGCTGGCCTGGAACCAAAGTTGCCTTGCGGTTATGGCACCCGTGAGCTGAAAGATCCGATCCTTCCACCTGGAGAGACAAGAGGGCTCACCAAATGGTTTCCTGGGCTTCTTGAATGATCCAAAAATTCAAAGAGTGAGGCAACATTGCAATAGCAATGCTCAGGCAGTGCTCAGGCAGGCTTGCAAAGCAATGTGATGCCATCTGATTGGGTGTTGCAGTTCGTAACTTCCAGATGGTCCAGCAGGATGCAGATTAGACACTAGGCCAGGGTCCCACCTCCCCTTGCTCTGATTCCACACTCATCATGTAGTGTCCTGAGGGATAAGGACAGCCTTCACAGATCTTTGTCCCCCAATACATTCATAAATTGTCACTAAATCATACACACTGGTTTTATGAGTTTGTACAGCTCAAATCAGCATTCAGGGGGTTGATGAACCCTAGTAAAAATTTTTTTAAAAATTTTGGGAGGGTGTCAGAGCCCACAGGATGAAGGGCAAATCCTTTTTCCAAGTATTTGATGAGGCTGTCCCTTTCATCTGTCTCTGGTTGTTCTGTATTTTAACTTTTATATTAACTTGAACTTTACTTTGTGTTTTAAGACTGATTACTTCTTCTCCCTAATTTCTAACATATTATTCCCATGTGATTTGTGGAATAACACATTTATTTTATACTTATTCATGTTACTTTATATGCCAGATAGCCATTCATTCATATACATATCAATATATCTGTATCTCTATTTATGTATCAAGATCTTTGAATTATTTTCCTGTTCCATTGATTTGTCTACTCATGAACAAAAAATAAATTGTTTTGAAAGCTGTATCTTTATAACAGAGTTTAACAATTATAAAGCTAAATTAGTTTGGGGGCACCTGGGTAGCTCAGTCCGTTGAGCGTCCAACTTCAGCTCAGGTCATGATCTCACAGTTTGTGAGTTCGAGGCCCACATCAGGCTCTCTGCTATCAGTGCAGAGCTCGCTTCAGATCCTCTATCCCCCTCTCTCTGCCCCTCCCCTACTCACACTCTTTCTCTTTCTCAAAACTAAATGAACATTTTTTTAAACGAAATTAACTTTATTTTTTATTCAAAGATTTATTTTAAACATTCACATTAGCAGTCTCAAAATTTCTTCTGTTTCTGAAATAGCCCTGAGGATAATTAAAATGACTCACATTAAATTTGTGCCTTACTTTGGGAACAATTAGTATTTTCACAATGGTAATTTGCTTATCTGGGAACATAGTATTTGTCCAAATGTATATATAATCTTACATGTACATTTTATACGTCTGTAAAGACTTGTCATTTTTCTTCATTGTGATCACATCGGTTTTCCTTAAAAATACTTCTAGGTGTTTTATGGTATTTATTGTCTGTCTTCATGTATTTTTCTCATTAAATCTTCTTATTGCTGGAGAGGTATGTATTTTAACCACCATCACACATATGATGAAATCAGGGCTGGGGGAGGGAGGTTAATAAATTGTTCAGGATATATTAAGCAATCAAGTGGGAAAGCAAGAATACAAAGCAGTTGAGAATGATCTCGGACTTCCAAATGAGCTGTTACCATTATTCTATGCTGTTTCCACGGCTCTTGGCAATGGTTTCTTCTAAGCATGCAGGCATTGGGAACCTGGGACCTGGTCCCTTCACCGCATCCCCTCCACACGTGACGGCCCACGGGGACCTCCAGTCCCCCATGTCTTTATCTGGACGGCATTGCCTCTCCACTTGTTCACACTCTCTCCAACCCTTGCCAAATTCCCTCCTTTTCTGAGTAAGTTTGCCACGGCCTTCCTCCGTAGGTGATATTTACTCCTATTTTCCTTGTGCTGTTAGCAAGCAGGCCACTGGATACGTCAGGATCAACTCAGAAAGTAAGACCAGGGGTGCCTGTTAAGCGTCCTACTTTAGCTAAGGTCATGATCTCACAGCTGGTGGGTTCGAGCCCCGTGTCAATCTCTGTGCTGACAGCTCAGAGCCTGGAGCCTGCTTTGGATTCCGTGTGTGTCTCTCTCTCTGCCCCTCCCCTGCTCACACTCTGTCTCTCTCTCTCTCTCTCTCTCTCTCAAAAATAAATAAACATTAATTTTTTTTTTTAATTTTAGAAAAAAGAAAGCAAGACCAGATCACAAGACATCTGAGGGACAGGGCTGCTGCCTGCCCATCAGGACACACCCCATACGTGCTGAGGGGCAGCCAGGACTCTGGAGGGACCAAGGTGCCCAGGAGCTGATATTCTGACGCTGGCTGTGGCGGCGGCACTGAGACCTGAGCCTTCCCTGAAGGTGAGCCGTCCAGCTTACACCTTATTTTATATCCACCAGGCCAGGTGCTTTTCATGAAGAAAATCTGGCATATGGAATAAAGTGTGAACTGCCCCCAAGGAGGGTAGCATTTTCCTCAGTCTCATGTTTCATGGCTGTGATCAGTGTTCTTAAATCAGTGCTATATCTAAACCAAATCCCAACTGGTGTTCCCGTTCAACCACAGATGTCCACTCCCTTGTTCCTATGAGCCAGATTGGCACGTCCTAATTATTCCACACTTACTAAACTCTTCTAGTTTGGGGAGATGGCTTCCTCTTGGTTTCTCAGTTACTACTCATGATTCTCTGCAATATCCTATCGTAACTCAGATGAATTAATTGAAGCCCTGAGAAATGATGGGGTTGGCCACGGATAACACGGAAATGCAGGGAACACAGGTATTATAAGCCACCACCTCCGGTGCATCAGGGGTACAGTTCAGCTGCCAGAGGCTTGTCTGTTTTGTGATTTGGGTCTGAATCACCGTTAGTATTAGGGACTAGGCACCACCTCAGTTCAGACTTGCTGCCTATGTGAAGTCCCTAACTGTCGCATTAGAGACAGTGGTCATTTGGAAAAATATACCAGTCTGGTCTCTGCCCACAAAGGGCCTGAGACCATGTTGGAGAGACAGCTGCACGTGAAGTGTGACCTAAAGGTGGTGTGAGGGGTCACAACCAACAATAAGAAGCCTCAGAAATCAGAGAACAGAGCAGTCATCAGAAGCAAAGGGTAGATAAGGCCCGATTCCATGAGGCTTAGTAGGAAAGGTATGCTTTACATGGGAGGGGAGGGGAGGACTCAGGTGGGGACCACAGCCCTGGTAAAGTCAAGAGGGAGTACTATCCTTTCTTAGGAAGAATCAGAGCGACGGAGCAAGCCAAACCCTAAGTTACCAAAAGATGAGCCTTCTCATTTGCTGTTTCCACCACTGTCTTTGTAACCCATCTCAACGTTTCCCCCAGGCAAGACCTGCCACTGAGTTCTCAGAAAAGGGAGTAGGCGCTTGGACGCCCTCAGCATAAAGGACTCTATAAATACAAGTGATAGGAAACTCTCAGTCCATATAAAGATGTTTTTCAAAAGGCCAAAGCACAAAAGGATAAATAACAAAAGCACCAATACTGTGAGGTCCAGGCATTATTTTTAGACCATTCCTCATGGTTCAAAACAGACGTGCGAGACTAGAGAGGTGATGCTGGCTACCAGTCATGTTCCATTTTGGTCCTCACCCCCAGGAAGTGCTGAATCCTTGTTTTGTTAAAAACATCCCAGAATGGATTTTGTTGTCAACTGCTCTTGATCTCTTAAAATTTCCTGCATTTGCTGCTGACCGGCCTTCCTGGCCTTGATAGAAGTCCAGACAAAATTATTAGCCTATGAGCTGTGGCTTTGTAATCAGCAGCTTCGGCCACCCTGGCAGCTACTGCTGGATGGAGCGCCAGGCAGCCGGGGAAGCAGGAAGTCAGGCTGCTGAGCCAAGCCTGAGCTGGGACTGTCAAGCAGCCTTGGACTGATCCTTGCCTCTCGGTCTCTCCGTTCCCGCTCCCGCTTAAGACAGTGGGTGGCATTCTACTGTCAGAAACCCGTAGAGAGACCCACAAACACAAAGCGAAGTTGCATCACGTGGTATTAGAAATACTACTAAATGTTTCACGGGGCGCCTGGGTGGCTCAGTAGGTTAAGCGAAGGACTTCGGCTCAGGTCATGATCTCGCGGTGTGTGAGCTCGAGCCCCGCGTCCGGCTCTGTGCTGACAGCTCAGAGCCTGGAGCCCGCTTCGGATTCTGTGTCTCCCGCTCTGCCCCTCCTCCACTCTCACTCTGTCTCTCTATCTCAAAAATAAATAAAAACATTTAAAACTTGTTTTCAATAAATAAATAAATAAATAAATAATGTTTCATGCGTGGGGTTCAGTTCGGCAGGAATGTGTAAACACGGACTTTTACGTCCTTTGCACCACGCAGGCCCCTAGAGGTGAAATGAAGGGCCTTTCGAAATGCAGAAGAAACAGCTCCCTGTAATTGAATTTCTTGATTTTTTTACTTCTGCGATAATCTAAGCGGAGTCCTCCTAGCTGCTTTAAAGAGTTTCACAATGAGTGGTTCTCCTGGGAGGAGGGCATCTTATCTCTGAATCCTCAGCATCTGAGCGAGGCCCGTAAATGATTGATACCTGTGGACTGGTGGGGGCAAAGGAGGGCGGGGGAGGGTAGGCAAAGAGGCTAGACGACACAGAGGACTTCATTTGCCCAACTTCAATTCTTCTGTCTCCAGTGTCCAGCAGCTTCCGGGTCATGGCTGAATGCCACCTGAAGCAAATGTGTCAGAGTGACAGAGTCACCACCAGCACATCCTATCCTTCTGGTCAGTCACAGTGGCCTTCTGATGGCGGAGACTTAAAACTGGAGGGACCACAACTGAGCAAAGGCTTGGAAATTGCAGGTAATAACCCAAATTGTTTATGCCATCTTTGTGTTTTCTTAAAAATACACTCCTTAGTTCCCAACAAATAACTGTTAGGAATAAATCTTGATATATAGTTCTACCATTAATCCTGAAACTGGCTAAACTTCAGAGCAAGGAGACTCATCTTTCTCTCTCCTCATCTCCCTGAACATGTCTTCAACTGTCCTACATGGTAACTAAAATATGACTTTTTAACAGTCGAGGGCGCAAAGGGAAAAGAGAAGGTTCCAGTCTTTACCTTCCATTTCAATTTGTCAGAAGGTTGCTAGTGGGGGGTGGGAGAGAAAATTGGAGCCTGAGCCACATGCTTCACAGGAAATTGTATCAACTCAAATTTCTTTGCAAGCTGCATAGGTATTGGATCTAAGAAAGTGAAATACACACACTTAGTTCGTCAAGTTTGTTTCATAATTTAACTATAATTGCTAAAATAAAAGACAAGAGGAATACCAATTTTCATGAAAGGCAGACATAAATACACCCTTATCAAAGCTCATGACTTTCATTAAGCTTAAATATGTGTGGTGTAGACTCCGATGAGAGACCACACCATAACATTTGTAACAACTGCTTATAGCACTTCTAACAACTAGTCGTGCAATTATCCACAAGGAGCGTTAGATGTAACTTCTGACCAGAACACAACAGAAGCTGCCTCCAACTTGTGAAAATCAGAGTTAATGAAACTCACCCTTAAGTTAGACAAGAAGTAATCTAATTAGAATGCCCTTGAACAGCACTATTTATAAAACTCTTTTATTTTAGCTTGATCTCCCAGTGGCGATTACAGCTAAGAAAAAAATGAACAGGCTAATTTTCATTTCATGGAGAGAAACACAGTTTTAGAGCACATTTTACTTAAGGTTATCAAATTATTTTACTATTCTGAAAACCTTCCCCAATGTTAAGAATTATCAAAGGAACAAGTGTTTTTGCCACTACTTCACAGAGGGAGAAACTGAGTCACAGAGAAACCAGGGCTTAAATAAGTTTACCCTGTATTCATTTTAAAGAATCAAGGTTGGGGCACCTGGGTGGCTCAGTCGGTTGAGCGTCCAACTTTAGCTCGGGTCATGATCTCACAGTCCGTGAGTTCGAACCCCCCCCCACCCCACCCCCACCCCCGTCAGGCTCTGTGCTGACAGCTCAGAGCCTGGAGCTTGCTTCGGATTCTGTGTCTCTCTCTCTGCCCCTCCCCTGCTCATGCTCTGTCTCTCTCTCTCTCTCTCTCTCTCTGTCAAAAATAAATAAACATTTAAAAAAAAAAAAAAAGAATCAAGGTTACAGTTCAGAATTCCCAAGAACTCAAGCTCAAGGGTACTGGAACCTCAAGAATTCTGACTTCTAAGGTATACATACACTATACATAGTTTTGGAAAATTTGCCCATGCCCGAACTTCTCCCATCATTCCTGTTCACTCTGACACTAGAACTCACAGGTATCAAACATGAACAGGGCTCGTGATTTACACAAAATTTCAGGATTTGCCTATGTTTTGACATAAATCCAAAATCTGAAAATTATCATTTCAAATAATTGGACTTTTTTGGGCTCACACGAGCAGTTTCCTAATCTGAAGACACTTCCTGGATCATAATGGGATGACAGGTTTGTCAACTCAACAGTTTTAATCAACTACTGGCTCATTTGATCATCTGTTTCACAACAGCTTTCCAAAGACTTAATAAACTTTAACCAAATGTAATACCCTTATCTCTAAAGGCAAAATCTTAAAAACAAGACAAAAAAAAAATTAGCAACTGCTTTGAAAAACACAAAGAAACGTCCCTACTGGGCATTATTTGTAGTTTAATGAAATCTAGCACATGGAAGAACTCTCTGTGACACGCGCTGTCCTCCATGAGGTCTGCAATTCACGCTGGCCACGGTGGTGTGCCAGCCACTGGTCTTGCGGTGACAATAATACCACTCTGCCACGGGCTTCATAAAACAAGCCTTAAACTCTCTTCCTCATGCATTTATCAATGGCTACAGGTAGATGTAAACAATGTACAGAGCCACGTCACATTGAAACATTAAAGGAGAAGGACCTTCAAGGTTGTAAATCCAAATTCCCACCTAGAATAGAAACCTTCCCACTGCCCTCCCCCTCCCCTGACACTGAAGCCCCCCCGTGGCGGAGCCCCCTAAAGTTGAGCACTTCCTGTGCGCAGCGAACAGAAGGGAAAGGGAACTAATCCGCGTTGAGCTCCTTGGACAGCATGTGCCCTGTACGTGTTGTGGTCACTCTGCTGCGATTCTACAGGGAAATTTGATTGTCTCCATTTCACCGAGATTCACGGAGGGAGCAAGATTGAGTGAGTTTCCCTGTGTCATTCGCCTTTTGAGTGAAAGGGCTGAGGTGGAATCCACGTCTGACAGACACCAAGTCCCATGGTCTTTCTATTGTACGGCTTCTCAAATGGGAAGGCGTAAAACTGAAATATGCTTTGCATCAAGTGTCCACCATCGGCTCTTCATTGCCTTTCTGAGTCTAATCCACACTGTATATAACCCACACATCTAATCCATATTGTTTATAGAAATATATCTTCCATGGGCCCCCTTTCCTTCATCTACGATGTCTCCCGGGTCAAACACAATATCTGGAACTGCAATTGCTTTTTCATAACAAGGCTCTCCCTCTGCCCGCCGACAGATCATTCTTCCCCCAGTACCCAAATAAAATCCTTCACTCCCTACTTAGCACTTCCTGGTGGCTTCCCCTGTCCTCTGAAAACAATCCAAATTCCTTAGTGTGGCTACAGTTCTCTCCATTGAAGCACTTAGGTGATCCTACCCACTCACACTTTATATCTGATGATTCAGATACGAAGAGGTACCTCACTTACTGTGCCCCACGCCCTTTATAGCCCTCAACTGCGCCAACCCAATCCCTGCCTTGCGACTTTTGCCCTGTTCATTTTTCCCTGCCTCATGTCTCCTTGTAGCTGATTCTTCATGCCATTCAGTTCTCATCAGAAATGTTCTCATAGAGGCATTGCTAGTCTGTGATTTTCTATCACATTGTCTTTTTTCTTTATTATTCTTATCACCCTCCAATATTACCATACTTTCCTCTTGTTTATATCTCCCACCACCTCCCTTCAATTACATGTCAGCCCCAACAGGGCCTTGTCTGCCTGGATCACAGCGCTGGATCTGAACTAGGCCTGGAAAAAGTAGATGCAAATATCATCCACTGAATTTCTTGAAGGGTGTTGAAACCAAATTCCTCCCCTCTGCATCCTCTCTTTTCTGGGTAAAATGCACCCAGTGTGCCGGTTATCTTTGACATCGCTTCTAGACTCCTGCCACCCTGCACCAGGGTCTCTCCAACACTGCCGAGTCCAGACTTGAGCACAGCCCTGCACTTCCGTGTAATGGATTCTGTGGCTTCAGGGAGAATCTTAGACGTGCGAAGAGGACCCGAGGTTAGCAAAAGTCGGTTCGTCTGGCAGAACGCCTCAATGAGGTTCAGTTCAGGCAGCTGCAGGCCTCTGCCTTTGCCCTTGCCATTCACTCTAGCACATCGCTGAGGGCAGTAGGGCAGGGGCTCCTGGATGGTGGGAGCTCAGCTGCTCTAGGCAGACCCTCCTCTCCCAGCCCCTTCCAATAGCACCCAGGCCTCCAAGCATGGCTTCATTGTTGAAGACAAGACTATGGGCTCCAACAAAAACACCCATGCCTGAGGGCTGGCAACCAAAAGTTTGTCTCCTCCAGGAATGTCCTCTTCAGAGGGAAGGCCTGAGTGAAACAAAGCGCACTATGCTCCCTAGTAGCAGAAGTCACCAGCTCTCTAGACGCTTCCCAGAAGCCTCTCTCAGGCATCCACTACCCATTTTTGTCTTTCAGATCAGGAGATGAGCTCATTTCATAGCTGAAGCAATGCAATAGCAAAGCCAAGATGATTTGATATCCAGCTGATTTGAACTCCATGTAATTTGTCAATCGAGAAAATTGCATCCACAATAAGATTGGTGAATTTAATTTTACTGTCTCAACAACCAGGTGCTATAAATGCCTCCCAAACTTTATGAATTCTACTACTTAAGAACTGTAAAGGGCCATAAGATCTCAGAACCTAACTTGAGGGAACTCATAGGTGAGTTCCAATGGAAAAGACATGACAACCCTGGGAGCACTGAGTGCTGGGTCCGGGCCATGTTCTGCCTCTAACCCCCACGTGGTTCTGTTCTGGTCCCGTGCATCTATCTCTGCATCCATGGCCATGCATATTTCTACTCAACTGCTCTCAAGGTTTGTTTCAGACCTGGGATCTTGCCATCAGGATTTGTAGTTATAATCGGCTCCATTTCTACCTCCCGAATGAGGTGGTCTTTGACAACCTTGTCTAAATTAGTTCCCCATCTTACTCTCCATCACTGCATCCTATTTGTTTCCATCAGGCACTTGTCCCAACCTGCATGATGCATTTGCTTCAAATTTACCTTCTCTGCCTCCCACACGACACTCTCAGCTCCAAGATGAGAGGGATCCTGGTGTCCTCCTTCACTGTTATAACCCTAGAACCCGGTACAGTAAGCTTGGCACAAAGTACATACTCAATATTTGGTGAATTATTTAATTATAGTATCAACCTCTGATTGAAGTATTTGGGGCATAGGGCATTACTTCCTCACAAGGCTGGGAGTATTCCATGTGAGCCTCTAGAATTACTGAAACTTCCAGATTGAGTCCAAATCTAGTTCATTGTAGTATCTAGCTCTTGGTCCCAGTTCTAACCCTCTTCTATTCTTGTTAGCAATTGTTCAAACAGAAGAAGCATAAAGCATCTTTGGAGTCCCGTTGTAGGATCGTTCTCACTGGTAGCCTGGAAAATAAGAAATGACAACACCTAGCAGTATCTGTCTAAACCGTAACACTCTCCCAGGGGAGAGGACAGAATTGAAATGGAGACAGAGCTCTGTCTCCCAAGGCTGTGAATGTAGAAAGAGTAGAGCTGAGAAGTAGGCTGTCCTTGCTGCCTTTCCTATACTCCCACCACTGTCCTGGGGAAAATAAGCTTTAAGATAAAGTTCCAGTGGAAAGCTGGCATCTCTTGGGTTTCCCCAGAGCTTCCCTTGCCAGTGCATCCTATACCTCTGGGCAGCCTGAACAGACCAGGAACCTCCCAGAAAGAAGGACTGTCCTGGGCAAGAACCAGTGTTCTATGTATTAGCATGTTTGGTTTACTTATTCAAGACATGTTAAAGCCACATTCCACAATCTTATCCTCCTGGCCTGTCATTTATGGAAACCACAGTGTCCCTACAGCATCTGTCTATAAAGATATGGGGCTGTGTAAGAAGGGCATCACCTATGAGCAACCCCTCCTGCTTAACAAACCAAGGACCAAGTGTCCACACTGCCTTACAGTACAGCCCTCCACAGCACTGAGAGACCATGGGTGTTCTTCTCCTCCTACTTGGTCAACCTTGAACCTCTCCTCTCAATTCTGAGGCCGGTAAAGGAAGGGAGTCCACTTCAATGGGAATGCTGAAGGCGTGGCCCTTAGGGAAGTCAGAGGAGGTCAGCCGAGTGCACACGGCAGCAAGTCTCCAGTGGGGCCATCGGGCAATTGGCAGGCTCCAGGCTGTACTGGCTGAGTCCTCATCCTCTGTGACCATGAAGCACGTTTGCCTCACATGGCAAGCCCCTCTTCTTTTGTTCTCTTAGATCTCCACTGGGGCTGGGCTTTGGGGAATGAAAATGCACAATGACAGCTTTCAAAGTCCCGAAGATTGTTTCTGTCAACAGCAGCTCTCTGTGCGAGCTGTGCTCCCTGGCCGCATCTTCACGAGGTCTTTCAGATACAGACATAGGTAAGTGGTAATCCTCCAGTAAAAGGGCCATGGGAACAAAATGAGTATGGCTAAAATGCATCACCATCCACCACCCTGTCTTTGAAGTGGTCTGTGTTCTCATTCCTGTGACAAGCCCCTATGGAAGTTTGTCCATTTGCACAAGCCACCCTCCTCTTGCCATGTGTGGGGCAGGGGCAGGCAAGAGTGGCGCTATGTGCAAGCAAAATCCAACTTTTACCAAATCCCTCATTTCCACACAATGGAATCTTCCCCCGGAATGCCTATGGGTAGACGATGGTTATGATTCCCAATATCCGATTCTCGATCTAAAAATGTAAGGTTGGCTGTCTGTTGTAGCCCTTCCAAGCAAGCAAAGATGGCATCTAAAACTAAGATCAAAATGACAGCAGGCACATGGGCCAAGGGTTATCACCAGCCATGACTGCATACTGGAAACCTGGAAAGGTGTAGCAGTACCATGAACCGGGACCCACCCTAGACCAATGAAAACAGAATATCCCTAGGAGGCGAGTCAGATATCTTTATTGGTTTTGAACTCTGCTGCTGATTTTAATAGGCAGCCAGGGTTGAAAACACTTGACAGGCCTCAAAGAGACATTTTGGCTCAAGTCTATTGCTCGTCCCACCAGCCTGGTTGCAATTCTATCCACGTAGGTTGTGTTTCTGTCCCACAGACATGTCGCAGGACTCCATATTATCCAGTCAGTGGTCCTCGGACTTTGCCCTGGTCTAAGTCACCTGGGAGGATCATAAGAGCCCCAGAGCCCCAGGATCCTCAGAGAAGGCTGGGGTGTGAGCCTTGGGATTTCACAAATCTCCCCAGGTGAACCCGATGCCCACCAGAGTTCAATCAGCCCTAGCCTCATCTTTCCCAAGCATAAGCGATGGCTCGGGAACAAATACAACTATTCCCATTCACATCAGTGATCATCAGGACAGCGCTTATTGCCTATAAAATAATAATATTAGTTACGACCAATTGTCCCTCCTCTGGATCCAAGCCAAGTTGAAGGCCCCTCCTTAACCTCCTATTTCCCCACATACCAGAATCCATTCTGGAGAACTGTCCCTAAGCAGAAATCGGTGTCCTTGCTCACCGCAGACCTGGGAGAGTCTTCTATCCTCTCCATCTACCATCCCAGGAACACTGTCATACTATACCCGGCCTGATTCGGGGCCAGAGGTCTGTGCCCCCGCATGCTCAAGAAATGTTGGGTCTCTAGCCCCTCTGTCAATGAAACAAACAAAATAGCGTGAGTGCATGTGGTCAAACAGGAAAGCCCCAATGAGCCCCACTTTCCCAACCCCACGTGTTGTCACTTCCCCACCAGGGTCACCACCCAGTCCCTGCCATCAATGAGGAGAGGGGCTCACAGGCAGAGCTTCCTCCTGGGAAAGCAAGTTTTAGTTCACAGCTTGCCGAGGGCTCTGAGACTGGTAAGGTCCAGGGAGAGGCACAAGCCTGGCTGGTTAGCTGGAGAAGGGAAGGGGGACTGGAGTCTTTGGCCAGCCTGCAGGAAGGCATCTTGTTCAGCTGCAGTTTCCCTGACTGAATGAACCGAGAACAGGGAGGATGTGCTAGGGAGCACCCACCCCTCAGCCTGCCTCAAATTCAGTGAGTGGCCCTCCCAGCCCTAGACATATAACAATCCCTCATTCCAGCCTGAATCCCAGGATGGAGGCAAGGGGAGGGGACAGGTGTGAGCCCGACTCCATGTCAGGGATCACCCTCCATGTGGACCTCATTCGCCCATCTGCCCTATCCATTCTCTGCCACCACCCTTGGCCTGCCTCTCCTCCTCTCTGCTGAATTCCCACCTCTGCCCCCTTCCTCTGCATCCTCCCTGCATGTAGATGCAGTTCCTGTCTTTTATCTCTAGGACTTAAGCCACTCTCCAAGTGACGTTTATTTCTCTGTTTGGCTGTACACATTTTTGAACTGCCCTAGAAAAGTTCTCCCCTAGCAACACCAAGCCACCATGCGGCTATTGGCAGGGCCACTCCCACCTTCCCAGAGTTCTCTGCAGCCAAGACCCCGGTACTCTGGGGACCCAGGGCAAGAAGGTTTGTAGGATGGAGAGGGAAAGAGGACTACTCTCTGGCTGCCTTGAGGACTCATTTGTAGAGAGGTGCTGGGTCAACACCTACAAGATAGAGTTTAAAATAAGAAGCAAGTTAAAGCCAGGTTTTTGGAAATGGAACTCAAATCCCAAAAACTTGGCTCACAGAGCGGTGGTTTTCAAACCTTTCCATGTATAAGAATCACCTGCAAGAGATGAAAATGCAGATTTCGAGACCCCTGCCCCAGAGATTCTGCTTGACATAGGGAGCTGAGGAAGCTGCATTTCAGCAAGCCCTGCAGGCCCGTGGACACAGGTGTTCCAAGAAAAGACCCGGAAGATACAATTATAAAGCACAAGGGATCCAGGGACGGCCTGAGGACAGATGGCCAGAGCCAAAGCGCAGCAAAGGAATCTGAGGGAAGCTGAAGTCAGAGCTGGCACAAAGGAGAGAAGCAAGGAGTCTGTGGTTTCAGCTCCCAGAGCATAACATCCTTCTATTCTGAGAGCCACCAGTTTCTTAGTCCAGCCCTTGTACAACACTTGAAACATGAGCAGGTCGTAGGGAATCTCAGGGAATATGAAATCTTCCTCCTTAGAATAGACTCCTAATTTATAGAGCTGCAAGTCCACTCGAGAGCAAAGGGCTGGATTTATTGCTGGTAAAATATGAAGGATGTAACATGATAGCTCTTCGAATCTCCTGATAAATTTTCCTGGGCCAGGCGGTAATTGCCTCCAGAGGTGAGGCCCTGACGGGTCAGGGGAGAAATTCTCTCAGGGAGGGGAGGATCTGAGCAGGGCCAGAGAGCAGAACAGAATGAGCCCTGCAGGAAGAAGACGGACATGGGTGGGTCCACCCAAGGTGCAGGGATTGGAAAATAAGGAAGCCACGGGGACAGACGGACAGAAGGTGATGGGCAGGGTAGAAAGGAGCCAGGAACTTGCTCACTGCAAATGCAGGAACCCTGACCGCATTCCGGATGGCACTGAAATGGCTCTCAAGGATGCCCGTGTTCACGCAAGGCTTCCTCCGGGTAAAACCGGCACAATCAGGGGCCACAGGGTGAGTCACTCTCACCCCGCTCTGGCTTTTGTGGGCTTTTCTCAGGCAGAAAACTGTAGCCAAATTAGGACACTCCTAGGACCTACAGGCACCAAGCCCTGCTGGCTTGGGACCCGGAGCCTCCAGATTTTCTACCCAACTTGTGATGATCCTTGAGTCATCCGAGTCTTGTGTTCTCCATCCATGAAGGATGTTTCTCAAAGCCACAGTGGCTTTTGCAGAGGGCTACTAAACAGTGTCTATACGATGCCAAGCTGTTGTTGGGAAAAGAAAAATTTATTCTCTCAACTAGTGGTTAAGGACAATGAGGCACGATTCTTACAGCACTGAAAGACCTCTGTTCATCTAGCCATTATGTGGGAAGATGTAAAGTCGCAGCAGTAAGGGGCAAAGAAGGTGACCCCGTGCACCACGAGGCTATAGGTCTCTGCCCCTCCAAGACTCAGGTCTCTAAGGACCCACTCTGGGACTGAAGTCTGGAGGACACTGTGCATGAACAGGCCAGAGAAGGGGGAAGCTCAGGAAGGCAACCAAAGGAACATACAGTAGCCTAAAAAGCAGAGTGGCCAGGCCCAGAGCATGGGGGCATGGTGGAGAGCAGCCTCAGAGCCAGAGGCCTGACTGGAGGAGCTTTGGGTCCAGTTAGGGATTCTGCTTTTTGTTCTGAAAATAATAATGACAACAAAATAGTAATAATAATAATAATAATAATAATAATAATAATAATAATAAATAGAAGAAGGAGGAGGAGGAGGAGGAAGAGAAGGAGGAGAAAGAGGAGGATAAGAAAGAGAACAAGAAGAACAAGAACAAGAAGAAAGAAAGAAAGAAAGAAAGAAAGAAAGAAAGAAAGAAAGAAAGAGAAGGAAGGAAGGAAGGAAGGAAGGAAGGAAGGAAGGAAGGAAGGAAGAAGGAGAACAGAGAATCACTGAAGGATTTAGGCAGGGAAGTGGTACAATGGAGTCTTGAAAAGGATCCCACTGGCCACAGTGTTGGGAAAGGATTACAAGCAGCAGGAACAGACACGGAAAAGGTGTGGAGGCAATGTCAGTGATACAGGACAGAGATGCTGCTGCTGCTCCCACAGAGGCGCTGTCTGTGAATCACGGTGGAGACACTTGACAATACATGGCAGGTGACATCAGCAGGGGGCAGACTGCATTTGGAGTTGTTGAGAGGACCATGTCTGTGATTTCCTAGCACAAGGGACACAGGAACAATGAGTGACTCAGGGCTCTGGATTCAGATTCTCTTTAGATTGTGTCAAGACTAAGGTGCCATCTAAATAGAAGCTTCGAGAAGGCAGTTGGATATGTATTTCTGGAGCTGAGAAGAAAGTTCTAGAAGATTTCAGTGCCATGTTTCAATGCTCACAGGAGCTCACTGAAGTCATAGTGAAGAGTTAACAATGTCAAAAGCTGCTAAGAAGTTTAAAAAAAAAAAAAGGAGTATTTCATGGGCTGCACTGGGAGACAGTGCTGAAAATGCTAAAAAAAAAAAAAAAAAAAAAAAAAAAAAAAAAGTCCAATGACAGAATAGAGAGACACTTGGAGGCATGCAGAGAACAACAAGTGGGGCCAGCAAGGAAATGCTATGAGAAATATAATCTAAGCTATGTTTAGGGAAGATCATGGTTATAATTAGGTAACTTGAAATGAACAACAACAAAAAAAAGCTAGGAATTCCAACATCCGGGTAATACTACAGTCTTATAAGAAACAAGGAGCTACAGGGGCAACTGGGTGACTCAGTCAGTTAAGTGTCCAACTTCAGCTCAGGTCATGATCACACAGTTTGCGGATTCGAGCCCCATGTAGGGCTCTGTGCTGACAGCTCACAGCCTGGAGCCTGCTTCAGATTCTCTCTCTCTCTCTCTCTCTCTCTCTCTCTCTCTCTCTTTCAAAAATACACACTAAAATTTTCTTAGAAATAAGGAGGTCTAGAGTATGGCAGCAATGGCTGTGGGGAATAAACAGCTGATGATCAGTCATGGTCACCGACTTCATGGGAACCCAATTAAGGATGCCTGCCCAGATTTGGAAAGAGAGACTTAGCTGGACTCAGTGTGTACCCGGGCTGCTAGGTGATGAAGGCATCAGTACAACTAGGAGATTGACAGCAAGGAGAAGCAGGTCCCCACTTTCCACATCAGGGGCAGCACGGCCAGGGATTCTATACTGAACGCTATAGCCTTGCTGCTGTTGTTTCAGATCTCGGTAGAATGTCACATGGAGATGCTCACCGCCTTGTGTGACTTGCAGACCTGGCAGGCAGGAGGACCCAGGGCAAGTGGGTATGGGGTTACCAGCATGGACTGAAGGAGAAAAAGGTGAGGGGAGGTGTCAGGAGTGGGGACAGGCCCAGGAGCGGTCCCTACAGAGGTCACTGAGCCTGGCCAGCACTGTGGAATGCGAGGGGCGGGGTGCCGAATGGAGATCCTCCAGTCTTCTGGTGTGGACGGCATAGTGTCTGTGCATCGGGAGGAGTAGGAGCCAGATGGAAAGGGTTGGAGACAGAAGAGAGAGGCCAGTAGAAAGCATAAGGAGAAGGTGGTGAGAAGGCGTGAGAAGATAAATGGCCTGAGGTTTCAGTGGAGTCCTAGGAAAGGAATTTTGCAGCTATCTTGTTTGGTCCTGTTGTGTGTTGTTAATAAAGAGTTGGGTATAAAAAAGTAGAAATGGCCAATAAACATGTGAAAAAAAGAAAAAGATCAGTAATTAAGACAATGAAACATTTTCCAACCCTCAAAGTAACAAATACATACATCCAATTTCTCCAGACACATTTGGGAATAAAAACAGGGACAAACATCACAGGACGGATTTTCTTTGCTCCAGCACTGTGAGCCCTCCAGGCCCTTATTCTCAGCATACCTGGACGGGTTCTCTGGGCCCCCTTGGTATGTCCTGCTCTTCCTGCTTCCCCATGGGGGCACCTACTTCCTCCACCTGCCTACAGTTGCCTTTGTGAAGCAGTGTGCACAGAGACCTCTAAAGAGCCACAGGGGCTCCAAGAAGCTATGCCAGGACATGCCTTCTATGCCAGGCAAGCTCAGTAGCCACTCCATGATGTATAGGAGATTGCCTCTACCATCACAAAGGGAAGAGAGACCAAGGGAGCCATATTCAAGGTGCGGAAACAAAGCAAAGTGAGCACAGGAAGTTAACTCTGAGTTAAGTGACCAGACCACTGAAACATAGCTCCTGAGTGGCAGAACCAGGAGCTGACCAGGCTGTCAAAACCCAAACTTAGGCCCCATCCACCACACTCTCCTCCATCCCTAAGTCCATCAGTGCCCCCTCCCACCCAAAAACCAGGAGGCGGTGGGAGAAAGTCAGCTGGGGGAGGGAGCTAGGACCCATGGGCACAGCCATGGCACAGAGCTGCGCTGCCTGATTCTATCAGGCATCAACACATACTAATCATTGCCTTGTGTATCAGTAATGGGCTCTCTCCTCTCAAAGCCAGAGCAGGCCACGGACAACTAATCATCAGAGTAAAGATGGAAGGGCAAGACTGGCATGGGCGCAGGGACTTCCCAAGGTCAAAGGCTTGCCATCAGCCAGCCTGTGCAGGAAAATCCTCCTCAACCTTCCTAGCCTAGCTCTCCTCCTTCATATATTGGCTTGGGATGGGGAAAGGGAAAGAGCTTTCTAGTTCCCTTCAGCTCTACAGGCTCTGAATCCAGCTTGTTAAGTAGCATCATTTATGCTATTAATACAGGTGTCCTTAGAGTCTCAGTTGCTCAAGAAGTAAAATGTTAAAACAAGTACTAGTCCATTAAACCACACTGCATGAAAGAGAGAAAGAGAGAGAGAAAGAACAAGCAAAGCGATACCTGCCTGGCTCGCAATGAGCCAGAATTTCAAGTGTGGAGGTGAGGGAACAACTCTCAAGTCTTCTCTTTACTATATACTAGCTCTGAGTTTGAGGGCCACATCTATGATGGTAATAAGTGATAAGAGCCTCCTGCTAGGGCAGTGATTAGGACCTCCCACATAATGCAGGAATATGCTCTATCTGCTTTGGCAAGTAGGGCTCACCTGTACCTAAGGCATGTCACTATGGTGGCCCCAAAGTTGTTGCTGTTCTGCATGTCACTGAATAGGTCAGCAGATAGGAGCTCCCTTCTACCCAGGACTGGCTTATTTCCAGGCCTCCAGTTTTTTTAAGCAAAAACAATGACAATTTTCTGTCTGTTGTCATTTCCTAAGAACACTTATGAGACAAAGTCTGTGCTATAGTAAACAGCTTGGGAAGCCAAATGTCTCTGGCTCCAGTAAGCACGTTAGGCATGATTCATCTGGTGGAAATTCTCTTTCTAAAGAGGGAAAAGCAGGTTAAACAAGGGCCTGCACAAAGTTGTCTTCCTGTGACAAACAAAAGGCTTGGCCAGCCCAGCCCATTAGACCAGGCTCAGTAGAGCTCATTAACCAAGTCCACGTGTGGCTTACACGAGACTCTCCTCGGTCGCTCTTGGAGATGATAAGACGATGGTGATGATGATGATAATGGTAGTGATGATGACATAGTGCTCTTCCAGAAATGCCCAAAACTTCCCAGTGCAGTCTTCCCTGGGAAGCAGTATTGTCCCAGCAAAGTTGTGGGGCCAGGAAATCTCTTAGACCATACTATGCTAGTGGAGGAGGAGATGGAATGGATGAATGGAATGAATGAAATACAGTGAGCCCCATAAGGCGCTGAAGCTGAAATCCTGACCTAAAGCAGAACCCAGAGAGTGGGGGGAGGAGGTAATCCAAGACCACCTAGAGGGTGCAGAGAGCAAATAGCACAGGAAAGAACCATGCTTTGAGTATCCAGGGCAGCGATGTTAGGGTGCAGTGGATGTTCTGAGCATGGCAATTTCATTTGGGGCAAAAATCAGTGCTGAGCAAATAATTTACTGGGTGTGTGAAATCTGAAGATCTGAAGCCATCATTATCCTGTTCTTGTGAACCAGGCCTCCTAGCCCAGGCCATCCCACCTAAAACCGCAATCCACACCCTTCCCAGGGCTCTCTGACCCCCCTTTAGTCTACTCTACACTTTCTTCACCACAATTCATATCACTTTCTGACTTGCTCTATAATTTATGCATTATATTAGTTATTTGTTGGCTGCCCATCATGCACCCCTCAATTACAATATGCATCAGCTCCAGGAGAACAGGGAACTTTGTTCTGCTCACTGATCAGTGAACACTGAACAGTGCATGGCACATAGTAGGTATTCACAATATTTGTGAACGAATGGCCCTACAGAGTTACCTGACTATCTCGAACCTGAACTGGCCCAGCTGGTGGTCCACACCACCCACTTCACAATTATCTGTTGTATAGTTGCTCAGCTGGAGCTCTCCGTGCAGCTTTTCCTGTATAGATACAGATTCGGCCCTTCTGTCCAAACATGGTGCTCCCACTGCCATTGATTGGAACCAGATGGAGTCTTGCTTGTAACATGACTGAGAATTGATTTCAGTAAAGTAAGGAATTACCAAAATATAGTCATTACCATCTATCTTCATCTTGGCGACACATTTGGCGAGCTGTTATAAACCAGGATTTGAAAAGTAAATGTGAATTTATAGACCTCTCAGCTCTGCCCACAGGACCCAGATCTGGCAGAATTGTCATCTCTATTGAGCTATTACAACTGGTTGATGAGCTCTCCTGCCCACAGATTTTCTCTGAATATGCAGGTCACCCAGCTGAAGGAGCTGCATGGTAATTCACCCTAGGACCCCAGATTTGGAAAGACCTTTCAGGTCATCTAAACACATTCCATCTGCTTAAATGAATGACAGTAAATCACAGCTACTACTCTTCTGCACCCTGCACAAAGAACTCACCCAACTCCAACAATGGCTCCCACACACAAAATGGATTGTCAACTCCTCACAACAGAGTAAGCCTTAAAAAGTCTGAGAGATCGGGCAACTTTGTCCAAGCAGGACAAGTGACTGGCAGAACGAATACTTAAACCCAGGTTTCTGACTCCAACCTATTACTCTTGACCATGATACCCAACACCAGCTCTGAATCCTGGAGCAAATTATCAATAGAAATGCAGACAAATTGGTGACTCCTAGGTCCACAACACTTGAACTCACCAATCAATCTTAATACCATTAAAAGTGACATTAACAGACATGATTGCTTCCCAATATGATGCAATAGGAAGTGCATAGCATTCATATTCTTGCCAAAAAAAAGTATTCTTGCCAAAAAAAAAAAAAACAAAAACCCAAGCTTTAATTGAGCCTTGGATATAAGCACCAGTTTGCAGGAAGCATGGAAGATAAAAAACTTGTTCAATGGGAGGGCAGTCAGCTAAATTCAGAACATAATACACTCTACAGGACATGACCCATGACCCAGTTTCTTCCACAAACAGATGCATGAAAAAGAGAGGGAGAACTGTTGCAGTTTAGGAAAGGGATCTAAGAAACACATCACCTAAGTACAACGTGGGGATCCTCTCTGCATCCTCGAATTCAACAAAGCATCTGTAAGGTAGTTTGATGTAAATTTTTATATGAATGCTTATTAAAATATTAATGATTGTTGTACTAGATGTGAAAATAATACAATACTGTGTTTTTAAAAAATCATTTTCTGTTAGAGACATCTATGGAAGCATTTGTGGGTAAAATGACATATCTAAAATTTGCTTCAAAGATAAGAAAAAAATAAGGGATAGATGAAATAAAATAGCTGAATGCTAATAATTATCGAACCTGGGAGATGACTAAATGAGATTTCATTATACTATCTACTTCTGTGTATGTTTAATATTTTCCATAATAAAGTTATGTTTGAGAATAAGTAATGATGAGTAGATGAATAGAATTTTTTAATCCAAAAGCAACATTATGCTCAAATGGAAATGGTCAAGATTTTCCTTTAAAAAGCCTTCTCTTTATAGGACATGAATTTGCCAACTTAGAAAAATGTAAGCGCTTCCAAAACAGTGAGGGTTTCATCAGGAATATTCTACAGAAACCAAAAGGAAAATGATTAAAATATAAAACCATATAAAATTCAAGAAAATATGTATGTTAAAAATTGTTAATAAAGCATTTAAATGCATGTAATGAATTGGAAAAATATTTGCAAAGCATATGTCATAAAAAGCTAAGCATTATCATTAAATTTAAAATATCTTATAAATCTATCAGAAAAAATAGAATACTCTGCCCAAATGGACAAAAGATATGAGTGGAAAATTTGAAGGAAAAAGGATAGAAGGATATAAAGATGATTAATCTGTATTAGGGCAAACAAGAGTCCAGGTTCATTTGTAATTAAATTAGTGCGTATTTAAAAAGCACATCAGGGGGGCGCCTGGGTGGCGCAGTCGGTTAAGCGTCCGACTTCAGCCAGGTCACGATCTCGCGGTCCGTGAGTTCGAGTCCCGCGTCGGGCTCTGGGCTGATGGCTCAGAGCCTGGAGCCTGTTTCCGATTCTGTGTCTCCCTCTCTCTCTGTCCCTCCCCCGTTCATGCTCTGTCTCTCTCTGTCCCAAAAATAAATAAACGTTGAAAAAAAAAATAAAAAAATAAAAATAAAAAGCACATCAGGGGCGCCTGGGTGGCTCAGTCGGTTGAGCGTCCGACTTCGCTCAGGTCACGATCTCACGGTCCGTGAGTTCGAGCCCCGCATCAGGCTCTGTGCTGACAGCTCAGAGCCTGGAGCCTGCTTCAGATTCTGTGTCTCCCTCTCTCTCTGGCCCTCCCCCCATTCATGCTCTGTCTCTCTCTGTCTCAAAAATAAATAAATGTTAAAAAAAAAATTTAAAAAGCACATCAATGTCTACATGGTATTCATAAAATTATCGTATTAAAAAACATCAGATAGTCTGAACATGGACAATAGCTCATGGAGATCGCCCTTCCCTTGACTGCTGGTGGGCCTGAAAATTGGTTCACATTTCCTATTTGTATGTAGCAAAAACCTCATTAATGCTCTCTGACCCAGCATTTCCTCTTGTAGGTATTTATCAAAAGTAAAAAATCATAAAGAGGTTGCCTTGTGGACAGTGTTAAGCACAGATAGTTTTCTCAGGTGCCATATGAAAATTATTAGTGCATAACTTGGAACTTTAAGTAATAGCCAGAGGCTTGAATTCTGGTGCTGGCTCTATTCTTATGGCTTGGTCTTCTTTTTATCCCACACACTAAACACTTGCGTATAATTCCATAGCAACTAGAAAACTGGAATGGATCTAAGAACAAAACAAGTGTTTATTTTTGCTACTATGTATGAGTCACCTATTATAAACCTACTCATTCACTGTATACCATTTTGTGCCTAAGACTAAGAAAATCATAAAATAGTTTTCTTCAGTCATAGCACCTCTATTGTCTCAGAATCTTAATCTACTCAGTGAACACACTGGCATAGTTTTAGAAAATATACCCATTGGTCAATACTCAAGTTCTAGTTCACAATGGAAATGTTCCCTTGTATGATCCAGGACATGAAAGAAGAGCCAGATTCCCTAAGATGTATTCTTGGACTTTTCCAGAAAATTTGTTTTCTCCAGCCTTAGATTACTGTAGGGCTGAACTCATGGGTTACCAGCCATCGAGGGAGATTTACCACTAGTTGAGAGCTGAACTCATGGGTTACCAGCCATCGAGGGAGATTTACCACTAGTTGAGGGCTGAACTCATGGGTTACCAGCCATCGAGGGAGATTTACCACTAGTTGAGAACCCACAAACTTAGAGATACACTGTCCAGTATGCTTCCTTAGCATCTTACCTGAGGAGAGTGAGTCTGTGTGGGAGGGAGTTGCCCAAGTCTCCTGTTTGTTCTAAGAGCAAAGGTGTTTTGCGTGCAGTTAAAGGCCAGCTAGAGTGGAGAGAAGATCAGCCTCATACATCCATGCAAACCACAGCCTAAAGACCTAAAGCTCCTGGGCCCTGAAGGAGCAAATCCATGGACAGGGGCACCTGGGTGGCTCAGTTGGTTAAGCATCTGACTCTTGACTTCAGCCCAGGTCGTGACAGTTCGAGCCTCTCATTGCATCGGGCTCTGAGCTAACCGCACAGAGCCTGCTTGGGATTCTGTCTCCCTCTCTCTCCGCCCCATCACCTCTTGCTCTCTATCTCTCTCTCAAAATAAATAAAAATAAACTTAAAAAAAATCCATGGAGCAGCAGAGCAGCAGACCATCTGATAAAGCCAATGACGCGTGTAAAATAGATTAAGGAACGGCAACAATAAGCCGAGCGAGTGAGTCTGTGAGCTGATCCCAAGGGTGAATTTTGAGAAAATGCTTTGGCTTATCCAGATTCAAATCTGAATGGAATGCTGCAATATTTCCAGAAACATAAGGCATTGATTTGTCACCCGGAAACACTGATGTTAACTTTCATGATGGGACTAGAGATTCCCGCCCCCACCCCACCCTCCTTCCTTTTAAGAATGACACTTAGAGGGGTGCCTGGGTGGCTAAGTCGGTCAAGCATCCGTCTTCAACTCAGGTCACGATCTCGCGGTCCGTGAGTTCGAGCCCCACGTCGGACTCTGGGCTGATGGCTCAGGGCCTGGAGCCTGCTTCTGATTCTGTGTCTCCCTCTCTCTCTGCCCCTCCCCTGTTCATGCTCTGTCTCTCTCTGTCTCAAAAATAAATAAACGTTAAAAAAAAATTTTTTTTTTAAAAAAGAATGACACTTAGAGGGGTGCCTGGGTGGCTCAGTCGGTCAAGCATCCGTCTTCAACTCAGGTCATGATCTCGCGGTCCGTGAGTTCGAGCCCTGTGTTGGACTCTGTGCTGACAGCTCAGAGTCTGGAGCCTGCTTCAGATTCTGTGTCTCCCTCTTTCTCTCTCCTCCCCGGCTCATGCTCTGTCTCTCTCTTCTCAAAAATAAATAAATGTTTAAAAAAAATTTTTTTTAAAAAAGAATGACACTTAGAAAATCTGGCATTACAGTAAAAGGCAAACCAAAGAAGACATGGAAGGTGATAGCCAGAAAGAACACCTGTCAATAAAATCTTGGATGCCGTTCTGAGCCCTGGTCCTCAGGATGCATTCCCAACTTGGAACAGAGTAATAATCAAGACTGCACTAACAGTTCAGTGAATATTTGCGGAAAGGAGGCAGAGATCCAGAGACCCAGTTCTCAACCTGGGCTGCACACTGTAATCACTGGAGAGGTCTGACACATACCGTTCCTGGTCCCACCCCCCAGAAATTGTGATTTATTTGGTCTGGCGTGTAGCCTGGGCACTGGGACATTTTAAACTCCAGGTGATTCTTATGGGTAGTCTGGGCTGAGGATCGCTGGTCCAATACGACAGCCAAATGAACAGGATCGGAAGCAGAGTTGCTGGAGGTTACACTATCCAATTTCTCTATTCCTTGTTTTCCTTATTGGTATAAATAAGGATATGCACAAGCAGGAGTTCACATAAGATGAAACAGGATTATCTACGCGAAAGCATTTGGAAAATCCTAAAGCACTGTATAAATGGTTACAATGTAGAAATAATCCTCAATCCGTGTCTACTGGACAAGTTTTTTTTTTAATTTTTTAAAATATCTATTTATTTTTGAGACAAAGAAAGACAAAGCATGAACAGGGGAGGGTCAGAGAGAGGGAGACACAGAATCCAAAGCAGGCTCCAGGCTCAGAGCTGTCAGCACAGAGCCTGAGGTGGGGCTCAAACTCATAAACTGTGAGATCATGACCTGAGCCGAAGTCGGATGCTTAACCGACTGAGCCACCCAGGTGCCCCTTACTGGACAAGTTATTTAACCAGGCACCAGCAGGATTATAGTAAGATTAATGAGGTCTAAACACATGTTGCTTTGTGAAATCAATAATTAGAGAAAAATCATATAAAATATTTGCTGAAAATCATATAAAACATCCTCAAAACTGTGCAGAGTTTTTCCAAAAGCATGAAAGTGAGGAGCATGTAACAGTGTGCTGGATTGTGAGCGAGCATCTGTAAAAGGGCATGTGTGGACCCTGAGGGAAATGAAGAGGGGGGGAAAGAGGGGGGCAAGGGGAAGGAGGGGGCTGGAATGAAAGTGATGGTTACATTTGCTTACCCAGATTATCCCTCTTTAGGTGAATAAATACCTAAGACAATGTTGAAGCTTTTTTGAATTTTGAAATGGGACCCCTTTCAAAAAATATATGCCCATTATTGACTAATGCATACAACTGATTTTATTAATATTTGTGTGGCTCTAAGCCTAAAAGAGCACAATGTTTGCATTTAAGTTCATAACTATTAAAGTCTAGGCATATATATGGCATAAACTTGTTTTTTTCAAATACGGCAATATGTCATGTTGAAAGTCCTGTGTGTTCACTAAGCACCATTTTGTGCAAAAAAAAAACTAAGAAAATAATTGTCAATTAATATTAAAATAAGATCAAACTTATATCCAGTGAATGGAGTAGTATCAGAACCTATTTTCCAGAACTAACTAGACAATCATTCTGAAAAAAAATCTGTTGTGGGGGGCACCTGAATGGCTCAATCGGTTGAGCATCTGACTTCAGCTCAGGTCATGATCTCACAGCTCATGGGTTCAAGCCCCGCGTCAGGCTCTGTGCTGACAGCTCAGAGCCTGGAGTCCACTTCAGATTCTGTGTCTCCCTCTCTCTCTGCCCCTCCCCTATCTCTCTGTTTCAAAAATAAATATTTTTTAAAAATTCTGTTGGGTAAATATATATATATATTATATATAAAATATATGTATATGTATGTATAAAGATTCCTTCCAGAGAAAAGTCTCCAAAACGTCTTCATCACTCGAACACAATGCTGCATGTGCCACCTTATCTGACTCTTTTAATATTAAATTTTTTTAACGTTTATTTATTTTTTGAGAGACATAGAGAGACAGAGCATGAGTGGGGGAAGGGCAGAGAGAGAGGGAGACACAGAATTCAAAGCAGGCTTCAAGCTCTGAGCTGTCAACACAGAACCCAACGCGGGGCTCAAACTCATGAACTGCGAGATCATGACCCAAGTCAAAGTCAGACACTGAACCGACCTAACCACCCAGGCGCCCCACCTTATCTGACTCTTGACTCTCCCCCATCACATTGGTGCTTTGGGATTTTGTTCTCGTGGTACAGAAAAGTCCTTATTTATTACACGTGTTCAAAATAAAATACAAACAGTACATTTTGATTCTTTTCCTCCAAACGGATGGCTGTGTTTCTGTTTCTGTCAACGTCGTGTTAACAAAAACTTTCAAAATCATCTGCAAAGAATTGAAATGATGATCCCTTCAAAGTCTGCTTTCCAAAATCCCTCCTCTGTTTCCTCTTTGAAATTCAAAATGACTATTACCCCTTTGCAGATATATAGTGACTTTCTCCAGAAAGCTCTAGTGGCCAAGTAGAAATGTTTCCCTTCAGATCCAGGAAATGGTATTTTATGATTAAATTATTTTGAGCAACACAGCTCTTCGTGTTTTATATTGCAGAGCTGCGATTTTCTAGCAGATGGCTCTGACATTCTTATACCGAGGCAAGTTGTAGTTTTCCAACCTCAGTTAAAATCTCTAAACTGTTTGCTTTGGAAGGAACTGCTGTACAAGGGGGAAAGAACCATATGCAATACCTTATCATGTCGGGAAAATATTCCATTAAAAAACTGGATTTCATTATGGCCTGTTTTGTGTAACCAGGCTACAGGTTCAGTTGCTACACACATCGTTAGGGTATTGCAAGTGTCTGCTTTTCGTTACTCGGGCTGCATGACCCAGCCCCCTGCATCTGTGTGTATGCATGCTGTGATTCATTACAATAACAGGAATTTGCTGCTGTTATGATTGAGATAAATCAGCTTTGTGGTCTGGGCAGCCGTTTTGATAACCATGGCTCCACCTCAAATTTGCTGCCTGGTCTTAAGTCATCTGCAATACAGACTGACTGAAGAAGCAAACAGATACAATATTTTCTTAGAAATAAAAAAAAAAATTTTTTTTAAAGTAGTTACTGTGGGCCAGGAATTTAACCAATGCCTTTCTCTCTACATTAATTCATTTCATCCTCACAACATCCTTAGGGGCTTTAACCTTCTCTTATCTGCCTCAGATGGATCAAGGGATTGTTATCCTCGTTCAATAATTTGCCCAAGGCACCCCAGCTGGTACCCAGCTCAGGCTGGCCCTGAGTCCTGGCTCTGAACAGCTGTTCTGATACACCGTTTCTGGCCATGCTCGTTCCAGGGTCCAGGGTGAAGAGTGAGATTCCCCCATCATTTATTTCTATAGTGGGTCTTGGAAGGAGAAAGGACCAGGCTTGGTCCATCCACAATCTCCCCCCCATAATCACCTGTCTGTACTTTGAGCTGAGTCCAACACTAGCCATGGGATAGACTGGTCTCTGAAAAGCTGAAGAGAAGCCAACCAACCCAGAAGTTTCTACCTAGTTACCTCTTTCTAACTAGGATGGTGTCTGTGACCATTCTCTTTCCTCTCTTCTATCTATTTTTGTATTTGCTTCCACAACAGAGAATTTTAATATTTTTTCTCCAGGACATACTTATACTAAAAAATTACTTAAAAATTGTTGTTTATCTGTGATTCAAACTTAACTGGGTGTCTTGAATTTTTGTTTGCTAAGTCTGGTCATCCTAACTAGAAGCTCATCAATAAAGAATTGCCACTGGACTCCTTAAGTAACAAGAAAAGGTCACAAACAGGGACGATTTAGAGACTGCCATGCTTTGTCTCCTCCCTGGTTGAGTCCATCATCACATCCAGTTCATGATCTCTGCCTAAATGACCTCAGACTGTACTGGTCATTGCTGTCATTCAGTCTGAGCTCAGGTGTCGCCTCTTCCGTGAGGCTTTCCCCAACCAGCCCGTTTTGCCTATCCTGTAATCCTACTTTATGGTCTCCAAGGCCTAACTAAAATGATTGAATTTGTGTGTTTCGTTCCTCTCGATCTCACCTCATCAGAAAGCAGGGATCTAAAACGCCTTGGGCACTGGAGCAGCCCCATCTAGAACAGGACACACAGTTGGCTTCCTATTAGCAACTATATGAACAAATGAATGAATCCTCCAACAGGAACTCGCACATTCCTTGACAAAATAATGGGTCTCTGACACGCACTGCTTAGTGAAGCGATGTGCCAGTGGTCTTCTCAGCTAGCCCATCTGGTGTGAAATGCTTCTAACCATGTCAAGGACCCTTGGACAGCGCACTAACACTGCACATTACTCTCCCTTTCTGCCCCTGGGCCAATTTGCACCACTCCTCTGTCACCAAAACTGTCTTGGGATTCCTTGCATAGCTATATTATCTCCCTAGTCAGACTGACTTCACACAGAGCAGAAACTGCTTCCCATTTCCAGCAGAAGTATACAGCAAGCATCCAAAAAATGCTAACTCCATAGTGGCAGGATGCCTTACACAGGTGTTCATGCACTCAAATGTTCCCTAGAGCCTCCAAGCCAGGCTAACTGCAATCAGGCCATAGGGGATGGGATCCTTAGGTAGACACTAGGCAGATACACGTGTAGACATGGCCACTCAGAATGGAGCACTGATGCCTTGCAAAGCTTGGATAGTGGAAGCCAGGTAGGAGAGCAGGAAGCAGGAGCTAGAAGTCTAGTTGCCACCTAAGGTGACACAGGGAGTCCCAGAGTTTGACATGGGACATAATAACCAGAGAAAAGCAATTCAGTTGTTCTGGGTACCAGATCTACATTGCTTTTCTCCGATCATCAAATAGGTATTCACATTATTAAATACCAGATCAAAAATATATTTTTGATATTTCAGAGATAGATCAAAAATATCACTGCCTACTTTATGCCACCTGCTCTTCCAGGCACTAAAAATACAGAGGAATAAGATGTGACCCTAACCTTGAGGAGGGGGTGGTTTTTCTCCCTCTCTCCATTCAGTTATGATGTTCTTAAGGACAAAGACGTGTATTTATCACTTTGGATGCCTGTAGCCTAAGAGATGATAAGGAACATTCTGCTTGCTTTGTGTTCCTCTAAGAGAACAAAGTGGAAAAGACTCAGAGAAAAGAAACTTTTCACAATAATAGAAGCAAGACACTTGCAACAGCCTGAATTCTCCAGAGATGGAACGGGCTTTTCTTTGAGACAATGCATTTCCTTTATCTGGAGGTAGTCCAGCATAGATCGGGCAACCTCATGACAAGAAAACTGTGATGGAAATTCAGAGATGTTTAACATGGCTATTAGCTCTCTTTTGTCCTAGAATTTGCAATGTTCACTTGGTCATGATATTTCTGCTTTCAGAGAGTCTTTTCAGGGACTGGTAAAAGATTCTACGTGATTCTCCTGACATTTATTGATTAACTGGCAAAAAGAGGGGAGAAGCATGGAACCTCGGTCTTCCTGGGTGATCAAAGTCTTTACCCACTGGTACTCTATCTGGAAAGAAACATCATGTAACAACCTCTCCCCTCCACTGGCTCATCTTCTTGCCCTTTTCTGCTCTTCTTTTGCCTTCTGGAATCCATGCAGTGGGACTCCATCACCTCACAAACCATACTCAGGCGATAGAAAAACACAGGAGCAGAAGATGAGACTAGAACTTCTTCCTCGAGCAGAAGGAAGTCAATGTGTGGTTGCATTCCATGCCTATGACACGCATGCTTGGAAGGACACTTTCTTTTAAATACAATAAAATTGAATCTCATCTCCACATCTGGAGTTAAGAAGGAAAATTACCTTAATTAAACACAGCAGAATCCAGATTTACTGCTCACCACATGGAGTGCTCTTAATCTCTGAGGACCAAACCTGATATTCCAGAAAAGCTATTTTCCATTGGCACTTACACTCTTGTCTACCCATGGCCTTCAGATGCATGGAACCAAGGAGAAGAACTGTGTTCCTCAATTGTCAATATGGTAAAGAGATTTAGAGTGTATTAAAAAACATAGGGTCAATACAACTAGTTGAAGACTGGATACAGAGTCAAATAGCTGTTTAGACCACACGCTCTTCCAGGCAAGTAGGTGGACTGTTTTCTCCCCACTTCTCCCACTGGAATCACAGATGATTTTCCTTAACTTGTGCTTTGGTATCCTGTAAGTTGTTTCTGGTTCCAGGTAATAAAAACGATTTGCTGTGGGAAAGAGGTTAGGGAAATAAAGTAATAGATCAACAGTACATAAAACCGAAGCCCTGAGAAATGGATTGTTTTCCCTAGCAAACAGGTCTAATCCGGAAAGGAGGAAACACAGAGAGCCCGGAACAGAGTGAATGGCCCAATTGTACCACAAGCAATTCAGAAAGGCAGGCAACAAGACTTGCCCATTTAGCAGCTCTCATGTTGAGCCAGAATTCACTCTGAGTCATTCATTTTAAACACTACTAATAATAAAATGCTGGAATTCTCACTGCACATGAAATAAAAATGCCCCTTATAGATAAAGAAATACTTCAAGAATGCAGTAGATCCTTACTGTACCCGCCTTGACCCTGATTTTCCTTGGCTTGCTTTCTTTGCTTCAACCTGAGCAATCCCACCAATTCCCATCACCACCATAACCATCTCTCAGGTAAGGACCCAATTCCTGACTTCTCTTCAAGGATCCAGAGCCCCATTCCCAGTGCTTAATTGGATGCTCCCACTTGCCTACTGAACATCAGTAGGGGGGGCTCCACAGGTACCTCAAATTCCACATGTTCCCAACTCAAGTCAGAATCTTTTCCCATAAGTATGCTCCTCTTCCTCTCTTCTCCATCCTCACCAACTCCACCTGTGATCCCAGAGAACTCATCCATCGCCATCATGCTGGGCCCTGAATCACCATGGTGCCAGAGCTCTGATGCTCCCTGTCAGCACTGACCACCTTCCCAGTGGTGTTCCTGGCTCTCCAATGGAGTGCGCCCCTCGTCCAGCACACATCCTCGTGTGCACAGGCAAGCTCCTTTTGTGGGGATCCTGACCAGGCTCTTCCCAGCTGGAGCCCATCTTGCCCCGGAGTCTTCTCTCCGCCTAAGCCCAGCACTGCTCTGCTCTCATGCGGAGACCCCCGATAATAGGATCTCTCCCGCCAATGAATTTGAGTAGTGCTGCCCACCAACACTGTCCTTGCCCCTCAAGTGCATTCCCATATTTGTGCCAAACAGTCAGTGTCTGTCCTTCATGGCATAGCCTGACACCTGATACACCTCTCCCATCACACTGTTGCCCTCCTAAGAGCTTTATGTGATTGATTCCCCTTTGCCTGTTAAATGCAACCCAACTATTTCAGCAAGTAAGGCTCTTAAATACTTGGATCCACCCACTCACCTTGCTCAATGGCATGGCCCCAACACTCCTTTCTGTTCCAGTCACATGAGATTTCATTCTTCAAATGAGCCCTGAGCTTTTCTGCCTTTGTCACAAACACTGACACTTTCCTAATTTGCTTCTCCCCCTGTTGTATTTCCACAGAACTCTTCACTCTGATCCTTGTCTGCCTGCTCGGCGGCTCCCCTGGAAGTGATGGGCCCCCACCACCTTCACCAGCCCTCGCAATCCTGGATTAAACATTAGCCGGGAGGAAACATCAACCGTGAAGAGGCAGACTTGACTTGGTGCTGAGTATGGAAAAGAACTTTCTTATGAGTGTATTTGCATAGGAACCCTGAAACACCCCCTGTGACAGATTAATTAAAACCCAGCAAAATCTTAAACCTACATTAAGTCTCATTGATTTTTTAATTCCTACTCAAGAATCTCTTCCTTAGCCTTCCTGTTGTGGCCAGCAAATTGAAAAAGTTAGCAGTGTAAATCAGTGTGTCTTGCTATATTACCAGTCAATAAATTCTCTACGTAGATCTCTGACCTGGATAACAAATTAGACCACATATTTATCTGTTCCCTCCCCAAATCCCATTGAAATAACTGAAAAAATATAAAAATTATGAAAAGTATGAAAAGAATAACAAATGTTTAAAAGCATGAAACAGGGACCAAAAACTCCAGGGAATTTCTCACTCTGGGTCAAGAGGGAAGTACCAAAGAAGGGTCCCAGAAAGGCACTGGGCCAAGCAAAACAGCATGACAGTAGCCTGGGAATGTCTCTCTGCCCTTATGGTGAAAAGGTAAAGAACCACCTATCTGGGGTAGTATTAACATTTCTAATGCACTCTCACCCCAGGCCAATACCTTCAGTATTGCCCCAAAGGCGGGAGCGGGGCTGGCTGGGGGTCAGGGGCAGCTCATGCACCTACTCCTGAACATCACCTTCCTGCCAGAGAAGAATGACGTTGGGTAGGGAACAGGATGGAGAACTTGGCAGGGGAAACTGAACTGTGACCATCCTAACTGGTACACTAATGTACAATCCATGTCCAATCTAGAACTTTCTTTATAAGTGTGAATGCTAAATGTTCACCCCAAACTTGAGGAAAACCAACTGTGTGAATTAGATACAACAAGCTGGACCAGGAGAATAATTTGCCCTTGAGGCAACAGAGGTATTGCAAGAAACACAGAATTTAGAAATGTTGGTGAAAGTGTACAAAGTTTAAGTTATGGAAGATGGACAAGCTCTAGGGAATCTAATGTACAGTGTGGTGGCATTAATTAGTAATACTTTTTTGAACACTAGAAATTTGCTGTGAGTACATCTTAATTGTTCTCACTAAAAAACAAAAGAAAAAGGTAGCTATGCTATGTGAGGTGAAAGGTATGTTAATTGGCTCAGTTGTGGTCATCATTTCACAATGTATACATACATCAAACCATGTTGGGGATGCCTGGGTGGCTCGGTCATTTAAGCATTCGACTCTTGATCTCAACCCAGATATTGATCTCAGGGACACGAGTTCAAGCCCCATGTTGCACTCTGCGCTGGGCATGGAGTTTACTTGAAATAAATAAATAATGAAAATGAATTTAAAAAATGTTGTACACCTTCAAAATACATAATTTTTAATTTTCAGTTATATCTCAATAAAGCTGGGAGGAGGAATGATTCCAGTCAGTATCCTCAGAGAAATTCAAAGATAATTATGTGGATTAACACAAAAACTAGGCTGCTAACAGAGCCATACAAGGACAAGAAATAAATAATGCCCCAATATAAAACTTGCCAGAAAAGTCAAGCAGTGTTGAAAACTAGAGGAGCAAAAAGCATCTAGGAAAATGTCAGGAATCAGATTATTAAAAATAGAAAGAGATTAGGAGCACCTGGGTGGCTCAGTCTGTTAACTCTTGGGCAACTCTTGGTGTTGGCTCAGGTCATGATCTCATGGTTTATGAGTTCCAGCCCCATGTCACATGCTGTGCTGTCAGTGCAGAGCCTGCTTGGGATTCTCTCTCCCTCTCTCTCTGCCCCACCCCTGCTCATGCTGTCTCTGTCTCTCTCTAAATAAATAAATTTTTAAAAAACTTTTTGAAAAAGTATAGGTGGGTTGTGGGGCGGGGGGCTTGTGGGAGAATCCAAGATTATTTTGTTTAAAAGACCAACAAAAATGCTACAAAAATATTGATACCTGGGGGCCTTGGGTGGCTCGGTTGGTTAAGTGTCCAACTCTTGATTTTGCTCAGATCATGATCTCCCAGTTAGTGGGATCAAGCCCTGCATCAGGGTCTGCACTGACAAGGAGCCTACTCGGGATTCTCTCTTTCCCTCTCTCTCTGACCCTCCCTGTGCTCTCTCCCTCCCCCTCTCTCTCTCTCTAAAATAATAAACTTTTAAAAAGCATATTGATAGCTAATTATATGGTTTGTATGATTGTGTGGATTACTATGTGTACCATGTAAGTATCAAAAAAAAAAAAAGGAAGCATCAATACTGAACTCAGCTGAAACACACGAAAGAGAAGCGATTTCATATTAATAGAAGATACTTTTCCCTTGCCTGGAGGACCATCCCTCAGCTTTCATGGGGTTCACTCTCCTTGTCCTTTGGCCTCAGATTCAACGTCCCCACCACAGGGAGGACAACTTCCCAATCATCCCGTCAATAATCGCTCTCTCCTCACTGTCTTTAACATGTGCTCGTTTGCTTCCTTCATAGAGCAAACAGCATTCTTTTAAATTAATATTTATTTATTTATTTATTTATTTATTTACTTCGTTATTTGTTTCCATAAGTATACATGTATGAATCATGAAATGCAGAGAGCTTAGATTTTTCTTCATTTGCCATTGTATTCCTACTACTTAGCACAGTGCCTAGGACATAACAAGCATTTAATAAATACTCTTGAAATGAATACCAATATAAGGATCACAAATCTTTAGGTACCCAAATGCTTCAAAATAACTTACTTGAATATATTTTAAACAGACAAATTTAACAAAACTACATGACCAAAACAGACGAGTTTGGCACCACTTTGACAATGATGCCTCGGACAGAAAGAAAAGCTGTAAGAATTGTTGTAATTCATATGTATCCGATTTCATTGTATACAGTATAAAACTCTGATGAGGACATCTTCTGTGCATCTATCCATGTTCTGACCACGGTCTTCTAAATTGTCAAGGTTTTATAACTGCTACCAAGTATGAGAAACTATATTAGTTCATAACATTTCAGGGTTAACAGATGATATTTAAAACTAATAGTATTTTAATATAATTTATTTAGAAGCTTTAAAAAATCAAATTCCTAGAGGAGTTTTTAATCATTACAAATATGACACTACCTAAAAAAAAAAAAAAAAAAAAAAAAAAAAAAAAAAAGAATTGTTCTAATTCATTCAAGATGCTTAAGTCCTGTATGAAGGAGATCATATTAGATACTAGAAGCAAAGCAGAGAGTGAAATGGATAAGTCTGCCTCAACAAACTTGCATTGAAATGACTCCAGGACTTGGCTAATACAGCTAACCATCAGACTAGATATATAAACATATGCGCATGACAATGTGCTTCTGTGTGTATACAGGTGTGTTTTACTACATCCCAACAGATAGTACATATTACATTATATATCTTTGGAACACTGGCAAACTTTTATCATATTCTAGCTGCCCCCCCCCCAAAAAAGCTTAATGTATTTTTTAAAACTAAAATCCTTCAGACTCCTTTCTCTAGCTACAATGTAATAAAACCAGAAATTAATAACAAAAGAAGATCCAACAACTTTAAGCACTTGCACGTTCAAATAAATCCAGAGTTAAACATAGAAACAAAATTGAAACTGAATAACAATTAAGGATACCTCATACCAAAACTATGGCGTTTGGCCAAGGAAAGCAGTGGGGAAACTGGCATCATTAAAAAAAAATTTTTTTTTCAGGGGCTCCTGGGTGGCTCGGTCGGTTGAGTGTCCAACTCTTGATTGCAGCACAGGTCACCATCCCAGGGTCATGGGATCGAGCCCCACCTCCCACTCTGCACTGAGTGTGAAGCCTGCTTGAGATTCTCTCTCTCTCTCTCTCTCTCTCTCTCTCTCTCTCTCCCTCCCTCCCTCCCTCTGCTCCTCTCCCCAGATCATGCTCACTCTCCTTCTGTCTAAAATTTAAAAATATTTTTTTCATTGGAAAAATGTTTAAAGATTCAGGGGCGCCTGGGTGGCGCAGTCGGTTAAGCGTCCGACTTCAGCCAGGTCACGATCTCGCGGTCCGGGAGTTCGAGCCCCGCGTCGGGCTCTGGGCTGATGGCTCGGAGCCTGGAGCCTGTTTCCGATTCTGTGTCTCCCTCTCTCTCTGCCCCTCCCCCGTTCATGCTCTGTCTCTCTCTGTCCCAAAAATAAATAAACGTTTAAAAAAAAAAAAAAGATTCATATAGGTATCTGTTACTTGTCATATTTATATAAAACATTTGCCTAAATATAACTTTTAGAGTAACTTTTCATTGCTATGCGATCAATTTTTTCTTCATATAACATCTTGTTTTTTTCTGAGTGCAAAGGAAATATGGGCTCACTACAAAAAATCTGAATTATCTAGTAAGATATAAGAAGACATTTTTTAAAAAACAATAATTTAAAAAACATTCATGTGTAAAAACAATAATGAAACCACTCAGAGAAAAAATATACAGATGTGTCACATTTTTTTACATCCAACTTTCACAAAATTCTTATTTTTCATTCTTAATTGTTCATATAAAGTGATATTTGATAAGTATCTTTCAATAAAATGCATCCCTTTATGAATGTAAAAAAAAAAAAAGGGATACCAAAGGATATGTAAACATAGACACAGTGGAGACTAAATAATTTTAAGAGAGGACCATGTTCAACTCCACACAATAAATATAATTATGTAAATGAACAGGGCAATTTTTTAAGAAACCAAATATATACAAAATTAAGCCAAAATGAGAGAACTCAGACAGACCAGAGGGACACTACTGGGCTCAGATATGTACCTCGCACCACAAGGACTCTAACCCTGGTTACTAAATCCTGCCTGGAACTTCTGTCCCTGTAGCCTCAGGTCACCACATCCAGTCCCTCTAATGACAACTCCAAAATAGATCCTGTGTGGCCCAGCTTCTGTTTCAAAGCTCAGGCAGGTGCATCTGATTCTCAAAGTGTGGGTCATGTGACCGCACACTAGCTCAAAGGAGCCTTGTCCCTTCTTTGGTGGGAGGTAGGTTCTGCTCATTAAGGCAACAAAAGCTCTACCTAAACACAGGAATGAGGTTCAGAGACTTATTGACTGGAAAGGACACACGGCCACCACAGTGGTCATAGAAAGTATTGGAAAGTAAAGCAGATTTTAGTTGGCAAGTCAGCAACCCGTCCCAGTGCCCATGATGCTGCAAAACAGGCACTCATCTACACTCTCAAAGTCAGTAGCACACATTGAAGGTTTTCACTTCCAAATCTGTATGTCACCCCTATTTTATTCAACACTGATTTACCCAGTGCCTGATATGAGCAAGGTGTGATTCCAATGGTTTGTTGATAGATAGATAGATAGATAGATAGATAGATAGATAGATAGATATAATAGAGATAGATGATGTAGAGATATAGATATAGATATAGATATAGATATAGATATAGATAGATACAGATAGATAGATATCTCCACTTAAGTGTTTCCTATGAGTACCTCAAAGTCAACAAGCCCCCAAATCTGACAACTGACCTTCATTTACTCTTTTGTAAAATAAGGATAACAGGACCTATTTAATAAAAAGAGATTATAAGGTTTAAACAGGATAAAGCCTGCAGCACTCGGCATGGAACATAATTAGGGATAAATAAACATTCATAACCTTTATTATTATCCTTTCTTGCCTCCAACCCGAGCTTCCCATGACCCCCCAAATCTTCATAAACCCACCTGACCCAAGTGCAGTTTATATCCTTCAAGACTCAGCTCACACACCACCTGCTCTGTGAGGAGCAGTGACTCCCGGGGAGAACCCTGTGCACTCCAGCACTGAGGAAGGCCCTCTCTGACCTCACATCTCCACTTCCTGTTCCCCAGTCACAGAGCTCCAGCCACACTGCCCTTCCTTCTGTTCCTTGAACACTCCAAGACCATTCATGCCTCAGGACCTTTATTTATACAGGAAAAATAGATCTTTGCCAGATCTCTACCTGGTTGAACCCTTATCATCCTTCAGGTATCAGTTTCTTTCTCCTGTACTCTTAAAGAATTTCCCTAATCACTCTACCTAAAATGCAACTCCCTTCCTGCCCAATCCCTCACTCAATTTCCCCATCTCAATTTTTTGGTATCATTGAGACCAAATGCAATGATTCTTCTCTCTTAGAATATAAACTCAGTGAACTAAGTGATCTTACCCCTAGGATCTCCATAAAGGATGGGTGGGTGGATGGATGAATGGGTGGATGGATGGGTGGATACATTCAAGAATCAGTAGGCACTTCTGTAATTCTGTTATAACACTGAAAATCTGAACACCTATCTGCTTAATGTCTGTGTTCTATTAGAATATGAGTTCTAAAAGACAGAGACTGGGTTCCTGTATACTTGGTGCCTAAAACTATGACACAAGCCTTCTGCTGAATTAGTTCAATTCATGTCTGTGTTGTCCTATGTTCTTACTGCAGTGGTTCTCAAATTCTGTTGTTCGGTATAATCACCGCTTACCCCATTCTCTCTACTTTCTCTGTGGCAGATTAAAGGTAACCACGATTCCTTTGATCCACTCCCACTGAGAAGTGGGCTCTGATTACCTTCCCCTTAGATCTGGGCTGCTCTTGGTGATTTGCTTGACCAACAAACATGGCAGAAAGGAATTGCTGGGATGTCAAGATTAGGTCATAAAGAACATCACAGCTTCCATGTAGGTCTCTTGGAAGTCTCATTTGCCATGCTATGAGGCACATAGGCCACATGAAGAGTCTATGTTTAAGAGCTCCAGCCAATAATCCCAGCATTAGCTCTCAGACAGGCAAGGGAGCCATCTTGGATGTCTTGCCCAGTTGAGACTTCAGATAAATACAACTCCAGCCAGCAGGTGATTACAACCACCCACTCAACCACAGAACAATGAAAGAGAACCAATTATTGTTTTAAGTCACTAAGTTCTGGATAGTTACTAGGCAGCAAGGGCTAACAGGAATAGTCTCTAATCAATACCAAAGTAAAGAAGTAACAATAAAACAGAAAGGACATTGGGAACTATGTTCTCTAGTCTTAGCTCTGCCTCCAGTTAATTGTGTGGGTTCAGGTAAGTCATGTAACTCCTCTAGGTCTTATCTGGGAAGATATTTTAGTTTAAGAGAGTAGATCAGTTACCTGTTAAGTCTAAGTCATTTGCACTCTATGTATACATTTTTTAATTTGTTTTTATTAAAAATTTCTCTTATAATTAAATAACATTATTTAATTCATATTGTCTTGTAGGAAGAGTAAAAGATAAATGTCACCAATATCACATTTTTTGCCCTGGGTCAGTCCAGCCTAAGGGATAAAGGAAAAATGGGACACCAGATTACCATTCTAGAGGGATTCTTTCATGGTAAAGACTCAGGCCTGCTACAGAGATAGAATCAAATAGCCAAGCTGCCAATAATTAAGATGTGCCTGTTAGAAATAGGATGTTGACCCACAGTCAAGTAACAGGAAGGGTTTTGTGGTTGTATTGTTTGGCTTTGTTTTGTTTTTGCTTTTAAATAAAGGGTTTGATTATGTTAGCAAGTTGCTTGTTATACAAGGAGAGCACTAGGATTCAGTGATGACTGATACCCTTCCAGCTCTGATATCATAATTCCAGGATTTTTGCTTTGTTTCTAAAGCAGAAACTTGATCATGTGGGCTCCCTGCTCAAAATCTGTCAGGCTCCTATTGTCTACTGCCAAAAGAACAATTCAAGTTCCTCATGCTTGAAGCTCTTCATGTGGCCCAGCTCCTCCCTCACTACCGCCACCTCTTCCTGTCTAGAACCCTGTCTGATCACACTGACCACGAGTCCTTACTGAGATGCCATTCCCCTTCTCCCTCGGGATGCTCGTCTCCTAAATGGCAGGGGCTGAGTAAAGCTGTTTTGTGCAGGTTGCATTTGCTGGCTTCTATATTACTCCTGGCTCACTTCCTGTTGAACTTTCCTGAACTGTACTGCCCTGGGATTAGGAAATGATTTAAGACAAACTGGCTTTAAGACTACCCGACCTCAGGGTTAAGAGCCTGGCTTTGCACTGACCGCTGGCCATGGGGATTGGTTTTGGTGTACCTGATTCTTGGTGCACCCTCCTCACGCTTGGAGACCTCCTCCCCATAATGCAATTAACAGAAAGTCTTCACTCCTTTCCCCCTCGCAGACCTGCCAGGTGCTTCCCCACTCATCCCTGCAGACAAGACAACAAGGGCTGACATGCACCACTGGGCTGCCATGCCGCCGTCTCCCCTGCTGTCAGCATCAGAAACATTTCTGCTCCTTCTCAAGTCTCTCTTCAAATGCTTCCTGTTCTTGGAATGAGCACTTAACACAGAGGTCAGTCCTCAGTAAGGAGCAGCTATTTTTTACATCGTTTCCTCACCCACTTTTAAAATCACAAAAATAATTTTTGGATAAATAAGACATAACCGATATCAAAAAGGTATTGTTGGTCAGAGGCAAAAAATTTGAAGTTTCTCATTGCATTCTTATTTTGTCCAGCTTCTTAATATTTGGCATGAATAGCACTCAATGCCAAGTGGTCTTAAAAAATAACCCAAGAAATTATTTTCTCTCTAGTTTGCTCAATAAGTTCAGCATGTCTCTCTTTTGGAATCATAAGTGTATTCTTCTGGGCATGTATATGAATATAAAATTGTCACAGTGTCTCAGTGCTGTGGGAAGTTATTATGTTTTTATGCATTAAAAATTTTCCGATTTTAAATGCTAAAGGAAATAAATATTATGACGGAGGACTCAATTCCATATCTGTCCCCTGGCCACCCAACCACCTACCTAAGTTTTTATATTAATATATTAAGTTCTCCTTCTCTAGAACTGATCATTTCCTCCTTTTAGCCCTGTAATGTCTATCATTGGGTCACTAATTAAGATATTGCAATTATTGTTCTCCACACTCGACTGCAAGCATCTTGAAAACAGGGAATGAGTCTCATCTATCTTTATGTCACTAGCATGTACTGTATGGGGAAACCGATCCTAATAATTAAGGGAATAAATAAATTGTACATCCTCGTGTGAATTTGGGAAGTCAGGGGGTCAGAAGCCACCACGTCTGTGTCCCTTTTCTTCGTATTTCCAGAGCAGCAACCAAGGCTCATCTCAGCAGCTTCAGACATGTTCTCTGCCCTCCCCACACACCAGGCCTCCTGGAACGGAGGAAGAGACCAAGATAGGCTTCAGGCAGTCAGCCTGATCTGGAGCTACAGGCCTTGCTTGGTTCCGGTTATCACATCTGTTACGTGAGCAGATGATTTGAGAGAGAGAGAGAGAGAGAGAGAGAGAGAGAGAGAAAAGGCCACTCTATGGCCCTCATGTTTTGCTCCCGGAGGGAGGAAGCAGGAGGCTTTCACCAAATGAATGAACAAACGAGCACGCTGTTCATGTCCTAAGCACACAGCCCCCTGGTGTGTCTGGCTTCACCAGAGTCCTGAAGGTGAACTCTGAGACAATATTTCTTCCTCCTCCAGGAGATATTGGTGGGGAGAAAGACACCAAAGAGGGAATCAGTCAAGAGGAGATTCTGGAAAGTTCTTAACAATTGGCAGTTTGGGGTTTGTCCTTTGCTGTTTTCGCAGAATGTTTGAGAAAATAGAAAACATAAATTGGTACTATGTAAAGCATAGAAGGTCCTGTAAGTTACAGCCCTGGTTCATCAGTCAGAATGTGCCCAACTTTTTCACTCCAGAGTGTCAGCCTTCCTCAGAGTAATGATGCCTTCTGAGGGTAACTGCCCAATCTCTCTTACTTCCACCATCCCTCCCGGACTTCTCTCCAATATAGTTTCTGGATGGATGTGGAGAGGAATCACATAGTCTCATAGCAGTGGAGGGAAGGCGATGAGTTCTAGAGCCTACACCCAAGTGCCAAACAAAAATTCTAGTGTGTGAAACAGTTAGTTGACCCAGTGCTAGGAACCAGCTACATGCGGAAGTCTATCATTCCTTAGCTCAGTTGGGCCCAGCTTTCCCTCTCTGCAGAATGAGCTGACCTCCGAACAGCCCCATGATGGTGCCTCACACTCCTCACCTGTGCCAGGAGCCCCAGTCTCTGATATGCAGTAACTGTTCATCATGATGAACCCTATGGTGGGCCTACTGGCTGCCAACTCAGCATCCCCCACAAACAGGAGCCCAAGGTTGAACAGAGAATCCTATGGGATCCTTCTCCGGCTGACCCCACTTTGCATGGCAACTGCCCCTTAAGCAGGGAGCAGGGTGCAAGCAACCCCTTGTCCCCCTCCTCAGTAGCCCTGTCTGTTTTCCAGCATATCTGCTGTCTGGTGCAAAGCCCAGGGAGCAAACATCAGTGTGCCCATCTGCTTATCTCCTCCCCCCCTGGCCCCCTGCTCTACAATTGTCTCCAACAGAAGATGCAAAACTCCCTTCTTTGTTGTCTTCATCAGTGCCTACTTGAGATTCATGGTTAATCCATAATGGCAGGATTTTTCACAGCTCTGTGAAAGGATCTCTATCGAGGCAGATGGACACCAGAGGGAAAAAGTTGTGTGGTTGGAACATGTCAGAAAACTAGCACATTTTTCTTCTAAAAGAGGACACTCCCTAACACTGTCTGGGGAATTCTGCAGAAGGATCCCTTTGTTGAGGCTGAAGGAAACCCCCCACACCCTAGGGAGAAGCCGGAGCCAGAATCCCACCCTGTGTGTTTCTCTGCAGGGGACAGGGGGTGCAAGTGGACTGAGGTCCAGCTTCCAGGTGGAAAGGAAGGCTTAGCGCATCTGGGAGACCCTGAGCACCAGGACACTGTGGACAGGCACTCAGCTGTCCCATTGTCTCCCACTGATGGTGACTGGCCCTGAAGAAGGAAACCAAACTGTTTCCCCAGGGACTGTTAATAGGTTAATTTTAGGTAACTGAATCAGAGGGTAATGGGGACACCGGTGAAGTGAGTGTTTTGCTTGCACAGAGCTTGCAGGGAGGGCTCTGCCCCCTGTGGATTGCCAATGGTCCTGGGCCATTAAGCATGACCCACCACCCTTGTGGAGAACACAAAGCCCCGGGAGCTTCTGCTTCCAAAATAAAAGAACAAGAATATCTCCTGGATTGTGGATATTCTATCAGGAAGTAACCGGAGAGCCCTGACTGCCAATTCTCCTTTGAAGATGGAAAGCAAAAACAAACACAAACCTAAAACAAAGACTACAAACCACTAAAAAAATAAAATAAAATAAAAATAACTATTTCAAGGAGTGGTTATGAAGAGAATGCCAAGGATGGAAAGAAAAAAAAAAAAAAAAAGAATGGGGTGTGTTATAAATCAGCTCCTTTTTTATGCACCTGCCAATGTTTCAGTGTATGACAAGAGAAGTAATTGTGGGACGCAGTCGCCAGAAATAGAATTGCTGAGCTCCAAACTGGAGTTGTGGCAGGAGAAAATGCCCCTAGATTCTCTCGAAACAACCCATGGCCCCAGTCTTGTTAGGATTTAGCTGAAATGTTGAGAGAAGAACTTTGGGGTCCAAAGACAAAAGAAGGTGGGTTGATGGTCAGAGTGTGTGAAGCCTCGTTTTCTTTTCTTTTCTTTTTTTAATTTTTTTAAGTTTTTAGTCAAATTCCAGTTCATTAACATACAGCGTCATATTAGTTTCAGGAGTGCAATTTAGTGATTCATCACTTCCCTGCATCACTTGGTGCTCATCACCACAAACACACTCCTTAATCCCCACTTTCTATTTTACCCATTCCCCCACCCACCACCCCTCTGGTAACCGTCAATTTTTTCTCCGTAAGTAAGAGCATGTTTCTTGGTTTTCCTCTTTTTTTTCCCCTTTGTTCATCTGTTTTCTTTCTTAAATTCCATACATGAATGAAATCATGGGGCATTTTTCTTTCTCTAATTGACTTATTTCACTTAGCATAATACACTCCATCCATGTTGTTGCAAACGGCAAGGTTTCATTCTTTTTTATGGCTGAGTAATATTCCATTGTGCACATATAAACCACATCTTCTTTATCCACTCATCAGTCGATGGACATTTGGGCTATATCCATAATCTGGCTATTGTAGATAATGCTGCTGTAAACATCGGGGTGCATATGTCCCTTCTAACTAGTACTTTTGTATTCCTTGGGTAAACACCCAGTAGTGCAATTTCTGGCTTGTAAGGTGGTTCTATTTTTAACTTTTTGAGGAAGCCCCATACTGCCTTCCAGAGGGCAGCCACATTTTCTATCAAAGCTGGGATGAGTGTGGCCCAAAATCCATCCTCCTTCCTCGCTCCAGGGAAGGTGATGGCCCAAGGGAAAAAGTAGAAAGGTCTGAGTCAACAGACGTGAGTTTGAATCTTGACTCAGTCACTGCTGAAAACTCGGGGATGCGGCCAGGCAGATCTACAGAGAAGCCCCCTCAAGACATTCAGCATAGCCTGTGGCATGGAAGCCACAAGATTGAGTGGAACTAATTGTGGAGGAAGATGACTTTTCCCCTTGGATTTGGAGGATAGAGGGATAAATGCCAGCATGCAAGTGGCATAAGGATTAACAGTGAGCATCGTCTCTCCCAGCTCCGTGCCAACTGCCCCCCTCAAAAGCTGCGAGTCAAAGAGGACTTGGTTTCAGGTTACATCCCTGCAGGTATTTCCTTTATTATATACAGGCCCCCTACTAGCAGTTGGGGAGAAAATGATGAAGGCCAAATGTACCCTTTTGTCACTGTGACCCATGAGATGGTCATCCTGCATAGATATGACCAATCTTGTCTGTGTACTGTCCTTGTTCCAGCCATTCCCACAGCTCCCCCACCTGCACAGTCCCAATTCTCCTCTCATCAGCTTGAGGCAGGCCACGTTTTCCTGTAACTTTCTGAGCACTTCATCCTCTAAAATTATTTTCAGCTCTGATATAAAACAATTTTCAGGGAAACATTCCTTCCCTGGTCACTCAGAGTTACTCAGAGTCTCCCTTGGGTGCTGCACTTTTCTTGTCACAATCCCATGTGCTATCATAGCTGTTAAATAGCTATGACTATTAGGGTACCTGGGTAGCTCAGTCAGTTAAGCATCCGACTTTTGATCTCAACCCAGGTCATGGTCTCATGGTTTGTGAGATCAAGTCCCACGTCGGGCTCTGCGTTGTGTGTGGAGCCAGCTTGGAATTTTCTCTCTCCCTTTCTCTCTGCCTCTCTCTCTCTCTCTCTCTCTCTCTCTCTCTCTCTCTCTCAAAATAATAAATAAACTTTAAAAAGTAGCTGTGATTATTTTTATTGACTCATCCCTAGTCCAAGAACTTATGAATGACAGCCCCATCCCAGCCCTCCCTTTTTCTTGTGGATAAACACAGGGTAAAAACAGGGTAAACCTGGCAGACAGGTGGGTGAATTCAGGGTAGATCTGAGAAAGGGAGGCCTTGCCCACCAAAAGAAACTCTTGGATTGGCAATCACATTCAGTGCTGCTAGTAGTTATGATTACTTAATACCAAGGAGATAGTCCCACTTCCTGGTCCAAGAACACCACCCAGATCCTTGTCTGGACAATTCTTACTCATAGACTCACAATGCCCATTGTTTTATTTCTCTGCAGGTGAGCTTGGGTAACTGTTATTGAATGTGATTATACACAGAGTACAATTGTAACTTATGACTATTATTTGCCTTCCCTCCAGCTCCATGACCTTTAGCATAGGTCCTCATAATCTTTCACGCTGACTTTGCCTTCTTGAACTAGCTTACTCTATGTGTGGAATGTATATGTGTGTGTGCACATGTGTCGGGTGGGGGGGACACTGTATGTATGCATGTGCTGGATGTGTGGAGGGTGTCTGGATGTGTGGTGTGTGTGGAAGGGATGTGTGCGTGTGGTATGTGTATATGTGTTATGTGAGGGAGGCAGTGTACAGCATATGTGTGTATGGTGTGTGTGGGATGTGTATGTGGAAGGGAGTGTGTATGGTATATATGTGACCGTGTTGTATATATGTGTATGTGTGTGGGCGGGTGTGGGTGTATGTGTGTGTCTGCCCCTTCACCAGATTCTGATTGGTAGAAATCTTGTTTTTTACTCCAAGTTCAGTATAGAACCTAGAGCATGGTAGGCACTCCATAAATGTTTGAATGTTGAATTAAATTGAGACTCGTGGTTTATCATTTCCAATCCGAAGTAGAATATGGGCACCTGGACACTGTCATAAGCTTGTTGAGAGAGAAACTTGCCTTGGTTGAGTCTTAATGCTCCAGTCATCTCCATGAGGGTCTGCAGTACATGTGTGAGGTGACTACAAATAGAACAGTAGATATTTCTGCCCTTCCTCTTACCTAGTAACCACCCTGTCATTTTCCAGCCACTTCCACAAAGGCAAGGATTGCAATGGTGCAGACACATAAGCTGCAGCGATGTCTGCTCAGGTAGGAAGATGAGGACATGTGGACAGCTGGAGGGGTCAAGATTTGGGGTTACCTACTGCCCTGTGGAGGAAGATATTCTAAAGCTCAGGGGGCAGTAGGAAGATTCATGTATTTCAGGGCCCATGAATGGGGAGCCACTAGCAAGTTGGCCTTTCCCTTTTCATAACTATTTGATGTTTTTACATGGGGTAAAGTTCTAGAATCACTGGATCTCTTCCTTTTATAGCTACAAAAAGTACGTAAGAGGCATCTATCTTACCTTTGAAAATACCTATACATAAAACTATGAGCTTCTTTGATAATTTTTACATCTATATAGCTGTTGGAAGTTCTGATAATTTTGGAACAAATCATTATGAACTATCAAATAAAAGCACCAGTGAGAATGCGTCTGGCATCTCATGGCCGTCATAATTGTTACCAGTATAGATTTCATACACGTATTCTCACTATATCTTCCCAACAACACTGTGGGTAGTTATTACTGTTCATTTCTTTATACATGGAAACTGAGAATTAGCACACCTGAGATCACAGGTCCCAGCAGCCAGGTCTTCTGACTGCTGATTCCATCCTTTGCCTTTGTATGAACAAATTTGCTAAGAGCACACTAAATAGAAACTCCTTCACTGGGAAGGGCTTTTGTTCCATAGCAGCCAACAAGTGCCACAGCTGTCTATGGGCCTGTGAAACCAGGGCTGGAAGCGGGGCAAGGCTTATCTTCCTTTGGGTCTCTTAGTAAGAATCTCAAAAAGAAGGCAATTTGATGGCTAGAAAGGACAGTACCCGCCACACAACCTTACCTGCCAAACAATGCTTCTGCCTCATCCTGAACACCCTGCATGAATGCATGACTTTACAAAGCAACTTAGTCACAGTACGTCTGTTCTCACAATCGTGTGGTTCTTCCTTCTACATGTTGGCCTCCTCTTGGACAGATGCAATTAATTTCTTCCACATGCCAACTGCCCCAGATAGTTCCTTTCAATTCTGGACTGTATTCCAACCTATTTCCCAGTTCTATCAATTTTCAATCAACCCCACATTAAGGCAAGAAGCCATAAACCATCTCACCAAAATACCTCTGCACAATTTCCCTTTCACATGATATCAATCCTCAGATAGGTTCACTTATCCAAGTGTACACAGACCTAACTTTGAGTTTATTATTTAACAAGTGATAGTCATGTAAAATGGTGCTAGGTGTGGGTTATCACGAAGGTGACAGAAATAGTTAACTGAAATGGCGATCAGAAACATTAATGTTCCTTGTTCATGTCTTGAACCAAATAACCAAACAAATCCAACTCTTCTAGACCAGTGAGCCTGTCAAATCAATGAATAACTGACTCGTTTCCAATAATCCAATCTTATGGTCATACGATACCTACTAAAGCAACTGATGATTATGGCTTCATTTTGTTGGGGCTCACAGACTACCATTTCTAAAAATCCATTATGAAATATTTCCTGAGATCATTGTCACTCACTGCTCCATTGTTGGCAGAAGCCATTTTATTAAGTTTTGTTTTGCTGTACTTGTGTTTGGTTTAGGTGAAGACTCATTTATCCATCTTGTTTCTACTAACACATATCACTTTTTCAAGCCTCTGTGGTAAACTCCCTGGTGCTGATGAAAGTGACCACATCAGGGATTGGGATATATCTTTCAGCAAAACAAATATTAAGCTTATGAGCCAAGGGAAGGAAAGGGGCTTATGTGCTGGGTGTGGTAAAGGTGGGGAGAGATTTATGGAGAAAGGAAGCAGCAAGCAAAAGGCCTATAGAATAGATCATGGCATAATGCAAGAGCAACTCCTCCAAATTCAAGAGTGTTTTTAGGAAGACTATTAGGACCACTAAGAGAAAGGTGGTTACATATAAGACTTATATAAAAGAATAAATATTCACTATGGACAACCAATTAGAAAATGTATTTTAAGAAAGAGGATTGCATTTACAATATTAAGAGTATGAATGGGGCACCTGGGTGGCTCAGTCGGTTAAGCGGCTGACTTCGGCTCAGGTCATGATCTCGCAGTCCGTGAGTTTGAGCCCCACCTCGGGCTCTGTGCTGACAGCTCAGAGCCTGGAGCCTGTTTCCGATTCTGTGTCTCCCTCTCTCTCTGACCCTCCCCCGTTCATGCTCTGTCTCTCCCTGTCTCAAAAATAAATAAAATGTTAAAAAAAAATTTAAAAGAGTATGAAGTCTGCTGAAAAATCCAACAGAAGAGGTGCAAAACCAATATGGAGAAGTTTTTTAAGCTTTTTTAAGAGACATATAAGAAGACCTAAGAAGCCAGGGCACCTGGGTGGCTCAGTTGGTTAAGTGTCCAACTTCGGCTCAGGTCATGATGTCACAGTTCATGAATTCAAGCCCTGCATCAGGCTCTGTACTGACAGCTCAAAGCCTGGAGCCTGCTTTGGATTCTGTATCTCCCTCTCTCTCTCTCTCTCTGCCCCTTCCCTGCTTGCGCTCTGTCTCTCTCCCTCTCAAAAACAAACATTAAAAAAATTTAAAAGAAGACCTAATAAGCTGGATTGGACATTATAGTCATGGTTGTAGATTTTATCATCATATAGATATCAATTTTCCCTCAAATAATTCACATGTACAGTGAAATTCCCATCAAAATTCCAAACAGGATTTTCATGGAACTTGTTGGAGTGATCAAAAAATTAACAAAATAACTGAGACAATTTTGTTTGAAGTCAAGAATAAAAGGAATGAGACAAAAAAAAAAACAAACTGACATGCCATACCAAATATTGAGACTTATGAAAAAGCTGTAGTGATTAAAATGGTACAGCATTCACCAAGGGACTAATCTAACAAAAAGCCCAGAAATAGATCTTCACATTTATGGGGACTTGAAATAAAACAGAGATGGCATTATAAATCGGTTGAGAAAGAATGGGCTATTTATTAAATGGTGCCATGACAACCAGCTATGTGTATGGAGAAAGAAAAATTTATCACACTATATCAAGTAATTTCAGATGGACTAAAGATTCTACCACTTGTGATCCTTAGCAAATTCTTTAACCTCCCCATCCCTAACTTCCTCATCCATAAAATGGGAATAATAATAACAGTACATAACTCTTATGGTTGTCATGAAGATTAAGTGAGGTAATTACTTGTAAAGCACTTAAAATAGCATCTGGCACATTGAAGTATTTGTTAAATGAGTAAATTAAAGTCAAATGTTAAAGACAAAACTGAAAACTTCTGGAGGAAAATATATGTACATATCTTTACGACATCAGGGAAAGTGAGAATTTTTAAAGCTAGATGCAAAAATCCTGAACATAATTACCAAGATGAAGGAATTGGACTACATTAAAGTTTACAAATCTCTACAAATCTCTACAACTAAAGATAGCAAAACTAACACTTAAAATCAACCAAGACTGAGAGAAGACACTTGTAACAGATAGAACAAGAAATATAGAGAGTATATAAAGGGAACGTACAAATAAGAAAAATAAAAATAGAAAATATGGGCAAAGAATATGAATAGACAGTTCAAAAAAGAAGAAATCCAAAGGCCAATAAGTGTATGAACTGGCTTATACTCCCTGATAATCAGGGAAACACAATGACTATATAATATCCCTTAGAGGCATCAGTCCAGCAATCCTTGGGGAAAAAGTGGAGAAATGGAAATGTTCATTTCCTGCTGTTGGAATTATAATTTAGATAACCATGTTAGGAAGAAATTTGGAGACATCCAGAAAGTTTAAGGCTTAGCATACCTAGAATCCAACATAACCCCCCTGCCATTATAACTAGGCTCACATCACACACAGCCTCCCCATTTCCATAAATGGTAACTCCAGTTTCCCAGTTGCTCAGATCAAATGTCTTGGAGCCATCTTTGACTCTTCTGTCTCTCTCATACCACAGCTGATCCCTCAGACAACCTGTTGGCTTCATGTCAAAATATATCCAGAATCATACCATGTCTCATCACCTCCACCAACAACCTCAGGTCCAAGCCCTGATCACCTCTTTCCTGGACCATCACAGCAACCCCTTACTGGTCTGTTTCTACTCTTGCCACCTTTTAATGTATTTTCAGCCAGAGTGGTCCTACTAAACTCAAGTCAGATCAAGTTACCTCTCAGCTCAAAATCCTCCCTTGGTTCTCCATTTCATTCAGAATAAAGGCCACTAATGTCAAACAGCCACAAGATCCCACACGATCTGGTCCCCATTCTTCTCTGACCTCATCTCCCACTATCTCTGCCACCGCTTGCCCTCTCTGCTCTAGTATATTGACCTCTGAGCTGGTCTTTGAATTTAGGGTATGCTTCCACTGCACGTCCTTTGCACTTGTGGTTTCCTGTGGCTAGAATTCTTTCTCATAAATCCATACCTCCTTGACAACCCAACACAATGGCATTTTTTCAATGAAGACTTTCCTGGATGGCTCTGTATAAATTCCAACAACACTTCCCCACATTCCCCCACCAATACATATACTCACATAATCTATAATCTTCTTCCCCACCTTATTACTTTCCTGTTCTTCTTGCATCCTTTCTTTCTTCCTTTTTTTTGGGGGGGGGGGGGAGTGAGAGGGAGGGGCATCTTTCTCATCTCTTTCACATGTAAGCTTTAGGAGGACAGGAATTTTGTCCCTCTGCTCACTATGATATCCTCTAGAACAGTACCCAGTAGGGTACTTGTAGGCACTCAATAAATCTTGGTTAAATAAATAAATGACTATATAAATTATACAGCTACACTCTTCCAGGCATTGTTTTGGAGCTGGAGAATAGAAATGGAGGGGGAGAAGAAGAGGCCTCATCCTCAGGGAACTAATGATCTTCTGATGGGGAAAAAAAATGAGCTAATACACAAACATATGGATATATAATTTAAAATGATTAAGGATGTTAGGAAGGCAATTTCTTTTGTTTCCACCCCACTAGGCTGGGGGTTTTTTGTTTTGTTTTTGGGTGCTATATTAGCTGTGAAAGTGTGTCAACCACTTCATGACGATAAATCATTTCTTAGGTTTCTGACTCGCTCCATTAGAACTATCAGCCAGATTTCAAGAAGTCAGAAATATGCATTTCTGTCCTGTGTTCTAATGTCAAGGGGGAGGTTACTCAAATTTTTCATGGATGACTGAGTGACAAACTGGAGAGCCCCTCCCTGTTTCTCAATCCCCCCTTACAGATTGGCCCTGCTTCCAAATCACTGGAATGCGAGCATCTATCCCACCTGGTGGAGCAGATTCTGTGGGAGGTGGGGTTTCATGTCTTCCTTTGTTCATGGAATTTCATGAGGTTTCTATGACTAAAAAGGATTTCAGAAGCCCGCCTTGCAATGGTGAGATGCAGATGGCTTTTGGAACGTAAAGCCCTGAATCGCCAACTTTTCATCATTGCTTCCAGCCCAACCCTAACTCCACTCTCGGTTGCATTTAAAAAGTAGGTGAAAGATCTTGGGAAAAAAGCCACAGAATGCTTGAAGATTACACTAGATGAAATGAATTATCTTTATCAAACCCAGATAGAGAAGCACTCGCCCATGAGGGATTCCGCCACCAGGCCAGAGAGCGTTCTGTCTTGGAGAGGCACACCCTGAAGTGTGCTCTTATGTAACTAGAAGGTTTTGTCTTTTCACCTCTTTCTTTGGCAGCCATGGATCTGGTTTTCATTGTCTTCACCACATGTTTTCTCCTTGCTGTATGTTGCGATTGTTGACTTATAGAGCATCAAAAAGAAACAAAACAAATCTCCAAACAGCAGAATTTGGCCAGAGCCGAAAGCAACTCGCAACATTTGAGCTGAACTTACTCAAAGCTGGGCAAAAAGACAGAGGCTTACAAAAATGCCTTTTGTTTGAACCAAATACTGAAGCCAAGGTATCTGTGTCCAGAAGTTCTTGTGCATGGATGAGCCTCCGATCCCAACCTGCAGGAAGCCAGCTGGATGAGGCTCTTGGCAGCTGTGTGTCAGAGAACCGAAGCAACAACCTGTCTTGCTTCAGCTTTCGAGTGTCTCTAGCCCCATGGAGCTTGGAGAGTCCTAACAGATTCCCTCATCCATGGCAACAGATCTATGCCCGGATTGAAACTGTGCTCACATTCCAGGAACACTGCATCCATTAACTCAGTGACACATTCTATTACTCTACTAATTGCATCAGCCGTAATCTCAACTGCCCAAAGATGCCACGCCTGCCATTAAGACTTCACATTTAAATAATCCAAGCTTCCCCATGTCTCAGGCTCAGTAACCAGCAACCAGCTCAAGAAACAGAATGACTAGTGCCACAGAAGCCTCCCGCATGCCGTCCTAAGTCGCTGCATCGCCAAGGGTAACCGCTGTCCTATCTTTTAACAGCATAGATGAATCCGCAATAGACCGTTTAGATCACAATTATTGTAGACTTCTATGTGCAATCAATAAGTTATTCATGTTAGGGGTGCTTGGGTGGCTCAGTTGGTTAAGCGTCCGACTTCGGCTCAGGTCATGATCTCACAGTTCGTGAGTTCTGTGCTGACAGCTCAGAGCCTGGAGCTTGCTTCGGATTCGGTGTCTCCCTCTTTCTCTGCCCCTCCCCCACTCGTGCTCTGTCTCTCTCTCTCTCTCTCTCTCTCTCTCTCTCTCTCTCTCTCTCTCTCTCAAAAATAAATAAACATTTACAAAAATAAGTTATTTATGGTATACATCTTATTCCCTATCCCACTTGCTCCATTCATTATCCATTTAGAGGCAGCAGAGCCAAGAGACATGAATCCCAAATGCCAGGGTTTGGTTCCCGGCCCCAGCATTACTTACCCTTGTGACACCTCTGTTTCCTCATCTTGACAATGAGGGCAACAAACTAAGATTATTATGATAAGTAAATACGATATGTGTAACATTATCACTTCTGCCACATAGAAAGCAACTCATGAAATCTTTCCTTACTCTCTTACTTCCTTCTTCCATCCATTCCTCCCAATCTTCCTTTTTTCTTTCAGTCATTCATTCTTTTTTGTTTGTTTTCCTCAGGAGTGTCCCTGGAAGAAGCTTCTGGCACCTCCTCTCTATTGGCAGCTGCCCACACAGCCAGTTCCCAAGGGCAGGTCCCTGCAGCTCTGGAGCTCCTGTTCTGTGTCTTCTCACACCATGTCCAGAGAACAGTTCACAGGGGGCAGAACCCCACCCCATGGGACAGGGCATGGCCCCAAGGCCTGCAGCATCCACCCCACCCTGTGGGTGTCATTACCCTCCCCCAGCCTCTAGTCCCAGTGGGGCAGACCACTGAGTGGAGGCTCTCCCCTCACAATGACCCCTGCCCTGATCCCCACTCACCTTGTGTTTCCTCCCAACCTAAAGGGCACTGTCATGACCTCATGTTCCCTGGGCATTTCCTCCCTCGGCCCGCTGGTCAGTTCCCAGGTTCTTTCAGCTCTGTCACTTTCGTATTTCCTAAACCCACCACCACTGCCTTAATTCATTCTTGATTACATACAATACCTGCATAACAGATCCTGCCTCTGATTGGGGTCCTCCTCATTTCAAGGTGTGAGCAGAGAGGTCAAGGCCTCCTAAGATCTGCCTTTCCTCTGTCCCAGAATGTCCCAGGTCCCCTCCTCCCTTGGTGCCTCAGCCCACACCTGTGCTTCTCAGCCTGAAGCCCCCACCTCTTCTCCATCCTCAGACCTGCCCCCCCAAGTGTCTGTCCCGGGGAGCACATCCCCCTGTCAGGGCCCACGTGTCCAGCGATGGGAGCTCAGTCGTGCACAGCCTGTCTTGCTGTCCTTGCTCCTGGAACCCCCCTGGTCTGCACATAAGGGAGCGGGTGATTGGGCAGTGCCCATTTTCCAGGCCTCTCCTGACTCTCTGCATACGCTGAGCTATAACAGTGCCATGCCAGGCAGGGTGGGGACATGGGGACACGTGGAAGGGTGAGGAATGGTCCTCAACATCCGGATTCATGCCTGGCATCATGGTCTCACCAGCCGAGGCTGGACAGGTGGTTTTAGGGCAGCTGCGTGGGCCAGCTGTCTCCTTACCCCACCAGGGCCACCAGCTACCACAGCGCCTGTTAAAAGAGGCTCCTGAGCTCTGACGTTTCAGTGGGAATCAGACAGAAACTCGTTCCCTGACCCAGATTGGCAGGCAGTTCAAGGCCAGGCAGTGAAGTGGCATGTCCCCAGCAGCCTGCTGCCACCTAGCCTCTCACCAGCCAGTGAGGCACCTGCTTTCAGAAAGTGAGCTCTGAAGCCCCTTGGGTCCTAAATGTGACCTCACACAGAGGGAAAGAAGGCACTTTCCCAATTACTAAAAGAAAGAAAAATCAGGGGCGCCTGGGTGGCGCAGTCGGTTAAGCGTCCGACTTCAGCCAGGTCACGATCTCGCGGTCCGTGAGTTCGAGCCCCGCGTCAGGCTCTGGGCTGATGGCTCGGAGCCTGGAGCCTGTTTCCGATTCTGTGTCTCCCTCTCTCTCTGCCCCTCCCCCGTTCATGCTCTGTCTCTCTCTGTCCCAAAAATAAATAAAAACGTTGAAAAAAAAAATTAAAAAAAATAAAAAAAGAAAGAAAAATCAAAGAGAACATCAGCCACTTAGTAAAATACAGAAAACACAAATATCCATTCAAAGAAACATAAAACAGAGAAAGAGGATAGAAGTAAGAGCAAGTGTATGTGTTATCATGATGCATGTAAGTAAGACACATTTGATTGGGGTAAAAAATTACCATATGCTACATGAATGAGGATGGCCCTCAGCAGAGCAACTCAGAAAGGTTGGAAGAGAGACAGGGCAGAGGTGTACCAGGAACCAGCCAGCGGAAATGAAAACAAAGCAGGGCCTTCCATATTAATATCACAAAACCAGTTGAATTTAAAGCTTAAAGGCATTAAAATCACACTAAGACCACATTATAATAAAAAAGTATATAATCCAGAAAAAAAATTTGACTGTCATAATCCTTTATGTGTCCAATAATGTATCATTAAGTATCAAGCAAAAAATGCTACAAATGGAAGCATAGGGCACCTCCTTATAGACACTCTCATTATGAAAAATAGTTTCCTGCCTACAAAGGGAACCATCAACAAAATGAAAAGGGCAACCTACAGAATAGAATAAAATATTTGCAAAACATATATCTGATAAAAGGTTAATATCCAAAATACATAAAAGAATCATACAACTCAATAACAAAAAAAACCCAGACAATCCAATTAAAATATGGGCAGAGGATCTAAATAGACATTTTCCAGTGAAGATATATGGATTATCCATAGGTTCATGAAAAGATGCTCAACATTACCAGTCATCAGGGAATTGCAGATCGAGCCCACAATGTTGGAGAGAATGTGGAGCAAAGGGAAACTCTGTGCACTGTTGGTGGGAATATAAACTGGTACGGCCACTATGGAAACAGTCAGGAGGTCCCTCAGAAAATTAAAAATAGAACTACTCTATGGATCTAGCAATTCCACTTCTGGGTATTTATCCAAAAAAAAAAAATGAAAAACCACTAACTCTAGAAGATATATGCACCCAAGTTTCATTGCAGTGCTTTCTTACAATAACCCAGATATGGAAACAGCCCAAGTGTCCACTGATGGATGGATAAAGCAAATGTGATATATACTACACATATATATACATACACACAATGGAATATTATTCAGTGATTTTTAAAAAATGAAATCTTGCCATTTGCAACAACATGGATGGAACTTGAGGGTATCGTGATAAGTGAAACAAGCCATAGAGAAAAAGACAAATATCATATGATCTCACTTACATATGGAATTCAAAAAGAAACAAAATCCATGCTCATGGATACAGGGGACACAGATTAGTGGTTGCCAGAGGCAGAGGGGTGGGGAGTGGGCAACATGGGTGAAAAGGGTCAAAAAGTACAAAAGAACAAACTTCCAGTTATAAGATAAATAAGTCTTTTTTTTAAGTTTCAAATGGGAGGGGGGCAGCGCCTGGGTGGCTCAGTCTGTTAAGCCTCCGACCTCAGTTCAGGTCATGATCTCCCGGTCTGTGAGTTCGAGCCCCACATCAGGCTCCGTGCTGACAGCTCAGAGTCTGGAGCCTGCTTCAGATTCTGTGTCCCTCCCCCTCTCTCTCTCCTACCCCTGCTTATGCTCTGTCTCTCTCTCTTTCAAAAATGAATAAACATTTTAAAAAATATATTTAAAAAGTTTTACATGGGGATATAGTGGACAGCATGACAGTTACACTTAATAATACCATATTGTATATTTGGAAGTTGCTGAGAGAGTAAATCTTAAAAGTACTCATCACAAGAAAAAAAATGTTTTTGTAACTATGTATGGTAATAAGACTTCTTATGGTGACCATTTCACAATATATACAAATATCAAATTATTGCATTGTATACCTGAAACTAGTATAATGTCTACATAGGTCAATTATACCTCAATTGAAAAATAAAAAATAGCTTTCCAGGGGCACCTGGGTGGCTCAGTTGGTTAAGCATCTGACTCTTGATCTCACAGTTTGCGAGGTCGAGCCCCGCATCAGGCTCTGTACTGATGGCATGGAGCCAGCTTGGAATTCTGTCTCTCTTCTCTCTGCCCCTTCCCCTGCCTCTCTCTCTAAATAAATAAATGTTAAAATTAAAAAAGAATAGTTTCCCTTCCACTTCATTTGCTATACTCTTGCCCCACATAGGTTTTGTTATTGATACTTACCAGGGTTTGAAATTACATTATTTATGTTTACCTGGTTATTGTCTATCTCCCCCCACTAGACAAAAAATTTCACACAATTTTCAACATCTACAATCATACCTGTATGCTAAGCACTCAATACATATTTATTGAATGAATCACTTAATCAATAACAATATGACCAAAAAATTCTCCAAATTGGAAATGAAAAAGGAAAACTCATTCCAAACACAAAGAACATTAAAGCAATTGTTAGAGAATTTGTGCTCAATTATCTGGTAATAACTGAGAAAACTTGGATAAAATCAAAAAGTTTTCCTAGGAAAAAGTAAGTTATCAATATTAACAACAAGATCGGTTTTAAAAAAAATGTATTAGCATTTGGCTGGACAGATAGATAGATAGACAGACAGACATATGGTCAGCCAAATACACACACACACACACACACACACACACACACACACACACACACACGTCTTTGAATACTTTATATTATTAATTAGAAAATATGATAGAAAAGTTAACGGCAAGCAATTCTGTAAGGTTTATGCCCAGGAGACAAATTACCCAATGATTAGGTAGGTGATCCTATCTTCAGCTTTAATAGGTTATGCCATATTTTTTTTTCCAAAATGATTATATTATACCCCCATCAGCATTGCATAAGAGTTCCTATTGTACCAACAGCTGGTATGGTCACTCTTTCCATTCTTGACAAGTTGGGGATTTAAAATTTTATGTTGTGGTTTTAATTTGCATTTCCCTGATAGCTAATGAGGTTGAGCATTTTCCATATGTTCAATGTTTTAATATTTCTTCTTGTACAAAGTGTATCTTCAGTTGTTTTTCTATTGGGTTCTTTGTCTTCTTCTTGGTTTGTAGGTTTATTTGTATGTATTAAATACTAACTCTTTGTGATTATATCTATTGGGAATATCTTTTCTCTTTGGCTTGTCTATTCACTTTCTTCACGGTACCTTTTGAAGAAGATAAGTTCTTAATTTTAATGTGGTTGAATTTATTAATCTTTCTATTTCTGGTGTTTGCTTTTTACATCTTGTTTGAAAAATCTTTCCAAACCATGGATGTCATAAAGATATTCTCCTAATTCTAATCTCCATTAGAAGGTATGTTCTTCTAAAAATTTTTTAATCTTGCCTTTCACATTAATGTTACATACAAATTACTATGATATAAGTACTATTCTAAGCATTAACTGGTTTACTCCTCTAACAAACATATAAGGTAGTTATAATTATTATTCCATTATCCTATTTTACAGGTAAAGAGACAGGCACTGAGAGATTAAATAACTTGACCAAGGTCATATAACTAGAAATGATGGAGAGGGAGTTTGAATCTGAATTCATTCTATTAAACACTATCTGGTAAATTTCAAATTTATTATTTTAATAATGTTTCTAATGCTATTTTTGGTGTACAAAAATGTAAACAAATTTTGTAGATGGATTTTATATCCAGCATCCTTGCTCTCTTATAATTCTCTTAATTCACTGTATATTCTGTGGGATTTAGCATATAGACAGTAATATAACTGTAAATTCTCATATTTACAATTCTTCCATTCCAATTTTTACTCATCTTAGTTTTGTAGTTTTATTGTGAACTTTTCCAAGTTTTTATATAGGATTACAATTTCGAGTTCCTCAAGCATTCAGTCAAACTGCTTATAAAATTGGGCCTGGTATTTTCTTTAAGGATAATCTTTTTTTAGCTAAGAATTAATGTGTAGTCATAAAGACAGTATGGTACTGGCACAAAAACAGACATGTAGATCAATAGGACAGAATAGAAAACCTAGAAATGGACCCACAACTGTATGGCCAACTAATCTTTAACAAAGCAGGAAAGAATATCCAATGGAAAAAGATAGTCTCTTCGGGGTGCCTAGGTGGCTCAGTCAGTTAAGCATCTGACTCTTGATCTCAACTCGGGTCATGATCTCATGGTTCATGAGATCGAGACCCACATCAGACTCTGCACTGACAGCACAGAGCCTGCTTAGGATTCTCTCTCTCCCTCTCTCTCTGCCCCTCCTTTGCTCGTGCTTCCACTTTCTCTCCCTCTCTCAAAAATAAATTAATATTTTTTTAAAAAGAGAAGTCTCTTCAACAAATGGTGCCGGGAAAACTGGACAGCAACATGCAGAAGAATAAAACTGGACCACTTTCTTATACGACACACAAAAATAAATTTAGAATGGATTAAAGACTTAAATGTGAGACAGAAAACCATCAAAATCCTAGAGGAGAACACAGGCAGCAATCTCTTTGTCCTCGGCAAGAGCAACTTCTTACTAGACACGTCGCCAAAGGCAAGGGAAACAAAAGCATACGTGAACTATTGGGGCTTATCAAGATAAAAAGTTTCTGCACAGCAAGGGAAACAATCAACAAAACTAAAAGGCAGCCTACGGAATGGGAGGAGATATTTGCAAATAACATATTGGATAAAGGGTTACTATCCAAAATCTATAAAGTTATCAAACTCAGCACCCAAAAAACAATCAACCCAGTTAAGAAATGGGCAGAAGACATAAATAGACACTTTTCCAAAGACATCTATATGACTAACAGACAAATGAAAAGATGCTCAACGTCACTCATCATTAGGGAAATCCAAATCAAACCCATGATGAGATGCCACCTCACACCTGTCAGAATGTCTAAAATTAACAACATAAGGGGTGCCTGGGTGGCTCAGTCAGTTAAGCATCTAACTTCAGTTCAGGTCATGATCTCATGGTTTGTGAGCTGGAGCCCAGTGTCAGACTCTGTGCTGACAGCTCAGAGCCTGGAGCCTGCTTCTGATTCTGTGTCTCCCTCTCTCTCTGCCCCTCCCCTGCTCACACTCTGCCATTAGAGAATGGTCTCTAATCCATTCTCGGTCTGTCTGTCTCTCTCTCTCTCTCTCAAAAATAAATAAACATTAAAAAAATTATAGATAAAATTAACAACACAAGAAACACAGGTGTTGGAAGGATGCATAGAAAGGAGAACCCTTTTGCACTGTTGGTGGGGAGTGCAAACTGCTGCAGCCGCTCTGGAGGCTCCTCAAGAAACTAAAAATAAAACTAGCCTATGATCCAACAATTGCACTATTAGGTATTTATCCAAAGGATACAAAAATACAGGTTCAAAGGGGTACATGCACCCCAAGGTTTATAGCAGCATTATCAACAATAGCCAAACTATGGAGAGAGCCCAAACGTCCATTGACTGATGAATGGATAAAGAGTTTACACACACACACACACACACACACACACACACTGGAATAATATTCAGCCATCAAAAAAAGTAAAATCTAGCCATTTGCAATGATGTTGATGGAGCAAGAATATATTATGCTAAGCAAAGCAAAAAAAAAGTCGATCAGAAAAAGACAAATACCACATGATTTCACTCATATGTGGAATCTAAGAAACAAAACAGATGAACACTTGGCAAGGGGGAAAAAGAGAAGAGAGGGAAACAAACCACAAGAGACTCTTAATGATAGAGAACAAACTAAGGGTTGATGGAGGGAGGTGTCTGGGAGACAGGCTAGATGGATGATGGGTACTAAGGAAGGCACTTGTGACAAGCACTGGGTGATATATATAAGTGATGAATCACTGAATTCTACTCCTGAAACCAATATTGCACTGTATTTTTGCTAAAATTTAAATGTTAGGGGCGCCTGGGTGGCTCAGTCGGTTGAGCGTCCGACTTCGGCTCAGGTCACGATCTCGCAGTCCGTGAGTTCGAGCCCCGCGTCGGGCTCTGTGCTGACAGCTCAGAGCCTGGAGCCTGTTTCAGATTCTGTGTCTCCCTCTCTCTCTGACCCTCCCCCGTTCATGCTCTGTCTCTCCCTGTCTCAAAAATAAATAAACATTTTTAAAAAATAAATAAATAAATAATAAAATTTAAATGTTAAAAAAAAGGGAAAATAAATAAATAAAAACAGAATAGTTAAAAGGTTAAAAGTTTGAGAATTTGTTGGGGCGCCTGGGTGGCGCAGTCGGTTAAGCGTCCGACTTCAGCCAGGTCACGATCTCGCGGTCCGTGAGTTCGAGCCCCGCGTCAGGCTCTGGGCTGATGGCTCGGAGCCTGGAGCCTGTTTCCGATTCTGTGTCTCCCTCTCTCTCTGCCCCTCCCCCGTTCATGCTCTGTCTCTCTCTGTCCCAAAAATAAATAAACGTTGAAAAAAAAAAAAGTTTATAAAAAAAAAAAAAAAAAAATTTGAGAATTTGTATAACACACACAAAAAAAGAATTCATGTCTTTCATGAACATAGATTGATTCATGTTTACTATTTCATATTGAGTCAGTTTGGGTAATTTATAATTTCTGTAAATATTTCCACTTCATCTGATTTCATATATATTATTATAAGGGCTTCATTATATTCCATTTTAGTGCTTTTAAATCTTGGTTCCATTTGTGATTATGTCCTCATTCATTCCTGGTTTGAACTTTGTCATTTTTTAGACTTTTCGAAAAAGTAAATTTAATGTTATTCATCTGATCTATTATAGCTATGTTTTTTACTCCATTAATTTCTACTCCTTAGTATTTATTTTCTTCTATTGGATAAAAGGTCTGTGTTTTTACCCTTTTCATTTTAATGTAAACATTTAAAGCTATAAAGTTCTCTCTAAATATTAGTTTAGCTATAACCAGAAAGTTTTGATATGTAGTATCTTATTTTTCAGTCCTAAACACTTTCCATTATAATTCTTCTTTGTCCCATGGGTTATTTAGAAGTAAGTTTTTAGACTACCAAACAGATGATGATGTTATTAAATATCCTTTGGGGTTTGATTTCTGATTTAATTACACTGTGGACTCAGAATCTGGTCTTTATAATAATGATTTATTAGGTGAACCCAGGTTTAATATATTATATCTTCCTAGAAGTGGAATGTTTTATCAATAGTCATCCTCTGTTTCTCCAGGAATTCCTTTTTCCTTAAAATCTTTCTTCTGGTATTACTGTAACATTGCCAGATCTCCTTTAGTTAGTATATACCTGGTATATTTTTCCATCATTGTTTTTCAAACTTTCAGTGCTCTTATGTTTTAGGTGGGTCTCATAAACATTTTATGGCTAGATTTTGTTTTTTCAGTCTAATATGCATTTTTATTTTTTTTATTTTTTTTAAAAAAAATGTTTTTAACCTTTATTTATTTTTGAGACAGAGAGAGACAGAGCATGAACAGGGAAGGGTCAGAGAGAGGGAGACACAGAATCTGAAATAGGCTCCAGGCTCTGAGCTGTCAGCACAGAGCCCGACGCGGGGCTTGAACTCACGGACTGAGAGATCACAACCTGAGCTGAAGTCGGACGCTTAACCGACTGAGCCACCCAGGCACCCCTAATAGGCATTTTTAAAAATTTTTTTTTTCAACGTTTATTTATTTTTGGGACAGAGAGAGACAGAGCATGAACGGGGGAGGGGCAGAGAGAGAGGGAGACACAGAATCGGAAACAGGCTCCAGGCTCTGAGCCATCAGCCCAGAGCCTGACGCGGGGCTCGAACTCCCGGACCGCGAGATCGTGACCTGGCTGAAGTCGGATGCCCAACCGACTGCGCCACCCAGGCGCCCCCTAGGCATTTTTAAATAAACAAAAGATATCACTTACACTTATTGTGATTATGGGTACTTTTACTTATTTCTACCATATTATGCTTACGCTTTTTATCTGGCTTTCTTTTTCTATTTTTTTCTTTATTTTCCTTCTTTTGGCCTACTAGAGGTTTTGGGTTTTGTTTTTAATTTCTCATTTTATTTCTTCATATACTGACTTAGAAATTCTGCACTTCATTTCTACTACATTACTTCTAAATAGGTATTCTTTACGTTTTTACAGATAACTCTAACTGAAAACAGTTTAGATGATACCAGTACTCTTATCCTTCTCCCAAATCATTAAAGGACCTTAGAATTTATAAAATCTGCTCACTCCATTCCCAGCTTATTTGCTCTTATTTGACAATATTTTAGTTTTATTTTGTTCTCTTTTAAATATTACTAATTGGGGACACCTGGGTGGCTCAGTCAGTTAAAAGTCTGACTTTTAGTTTCGGTTCAGGTCATGATCTCACAGGTTGTGACCTGAGCCCCACACGTCGGGCTCTGTGCTGACAGTGTGGAGCCTGCTTAAAATTCTCTCTCTCCTTGGGGCACCTGGGTGGCTCAGTTGGTTAAGTGTCCGACTTTGGCTCAGGTCATGATCTCACGGTCCGTGAGTTTGAGCCCTGTGTCAGGCTCTGTGCTGACGGTTCAGAGCCTGGAACCTGCTTCTGATTCTGTGTCTCCCTCTCTCTCTGATCCTCCCCTGTTCATGCTCTGTCTCTCCGTCTCAAAAATAAACGTAAAAAGAAAATTTTTTTAAAAAGATTCTTTCTCCCTCTTCCCTGCTCTCTCTCTGTCAAATTAAAAAAAAAAATGTTTTTCAACCTTTTATCCAGAATTTTTAGATGTTCTGTACTGTATGGTTTTTCTAGATATCTAGTCACTCATACTCCCAAAAATGGGAATCACATCACTGGGTTTTGCCATAGAGCACCTTTTTTCCTTCCTTCCTTCCCTCTTTCCCTCCTTCCTTCTTTCCTACCTCCTTCCTTCTTTCATTTTCCTTCACTTCCCTTCTCCTCCCTTTTTCCTTTCTTTCTTTTTTCATTCCTTCCTCCATTAGAAAGTATGCAGAGGAAGTCTGACTCCTTTAACTCACTGGAAAGTCTTCCGTTCTTAGGCAAATAGTAGGAAAAATATTATCTCGGGCAATAGCATGAGGGATCTGACCTGACTGCAACAATTTGACACCACATTCCAAACCCTGGTTTGCATTTGAAATAAGAATTGCAAATGGCTATTTCCAGCAATTCTACTTCTCATGTGTTGGTCCTTAGATGATTAAACTGGTCACTTCTAAGGAATAATTGGCCAGGGTTTAACTGAAGGTAGTGTGAAAGAACATTCTATTATTCAGTGAGTAAATTCTTAGTCTTTTGGGAGGATTTAAAGGGAAGGAAAATGGATGCAATTCTGGGAGGGGGACGGGAACAGTACCTTTTCCCAGTGGGACCAAGGTCGGGATATGGCTGAGCTTCCAGTATCTGGACAAATAGCAAAAGTTGAGCAAAGATGTGAAATGATGAAACGTCTAGAAGCTAATCAGTATGAGTTAGGAGATGGTCTCACATCTGGGGAAAATCTCATGGACCCACGCAAGAAGAAGCTTGTTTTCCTTCTTTTATTTGGAAATTCAAAGGGTGATAGTTGTGTAAAGACATCTGAGAAAACCAACCATTTACTTAAATTCTAGAATTTTAAGGTATATTATGGTGTGTATTAATCAAAATTATTTATAACCTATTTCAAGTGAGGAATTACCAACTGCTCAACAGGATGCTTACAAGGCAGAAGGAATGGGGGGATGTGTGCCACATAAATTCTATACTTTTCACGGTAGCTATTATTTTGAGTATCTACTCTGCCAGGTACTACACTAAGCACTTCACATATACTAATGCCAATCCTAAAAGAGAGAGAGAGAGAACAGAAAAGACCTTGCAAGGTGGGTAATATTTGCCACATTTTATAGAATCAGCTTAGTGTCCTTGTGGCGAGAATATTCCTGGTGAGAAGGTAAAGTCATGTATCTTGAATTTTTAAATCAGCCGATTGAACTCTTTTGCAGTTAGTTGTTTTACTAGGAAATGCAACCAAACCACAGTAGTCCCTTACAGTGAACCCTTATCTGCAGTCCCGGTCCTGCTACTCTCTGGTCCCAGAGTCCTAAAGCCAGAGCTGGCCTCAGGGACACACTGCGGCACTCAGGCACCGCTTCAAGATGAAAACTGCTGTTTGCTCCGTCCTTCCTCTCCTTGGAGTAGTGGAGCGCTCCAGATTTTTACTGAAATTGGAAGGGGCACATAAAAGCATAGAGTTGGCAAAAGAGGTCTAAGAAGACGCATTTGATGGGCCGCATTCAAGCAGCCTCTTAGTGATAAGGCAATGGTGACCCTGTGGCACTGGCCAATCGCATTGATCGCCCAGGAGACTGCAGGCTACGGTGACGTCTTCCTGTGGCTCGGCACAGGGCTGGCCTCAGGTCTGTTCTACTCTGATAGGGCCAAGTGGTCAGAGTCCAGGCGTGCATGCCAGATTCCTGGACTTGGATTCCACTCCAAATTGTGTCACCTTCGGCAAAGGATATAAATCTCTCTGTGCCTCCATTTGTTCATCTGAGAAACATGGACATGAAGGCTACTTAGCTGTCAGGACTATATTACATGAAATAGAACCTAGGGAGGAATAGCCATGCTTGGGGCAGGTCAGCCAAGCTCTGGGGAAGGAGACACTCGCCAAAGGTAACCAGAACCATGGAGCTGTGCACGATGCGCTTTGTATATCTCACATGTGCTCAGTGGAAAGAGCCAGGAAACAAATGTACAGATTTACGGTTCTGCAGGCTGGTTCTGTAGACTGGTGTCCAAAGAGCCTTCCTCTGCGTCCAGAATGGCCACCTGGACAGGAAGTCCTGATACCACGCCCTGATCCAGACACACTGCACTAGGGAAGCGAATGCTTTGAGAACCAGGGCGGGGTAGAGACCCCCTGACTGAACACAGGTTTATGATACAGGCTGCGTGGCATTTCTCCTCCCTTGCTGCTTTCTAGACCCCAGAATTTTGGGGGGGGGGGGTTTTGGTCAATATCGCAGTATATATTCTCTTTTTTCCTTTCCTTCCTCACAAAGTAGGTGAACTCCCCAGCAGCTGTACTCAGCCTATAGTCATACAATTAGAAAGCAACAGGGAAATTCCTTTCACGTTGCCTGTAAGGACCATCTATAAATATTACCGAGGGGAAGCATCTCCGTGAGGAAAAACATGAGTGATAGGCGGTAGTGAATGTTCCTGAAGAGTATTACTGGGCTGTGCCGGTTTCCTGTTACTAAGAAAGCATTCCCGTGGAAATAGCCCAGGCCCACTCTAATGTTCTGGAAAGAACTCTCTGCAGTTGTTAATAAGCACGATATTTTTAGAAGAAGAAAAAGTGAAATTCAGAGCTTCAAAGGTGTCTAGAGTTGAATGTTCTCTCAAATGACTGAACGTCCATCCCAGCCTTCCTTGCACCTGCTCATCAATGAGGTATCTGCCATTTCCCACTCCGCTCTCAGATGCCCTCAGCCCTCTCCTCCAAGAAGTTGCTTTTTTGCCAGGCAGATTCCTTGTGACTTTCCTAACTCTGACTCTGGAATGATAAATTAACACTCAGGGAAGAAAAGGACATTGTGGAGGGACATTGTGGAGTGGGGTGAGGTTAAAGAGGGGTTATCAAACAGCTAACCCACGCAAGGCAACCTGAGAAACAAAAGGGGATCCAAAGCAACATTTCCAGCTCTGTGACTTCTCCTCCTCCCTCCCCTCCTTCCCATCCTCCTTGCCGTCCTCCTGCTCCTCCTCCCCCTTCTTCTCTGAGAAATACAAGAACTTGAATTATTTTGAAATAACTGTTGGTAGCTGGACTGTGTTCACTTGACCACAACACTGCTCTGGGACAGAACCACAAGGGTCTCAGCCCTTTTAAAGTGTTACGTAATAACAAGAAAACCATGAGATGTTAAATCAGCTTCAAAACAAGTTTCTTCCCATAATCTCCTGGACAACATCCCAAGCAAAGTCTCTAACTTGGCAGGATGAGATGAATGTTGACCATTCTTATTTATGTAGAAAAGTCAGCCAGGGGAAAAGGTACTAGAAGGCTGTTTTTGGCAGGTGGAAAGCCATCAAAACAAACAAAACAAATTAAAATGTTTCTTTTGAAGCAAATGAACCATAACATACTGGTGAAAAATAGATGTACAATGGCATTTGCAACAAAACTTTCAGGATGGTGCTTGTTTGAGAAGAAATTTTGCAGGTCCTGTTGCCCTTTAAAATTGTTTTCTGCTGGGGGATGGGGGTACTTGGGTAGCTCAGACAGTTAAGCATCTGACTCTTGCTCTTGGCTCAGGTCATGATCTCATGCTTCACGGGTTTGAACCCTGAGTCAGGCTGTGCACTGACCATGCAGAGCCTGTTTGGGATTCTCTCTCCCTCTACTGCCCACTCTCTCTGTCTCTCTGTCAGAATAAATGAATAAACTTAAAAAAAATTTTTTAATAAAATAAAGTTGCTTTGTGGGTAGGATGTGAATCAAAGGAGTGTCCACACAGTTCCAAACACATGAGTAAACCAATTTAATTCAGTTACATGCTTTTGCGCACATGATGTCAATTGCCCAGACATCTGGAATCCTATATCTACTTAATTTCAGCTTTTTTAGTGAAAGCAGGTAAATGTAGCCAAATTTTATAATGAGGTGAATTTTCAGTCTCACATGTTAACCTAAACTCTTTCTTCCATAATCCATCAAGAGCATCCAGAATGATCCTAGAGAAAGGTCTTTTTTTGTTGTTAATGTTTATTTATTATTGAGAGACAGAGAGAAACAGAGCGTGAACAGGGGAGCGGCAGTGGGAGAGGGAGACACAAAATCTGAAGCAGGCTACAGGCTCTGAGCTGTCAGCACAGAGCCCGACGCAGGGCTCGAACTTACGAACCATGAGATCATGACCTGAGCCGAAGTTGGACGCTTAACCGACTGAGCCACCCAAGCGCCCCTAGAGAAAGGTCTTTTAAATAAAATCATAGAAGTAATGCTCTATGCTTATGTCACAGTTGCTCGAAGTGGTTCCAAATATACAAGATATTCTCGTGTGCTAAAACCTCTTTGTCACTGAAGACAGTGAATACAATTACAAAAAGAAAATACAAACTATAATATAATGTCAATATATTTGTAATAGAATCCAAGTCTGTGACTCTTTCCTTATAACATTATAAAATACAGTACATTCCTCAGAAAACATCACAACTTGTGTATGTAGCAAAAACACATTTTGAAAACACCAATGACAACATTGTTAAAACACCCGGAGATTATGCTTTTAATATTCTCTATTAGGGCCTCTCAGCTCCCATAATTTCCCCCAAATAGCATTATGAAGTCATGTAAGGGTAGTCAGACAGAAACAAAATTATTGAAAATATCCTCCAAAAAAATGAAAAGATGCCAAAAATCACACAAGGACTTAATAACCATAGTATTTACAATGGAAAATAATGCTCCTGCCAGAAACAGTACTCTGTTTTTATTAGCCAGGCATTTTTTTCATGTTTAATTTTATATACAGGCCTTTTGCCTGGATTTATCATTAAATTATTTTCCTGTCCACCCCCTCTAAGTTGCACTCCCCTGCTTTTATCCATACCAAATCACTTGGATTTGGCATCAAATAAAAATAAGCAATAAAAGTAAAAGCTAACTTCTATATAATGGTGATTGGGTACAGTTCTCATCACCGAAACAAGCCTAGGAGTAGACACCATTAGGTCACTTTTCACCAATGAGAGTGCTGAAGCACAGAGTGGTTAAGTAATTGTCCAAGTTTACACAGGTGCTAGGTGGCAGAGCTGAGGTTCGAACCCAGGCAGGCTGAGGGCAGAAACCATGCTTTCTCGCTTTCAGAGGAGCTGCCCAATGATTTTAGCCCCAATTCATCCATTTTGGAAGTAACAGGACCTGTTTTCCCTTTGGACAGATCTTTCCCAAGCACAATTAGATTCATGTCTTAGCATCTGTACCCAAGGCACAAAGGCAGATGCAAAAAAACAAACAAACAACAACAACAACAAAACCCACAAGAATATTGCTTCTAATCCTGAAAGATGCGAACTCCTTGAGTACGAGGAAGCTGGAGAAATTCCATCTGTCCTTAGACAAGGGGAAGAGCTAAACTCCCACCGGGGCATCTTCTCAGTGCCCGCCGTCTGACTCCCACCTATGTGCACACGGATGGGGAACCACCATGCACTGGGACTCCTGTGCTGGGGGGGTGGGGGGGTGGCTCCTCTGAAGGTCAAATGCGGGCTCTCATGACACACATGACCCTCCCTTGCAAGGGCAGGCGGGACAGGTTAGACAGTGTCCCCTGAAACACACCAGTCCCACATGCTCATCTGGATGGCTCCCCAACACCCCACTTTTCCCAGCTCTTGTTAGTTTCTCTTTGCGTAATACCTAGGAGGGAAAGATCGTGTCTTCAAAGCCCAGAGTTCAAACGAGCTTCCCAAGGGGACCCAGGCAGGAACCTGGATGTGAACAGGTGAGGAGGCCTTTGGTCAGGCAGGCCGGACCAGGTATGGGCTGCTTTGGTTCCCGCTCCCTGTAGCATCTCTCATATCCTTATCTCATCCCTCAGGCCATAGCATTTATCCATCCCTCCTGGCTACATCATGCTGTTGTGCACATGATGGATCAAACACAATTCTGGTCCCTTAAAGTGCTCCCAGCTTAGGTGAAATGAGACATAAGCTGACATTAAAATACAATGTGGTGAGCAGCATTATACTGGAGTTTTTTTTACATACCCCCAAGGGAGCAGAAAGCAATCTGTCCCTGCCGGGAAAGCCTGGGAAAACTTCCTGCAGACGGTGGCCCTCTAATTGAAGGACAAGGTCAAGATGTGACCTTCTGCTCATTCCCAAACTGCCAGCCAGAACGGAGTCTGCCTCGTTCCATAGCATCGGTGCACACTTACCCTGTTCAAGGCCCGTAATGTGCAGACAACTCACAAAAGCCGACAAGAGACCAGCCTAACCCTGGAGACACCCGTGAATTAGCAGGAAGAGGGGAACATGGCAAACAACTTCAACTGAAGCTGAAGCTCATTATTCGTTTCTGCAACCACCAGTGACTGAACACGCACTGTCTGTCCGGCAGAATAAAGGATGTGCAGGCTGGGATGCTAGGCAGACCTGAGAGCATGCTGCCTTCCCACGTTCAGGGGCATCAAGGGGACAGCTGTGACCTCAGAGGCACAACCACCTGTGCCGGCACCCTGGAAACACACTGGCTGCTGGGACAGTGGGGCCTGGCATGGACTGCAGGTGACGGGGAGGTTTCCCCGGGGAAACGGCCACTGCACAGGGAGAGGAGAGGAGGCCAAAGGGGACAATCCTCTGCAGACCAGCCCGGGGATGAACACAGAGGAGGGGAGTACCACTGGCTGGAAAGGGGGCCAGGAGGCATTCTAAGCTGCAGAGCGATGTGGTCAGGCTTCTGTGTTCCTCTTCTTTTCAGTCAGAGGAGTAGAAGAGGGGAGAGGGTGTGAAAGTGGGAAGAGATGGAGAGAAGAGACATTCAGGAGGTAAAATGAGCAGCCTCAGAAGGAGGGAGGGCAACAGGGGACCTCAGGAAGACTCCCATCATTCTTGCACTGCTGTGAATCTTGCACACTAGAGCTTCTTGGATTCTCAGATGCTCCCCTTGACAGTTCCACCAGCGAGCTGTGCAGGCTTCAGGGAGGGTTTGTAGAGGGAGCACCTTGTGGGCTGTGCATGTGTGGAAATATTTTCTCGCATTCATAGTTACACACAGATGTCCCACGGCAGAGAGAAGGCTAAAATTAGCCCAGGTTTTGTAGAGGATTTTGTTTCCAATTTTAATGCCAGGGGGTCATAGCATTTATTTTTTATGCATTTTATCCTTGGCTTCCTGTGTTTTCCTGAAGATAACTATGGTGCTTTTCCCCCTAAAATTTTCTTTTCTTTTCTAATCTACCTGATCAGCTTCTTCTAATAATCAAGGTAATACCTCGTTTCCCTTGTGCCTCCACATCTCCTCCCAGGCCACACGGTGCATTTTCTTTTTCCCTTCTTTTCCCTTCAAGTGAGTAGAACAGGGGTCTAGCTCATCATTCACAAGCAGACAAGGTACACAGTCTAGGTGTGAAATAACCAAAATGTCTGGATTGTGTGCAAGTTATCTACAGCTACGTGACAAATGTCCCCATACTCAAGGGACATCACACAATGACTATTTTGTTATGTTACCAGATTCTGTGGCTCAGGAGCACAGACAGGAACCAATGGGAATGGCCTGTCCCTGCTGAGGCTTCTCCATCCACACATCTGGCATCTGGACTGGGATGACCCAAAGGCTGAGGTCAGCAATGTCTGTCAACTGCAGCATCGGAGGCATATGGCCTCTCCGTGTGGCTTCTCACATCTGGACAGCTTTGTCCCAGAGTGAAGGTCCTGAGAACAAGCATCCCAAGAGAACCAGGTGGAAGGCTTTTGTGATCCAGCCTCAAAGGTGACACAGCCTTCCTTCGGCCACATTCTATTGGTGGGAACAGTCAAAACCCACCCACATCAAGGTGAGGGCTCAAAGACCCCCGTCTCTTAAAGGGAGAAATGTCACAGAATTGGGGGCCATATTTTAAAACTGCCACAGGAGGGCACTGGTGAGATGGCGACATTGCTCCTGAGACTGCTGTGGGCTGCCAATCCCACCCCACCCTACTGCTGTGCATCCTGCTCCCCCTGCTGGTCTCAGGCCAGGCTCAGCCCCTCCCCAGACCCAGGGTCTCAGAAGCTGGGGTCCTTTTCATGTGTGGTACAATGCAGTAAAGGTAGGAGGAGCAAAGAGCTAGCCACACCCCTCCAGGCCCACTTGGAGTTAAAGGTGCAGTAGATGTTCGGTCCCTTTCTGTGCTGAAGTGACATTTATCTGTTGTGGGGCTGCTGGACCAGCCTATCACCCACCATGATTGTCCCACTGCCCTTAGTTCTATTCTTGCAAGTCCTTACAAACCCCATGCTGCTCCCAGAGCTCTCCCCCATTCTCTTCTTACCTACAACCCTTTACTGGATGCATCTACAAGCCTCAAAATATCAGAAACCTCAGCTATTCCCCCTTCTGCCAGGTTACAGACCTACAGTCCCCAGTTTGCTTGCTTTTCTTTGTTTTCTTGACAAAATTATCCCAGAAAAAAAAAATTATCCTCTAATACTCAGAGTGGAATAGGGGTTTTCTAGCTCTCTACTTTGCTCTACAATGTTTCTGTTTTCAAAGAAAGAAAAGTGTCCTAGGAAGTTTGGGTGATTTCAGCATGCAACTGTAAAATTCTAAGTGATAGGACAAGGAAGCAGCAAAAAATGCTTAGAGAGTCTAGCTCCTAGTCAGAGTAAATGAGGCAAATAGTATCCCCTGGCATGCTAGTGTTAAGCTCAAGACTTATCAGAAAGTCAGCAACTTCTTTACGACAGAAAATGCTGGGTTCACGGTGAGTCGTCCAGCTCTGTTCTGCAGAAAGGGGCAGAGCTGGCCTGAGTGGTATCACTTTCATCTCTTGAACTGACTCAGGAGTCTTTGAGATGACTCTGGCAGGGCCCTGAGAGACATTGGTCACTAGCAACTCCCAGTGGTGCTGTGTCCCCCGGGGTGGAGGGGCTAGGAAGTGGGAACAAAAGCAGCCCCACGGCGGCCCTGGAACACACAATTTCTCAGAGAAAGTGAGTTTTCCTCTGGGTCTAGCTGAAACCAACACCATTTTCAAGGTCTGACTCAAGTCCAAGTAATTGTCCCTGGTGACCCCAGATCACAGGAATGTCACCGGTCTCTCCACTCAAATTGCACTCAGAGTTAGAGCACGTGGATAAACACCTAGTTGTGTGTGTTTCCCCAGATGTCCTTTTTCCTCACCCCATTTCTTCACGTACATGGTGAGATTCTTGAGATAAAGGATTTAATCCACTATCACCCAGAAGAATCCCCTCCCGCAAAGTGTGGAATTTCACTGAAAACTGACATGCAAAAAAAACAGTACTGCTAGGCTGCCATGTCTGAAGGACTGACTGGTTCATTGATCGAACGCCTTTGAAGGTGATGCAGCTCCCAGGGAGAACAAATCGTCCTTCCTTAACTTGCCCAGAGTCCCCACATTCAACTCATTTTTCATGCTGAATGAGATGCTCCTGCAGTGTCCAATTTATGTGATGCATGACCCTAGCTATCGATCCTTCTTTTTGTGAAGCCTCATCAAGGCTAAAATGAAATCTTCCTTCTAGCTCATTCTGGGTCATCTTTCAGAGTCTAGGAAGAATTCCTCTCATGGTTTTAGGAAGACCAAGAGTATTAAGGCATCCACTAATCCCTTAGTAATGGAATGTCACAACCAATGGAAAAAAATAGATGACGGCTTCTGGAAGTTCCATGATGAACTGCAGAGCCCCTCCATACATTTTGCAGGCTCACAATGCGCCAAATAACTCCAGCTTCAGAGGGAAAGCTCAGAGTCAGCGATGTTTACAGAAAAGGCCAGCTGTCATTTTTTTCTTTTAAAGAGAAGAACACCGATTTCCAGAGAGCTAAACCTAAGTTATTTAAAAAGGAATCATTAATCTACTCCTTGGTGACTTCTCCAGCTCACTTTCCCTGCCTATAAATTACCTATAATCTCTGTGAAATTGTTTTTAATTTCGAGGCACCTTTTCCAAATGGCCTTACCTTGGCCTCCTCTACAGACTTATGGACACCAACAGAGGGAGCTGTGCCCTCAATGACCCTTTCTGCTGTGCTCCTGGCCACACCCTCTTTCTGGGCCCCTGAAATCGAGGCCACCAATGGGTGGCCAGCTCCAGAGAGGAGAGCCCAAGCAGAGTTGACTCACCTCCATGCTTTCCACTTAGACCTGAGACCGCCCTCTCCCTGGGCCCTGCTGTGGCCCCTGACTGTAGACCCACAGGCTGCCCCGCCACATGGTGACCTGAGCAGGAGGGTTGGGCTCTCTGAACCTACTCTTTGAGCCTAGACCTGTGCCATCCCATGTTGCAACTTTAATCCATTATAAACTCTGTGATGAGTGCTACCTTAAAACTTAGCACAGGCAGTTTTATTTCTCTAAGTTCTGGGGAAACAGTCCTCTCTATGGCATAAGCCTTCCCTATGAACCTCTCCTGCTGTGCCCCCAGCAGGCCAGCCTCGGAGGCTGTCAGCTTCTGCACTCCAGCATCTGGACTGTTGATTCTCTGCTCACATCCCAACTGGCAAACACCTTCAGTCTGTGCCCATTTCCACCTTCCCCTAGACAGAAACTTCTTACTCACCATGTGTCGCCATCATTGTCACCAGGCACAGCTCTGGCACAAGAGAGTTAGAGCACTTTGCCAGAAACCCAGCAGCCGTCCAGGTGTTCTGGGTCCAAGAAGGCATGCTCACAGTGGTTCAGGAGCTTTCCAATGTGGGAAAACCCCGCTGTGGCCCAGACCTCATTTTGATTCTTCTCATTACAGGGAGATGGGAATGTCAGGACAGAAGGGCTTTGATATCACCAAAATTGGTGACAAGGAACACCTGGACATCACCTTGGGTGGCCCAGAACCAAATCAGCTTGCCTCCTCTGATGGGCAAATGGCAGATGGGGGGTGGGGGCCTGCTACCAAAGCTGAGCCTCAGCAAGGTAAGCCGACAAGTACTCCAAATGGGGTGAGGGGGCTCTGACTCCTTTTATTACTTTTACTAGGACTGAACTGATGGGTCAACAGTGGCATCCAAGCACAATTCTCGGATCAGTTGGGACTGGTTCAATAGAGAGGCCCAATCAAAACTCTCTTATCTCATTCAGGAAATGGGTTTTTTTCTATTCTTCCAGAATCATTATAAAGGGAAACATAAATAATTTCTAGGAAAAAAGAGACTTCTCCCACAGCACCTACAAACATCCACATCCCTTTCCTTTCCTCTGTTGCAGTCTGCAAAATCCATCTTCTGTGAAGAGGCCCACAGCCCCTCACTCTCCCTTGCTTAAGAACAAAAAGCATGGTCACTGCCGTTCCCCACATTTTCTTCTCATGCCAAAGAAGAAAGGTTATACAGGCACCCCACAGCTCTAAAGGGTCTCCCACAAAAATGCCAGAACATTCAGATTATACACAGGGCCAATACACACACACACGCACACAGCACACACACACACACACACACACACACACACCTCGCACTGGTATTGGAAAAATCTCTGGAATATGAAAGTCTTGAGATGAATCCTGAAAATGAATAGGTTTCCACAGACAAAAAGGAAGAACATTTGAAAAAGGGAGAACCACATGATTTTGATGTTTCATGACCTGCCTAAGGGACTGTTACCAGCTTAGGTAAGCATCGGAGGACACTGGCTGACGTTTGGCCGTGCCCGTCACTCATTGTGATCTTGCCTGTCACATACACCTCAGCCCCCCTTTCTGTAGTTGTCTGTTGGAGACCATATTAATCCTAGCTTAGCAGTATCACAGGATGCATAGGAAGAAGGATCTAGAAGCCTGTGTAAGAAGTAACTCACTAGGATAATGTTCAGTTTCTGGTATTAAAGTCAAGGTCTATGGGGCGCCTGGGTGATTCAGTTAGTTAGGCATCTGACTCTTGATTCCGACTCAGATTGTGATCTCACTGATTGTGAGTTTGAGCCCCACATTGGACTCTGTGTTGACAGCACGGAGCCTACTTGGGATTCTCCGTCTCTCCTTCTCTCTCTCTCTCTCTCTCTCTCTCTCTCTCATAAATAAATAAATAAATAAATAAATAAATAAATAAATAAATAACAAAGTCAAGGTCTAATGCTCAGAGGTGTTAGAATGTTACATTTGTTCAATAAGATTAGGGTTCAAAACATGGCAGACTGAATGCTAAACTGATTCACAAGTAATGCTTAGGACAAAAAGAATCCATGAGGAATAAAGAGAATGTGTGTTTACTGAGGGACTGCTACATGCCAGGCACACAATTTGTGAAGCTGATGCTGAATAATCTGTTTCACGGATGAGCAAACGGAGGGTCTGAGAGGGTGGTTCACCCCTGGCGAGTGGAGGAGCTTTACCTGAAAGCCAGGTCTCTGTATCTCCAAAGGGAGAGGCTTAGCAGAGAAAGAGGAGTGGAAAACATCCTCATCACTCTCTTACCAAGAGCCCCTTATAGTACAGAGGCCTCGGGAGTTTCTTACACATGTGTTTTTAACCTAGTTGGGCCTAAGTTAAGGGTCATTTTCCAGTCCCTTCCACCTATTTGCCTCCCCTCTTCCATCCTGTGACCATTTCCCCCTCAGTGAATTTTTCCTCCTCAGTTCAGTCCTTCCCAGCCTCCTTCCCCTCTGTTCCCATAAGCCTCTCTGCATCATCTTATTGTGGCACTCCTCCTGCCTTAGTAAAAGGCATCTGCTTTGTGCATTCTTTTAGGAAAAAAATTACTCACGTCTTCCAGAAATATGGAACCAACAACTAATTATTCCACATCTGCTTTATTTCAAAAGTGAGCATGGACAAGGCCAGGGTATTATCTCCAGACTATTCTAAAAAGCTCTCAGCACTCTCAGAACTCGCAAAGGATGTATGAGCAATCGTTCAGTTCATACAGTACAACCTATTTCTGTAGGACTCCCACAGACAGCCTTACTGCCGGGATTTTGAAAGATCTTAGTAAAAAAAAAATAGATTCTAACCATCAGACCAAAGGCTGAGTAAATAATTAAAATTCTATTTTTCATGTTTATTTATTTATTTTGAGAGAGAGCAAGAGAGGGAGAGGCATAGAGAGAGGGAGAGAGAGAATCCCAAGCAGTCTCCACGTTGTAGTGCAGAGCCCAATGAGGGGCTCAATCTCACGAACCGTGAGATCACCACCTGAGTCAAAATCAAGAGTCAGACACCTAACCAACTGAGCCACCAAAGTGTCCCAATAGTTAAAATCCTTATGCCAAAGAGGGTCAAAACAAAAATAATACTCAGGTACAGAAAGGGAATGGAGAATCATTTTTGAACACATATCCCTGCGAGGCTGAAGTAAGAGAAAGAAAAGGCTGAGCAAGTATCTTCTGTAGGATAGCAAAATCCACCTGTCATTGTCTCTTGCTTCCCTGCCCCACCACCATGTCAGCCTCTGTAAAGGTTAATCTCACCCGAGTTAATCAACCTAAGTCTCTCTCTCTCTTTTTTCTTTTTCAGTTAAAATGATCCCTAAATACAGTTCCCCTTGCATCTGGTTTTCAAACCACCTGCTCTCAAAACTTAAAAGCATGATGGGGTTGAATAAAACTTTAGAACTCATAACTTGGCCAACTTTGCAAATTAAAGTTGATTTCTGAGAGAGAGATTCTATACTATTCATTTGCCAAACATTGATTATTCAAATCTCTGTTTCATTCTTAGGTTTTATTTAATCCTCTTTTATTTATTGAAAAGTAAGATTAGTATGTGTTAGGAAAAACACAAATATTCCATAAGGTAAAAGAAAAAGAAAGAAAGAAAGAAAGAAAGAAAGAAAGAAAGAAAGAAAGAAAGAAAGAGGAAGGAAGGAAGGAAGGAAGGAAGGAAGGAAGGAAGGAAGGAAGGAAGGAAGGAGAGAGAAGGAGGAAGAAAAGAAAAGGGAAGGGAGATGAGGAGGGGAGGGGGGAGGGGAGAGGAGAGGAGAGGAGAGGAGAGGAGAGGAGAGGAGAGGAGAGGAGAGGAGAGAAGAGAAGAGAAGAGAAGAGAAGAGAAGAGAAGAGAAGAGAAGAGAAGAGAAGAGAAGAGAAGAAAATCTCCCTCATAAACCAGACTTTCAAACTCCTTGTAAGATGTAACCATCATCGTCAGTGTTTGTGTGCCTCCAAAAATGTCCTTGCATATTCAAATCCCTGTGTTCATTTGTGTATGTTTTCTATTCTTTCACATCAAATGAGAGCATCCAGTACCCATCTAGTTTTTACTGTAATGATACATTTCAGCACATACGGACCAATTCTTTTTCAAGACTGTGTTGTATTTTATTATAAGGAAGAATGATAACGCATTTTACCAGACCCCTACAGATCGGCATTTAAGGGCTCTCCATCTTTTGCCTTCACAGATCATACCACGCCCTTGTTTATGTAACTTTGTGCCTGTGGGATAAACTCTTAGAGGGGCAACTGTACGGTCCAAGAAAACTGTCCTTTTTCGTTAGAAGCTGCACAAGTCTTTCCAAAAACAATGCACAAATGTGCTCTCCTGCCAAAATGTAAGTATAAGAGGGCCTTTCCCCTCATCTTGCCAAACGGGCTAGTATACGGAAATTTACTTTTTGCCCGGCTGTTAGATGAACAACATGTGGCTTTGGTGGTGGTGGTAGAGGTGGTTTAGTCTTGTCTTTTTCTATGAATTGCCTGTGTGTATTCTTTGTCAATTTTTCTACTGAGTTTTGGTGTTTCGGTGATAGATTTGCAATCCCAGGCTTTATTTTAGCGACGTGTCCTTTTTCTGCTGTGTGTGGCAACTATTTTTCAAGTTTGAGATCATCTTTTAATTTCTGCCATTTTTTTCCCTTGGCAAATTTTATTTTTATTTATACGTACTCATATCCATTAGTCTTTTCCCTTATAGTTTCTAGGTCTTGTTTTGTTTTGCTTAGAAAGGCCTCACCCACTCTCTTGAGAGACATAAAAGAGACTGAAGTAAATGGTGAGATAGGCTTTTGTCTGGAAGAGGAACTCTTAGGATACGTCACATAGTAATAATTAATTTGATGCAATCACAAGAAAAAATCCAACCATTTTCCTTTTTAGAAACTTGGCAAAATTAATTTTTTTAATATCAAGACTAAATATACAAGAATAACCGGGAAAAATCAGAAAACTAAATGGGTGGGGGCAGAAGAGGCAGTGAGATTTGCCCTGCCAGATGTTGAGAGCCAGAAAACAATTTAATTCCAGGGGCGTGGATGCACAAATCAACAAAGAAATAGAACCAGACAGAATCAAGAAATGCAACCAAGAATTAATGCAAGTATTGACACTTATGAATGTAACATTTCAGTTAGAGAGGAACAATGAGTTACTGAATAAGCGTTGGCAAAAAAAATCAGCTAGACTGGGGGACAGAGGGCAGGAAGCACCTTCTACCTAACTTATTTGCAGTTTGGACAAATATTTAAACAAAAACAAAATTATAAATGTGCCAGAGGGGCGCCTGGGTGGCGCAGTCGGTTAAGCGTCCGACTTCAGCCAGGTCACGATCTCGCGGTCCGTGAGTTCGAGCCCCGCGTCAGGCTCTGGGCTGATGGCTCGGAGCCTGGAGCCTGTTTCCGATTCTGTGTCTCCCTCTCTCTCTGCCCCTCGCCCGTTCGTGCTCTGTCTCTCTCTGTCCCAAAAATAAATAAACATTGAAAAAAAAAAATTAAAAAAATAAATAAATAAATAAATGTGCCAGAAGAGAATATATTTTTATAACATTGGGATATATAAACCTTCCTAAACATGCAGAGATTTAATTAATAATAAAGAAAGGGATGCCCGAATTTGAGTATGTAAAATATAAGTAGTTCTGCAAAATCATCATAATCAAAATCAAAAGACCCTGAAAACTTGGTGAAAAATACTTATAATATACATGAAAAAGAATAGGTATCCACAGCACACAAAGAATTTTTTTCAAATAATTAAGAAAGGAAGGAGATAAAGGTAATGATAGAAATCGACATATTAGAAAGTAATAAGAAAACAGAAAAATCTAGAGCTCAGAATCAGCAAAGGTGTGAAAAATAAAAAGAAAAGAAGAAACCAAGCATATACCATTGATGGGAGCAATACTTGGAAGGAGGTTGAATTACATGATATTGCCAATATTAATTTGACTTATAAAATATCAATTTTTCAAAGATGAAAATGTACCTATTCTTCAACTCAATATACTACTTTTAGAGATTAAAGAACTATTTAACATATACAGCAGATATTCATATGAGTTTTATTGCCCATTGGATTGCTTAAAAAAATTAAGTCTGAAAATACCAGTGGCATACAGGTTGTGGGGCTCTTATACACCGCTGGAAGTGGTGGCAAGAGGTACAATTAATAAGGAAGTCACATAGCAGTGTCCAGCAAAGTTGAAGCCACGGCAATTACTCTTCTAGGTGTGTGTGTGTGTATGTGTGTGTGTGCGCGCGTGTGAGCGCGCGTGTGTGTAACACTTAAGGTGTGTACACCTTTCACTTGTTAATGATAAACATATTTAATGTCATATCCACCTCTTTATAAACATATTTAATGTCATATCCACCTCTTTATAAACATGTTTAATGTCATATCCACCTCTTTATAAACATGTGTATATATAACTTTACATAAAAACCTAAAACATGGGGTGCCTGGGTGGCTCAGTCAGAGTGCCTCTGACTCTCAATTTGGGCTCAGGTCATGATCCCAGGGTAATGGGATCAAGCCCCTCCACAGGCTCTGTGCTGGGCATGGAAACTGTTTACTATTCTCTCCCTCTCCCTCTTCCTCTACCACTCACACACTCTCTCTCTAAAATAAAATAAAATTTTTTTAAAAGCATAAAACATAAATTTTTTCCTAGCAGTTTTTGTTTTTATTTTTACTTTTTCCTCCTTTTCTCTTCTTCCTCCTGGCACTCACCTAGCCCTCCAGCCTCATCCCCTCACCCTCAGGCAGTCCATGCAAACAACCGAACTTCCACATTGCCCCCTGCTCTTATAATCACACACGATATACATTCATCTTTTGATATTTGTGTGTATTTAACTGCATACGATACCTAATATTTATGTATGGATGGTAGGTAGGACTTTTTAATGATTGCTTAATAACTTGAATGGGATCATTTTATGGGTTCTTTCTTCATTTTGATTTTCTCACTCAACAATATTAGGCAGACATTCCTCTAATTTAATTTCTTGCCCCCCCTTTTATCAGCTGTATAATACTTTATGATATGAACAGAACTTATTTAACTGTTCCCTAATTGAAAAGTATTCAGCTTATTCCCAATGTGTAGCCCCAATGAACAATGTTGTAATAAGCATCTTTGTCCAAATATTCTTATATATGGTGCTTTCATGTTATGAGACAGAACTTATTTATATCTTTAAGGCTTTCCACATTATTCTTACACAAAATGTCATGGATTATGCTACAAAGAGTCAATTTCATCCTTGTTTATTTGAAAATTTCTTGTCATATCTTTTTCAAGTGACTAACAACTTGAGTCCATAGAATTCATGGCTCACAATGTTTCTCTCTCACACTTTTATAGTTTTATAGTTTCTCATACTCTTGTATTTTCTCCCAAAATTCAGTTGGCACAGTTTGAGGCAAGAATTATATTTTCCCCTTATGAAGTAGTCATGTCCATAGAATATGTCTTGGTGAGTTATTTTTATTATTTTTCCTAAGACTTGATAAGCTCTCCTTATTTAACAATATAGGGGTTCTTGTAATTTCAAAAAAAAAAAACTTTTAAACCCTTTTTTAAAATCCTGCTTAAATATAATTTTCTGTTTAGATATATTATTTTCTCTATTCAAGTATATCAGTTAATTTGTATGGAGGAACATATCTGCCTGTCATTTGTACTTACCAAAGTATCCAGATTATTCTTTATCCTTTACATCCTGTATAATTGCTAAAATCTAACCATATTTAAGTGCCATTTCTTCATGTTTAAAGCCTTTTTTAGAGCAGGTTAGGTTTACAACAAAACTGAAAAGGATATACAAAGTTTTCCCATATACTCCCCGCCTCCACATGTACATGCTCTCCCTCATTATCAATATCCCCCATCAGAGTGGTGATGAACGTTTGCTACAATTGCTGCACCTACACTGACACATCATTATCACCCAAAGTTCATAGTTTGTCTTAGGGTTCACTCTTGGTGTTGTACAGTCTATGGGTTAACCAACGTATAATGACATATATCCATCATTACAACACCACATAGAGTATTTTCGCGGCTTTCAAAGTCCTCTGTGGTCCGCCTATTCATCCCTCCTTCATCCTACCCCTGGCAACCACTGATCTTTTTACTATCTTCATAGTTTTGCCTTTTCCACAATGCCACATACTTGGAATCATACACTATGTAGCTTTATCTGATAGGCTTCTTTCATTTAGTAATATGCATTCAATAGCCTGTATTCCTGTCTTTTCATGGCTTGATAGCTCATTTCTTTTTAGTGTTGAATCATATTCCTTTCCTGGATGTATCACAGTTTATTTATGATTCACCTACTGAAGGATATCTCGGTTGCTTCCAAGTTTTAGCAATTATAAATAAAGCCACTATAAACATTCCTGTGCAGGGGCGCCTGGGTGGCTTAGCTGGTTAAGTGTCTGACTTTGGCCCAGGTCATGATCTCAGAGTTCATGAGTTCGAGCTCCACGTTGGGCTCTATGCTAACAGCTCAGAGCCTGGAGCCTGCTTCAGATTCTGTGTCTCCCTCTCTCTCTGCCCCTCCCCTGCTCACACTCTGTCTCTCTCTCTCTCTCTCAAAAATATAAATAAATAAACAAACAAGCAAACAAACACTCATGTGTAGGTTTTTGTGTTAACATGTTTTCAACTCCTTTGGGTAAATACCAAAAAGCACAGTTGCTGGATTGTGTAGTAAGATAATGTTTAGTTTTGTAAGAAACTGCCAAACTATCTTCCAAGGTGGCTGTACCATTGTGTGTCCCAACAACGAATGAGAGTTCCTGTTGCTCCACACCCTTGCCACCATTTGGTGTTGTCAGTGACCTGGATTCTGAACATTTAAATAGGTGTGTAGTGGTATCTCATTGTTGTTTTAATGTGAATTTCCCTAACAGCATGTGATGTCATGGGCTTATTTACCATTTGTGTATCTTCTTAATGAGGTGTCTGCTAAGGTTTTTGGCCCATTTTTGATCAGATTGTTTTCTTATTAGCGAGTTTTAATAGTTCTTTGTATATTTGGGTCTTTTTATTTTTTTAATGTTTATTTTTAAGAGAGAGTGTGAGTGAGAGAGGGGCAGAAAGAGAGGGAGACACAGAATCCGAAGCAGGCTCCAGGCCCTGAGCTGTCAGCACAGAGACCAAGGTGGGGGCTTGAACTCACAAACCGTGAGATCATACCTGAGCCAAAGTCAGACACTTGACTGACTGAACCAGCCAGGTGCCCCCAAGAGTTCTTTGTGTATTTTAGATAACAGTCCTTTCTCAGATGTGTCTTTTGCAAATATTTTCTCCCATTCTGTGACTTCTCTTCTAATTCTCTTCATGTTGTTACTGTTACTGTTGTTGTTGTTTTGCAGAGCATAAGTTCTTAATTTTAATCAAGTCCAGCTTATCACTGTTTCATTGATGTCTCTTTAATGTTGTATTAAAAAGGCATCACCAAACCCAAGATCATCTAGGTTTTCTCCTATGTTATCTTCTAGGAGTTTTATAGTTTTTCGTTTTACATTTAGGTCTATGATGCATTTTGAGTCAATTTATATGAAGGATGTAATGTCTGTGCCTAGATTCATTTTTTTACACATGCATGCCCAGTTTTTCCACTATCATTTGTTGAAGAGAGTCTTTGCTCATATAATGCCTTGATTCTTTGTCAAAGATCAGATGGCTATATTTATGTGACTTTATTTCTGGGCTCTGTTCTGTTCCATTGTCTGTTCTCCTCACCAATGCACACTGTCTTGGTTACTGCAGATTTATAGTAAGTCTTTAAGTCAGTTAGTGTCAGTCCTCCAACTTTGTTCTTCTCCTTCAACATCGTTTGGCTTTTCTGAGTCTTTTGCATCTCTATATAAACTTTAGAATCCATTTGTCACTATCCATTAAAGTATCTTGCTGGTATTTGGATTGAAATTGCATTGGATCTATAAGTTAATTTGGGAAGAACTGACAACCTGACAATAGTGAGTCTTCCTATCATGAACATGGAAAATCTCTCCAATTATTTAGTTCTTCTTTGATTTCCTTCACCAGTTTTATAGTCTTCTTCATATAGATCTTGTACATAACTTTTTTAGATTTATACTAAAAATATTTCATTGGGGAGGTGTTCATGTAAATGGTATTGTGTTTTTATTTCAAATTCCACTTGTTCATTGTTACTATATAGGAAAACAATTAACTTTTGTATGTTAACTTTGCGTCCTTTGAATTTGCTATAATCACTTATTAGTTCCAGAAGTTTTCTGGTGCATTCTTTCAGATTTTCTACATAAACAATCATGTCATCGGCAAACAAAGACAGTTTTATACCTTTCTTCCTAAAATGTATACATTTACTTCCTTTTCTTGCTTACTGTAATAGCAAGGAATTCCATCCAGTACAATGTCGAAAAGTGGTGAGAGGGTACATCATAGCCTATATTAGACCTTAATGCAAAAACTTTGAGCTTCTAACCATTAAATGCAATAGCAGCTATCAATTTTTTTTTGTAGACAGTCTTCATCAAGTTAGAGAGTTCCACTCTATTGCTAGTTTACTGTGAGTTTTTAATTACAAATCAGTGTTGGACTTTGTCAGATGATTTTCCTGCATTTATTGATACGATCATGTGGGGTTTTTTTGTGTTTTTTTGTTGTTATTGATATGATGAATTGTATTAATTGATTTTCAAACGTTAAACCAGCTTGCATTCCTGGAATAAAGGCTAGTGAGTCATGGTGTATATTCTCCTTATACTTTTTTTGGATTTCATTTGTTAATATTTGTTGAGAATTTTTGCATCTATGTTCATGGGAAATATTGATCTGTAGTTTTCTTGCAATGTCTTTGCCTGATTTTAGTATCAGGGTAATGCTGGGCTCATAGAATGTCAGGAAGTATCCCCTCTGCATTAATCCTCTGAAAGAGACTGTAGACAATAGCATCATTTCTTCCTTAAATGTTTGATAGAATCACCAGTGAACCCATTTGGGCCTGGTGCTTTCTGTTTGGGAAGATTATTAAATTTTTATTTATTTTCTTTAACAGACACAGTCCTCTTCAGATCATCTATTTCTTTTGTGTGAGTTTTAGCAGGTTGTGTTCTTCAAGGAATTAGTCCATTTCATCCAGGTTATCAAATTTGTGGGCACAGAGTTGTCCATATTATCTCTTTACTATCCTTTTAACTTTTATGTGTAGTCCTATTTTTGACAACACCAAATCTAACAAAGTCATTAGTCCTGAAATGCTAGAATTGTTCTTCTTCATTTATTAATGCTCTTTCCATTTCATTCTTTTCTCTTTAGATTACAGAGCTCATGGCTATATTTCCTTGAAGTATAAGTACTAATTGTTAACATTCTTATTTAGGTAAGGTATTTTGGTATCTCTCTTATTCAGATGTTCTTTCAGAAGGATTTTATCAATATTTTTGCAAGCTGTATTCTTTAACTCTCTAGAGGAGGAGGTACAAATGTTTCCATCTTGGTTATTTTGCTTGTTTGTTGCTCTTCTGCTTAGGTTTCTTTCAGCATTCATCTCAGATCTGTTTTTGTCCCCAAAGGATCTAAATACACATCCTCAACTTTTCTCATTGTTTATTTGAAGTATTCAGAATTCCATTTTAATTCACCTACTGGCTTCTTAGCAATATCTCATTGCATTACAGTTTTAGTATTGCTCTAGAAATGGTGATATACTTCCTTAACTTTTACAGCCTACTTAGAGTTAATATTGTACACCACACATGAAAATGTAGAACCTGGTGGCCATATAGCATTTGGACAACATTTGAATCCTTCCTTTAGCACAGTGACTTGAGTGCCTGAAGTTTATGGCTTTTTTCTTTTCTTTTCTTTTTGTTGTTGTTGTTTTTTTTGTTTTTGTGTGTTTTTTTCATTTGCCAGCAGGGCCGAGGAAGAAGGAAAAGGGAAATTCTTTATCTTAGGCATTTTTCTTAAATTACAAGAGAAACAACCATTCCTTCTCATTTCTTGTTCTTCCACCCCTTTCTGGATACATACATGCAAACATGAGCTGCACACACACACACACACACACCACACACACGCTCTCGCTCTCTCCTCTCTCCTCGCTCTCGCTCTCTCCTCTCTCGCTCTCATCTACATGATACATGTATTAATGATTTTCTCTTGCTGCATATTCATGTTTTTAAAGACTATGTCACCTGGAAATTAATAAGAAAATATTTTAACCTTCACAGATTTGTAATCACTGTGATACCGAATTTGTCACCAAGAGCCAAGGTGAAGTGGAAAACAGACTATAGTATCATGTGTCATGCTTTGGGCCCCATTTTTATGACCACTAAGTACCCTCAACTCCATGGATCTTCTGGCTCTAAGAAGTGCTGTACTTAAGTATGTGAAACATCCCATCAAAATGTTTAATTCGGTCTTGTGTATCCGCAATTACCAGTAAACTGAACTTTGTTTCAGATAATTCACCAGGAGCTTTCCTGGCAGAAAATAATTGAACATGGTTCATCCTGTGCTGGAGAACAGCATCTGGGAGGGAGGAAGGGATACCAGCACTGCTCCAAGCTGGTCTGCAAGGACACAAGTCGTTTCTGGGACAAGTGCCTTCAGAGCCATGTTCCATCTAAAATTCTCAAGATGTTTGACAGCTGCAGGTTTCCAATTGTAGCAAATAAACCCTCTAGATAGGTAACAGAGACCTTAATATCTGAAAGATTTTCCCATGGGCAGGAATATTGGTCATGTTTTTTTAAACAAAAGGTGAATTTCAAACTGAAGTCAGCACCAGGCACATGAGATACTATTGGCCATCAGAACCCTCAGCTGACACTAAACTGATATCACAACATCATGTTTTCTTTTTAGGCAATTACTCATTCACTGGAGAAAGCATAATGAGCAAAACTATTTCTCTTGTGGTGACTGTTGAACTCCTAACATTTTTAGAGGCTGTCAATATTTTCACAGGTGTCCTATTTCCTCTTAAGATCCAGGTCATCAATGTGCCATTAGTCAGCTTTTCCCACTTCAATAGATTCCCTCATTCTTTTTCTCTCCCTCTCCTGCTCCTTGTAACTATATTAATAATTTTTTATAAAAGCAGTAATGCTCAAAGTAAAAAATTCAAACAATATAGAAACGTATAACACAAAATGAATAGATCTTCTGCCTTCAGCCCCTATACTCCCAGAGGTAGCCACTACAAACAGCCCTTTCTTTCCAGGACTTCCCTGCATGGGCAATCGGAGAAACATAGATCAATAGATTTATTAATAAAAGGATGGTTGAATAATAATATAGTTAATGCTTTATTTTGTACAAAAAGATCTGCTAAAACAAGCACTCCATAAGAAGAGCTTTTCTGAGTTAGCTACTGTGTACTTAAAAGAGTGTTTTACTTTAAGTATAAGTGACCGAATAGTTTTCTTTGGGTCCTGCTGTTGAGCAATTTAAGGTAAAACCATTTTTTTAAGCCCTGAATTATGTGCTTGATTGCTTATTTCTCTAAATGATATTAGAAGCTAATCCATTCCACTTCAACCTAATAAAGTGGTCAGATTTAGTGACATACTTATAGTAGCCTTTTTTATAGTCTTGTGTAAAATATACCTATATCTCAGATTGAACACTGAATGAGATGCTAAGTCAGTATGAATAGTCTGCTTTTACCTAGGAATGTTGTCAAATTTCAAATCATAAATATTCAGTTTTTACAAATGTTTCTATATATTTTATATATATATATATATATATATATATGTGTGTGTGTGTGTGTGTGTAGATTACATGTGCTATTTGCTAAAGACTGAGGGTACAGATCTACCTGGTTCAATATTAGGGAAGAATAAATAAATGCACACACCAACACCAAAAATGACTAACCAAAAAAAATTTTTTGAACATGTATTAAGTATGAAAAATTGCTGTTTCAAAAATTACGATTTTTCATACTTCATATTTGTGAGCATGTTTTCCTAGCAGGGGATGAACAGGTAGCACCCTTTTCAATATTTGCATCTTGTTCTACCATGGAAGTGTACCATCATTTTGTAAGGGATATTCCATAAGTTAGACTACTCTAGAGGTTTTAATATTAAATATTCCAATGACTGTCTTTATGTGTATCTTTGGAAGATTGAGCTAGTACATCAATAGGAAAAATGTTTATATGTCTTTATAAAATAAACTTCTTTACTGACATAAAATTTTAATAATTGTCATATATAAAGGAAGGTTCTTTTAATTTTGCTCTTTTGAAGTTTCTTCTCATTCTCAAATCACACTCTTTTTTATTTTGGTCTTCTATAAACCTGCTCTAAACTGTGACAAATTAATCTTTTTAAGAAACTATGTTGATCCATAAATTCTTCTTCTAGATCATTTAAACAATTATGTTTCATGGACAAAGCTCAAGGCTGGGACATAATAGCAGCCTCCCCTGCCCCTTTGAACTGGGCATTCTGGAGATTTCACCCCTCAGCCTGACTGGCTGACCTTTGTTGATTTTACTTGAAGCTATTATTCTAATTGACTCAGTCCTGGCTGACATCTGGATGTGTTTTATAACAGACTGTTTTCATAATTCCACAAAAAAGTTCTCAGGATTAATACTTGTTTATTTTCATCTTCCATTGGACCTTAAGTAAACTGGCTGCCAATTGTAGCAGAATTCCTTACTGGAAGCCATTTTACATAAATGAAGGAGATGGTGAATCCATTAAACCTTGGCTTTCTGTTGCTTAAAACCTCTTGCCAATTGCACATTATTCAGGGATGACTATAAAGTCAACCAATAGCAAAATAGTTAGGCACATTTGCAGGTTTGGTGAGTAGAAGCAGCCAGATGTATGATTAGGAAATGCAATTGCTTTCCGTGGTGAGCAGAGGGGCAGCAGGAAGAGGCAGAGGTACACATGGATGTGCGTGTAGACAACCAAGCACACGGGTGGTGAGATACTTTACTGAGATATTATATGTTTTATTTTCTCCATTGTATGTATTTTTTCCTCTCCCATATGAATATGTTTCCTTTACTTTGGAGATTACACTTTTAAAGATGCCTCCAGACACCTGAATTTCAAATTCGGGCATTATCCAGAGCTTTGTTTTCAAAGACCTAGGATCACTGAAGGAATTAAGTTAGATCTTCCTGGACAAAGGTATATTTATACATGTTAACACATGTTATATATGGCGTAAGGAATTGGCTCACATATCGTGGCTGCTAGGAAGTCCCAAGATCTGCAAGAGGCAAGTTAGAGATCCAGGAGAGCCACTGGTGTAGCGCCAATCTGCCCCAGCTCAAGGCAGGAGGCAGAGGAGTTCCTTCCTAGTCAGTCCTTTGTTCTCTTCAGGTCTTCAATTGATTGGGTACGGCCCACTCACTCTCAGGAGAGTAATCTGTGTTACTCAGGCTCTGGATTCAAGTGTTAAATGTCATCCAGAAACACTCTCACAGGACACACCAGACCAAATCTGGACCAAATATCTGGACACCTCATGGCCCAGGTCAAGTTGACACAAAATTATCTATCACAACAGTTATGCCCAAAAATGTTAATTGAGGGTATTATAGTTCATATTCACTTATAGGACCCCAGCTACCTAAATAAATCCATAACCAAACAAAGGAGTACCATGGAGCTATAGCAAAGCTGGCAGGAGGACACAGCAACAAGAATGTGTTCTCCCTTATTACAGGCAACACTCAGAATCCAGCATCCCATGTCAGGAATATTCCAGAATATGTCAAAACTTTGCGGTAGAGGCCCTGTCCTACACAGAAGGGAGAGCCCCCCATTCCTGGTCCTTTAAATTCATCCAATCCTGGATGGAACTTACTAGCAAGCTACAAACATAAACTGTTCTGAAGCTTTGCTTCTTCCTACTTCTCTCAACCACCCTGCTCTTGCCTTATGCCTCAGGCTCCCAAGCCCTGCTCTCTGCACTCAGGCTCTACGTTCGCATTTTCTTCCCTGCCTCAGTTTGGTGTACTCTCAGACTCACTTTTGGAGCTTAATGGACCTCAGATTCCCTTTGGATACTAGCCTATGGTGGCCCTTCCTTTGTTCTCTGTAAAAGCCTCTTTACTTCAATCCAATGGCAAGAAACCCTAGGCTGTGAGGAGGGTGGGGATTTGGGCCTAAACTAACAGGAAGTCCTATCCTGTCCTGCAGATGGACCAAGCATCTTGCCACGTAGTCTCAGACAGAAAGTCTGCTTCTAGGGGCGCCTGGGTGGCGCAGTCGGTTAAGCGCCCGACTTCAGCCAGGTCACGATCTCGCGGTCCATGAGTTCGAGCCCCGCGTCAGGCTCTGGGCTGATGGCTCAGAGCCTGGAGCCTGTTTCCGATTCTGTGTCTCCCTCTCTCTCTGCCCCTCCCCCGTTCATGCTCTGTCTCTCTCTGTCCCAAAAATAAATAAACGTTGAAAAAAAAAATTAAAAAAAAAAAAAATAAATAAAAAAAAAATAATAAAAAAAAGAAAGTCTGCTTCTAGCCAGAAAAGAAGAAGAAAAAAGAAATATAGAACAATATCCTATTGGTTCTCTTTCTCTGAAGAATCTTGACTAATACACCTGTCAATACGTTTGCACAATTATCTCCTTCGGATAAATTCATACGAGAGAGAGATTGCCAAACAAAAGCATATATACTTCCTATATTTTGACACATACCACCAAATTTTCATTCAGAAATGTGTTCACTGCTGAGGGAGCACAAGGCAAGCTGACAGGCTGCAAACACCCCCTCCCCCAGGTGGAATATGTGTGACATTCCTTGGGCACTTCTGGCTGCCCAAGAACAAAGAAAAGGGAAAAAACAAATGGTTAACTGATACAGATCACAGTCCTGCAGAAACTGAGTCTCCATCACCCCTCCATAGTAATGTGGGAAACAAAGGCAGGAGGAAATGGCAGATAGAACTAAATTTCCTTATAACCTGCAACCCATTGACAAATACTAGAGGCAGCCAAAGTAAAACAAACTCCTTACTGTCTTAATGCTTCACTAGAGGAAAAAACCACCTTAGCTTGACAATAGCAAGGCCTCCAGTATCCTGGGAGTCTTCTTAGCATATGAAAATCTCACTGGAAACTTCCCCTGGACTTTAGCTCCCCCAACCCCACAGTATATAACCAGTCGCTCCTCATGGTCCCAGGGCAGCTCTTCCTGCCCACGGGTCCTGTCCCCGAGCTTTAATAAAACCACATTTTTGCACCAAAGACGTCGTCAAGAATTCTTTCTTGATCGTCGGCTCCGGACCCCACGAACCCCACTAACATCCCTAAAAACCTCATCATTCGCTACATTCCCAAATAGTACGGTTTCTCAGTGTTGTTATTTTTAGGTCAGTTGTATCAAATTCTCATTTAAGATTTCTAAGATCTTGATTCAAGAAGCCTCCCTATCATAAGATAACAAAATTATTCTCCTGGATTTCCTCCTAATACTTTGATGGTTTTACTATTTTATACTTAATTAATCTGATAAGGATCTAAGTTTATAACTGCTGTTGTAATTTTTGTTGTTAGTATTTTACCAAATACATAGCTAGCTGTACTAACATATTTTACTGGGGTATAAACCCTTGCTACACTAATTTAAACACTACTTTTACTATTTTAGAAATATCCCTGCATATAAGCATCTGTTTCTGGATGTATGCTTCTCCCTCTCTCCCCATTGGTCCTTCTCCTCGGAGGTTAGTTCAAGGCTACTCTGATCATTGAAACATTATGATACGCTTTACTAGCCATGTGACAATTACCCTCTTCTTTTCCAGAATTTTCTTGGCTTTCCTTGCATGTTTCATTTACAGATAAACTTCAGAATCTTTTTGTTAATTTCTGAAAAAAAAAATCACATGGGATATTGACTAGGGTTATACTAAGATCGCTATTAATGGAAAGAACTGACATCTATATATACTGAATCATTCATCCTGAAGATTGTCATCTGCAGTTTTATTTTTTAAATGCTATTTTAGGGGCGCCTGGGTGGCGCAGTCGGTTAAGCGTCCGACTTCAGCCAGGTCACGATCTCGCGGTCCGTGAGTTCGAGCCCCGCGTCAGGCTCTGGGCTGATGGCTCGGAGCCTGGAGCCTGTTTCCGATTCTGTGTCTCCCTCTCTCTCTGCCCCTCCCCCGTTCATGCTCTGTCTCTCTCTGTCCCCAAAATAAATAAACGTTGAAAAAAAAAAATTTTTTTTTTAAATAATGCTATTTTTATTATGTGATGTTATCAGGCTCATGCCATATCCATTCAAGGGATATTGGCAATTTTATTTCTTTTTGCAGCAGTTTCTGGAACAGTTTCAGTAAAATAATTATCTGTTCCTTTAGTTTCAACCACATACTCTGTGTAAGTTATTATTCCCTAAATGGTCTCTAATCGCAAGTTCTGGTGCTCTACGTGACATAAAGAATTGTTTTTAAAGTATTTTGAGCTTTCAATATGTCTTCTTGCCCTTCTGTCATCTATTTCTAGTTTTGTTCTATTTGCAAACACTTTTGAACTTTCCATATGACCCATGTCTACAGTTCCGCAGCTCTGTGTGTGTGCCACACATCATCCGTGGCTCTCCTGCTGGGATCCCCATCACATATACGTGGACTTCCGTGCATCTGACCTCGTCTTCTCATCTTTGTGTTCATTATCTTTATACCTCTACAATTTTCCTTTTCCTGTGGGGAGAACTTTATGTCATGCTCTAATAGCCATATGGCAATTACCAACCAATTACCTGCTCAGCAGTTTCTGCAACACCTACTCTTCATCACTGCTTCTATGCCATTTTTTTCATTTGGCGTAACTATGTTTTTTTCATCTTAAATCCATCAATTCCTTGTCACGGAATGACCTCCTTCACAAACACACAGAACTCTTACATTTTTATTGGAAATTCAAATCCAGGTTTTCAAACAATTCCGCTTTTTCTTGGAGTCAGTCTGTCGCTCTGGTCCAAACGAAACCAGTGTGTGGTGATTTTTTCCTGCCTGATCATCCTTACAAAGGGGGGTCCACACAGCACTGGGAAAGTCTGTCTAAGACTGCTGGCTTCACGATTAAAGTCTCTCAAGCAAGATCAAAGAACTCAAAAGTCGAGATTTCTAGGCACTCCCTGTTTCCAGGTGAGTTCCAGTCGTGTGTAGAGGAAGGGATGGATCTGGAATTGGGAGATGGAGGTAATAGCGGGTTTCAGCTCAATGCTAAGTGGTTTATTTTCTATATTTCCTGGGAGTACTGACAAGGCCACCCTTGCTAGAAGCAGGCCCACCCTTGCCTCTGCATTTTATCTCACATAGACCTGTCTCCACCAAGGCAAATAGAAGTAGCCGGACAAAATGCCGAACTCTCATTTGGAACCCCTGATGTTTGGTTCCACCCTCCCCATAACGCTTGTTTTCCCTGTTGGTTTTTACTCTTGTTCCAGAGATTTTTAAGTCTTGTCTCTTTTTTTAAGGATACAAAACAAATGTTTTCTAAAACATTCTTCTCTTTCCTGTGAATGACTTTAGAGTCCTGCTCTTTCTAGCAAATCTAGTCTTCTAGATTACATGTTATTTTCCTTAAGCTGTGGAATCATTCCATGGAACCTTCCTTTTGTTTGCTCACGCAAGGAAAAACGCAAGGAAAAACCAGGCCTGGCACCTGCCAACAGACACTGGATATGAATTGCCCTGGGTCACTGCCCTATCCTTCCCCTTGAGGAGCTCAGTGGCCGCCTCCAAAGACTGTCTGGAGATCTGATAAAAAGAACCTTTAGCCCTGCTTCCACTTCAGAGCAGTCTCTCGGGTGGAGCTGATCTCAGATCTTAGTGAGGCAACGTTGTCCCCCATGGACGGGCAGTTTCTGTGGTCAGAGAGCCAGGTGCAGTCTATCAACCTTTTCAGAGTTCTGCACTGAATAAAATCTATCCATCATCATGTACCACTCACATCCTTTCTCCCTCTAGCTTTCTCTCTTTCTCTTTTGACAAATAAGAATAATACTGCTATCAGTCATGAAGTACTTGCTCTATTCAAAGCACCAATCTAAGGACTTCATACGCATTGTTCCATTTAATCCTCATGACAGCTCTACAGAGATAAGTGCCATTATTATCACCCCGATTTTATAGATGAGAAAACTGAGCTGGAGAGGTTGTGTGACTTAGCAAATTCCACACACCTTGTAACTGCTAAACATCAAATTCAATCCCAATTATCGTTTATCAACTCTTTTTAAAGGAGCTCCAAAATCAGAGACCCAGTGTGTCCCTCATGTTGCCCTTGGCCCCAATGAATCACAGGCTGGATGCTGTTGTCCTGGAATGGTTTCACAAAGGCAGGGGTGTGGTTGGCAGAGCATGCAGGGCAGGAGTGATGGCCCCGGACCTCCCCTGCTCCTATTATATTACTGTGAGATTGGGGTGGCTCCTGGATACTTTGATGAAGGTGGTCCCACTAGGAGTACCTGCTCCTTGGTGGCTGTCTTCAACGCCCTGGCTCAGAAGCGGAGTTTCAGGGATGCATTTCTCAGTCCACTTCTCTCTGTGACACAGACTTAGGTTTCCAAGGATTTTGTGTACCTTTGGGGCACCTTAATAGAGGTGAACCAGGAAGTCTCTGCAGCAGTTGACGTGATTTACATTTGTGCTTTGCCTAAATCTGCCACCCGGTCTCATACCCCCCTTGTCATCTGTTTCTTTTTTCATGTTCTCATGTTCCTTCCGGCTGTAATTGATCTGCCTTCGACTCTGCATCAATGAGCAAACTGTCATTTCACACACCATCTTGCAAGTTTTGCCGATGGATCAAACTCAGCCTGCCCCAATCTGCATTCACCCTCCCTTCCTGCAGGACTCCTCCCCACATCGCGTCACACACCCTGTGGTGACTTCATACTCCTCCCAGGTCCGCAAGCCAGAAGCCAAACTTCACGGTCTTCCTTCTCCTCAGCCAGCTAAGAGCCAATTCATGTAGCTCCAGCTCTACATTTCCACACCGACACCTGCCTTCTTCCAACTCTTCTGCCATTGGCCTGGATTAGCCTCCTGAGTGGTTTTCCTGAGTCTAGCCTCTTACATCTCTGATGTGCCCTTCGTCCGCCACTACTGACCGTCTGACAACATGCCACAACCACGCCACACTAACCCACACGTATCCCCCAAAGTTTCGCAGAGCATGGCATCCACACTCGATATTCGTGCCTCGCCCCGACCTCCATTTCTGTCTCCCACCTCACTTATCCATGATCTCTACAGCCTGGTAGTGCTCAGCTCTCATTCCTCATTTCCTAAAGGAATGCATGCCTTTATGAAAGCGGTGACCTCACTCAGGAATGCCTTTCCCCGAAATGCATCTACTTAGCAATACTTGGGCCCCAAATGTAATGCCACCTACTCAGTGGCACTTCTGGGGATCCCACCCCTACTTCTCACCTGTGACCTGTTGCCCGTGAATTCTGACTCAACTGATCCCAGCTTCTGATACAGAGCTCCACTTAGCTGTCTACATGCTCTGCTTCAAAGACTACCCTCCAGTCAGCCTTTGTGTGTCTGAGCTGGGACAGGCCACAAAACACAGCAGCCATGCAAGACTTGGACTGGACATGTTTATGAGGACACTGCAGCCACGTCCAGGAATACCCTCACCCTGCTGATTCTCACAGAAACAGTTTTAATGGAAAGAGACACATATTGAACTGACCATGAAAAGAACATCAGATCCTGCACAGCATAGTGACATAATAATTATGATATATAAATAATAATCATAGATAACAGTCATTAATAATAACAGCAACTAATTATTCAAGTGACCTCAGTTCCCCTGGTTCAGACTTTGGGTGTGAGTACTCCTCTCCAACATTAGAACTGAATTTTGCAAACTATAGAACTTACATCTGGGTTTTCTTTCAGAACTTAGAGGCCCAGAGATAGAGGGGGCTGTGGTAACTTTGAATTCCTGCTTCCTGTGAAGTGCATTTGAAGAGAAAAGTCTGGAACCAGGGAAAATGGAAGCGTGTACATCTTCTTGAAGAACTAAATGTATAAGGTGTCCGTTTAGCCTCTGAAAGGCAGACAATAAAATAGCCGGGGTATCAGTCAGCGCATGACTAAATTATGCTACAGTAACAAATAACCCCCAAATCTCAGTGGCTTAAAATAACAAAGGTTAGTATCTTGCTCCTGCTACACGCCCACCTTGGGTTGGCAAGGAGAATCTTCTCACGATCACTCAGGAATCTGGCCTGATGGAGCAGCCACTAAGTCCAAGTCCTGAGGACAAGCGCATTAGAAAGGATCTCACATCAGCAATTAAAAGCTCTGGCCTGGAGGTGAGGCATCATTTCTACTCAGAACTCATTCACCAGAAGGAATCACATGGCCCCACTCAACCACAAGGGAACCAAGAAGTATAATCCTTCTATATGTCCAGCAGGAGGGAAAAGAAGAAAATGTGGCAAACAGCATTCACAACGGCTGTGGACAGCTGTTTATGCTGATTATAGTCAGTAATATCAATTCTCAGACCAGCAAGTCCTGCAAGTACGATGGCAGCTGTTCCAACGAAGATTGTGGTGATGTTCAAGGACAGCCATAGTACTTCTGGCAGACCAGGGAAGAGATAACTGACTTTCACCTTAGAGAAGGGCTCCTTGGAGCCCCTGTATGCTTTTAACTTTTCTTTACATTTTTTTTTCTCATTTGGAAGCTAACTTTTCTACCTCGTGTTAGACTCAATCTAGAGAATTAGATATTAGTAAGGTTTGGCACTAATTTTGCAGATGGAAAAAAAAATTAAGTATGAATTATATCTTGATAAAATCACTGACAAATCATGGGCAGAAGTGAACTGATTATTTCCTCTTTTGGTGTGGAGGTCAGTGTTATTCCAGGAGTCAAGTGACCTGCACAGAGCTAGAGTGATAGATAATCATGTCAGAATTCTCCAACTGTTTTTGTTTTTTTTTTAACACTTAAATGGTGAAGCCAGATACACATCTTTAGGATCTCTTTTGTTCTAAAATGTTGTGAATATAAATTATTAAGGAAAATTAATTTTCATTGCTGTTATTGTTAAATATAATCCCATCTTCTTGGCCAGCACCTCATTCTCCCTGAGCCCTGGATGTTGGAGTTCCTCAGATTAAGTACTAGAGCCTCTTTTCTCACTTGGTTCCCTTTGCCTAGACAGGCTCCTCCTGTCGTCTGTGTGTCTACAACCCCTAGGCTGATAGCTTCAAAGGTTCAAATATATGCACCAGATGCCTTTCTTGTGTTTCCATTTGGGTTTCTCATAATCATCTCAAAATGTCCCAGAGTGATGGTCTCTCCCACCTTCAATTTGATCCTCCTTCAGTGTCACCAATCTTAGTAAGCCAGTTGCCCGTGCTCAGGACAGGAGTCATCCCAGACACTTCCTTCTTCCTTCTCATCCAGTCCAACCCTTCCATCCAATAATTATGACTATTCTACCTCTACCCACTCCCTCCCCCCTCTACTATGACCCCCCCCCACCCAGGCTGAGCCATTGTCATGAATTTCCTGGACACCTGTAATTAACCATTCCCCCACTGGTCTAGTGCTTCTACTCTTATTCCTCCCCAATCCCTTCTGGACACAGAAGGTGGAACAATTTATTAAAGAAAGAAATTGGAAAAGAGGTGCCTGGGTAGCTCAGTCAGTTGAGTGTCTAACTTCAGCTGAGGTCATGATCTCACAGTTTGTGAGTTCAAGCCCCTCGTCAGACTCTGTGCCGACAGCTCAGAGCCTGAAGCCTGCTTCAGATTTTGTGTCTCCCTCTCTCTCTGCCCCTCCCCCACTCACTCTGTCTCTCTCTCTCTTTCTCTCTCTCTCTCAAAAATAAATTTGTTTAAAAAAATTGGATCACAACACTTGCTTAAACTCTTTGGTGGCATCCTCTTTAATTCAGGATAGAGTCTAAAGTCTCATCAGTCCAATGTCATCCCCCTGCCACCCTCCTTCTTGCTCACAAGATCCAGCTGCACAGTCCTTTTAGTGCTTGAAATGTGATCCTTTCTCCTGCCTCAGCACATTTTCTCACCATGCTTAATCTGCCTGCCACATCTTTCCTCCACATCTTGGCCTGACCTGTGCCTGACTCCTCCTTCATCTACCTGATGGTCATTTCCTAGAGGCTTTCCCTGCCATTCATTCCAATATTGGTCCCTTCTAGATTGCTGCTTTTATTTCCTCACATCATTTATCATGCATTTTAATTGTGTTTTTTTTTCCACTATTAGACATTTGCTTACCCTACTAAGTTATAAGTTTAATGAAAACAAGTATGCCTATTCAGCTCATTGCTCTGCCCAGCCCTTCCTTTCTCCACAAAACTAGCAGTCTTTGGCATATAATGAGCATCAAGAAATATTTGTATACCAAATTAATAACTCTAATTACCTAACTCTTAGAATATTATAACAAAGATGTCTTCTAAAGCTCATTGATCATGTTACAAAAAAAAAGGCAAAATGACACATGCACAAAGCTATAATAGAAAAAGACTGAGCTAACCCATGCCCATAAGTCAGAAACATCTGCACAATGGAGGATTATACAGCTCTAAAAAGGAGTAAGGAAGATCTTTAGATATTGTTCCATTAAAAAACAAAGGATGAGTGCTAAAGAGTATGCTAGTCTTATCTAAGAAAGGAGACAACATAAATACTTGTATGCCTATTTTCTGCTATTTAATAAATAAAGAAAACAAAACTTAATTATTTTAGAATGTTTATCTGTGAGAGGACAAAACAGGATAGAGAGGACAGACTCAGAAGCTAGACTTCGCTGAAGGTACCTTGTTTAATAGTCTTGACTTTGGAACCTTGTTGACATGTTACATAGTTACAAAACAAAATTAAATGAAAATGGAAAAAAATCAAACAAAATGAAGGAATTGAACCCAATTCTGTATCAAAGTGGTGTTTTACCACATACAGAATTATTTTAAGTAAATTCATAACATAGCAATGAAATTTTTCACCTCTACTGCATTTATCTTATGGACAAAAAGAATACAAATAAATTTTTTTAAAGGATTCGGTAGTCTTATCTTTATTAGTAATAAGTGGTGCTGTTGATATTGTTGTTTTAAAGCTACACGTACACACACGCATGCACAGACACCCCTTGACTTATTGGGAGTCAAGAACTTTTAGTGTAAGCATGAAGAAAATCAACACAAAATCAAATAAGTTAAATAAAATCCTTATAATCTTACATTTGATTTAGAAATACGTGTGTGCACTCATATTTTTCTTTTTCAAGTAAAAAGAAATATATATTTTCTAGCTCTGTGCAAATATGTATTTCCACTGAAAATATCTAGAAGCAATGAAAACCAAGTAGTAATAATCACCTAGCATGCAGACGTTAGTATTCAGATCTCAGCAGAAAATGTATGAAATGATTCTAGACTGTCTATCTTATACCAGAAAACAAGGAAATTACCCAAGACTACTAAGGAAATGTCAAAAGGACCCAGAATTTGAAAGAATTCTCATTAGCCAAGGATGGGACAATTTAAACATCAAAAAGAACAATGCTTGCAATGAGTTGAACTGTATCAAAGAAGTTAAAATCCATGAGTGCATAATGATAGCAAAAAGTCTTCATTGGTCACATTGGAGGTTGCTAGAACAAGATCATTATTTTGAAAACTAGTAAATAAACTGAAAGAATCAAACATTTATCTGGATTTTCCTGTACAAACTATCTTTAGGGGAAACCAACCATTGATGACCAAAAATTCTTATTTATAGAATAATTCCAGCTAATAAATGCTGAAATTTATTTATGTTAGAGTCACCAGTTTTCAACCCTAATAAAATGATGAACCTGGCAATGAACATCAATAGCTTCTAGTCCCTTGGATGGAAGGTTGATGAAAAGTTTCTTATTGGATGGATCCAGTTGACATCACCTGAACCCCCTGATAAATCTTCACATCCCAAAGGGAAAGACACTAGCCTTCCACTACTCCTGGTGAGATGCAGTTGGAAAGACACAGCACCAAATGGGAAATAGTTTTGCAAAAAATCCAAATCCAATCAAGCTTCTAGATTGAATTATCAATTTATACAAACCAAGTTAGGGGAACAGTACCACATAGGGAAGTCAACAAAGCCAAAATGTGGAAAATTCTCTAAGACAAATGACTCCATTTCTTCAACAAATAAATAATAAGGGGAAAAGGAGGGGGAACTTTTGGTTGATGTATATATAATGCGTATTGTTTTTATTTCCTCTTTTTTTTAATGTGTATTTATTTTGGAGAGAGAGAGAGGGAGAGAGAGAGAGAGACAGGTTGAGACACAGTGAGTGAGGGAGGGGCAGAGAGAGAGGGAGACATGGGATCCAACAGGCTCTGCACAGGAGCCCATAGGAAGCTCAAACTCATGAATCATGAGATCATGACCTGAACTGAAGTCGGTTGCTTAACCAACTGAGTCACCCAGGTTCCTAGGAAACAATCAGGGAAATTTAAGAACTGACTGGACATTAGATGATATTAAGAAATTATTTTTCATAATTCTAGTATGATAATGACAAAATGGTTATCTTTCTTAAAATAGCCCATTTCTCTTAGAAGTACATAGGTAAGCATTTATCAGTGAAATGGTGTATCTGGATTTTCTTTCAAATAATTCAGGGGGTGAGATTTAAAGCAGAGATGGAAGGGATAGAGTACAAGTGAAACAAAATTGTACAAAAACAAAATTGTAGCTTAATGCTTAACTTCAGCTTCCCCAATCTAAATATCCACTTTCCACAGATATGAATAAATATGTTCCTAGTTTTATTAGAGAATAAAAACTGCATATGGTTTTGTGACAATTATAGTTGTAAGTTTAAAGTTAAGATATTTCCTAAATATTGTTCATGTACCCCTCACCCTAAGCACAATGGTTTGGCAAACCGATAGCCCCCTCCAACCCTAGGTCGCTTGTTGGGGAAACAACTCGGCTGCCGCCCAGATCGCCGTCCTGCTCCCCGCACACCCAGGCTAGGTGCTGCCATTTGCACAGGTTGTGGAGTCTCCTCTCCTTCCAGCCTAGTCCTGGGGGCTCAAAGCAATTTGGTCTGCACGTTCTCTTGACACCTCATGGCCTGTACTTACCAACTTAGACTGGAGATTCCCTTTAGACACCTATCCCCACTCCTTGCCCCTCCACCTCTTTACCCTCTCCTGAGAACTCCCAGCCAGGTCCTCTTCCAGAAAGTCCCCTGCCTTTACGAACTGGTTGAGACAGCCTCTCTGCCTTCTCAGAACAGGGAAAAACGTGGACTTTCCTCTCTCACTTCTAACGATGAACGTGTCATCCATTACCCATAAATCTTAGTCAATCTGAAATGGTTACAACCAGAGAGAACAGGCATCTAAAGAAGAGAGACAAGTAAAGAGGCCAAAGACACATCTACTTAGCAGCACAAGGGACCTGTGGGTGTTTAAAGGCAGTGGGAAATCAGTGGTTAAGATACTATCAGTCAGTGGCTGCCCTGTTCATGGAGGGACACAGGAGGCTGTCAATTGGGATCAGACACGTGTTGATTTGGAATCCATATCATTCTCTTACTAGATATTTCAATTTAGACAGTAACTATTACTTTCTGGGCCTCTGGCTCCTCTGTGCAAGGATCTCGGCAACCCTGCTTCACTGGATTGCCTGAAACATCATATGCAAGCCCTGCTAACTGAGCTTGCACGTGAGAGCCCTGGTGAGTTTCTTTGTGAACTCCAAAAGGGTTACTTTGGCAGCCAGAATGGATTTTTCTGGAACATGATGTGCAAACAGTTTATTCATCTTCTCATCTTGTTCCAGAAGTCATCCTTTATCTTTTTGGGTTTCTGGCCTAGCTCTCCAGCCCTGGAAGCCTTTGGCCTCGGCCCCCTTCCGAGTTCAGGGCTCTTGCATTCATTAGATTACATGGCAGCAGCATCCTCTGTCACTTATCTCGATAAGGCACCGTGGGAGGGAACGCTCTGGCGAGGAGGACTGCATATCTGAAGGAGGGAAAACAGCTAGAGGGTTCTGCAGCTCTCTACTCATCTGAAAATGATGAATGCTTTCCTGCCAAGGCCAATCAAGCTGCTAATTAATGATCTGGTAATGGCACCCACTGTCCCCTGCCCGGCTCATATGTCTTCCCTGTATGGACAGATTAAGGGCCATAAATACAATCTTGGGCTCTTGTTCACCCCATGGGTTTCTATGTTGTCTTAAGGCCTGGTGACTTAGTTAGGGTAAGTGCCAGTGGGGAAGGGTGAAGGATGAGTGTGCTTCACAAGAGTTCCCGGAGACGTCAGGGGCAGGAAGGGGAGATGTAACATTTGTGAGTAGCCATCACGGACCAGGAATGTTCAAGTTCCTTAACACTGCTTATTCCGTGAAATCTCAGACAACCCCCCAGGGGCAGATGAGATGGGAAGGATGACTCCCATTTGGAGATGAAAGAATGATGTTCAGAGAGGATAAGTAATATGTTCTAGGCCACAGAGGTAGCAAGTGATTCCTGTGAGATTTCAACACAATCAGTTTGATTCCAAAACCACCACCTGCCACCATGGGGCTGCACGCTCCCGAACAAAGCCAGTATCTGCAGAATCTAAACAAGACATCTAAACAGTTATGGGTATTTCGTGGGAGGAAGGGATGAGACCTGGGAAGAACACAAACATCACCTTTCAAGTTGTGTGGTAAGTTCATGTGTGGTCATTTTTACATTGGGCTTCATTACTGACATATGTTACAGATATATATACATTTATGTACATATACATGTATATATGTATGTGTGTGTGTGTGTGTGTGTGTATATATATATATATATATATATATATATATATATATATAAAGATCTAATGCCTAAACCAAGGTCTTCTCATTCTCAGTCAAGCCCTCCTTCCTCACCACCAGAGCACAAAGCAGCCCCACTCCTAAATGTAATACACTTTCAAACACCAACTGCACATAACTGGAAACAGCCCAGAAAACCCTGTTATACCAGCGTTCACACTGGCCTCTGTGAGTGGAAACAGAGCTCACCCTCACCTGTGAGGCAAAGGCTCCCATTCCAACCTCACAGATACATGCACTTTCTGGTACTTTCCATCTACGGCCATTCTCTCTCCTTTTTATTCCCAAAATGAGTATTTCCAGAATAAAGGAGGGAGTCAGTGCACAGTATTGTTTATGTTGAGGGGGATGAGGGAGTGGGTGGGGAATAATGGGGTGAGGAAGGAAAATCAGTCCAACAGCAGAGGTAGTGAGTCCTTCTCTGGACAGAGATGGGTGGTGATGTGGCACACTGGGGGCCCTAGCGCGCTCTGAAGCAGAAAGGCAGTGCGCCCTCCTGCATCCGAAAACGTGCCCCTACCCCAAAACTAAACTTCTCTAGCAAACATCAGCTCATAACTACAATATATGCTTGGCCTTAGCCAAAAAACTATACAATGGAGCTGCCCTGAAGCTTCCCCAGGGTCAGAGGAACTATCCAGCTGGCTAAGAATTGGAAAGCACTGCTATGAACACACATTTCTCTACAAATGCAAAGACAGCATTACAGAAGGATGCTAGGATTTAAGCAATAAATTACAGTATCTTAGGATATTTTTAAGTGGGTATAAACATCCATGAAACTGGTGCTTGGCAGAAGGGCCATGCAAGGCTTTGGCTTTGGCCTTGGCCCTTTCCAGGGCCTGCTGGGCCCCATAGTCACCCAGGGGTGACCCCTTCCGCCTTCCTCCCTCCCTGCCCAGCCTGGTGCTGAGCCCCCACCCCCACACCTCATCATTCTTGGCCCCTCTCTTCACACAGGCCAAGCCTGGCTCCCAGGCTTCTGTGGGTCCACTAGGCCCAATAGGCCTGAGGCTCCCAGATCCTGTGCAGTAAGACACCTGTCCTTTACCACCAGACTCTGCTGAATGGGATAAACCCTGACACTTTACAGAAACAAGCCCCCAGCAAGAGGAGGTCTTAGTCAAGCTGTCTTTCCTTGTCCAGCCTTGTAAGGGGCATATCAGCACAGAGAAGAAGGTTGGGGTCCGGCATCCCTCTCTGTGTTTCTCTGATCAGCCTTCTACACTCCATGCTGAGGCTAAGGAAAGCGAGATGCGAGGTACAGGAACAAGGAGTTCTGGTTATTACTTTAACCTCTTTTAGTCTGCCAAAAATTAACACAATCAGTTTCACTTTTTTTTTTTTTTTTTTAAGGTAAATCCTCCCATGAGCCTCATTGACCTGGCACATAAAAGTTTGCTCTTTGGAGAGAGAACGAGAGACAAAGCAAGAAATAGACTCTTAACTATACAGAACAAATTAGTGGTTACCAGAGGGGAGGAGGGTGGAAGGAAAGGTGAAATAGGTAATGGGAATTAAAGAGTGCACTCTTGTCTTTTGTTGTGATGTATGGAAGTGTTGAATCACTATATTGTACACCTGAAACTAATACAACACTGTATGTTCACTACCTGGAATCAAAATAAAAACTTAAACAAAATAAAATAAAATAAATTTTTAAAATGTTTTTTTAAAGTTTGTTTTTTGATTCTCTTAGGAGGTCTTCACCCCATTGCACAGGTTTATTCTAATTTCCAACATGTAATCAACTAATGACAAAAGAATCCAGAGCTGGTGGTGAATCACTACATCCACCAAATGCTGGGGGGTCTGGAGAGTTTCTCAAGTGACGCCTGAGGCTCCCTTCACATACTTTGTGTCTCAATGGTGCCAGAAAGAGATCTTGATCTATTATTTTTACATCAGGTAATTCTGAGTTGTTGTTGTTTTTTTTAATAACTCAAAATAGAAAGAATAAAAGTCTTGAATAATCATTTTATAGCAACATCACTGACAAGCCAGTGGGCAATGACCACTTCCCAGAAACTCTTATCTTATCTGCTCCAGATTACCCTTATCTGTCCCAAATTAAGGGAAGTTTCAATTTCATCAACTCAGAACAATTCGGAGAAGAAACAATGCCCTGACCTCCAGCAAAGATAATTAGAAGTTGGTCCTTCTCCTTTTCTTCTGATAACCAAGATTCTCTCCACTTTGAGTAGTACAAGGGCCACAGAGCACTCTAGAGATCCCAAACCAATCTACACTTATTGATGGGACAGAGAAAGCATCAACCACATGATGGAGAAAATCACAAATGGCCCCTATTTCTGTTCAAGCACAGATGAAGCTCCTTCTAGGTCCATACACCATTTACCAAACACCAGGGGCATCAGAATTGTTTAAGAGCAAAGTCTTCCTTCTAAGAGCTAGCAGTCCAGTGAAAAAGCAGGCACAAGATACAAGGCCCCGTAGGACATGGACAAAAAAATCATGGGCATCTATGGGCGATGACTTGTGAGGTCTAGAAAACTCTTGAGGGAAGTGAGATTAGATCCAGGCCACGCAGCACTGAGATGGTGTATTTGCAAGAAACATTTGCATGGAAATAGGCAGGAATTGTTCAAAGAATTATTGTCCAAAGAATAATCTACTATAGTAGAAACGCGAGGTGTAGAAATATTGAGATGTCTACAACCCAGGAAGAAATGTCACCCATCCCCAAGTCTCGGACATCCAGAAAGAACACCAAAATTACAAGCAACCATGATCCTTCCAGACTCCTCTTACAGCACTGTTGATCCAAAAGTACCTGCCAGCTTCACCTGACCATTTGAAAAGCAATCTCCAGGCCCTTGTCAGTGACTCAGTGAAGATATTGCAAGATGAAGTGATTCTTTCTGAAATCAGAGCACGTTATCAAAGAGGTCCAACAGTAAGTCGTAAGTTGCAATTAGTGCCCTGATCTAGACAGACTGCCTAACCAAAGATACCAGCTAGACCCTCAAGGTCTCCCACAGGTGTTTCAGAAAGGCTGCAGGTGTGGCTGTGGGGCTCTTTCACCTGAAACTGTTCTCCTAAGAGTCTTCCACCTATGAAGCAAATGTGATGAAATGATTACTGTACAGTAAGTCCCTCCTTATCCACTGGGCATAAGTTCCAAGACCCTCAGTAAATATTTGAAACCAGGGATTGCACCAAACCCTGTACATACAATGCTCTCTGGCTCAAAATATTGCCATCAATAGGAACACATCTGTTCATGTCTTCGACCCACAGATTTAATGTCTTTTCCATCTTAACTAAGTACTTATCATACACAATGGCCATAACTTTTACAGCCTGAGGTTCGACAGCAAAACCAGCACAAGTCTCTTTCCTGGACAGAGGATTCATTCTCACTATAGATCTTAGCAACCCTAGCATATAATTTTTTTTCCTTCCTTATTAAGCCAAGAACTTTTTTTTAAGTTTATGTATTTAATTTGAGAGAGACGGAGACAGTGTGAGTGGGAAAGGGTTAGAAAGACAGGAAAAGAAAGAGAGAATCCCAAGCAGAGAATCCCGCGCTGTCAGCACGGAGCCTGACGTGGGGCTCGAACTCATGGAACACTGAGATCATGACCTGAGCTGAAACTGAAAGTCAGACATTTAACCAACTGAGCCACTCAGGTGCCCCAAAACAAGAGCTGTTACCTTTTCACTTAAAGAAAGCACTTTACAGCTTCTCTGTGACACATCTGAGTTGCTAGCATTGCTACTCTTGCACTTTGGGGCCATTATTAAGTAAAACAAGGGTTACTTGAACACAAACACTGTGATACAGCAACAGTCAGTCTGATAACCAGGATGGCTACTAAAGTGACTAATAGGTACATAGCTAGTACAGCATAGATATGCTGGGCAAGGGGATAATTCGTGTTCCAGGCAGGATAAAGCAGGACGGCACATTTCATCATGCCACCTGGACTAGCACACAATTTAAAACTTATGAACTATTTCTGGAATTTTCCATTTCTCAAATCACAGTTGACCACAGGTAACTGAAACCGTAGAAAGTGAAGCCATGGATAAGAAAGGACTACTGTAATTCTTTTTTGAAAGTAAAGCAAACACATTAAAATAAGTTCTTATATAATTCATGATAAAACAGAATTGGTGAAGCATAAATTCATGCAGACATGTAATTTAAGTAGAAAATTTACCAAGTAATGAGTTCAATTTGGCTCTTATCTTATCTTATCTTATTTTCAAATAGTAGGCTATTTCTTTAGTGATTTCCAAAATGCTATCTCAGCTAAGTTTCTTTTAGTATAGTAACATTTTAATGTTGTATTCTCTATTTTAAAAAAATTTTTGAAGGTGAAGCTGTCAATACATGCATTGCTAAATGAACTGAATGTTTACAAATAATTTATATCAATAATTAGGGTGACTTGATTAGTTGGAGGAGGAACATATACTATTGCTGTATTTATGACTGTCAATGTTTGAATAACTAAATTTAATGTCTTTTTTTTAATGTGTATTTAGTTTTGAGAGAGACAGAGACAGAATGCAAGTGGGTTAGGGGCAGAGAGAGAGGGAGACACAGAATCTGAAGCAGGCTCCAGGCTCCGAGCTGTCAGCACAGAGCCCGACACGGGGCTTGAACTCACGAGCCATGAGATCATGACCTGAGCCGAAGTTGGACGCTCAACCGACGGAGTCACCCAGGCGCCCCTAAATTTAATGTCTTAAGTTATTAGATTAGATTGACTCATTTTATAAGAAGATCAAAGTATACAGCTCATCATTTTCCAAAGTGGATCTTCTATGTGGGCCTTTGATAATATTTAATGCTCCCTTAGTGTTACACTAGGACAGTTGTTCTAAATCCAATATAGGAAGTTATATACTATTTAACTACCTGGAGGAAGATGAGGATAACGTGACATTTTGTAAATATTTTCTGAATGCACAGAATGAAATATGAATAAGTCATTAGTTATGGTATATAGTAATAAAAATATTTTATTTGCATCATTTAGGACTGGGTTTGTCGGCAAGTAGCAGAAGCGAACAGTGCTGGCTTCTGTGTCTGAAGTAACGTGGCCACCACTGGCAAGGGTGTGTCATAAGGCTCCAAGCCCCGTCTGTAGTCCTGACAGATCATCCTTAGCATGAGGTTTCTGTGCCTGAGTTACAGGGTGGCCACTGCACTCCCAAGCACTGTGTCCATACACCAAGATGGAAGAAGGATGACGGAGGGTGAGGTCTAGGGCAGAGAGCCTAAGGCTGTGATCCTGTCTGATCACTAAAAAAAAAAAAAAAAAAATTGTTTTTTGCTTTAAGCTCTACCTAGTGACTTCTGTTTCTATCCAAAGAGCCAGAATCAGATCATATGTCCACCCATAGTTTCTAGGGCATCTGTAGAGTTGATTCCTTTTCAGCAGGCACTGGCATATTCTGCAGAGTTCTAGCAGTAAGAAAGTAGAGGAGAATGGATATTGAGTAAGCAATTGGCTGTTTCTGCTACAATGTCATGATTTTTATCGTTTCCGCGCTGGAACTTCAAATGGCAGGGTACAAGTTGCTACCATTCTGGAGTTCTTCCACTTCACAGAAGGATATTTCTGTGCGCCATCGAAGTTAGGCACAGCCACACGCCTGCTTGCAGCTGGTGAAGGTAAGCACAAGTGACGTGTGGCCTCCAAGCTAAAAGACCGAGAGGCAGTGCTCGACTGGCACCGTACCGTCCCTGCTGTGGGGACCAAGTTCTCGAGTGTCCCTGTGAGAAGAGCCCTCTGTGGCACTTGAGCAACAAGTACACTTCTGCTCTTTGAAGCCACTAGGATTTGGGGTTGGTTTGTCACCACAAAAAACTTCACCTGCCTTGATTGGCACAAACTAATGGCAATTTGTCCAGTACTCCCAGTTACATGTGTTTTGTTTGATTACTAAATAGGTGGGGATACATTAGAATGTAGTATACATTTCCCAAGCCAGTGGCATTTTTTTTTAACATAAAGGGTTGAAAATCAAATAATCTAGCTTTTTTTTTAATAGTTTACTTCCTAGGATGATAGTGGTTTGGATGCAGTGACTATCTGTAGGTATATCAAGAGGAGCATATACACTTTGTAGAGTTAAATTGTCTCTTTGAAGAGAATGTAGAGGGAAATTACCCCCATAAAGGTCCCTATCGATGAGGGGCAGTTATCCAAGACGGAGAGGGGGCCTCTCTTCCGTCCTAATAAGTCTTAACAAAAAAGAATTGTTTTACTGTACATTTTTTAAATGCTTATTTATTTATTTTGAGAGAGAGGGAGAGCACAAGAGGTGGAGAGAGGAAAAAGGGGAGAGAGACAGAATCCCAAGCAGACTCCGTGTCGTCAGCACAGAGCCCAATGTGGGGCTTAATCTTACACACAAACTGTAAGAACATGACCTGAGCTGAAATCAAGAGTCAGATGCTTAACCCCCTGAGTCACCCAGGCACCTCTTTTACTGTATATTTTGAAATAATGTCAGACTTAGGACAATGTTGCAACAATAGTACAAAGAATCCCCCCTCAACTTCACTCACCCCATACTCTCCTGCTTTTCTTCCTGATGACCTGGAAACTTCTCTGCCTTTCTGGCAAGTGGTCTTCCTCAACTTAATCTTGGATGTAAGGGCTCCTTAAGGCTGCCTACCCCTGTCCCCTCTTCTCCATCTACACCCTTTTCTCAGATGAATGTGTGTGCCCCCAAAGCCTGTTACCACATGCCAGGTGACTTGAGCCAGGCCACTCCTCTGATCCCTACGTTTTTGTCTGTATATTCTCTCTGATATATCTAGTAATATTCAATTGTCTACATGACATTGGCTCTTAAATGTCTCCACTGTGCCCTAAACTAAAGTCCCAAGCAGAACTTACTTTCCCCACCCTACCCGCACCTGATCCTCCCGTCTTCTGGTGTCCTACAATCCATCACGTAGCACAAGCCAGAAATCTTACAGCCTTATTTGACGCCTCTTCAAATTCATCTTTCCTATCCTGTGCCAAATATCCCTTTCCTCAGGAAGCCTTCCCTGCCTTCCCTAACAGACAAATCTCCTAGAACTATCCATTTCACCTTCACTGAATTTATCATAGTAATGATTTTATAATTTGTTTTGGCCACTTAATCAGCTTCTGTCTCCTCAATTAAACCACGAGCTCATTAAGGGAAGGACTTGGTTCTGTGTGGTATCCCCACCTCCTAACTCACTGTCTGAAATGGTCAGTGCTCAGTGGGTATTTTTGTGAATGAATATGAGAATGGGCACCTATCCAACATGTGATTTTGCTCCTGAAAGTTCTGGATTGCTATCTTCTCCTTGGTGGGTCACTTAAGGGAGGGAAGATCAGTTCATGTCCCCCGTGGGGTCTCACCCCTAAGTATTCTCAAGAGATTTCACTAAGATCAGACGGACCCAACTTCTCTAGTTCAAGACAAAACTTTTTCTTGCATTACCAATATTCCAGAAATTGAAGTCCTTAGATTTGGTAAATGACAGAGAGAACTCACCCTTGTTCAGGCTGACAGTGGGAATAGCAGAGTGTACACACACTTGGAGGGAGAACCTCCCAGGAAGAGGGCACAGAAATGCAAAGGCCCTGAGGCAGAAATCTGGTATATTGAAAACACCCTCAATGGAAGCTCAGCACCATAAGGCATATGCTTGGTCTGTGTTGTCACCACTGGACCCCCACAGCCCAGCCCAGTGCCAGCATGCCTAGAAGCACAATAAAGCCTTGTTGTTAATGTTGAATATCAAGCACTCAATGTGGTCTCTATAACAACTGGCATGACAGATTTAGGGACTGAGTCAGCTGTCTGTGACAATTATTGATCCCCTCGTGCATGTAGGAAATAGTCTAATGCTTAGTTGGGAGGAGGGGCCATTGAACCCTGACTTGTTGCAAACGTCTGGGGGAAATGACCTCTGATCCCCCACCATTCCACCTGGATCCCAGCTCCAGAGGATTTGACTAATTAGCATCTGGCAGGTGTCTGGAAAGAGCTACAGGGCAGCAGTGAGGTAACGGCCAGGCACATGCCCTACCCCCCATTCCACTGCCGAGAAATCCTCTGTTTAATTAGGATGCCAGAGGATTACTTTTTTATTTTTTTAATCCCCTTGTAAGTTCTGGCCCCATTCATGCTTATGGAAAGTTCTGTACTCTCCTTCCCGCTCCCACTGCCTCAACAACAACTGTGCTCCAGTTAAAGTTACTCTTCACTGAAGAGGGAGCTCTGTCTTCTCCAGGCCCACACTGGCTGTGGCAGGATCCAGGCTCCTCCCCAACCCGCAGCCCCTCCCACACTTTGGGCAACTGACATCTTGCACTTGGGTTGCTCTTTTGTACCAGAAGTAGTGGTTTTTAGCTCGGCTTGCTGTTTTCTCAACTTGGTAATTTTCAGGTAGTTCCAATGGGCTTTTCTGTCACTTCTCTGGTTCCTGCACTGTAAGGTGGGCAGCGATTTAGATACTTCAAATGGTCCATGTGGTCCAGACATGTATAGTCCTGGGGGTAACTGACTCTATCAATTGTGAATAAAAACTTATGCTCATAAAACTGTACAACCCAGAGAGTTAACCCTAATGTAAACCATGGACTTCAGTTAATAATAACATATCACTATTGGTTCATCAATGATAAGAAACATACCACACTAATACAAATATGTGAGAACTCTATATATTATTTGCTTAATTTTTTATAAATCTAAAACTGTTCTAAAAAATAGTTGATTAAAAAATAATATGGGTGGGGGTAGTAGACGAGGGAACAGATGAAACAAGATTAGCCGATAACTGGTCATTTTTGAAGCTGGGTAATGGGTCCACAGATGGGGGTTCAATATATTATTCTATGTCTACAATAAAAGCTTTGTTAATCTTACACTATTTCAATAATGTGTGTTTTCTCATTATAAAAATAATTCATGCACATTGTACACATTTGAAGGATACTGGAAAGTACCTATCATGGAGTCATTCAAAATAGGAATGCAGGCACCATAACATTTTGGCATGATCATTTATACAAATAACAAAACCAGGATCATACTGAATAAAATGTTTGGATCCTACGTTTTTTTTAAAACTTAGTGTTGTACAATGAACAACTTCCCACGTCTTAAAATAGCTCAGAAAGTATGCTTTTTAAAGAGTTGCAATAAGATCTCATGGTGTAGCTATACTATAAAGTCTAGAAATTAAATACTCACCTGAATGGCCCTCATCCCATCTGGTGGAGATTGCCAGAGGTGTGAGATCTGCTACGCACACTGAGTCCTGTGACAGAGAAGCCTGACAGTGGCCAGAGAGCCATTTGGTCTCAGTCCCCAGCTGGTGGTGAATTTCTCACACTTTAAGTTGTAAATGCACCTCGATGCTATTTAATACAGTGGAGGAGGCACTTTTTTTCTTCAGAATGTATACCATCTCAAGTGGGTTTGCTATTTACAAAATGAAAGGGGGCCAGGATTTGAGTGTTGGAAGCCTTGGTGTGCGTGCAATTGCTCTCCTCGGACCAACGAGCCAGCACTCTCTGGGGGTGCCTAAGGACAAAGGCAATTCCTGGCACACACTGAAACACTGACCCCTCCCTCCTGCTCAAGAAAGCACATCAGAGGGAGAATGGTACTATAACAACAACATTCACTTAGTAACTGTAGCAAATCCTCCAAAGCAACCTTGCCCCTGACTGTGATCCTGCACCACATAGAGAGGTGGCCCATTGGCTCCAGATGGGCCCTGTCAGCCCACAACCGGACCTAGTGATAGGTCTCAGTTAACCACCCACCTCTTGGCTTAGAGAATCAAGGTTAAAACAGGATTGCAAGGGGCCAAACAGCCATGTAGATAGCACACACTCTGGCATATTTGACCACAGATCATACAATTCATGAGACTTCTCGATCAGATCTGGATGAAGCAGTTTCTTCCTGAAGGAGCCAGTGCTCCCTGAGGCTGAACGGATACAGGCGCCAGCCCACCCAACTTTGCTAAAGGTATTTTCTTCCACATAGCTGGAGAAAAAAGAGGGCTTAAAACTTTAAATATGAGATGTGTTTTCTAAAATCCAAAACTCCTGCCAATGTATCAGGACCTTTATCTTGGCCAGTTTATGTAATCAGACAACAATAATCTGCCTTGTGATATAAACACTGAGAAGTCACATCAGTACTTGGGAAGGCCTGACACCGTCAGAAAAACCTACTGGACCTGAGGACCTGAACGACCTGGGAGGCCTCAGCTTTCACTTCAGCTCCCGTGGAACCTGGGAAAATTTCCAGGTCAACTCATCCAGGAAAGATTCATCTATCAATTGAATTCCTGAGAATCGTTGGCTCTTGAGGAACCTAGCCCAAATTGCAAATTGGCCTCATGTGAAGAGTTCGTGGACACCCCTGAGGACCACAGAACCTGAGCAGTAGATGAGTCAGCCAGAGATTCAAGTTGCCATCAGTCCAGAGGGCCTGAGGGGAGACTCATTACAAAGGATACGCAGTTCTCCAGCTTTGGAGAGAAGAGAAAATGCCTTTACCAGGAGAAATAGCAACTCCTGGTCCAGAGAAAACAGAGAGAGAAGCCAATGGAAGTCCTCATGCTATGGCCGTGGATGTGACATGAAGACAAAGCATTTCTCAGGGCCTCATCTTCTCAGTCAGCACCCTGCACGCCTTGGCATGCAGAAAAAGAGCATCTCATCAACAGCCATCTCACCACACTTTTAACAAACAGGCCTCGGGGCACCTGGGTGGCTCAGTCGGTTGGGCTGCCGACTCCGGCTCAGGTCATGATCTCGCGGTTCGTGAGTTCAAGCCTCGCATCCGGATCTGTGCTGACAGCTCGGAGCCTGGAGCCTGCTTCGGATTCTGTGTCTCCCTCTCTCTCTGCCCCTCCCCTGCCTGCACTCTGTGTCTCTCTCTGTCTCAAAGGTAAATAAACATTAAAAAATTTAAGGGGGCGCCTGGGTGGCGCAGCCGGTTAAGCGTCCGACTTCAGCCAGGTCACGATCTCGCGGTCCGGGAGTTCGAGCCCCGCGTCAGGCTCTGGGCTGATGGCTCAGAGCCTGGAGCCTGTTTCCGATTCTGTGTCTCCCTCTCTCTCTGCCCCTCCCCCGTTCATGCTCTGTCTCTCTCTGTCCCAAAAATAAATAAACGTTGAAAAAAAAATTTAAAAAAAAAAAAAAATTTAAGAAAGAGGGGCGCCTGGGTGGCGCAGTCGGTTGAGCGTCTGACTTCAGCCAGGTCACGATCTCTCGGTCCGTGAGTTCGAGCCCCGCGTCGGGCTCTGGGCTGATGGCTCAGAGCCTGGAGCCTGTTTCCGATTCTGTGTCTCCCTCTCTCTCTGCCCCTCGCCCGTTCATGCTCTGTCTCTCTCTGTCCCAAAAATAAATAAACGTTGAAAAAAAAAATTAAAAAAAAAAATTTAAGAAAGAAAGAAAGAAAGAAAGAAAGAAAGAAAGAAAGAAAGAAAGAGAAAGAAAGAGGCCTCATCCTTAACGCTGCAATTTGGGCAGGTCTGTTTTATCCCTGAGCATCCCAGATCTTCTTGGCACTGAGGACCGTGGCAGTAACCCCAGCCCCAGCCAGCATTTCCGTGGGCCCAATGGGGTGAGGAGGAGACTCAAAATTGTTACCTGCCCCAAAAGCAAATCAGTAGAAAACTTAAAATAAACGTGATAGAGACAGAGGCTCAGGGAAACACAATGCCTGGCTACGGATGCTCCACAGCGCAGCTTCCCAAGGAATGTCTGGCCCTCACATCAGGTGGGGTAACAGGATGACATTTCCCCACCCCCCATGCCTGGGGCCGTGCCTGCTGGAGATTCTAGTATTCAGAGTGTTCCTCTCTTCAAGAAGAGATGGCCAGGATTCCAGAGGGTACTGTGACTTGGCCAGCCATCACCACCGGCCAGAAAACCACCAGTGTTCCAAGGGTGTTCTTTAAAGCAAGGGGTTTGAGAAAGGCATGATGAGACAATGAGAAGTGTAGAGGAGGAGACAGCCCAAATGACCACAGTAAAAACACTACAAAATATATCATGTAAAGAGGAAATAATTTAGAAGATACAAAGAAAGTAAAAACATAAATAAAACTAAGGAATTAAATGTAAACAGGCCATGATGCTGAGTGACTTAGAGAAAATGGTATTTAAAAAATCACAAGGATAAAAGATTAAGCTCTGAAGATTACTTATAAGAAAAACTTAAGAGCAAAATAAGGTAAAAGAATTAGAATAGACAAAAGAGCAGTTCAAAACCAACAAACCAAATTGATGAAATGAATGAAATTTTCATTCAAGTGAAAACGAAAAAATATTTTTTTTAATGTTCACAATAGCCGACTAGTTAAACAAATCATGGTAGATTATATGGTACAATATTAAGACACCTCTGAACATTGTTTTAGAAAAACAAGCAATGAGGGGCACCTGGGTGGCTCAATCAGTTGAGCATCCGACTTGACTTCAGCTCAGGTCATGATCCCAGGGTTGTGAGAGCAAGTCCCACATTGGGCTCTGCCCTAAACGTGGAGCTTGCTTAAGATTCTCTCTCTCACTCTTAAAGGCAGAGAACAAACTGGAGGTTGCTACAGGGGAGGTGGTGGGGGCATGGGCTAAATGGGTGATGGGCATTAAGGAGGGCACTTGTTGGGTAAGCACCGCGGGGGGAGGGTCTAGGTATGTGATGAATCACTGGGTTCTACTCCTGACACCAATACTACACTGTATGTTAACTAACTTGATTTAAAGAAATAAATTTAAAAATTAAAAAAAAAAGAAAATTAGATAAGATTTTTTTCACAGCTTTTTCCTTTTAATGAATCATATTAAATCCTAAAATAGCCAAAGTATTTTGCTTTCTAAGGCTAAATAGTTGAGGTGCAAGATTTTCCTTAAAAGGGGAAAGAACCCAAAAATATAAATTAATAAATTCTAAAAATATGTAGTGAGAAAAGAAAGAACTTTGTATATATAACCTAAAGAGATAGAAGTGATACGTATGTTTTATCTTAAGAATAGCTATTCAACTGCTAGGAATTTACCCAGGGGATACAGGATGCTGACGCATAGGGGCATTGTACCCCAATGTTTATAGCAGCACTTTCAACAATAGCCAAATTATGGAAAGAGCCTAAACGTCCATCAACTGACGAATGGATAAAGAAATTGTGGTTTATATACACAATGGAGTACTATGTGGCAATGAGAAAGAATGAAATATGGCCCTTTGTAGCAACATGGATGGAACTGGAGAGTGTTGTGAAATAAGCCATACAGAGAAAGACAGATACCATATGTTTTCACTCTTATGCGGATCCTGAGAAACTTAACAGGAACCCATGGGGAGGGGAAGGAAAAAAAAAAAAAAGAGAGAGAGGTTAGAGTGGGAGAGAGCCAAAGCATAAGAGATTCTTAAAAACTGAGAACAAACTGAGGGTTGATGGGGGGTGGGAGGGAGGGGAGGGTGGGTGATGGGTATTGAGGAGGGCACCTTTTGGGATAAGCACTGGGTGTTGTATGGAAACCAATTTGACAATAAATTCCATATATTGAAAAAAATAAATAAATAGATAAATAAATAAATAAAAAAGAATAGCTATTCAGGAGGCACCTGGGTGGCTTAGTTGGTTAAGCATCCGACTTTGGCTCAGGTCATGATCTCACAGTTCATAAGTTCAAGCCCCACATCAGGCTCTCTGTTGGCAGTGCAGAGCCTGCTTTGAATCCTCTGTCTCCCTCTCTCTCTGCCCTCCCCCACTTGTACTCTCTCTCCCTCTCTCAAAAATAAATAAATGTAAAAAAGATTTTTTTAAGTTATTCTGTTAGAGATATTTAATTTTTACTCGAAGAGATTCTATGGAAGGAAGAACATCTTCAAGTAATTCTTAACTGAATAAGAGGATGCAATGCCCATTCATTCACTAAAAGACATTCATTCCACATTTTAATTCTCACCAAACACTCACCCAGTTACTGGGGATATAACAAACCAGATAAAAATCTTCTCTTAAGGGTTTCATTCTGGTTGGGGGGAAATACACAATGAACAAAATGGAACATATGTCCAATCGTGGTAAGGAGTTTAGAGAAAAACAGAGAAGAAGAAGGTACAGTTGCTGCATTTTTACAAAGAGTGATGATGGACGAATCCCAAAGAACATGACTTTAGGACAAAGACCTGAGGTGGGCAGGGCACTATCTGTGGACACCTGATAGAAAGCACCCAGGTCAAGGGAACACTCGTGTGAAGGCACTGAGGTGGTGAACAGCAAGGAGGTCTGTGTGCTGGACAGAGTAAGGGAGAATGGAGCAGGAAATGAGGGCGCAGGGCGACTTTACCTGTGACTGTGAGAAGGGTCAGCAGAGGGCCATCAACTGAGAAGAACATAAACAGAGGGTAACGACTGGCCCAGGATTGTGCACTGTCAAATGCACTTGTGTCAATAAGGGCTCACTCTCACAAGGTTCCTCATGAGGTACTTATAAAACATGTGGTTTAGGCTTCAACTATGACTTTAGCTAAGGGAGATGCAAAGAATAGAGAGCTTATAAGCATTTATTTCCAGGAAATAAATTAGTCATTCAAAGGAAAACCGATTTGGTGGCACCTGGGTGGCTCAGTCGGTTCAGCATCCGACATTGGCTCGGATCATGATCTCATGGTTTGTGGGTTCAAGCCCCACATCAGGCTCTCTGCTGTCAGTGCTGAGCCTACTTTGGATTCTCTGTCTCCTTCTCTTTCTGCCCCTCCCCTGCTCATGCTCTCTCTCTCAAAAATAAATAAAACATTCAAAGTAAAACTGATTTCAAACTACATAATTTGAAACAAAACATGCTAAAATAACTTGGACAAAGATACAGAAATTATAAATGGGTAGCTTACAAAAGCCATAAGGTCAGGAGTGCCTGGGTGGCTCAGTTGATTAAGCGTCCAACTTCGGCTCAGGTCATGATCTCGTGGTCCTTGAGTTCAAGCCCCACATCAGGCTCTGTGCTGACAACTCAGAGCCTGGAGCCTGATTCAGATTCTGTGTCTCCCAATCTCTCTGCCTCTTCCCCACTTGTTCTCTCTTTCTCTCAAAAATAATAAACGTTAAAAAAAAATTTTTTTTAAAGTCATAAGGTCAATTAAGTGGAAATGCTAGAAAGCAAGTAGGGCATTCAAAACCTTAAGATCTGGGATGTTGTAAAGGTGATGCTTCTGTCAGGTGAAATCCAGGACTCACTGAGTAAAAGACAGCAGGTCTTTCAAGCCGGCCGTCACCGTGAACGTTTCCTCAAATGGACTGTGGACATCTACAGTGGCCTCACAGCAGCCAGAGCAAAACAGGGAAAAATGAGCTGCTAGAGCAATTCTTTGACCAGAAGCTTCAAAAAGAAACCAGAGCTGTGTTGTCCTCAGGCCTAGGTACACAGAGTATAGCCAGGTAGGGAGGATTAGGGTGGCAGTGAACCACAGAGCTTGGGAACCATGCTGAGGCCACGAAGGTGGCTGTTAACTTGACGGAGCATCTTTATCCAAAGATGTGTCACTGTTTCTCCTTCTCAGCACACATCATTGCCACATCTTCCTGCTAGGCCCAGAGTGACAGAGAGCTCACCAACAAGCACAGGGACACACTGACCTCTAGACCTTCAGGCCCGGTGGCTTCCTCACTGCAGCCACACCCAGTGATCGACTCCACAGAGGGAAACCTCTCCAGCCCCAGGAGAACCCAGGGGCCAATGCTCATTCTCTAGAATATAACAGAGCTGGGGGAAGAAGGCCTTCCCTGCCAGCATCATCACCTGACATCCAGGGGGGGATTCCTCTGGCCAGTCCATTCAGTGGAGTAGAACTGGACAGACCCAGTCCAGTTATGGAGAATCTCCATAATCTGAATGGAATGGAGCTCTCTCAAGAGGGAGCTAGGGAAATTAGAGGGGCCCGGACTGGAAAAACCTGTGCAATCATTTCAGGTTTTTGTCTCCATCATCATTATCGGTGAAGAACTTGTCAGGTCTAAGAAATGAGAATTTTTGGAATTACAGATTCAATCATGGATGAAACCCTTTATAAGGAAAGAGCTAACCTGCCAAATCCTCCCAGGACAAACCATCAGCTCAGCTATAGTCTCCCCAGTTTCTAAGAACTATTTGAGGAAAAGTCCCTCCTTGTGTTCATAGAGTCAACCAACACTGTCTTTCCAGGGGCTTGGACCATTTTGTAATTAGGTTACTAGTGGACCAAGTCTAATTATGTACAGAAACAGATGCTTCTTGCCTGGGCAGGAAGTGAGGCTGTAACTGCACAGCGTCATGGATGTTCACACCCACAGCCCACTGGCAGGGCTGCTACCTGTTGGGTCAATGCCACACAGCTCAGAATTTATGGTGAAACAGGTACTTGATGCTTTTCCTGAGGAGCTCAAAGCTGGAACTTACAGATTAATCCAGTTTCATTAGGCAGTCTCTAGAGCTAGGCTCACAATCGTAAGCTCCCTGTCTCAGGACTGCTGATGCCCTTTACAGTTGCCTAGCACTTTGCCATTTACAAAGAACTTCTGCATTAATTATTCCCTTTGAGACCAGACCAACAATGTGAGGTTGTTAAGTAACAAATGCCTCAGGGGAGTTAAGTGGCTTGCCAAAAGCCGTGAGTGTGAGAAGCGGTAGCCCCTGAACTTCTGACCCCCGGTGGTCTGACTCCAGGGAGGAGCCCTGTCCACCAGACCACCCTGCCATTCATGACCTCACTCTGCCAACATCAACCACCAGTGCCCAGATGTGTGCAAATGCCCTTCTTAAAGAATCTACACTGATTGGTCAGAGCCTATGTATCTTTTAAAACGGCAAATATCCTCTGATTCAGATTTCCTCCTACCTCCCAATGATGAGCTAGTCCCATCCTCTCCTCTCCTCTGTGCTACATCTGTACTTTAAATGTTCCTCTATTGTTTCTTATTAATTTGTATTATAATTGACCTATTTACATGTCAAGCTATAGCCTGTGAAGTCCTTAAAACAGTAAATGCTTCTGAGGCAGGTGGAGGGAGCAGAGTTCCTGAACACATGGTTTTCGAAGCCAGATCGCTTAGGATGGAATCCTAAGTGCACCCCTTAGTAGTACGTATGAGAAAATTATTTAAACTTTGTGTCTTCACTTTCTCATCTGTAAAATGGGGACAATGACAAAATTGGCAACTTCAAAGGGTTATTGTGAGGATGAAAGCAGTTACTCCATATAAATCACGAGAATAATTAATAAACATTATGAAACAACCCAATGTGAATTCATAAGGAAATTGGTAAATTAAATGCAGTATATGCATACAAGGGAAAAACGGTCTCCAGCTATTGAGAAAGGAAACACACCTAGACACACCACCCCTGTATTCGGTATCATCACCGTCATCATCACCATCATCATCACCATCACCATCATCATCATCATCATCACCATCATCATCACCATCATCACCATCATCATCATCTTCACATCCTGGCTCCTATCAAGCCTGTCACATAGGAGGTGCTCCATAAGATTCTGTCAAGTGAATGAACAAATAAATGTGCCGATAAAACGGTGATTTGAGTGAAAAGAGAAGTGCTGCCTGCTCTCGTTTGGGGCAGTCACAGTTGCCTGGAGCACATCTAAAACTGCTAGCATCACTGCTTTCTTCAACAAAAGAATGCACAGGAAAGTCAAGGAACTGAATTTGAGGTTCCTAAATTAATTTACCCAGAAGAAAATCACAGGCCTCCAGGGCAAAAAAAAAAAAAATCATGCTCACTTACTTATTAATAAAATTTTATGAAAACGAAGAAACTTTGTTTCAGTTAAGGCTAAGTTGCTTGGCTTGAACTGCGGGGAGCCTATCAGAAACCCCAAAGACATGGATATTGAGTGGAACAGCCTGAAAAGAAATCCAACACACCCTTCTCTCTTTTGAGAATGTTTGATTTGGAACACACTAGACAGGTAACCACCACAGAAACAAAGAGGATTTCACAACAAAACTCTCTGGAGTGAGTGAGTGAGTGTGTGTGTGTGTGTGTGTGTGTGTGTGTGTGTTGAGCCATGAAGGCAAAAGGTAGCAGATTCAAGGAACTTGTACAAGAAAATGAAATGTTTACTTTGATGAGCTGTAACTTATAAAAGAAAAGTTGGGTCTTTCCTATCCAAAAGAATGGATATCAAACATAAGACAGCTTTTGCAAAGATTGGAAAAGGTCAGAATTTAAGTTAATTAAAGTACCTAACATTTGTTTACCATATTCCATTTATAAAACCTTTACATGTTATTTAAATTCTAAAAGATTAAAGATACTTTTTATAAATAAATACCACAACAACTCTCACATATGAGTTCAAGAGGAAAGCAGAATTTTTATTGCAGTCTTTTCTGTTATAGTGAAAAATGTTAAATAACTGAAATGCAAATGGATGGGTAAGTTGGTAAATGAAATGTGGTATATTGATACATTGGGAAAATATTATACAGAAATCACAAGAAATTATATACACACATATGTGTATGTGTGTATTAACATGGATATATGTCAAAAACCATGAAAGTATAAAAAAAGAAATGCATAATGACATAGTGTTGTTTATGGTGTAACACTTTTGTTTTTAAGAAGAAAAAAAAAAGCCATGAACTTCCAATAATATGACTGACCACAGAAGCAGAGTAGTTTTTTTTTAATCTTCTAAACTTTTTCTTAATACTAAACAGACCAAACATAAAAGTAGGAAAAAGAAACTCATAAGTAACATCTTCAGTAACACTAGGCTATGGAATCCTCTGTAAACCTGAATAAGGGAGGTGAATGAAAAGGACTGCAGAAGACCAGGTTTTGAGATCAAGCTAGGGAAATAAGAGGAAGGCCTCACTAGCCTACAAGTGATGGAAACCAAAGCCAAAAACAAAAAACAAGCAAATGAAAACACAGATAAATTCATCCAAGTCTTTTAAAACATGTAAGAGGATTCTAAAAAAACAGCCACAATGGCAGTTGTATATCTGCTTAGGATGTTGTGAATCATCCTAAAAGCCCTCTCTCCTTATAAATAAAGCAACATAGGATCACAAAACCAAAAGCCCACAGGTAATATCTACCAACACGTCGAGATGACAACACATCTGCATGAATCTCAAATGAAGAGGAGGCAAGAACAGTCCCCTTACAGCCCCAAGACTTGCATCACACAACGAGACTTCAGATAACACTGATAATCAATGAATTAAAAACTGTCCAGAGAGAGGAGCCAAGATGGCAGAACAGCATGGGAGTTTTTTTTCTGTCTCGTGTCCATGAAATACAGCCAGACCAACACTAAACCATCCTGCACACCTAGAAAACTGATCTGAGGATTAACACAACAATCCGCACAACCTGAACCACAGAACTCAGCAGGTGCGCGGTGCGGAGAGGTGAACTGGGGCAGAGAGAAGCCGCAGGGAGCTGTTTTTGAGACCAGAGAGAGGACGGAGATGGGGGGAATACGGGAAAAGCAACCCCAACAAAAGCAGCTGGAGAGAGAGTGAAAAAGTGGAAACAGCCGCAGGGACTGAACTAAAAAGGGAGAAAGGAGAAAGGAGAGAGTTTAAATTCCATTAAGACTCTATAAACAGGGGGAGCGCAGAGTCTGAAACGCCGCAGCTCATACCTGGCAGTGCTCTGGTGGGAAGGGCGAATCCCCAGGAGCAGAGTGAGGTCCGGGGGTCTTCGGGCCACACAGGGAGAGGCAGTTCCCCTGCTGGGAGGACATTCGGTAGAGGCTGTGTGGCCCCCGGTCCCAGAGGACCCTGGAGAACAACCGCATTCGCTGGTGCTGGAAGAAGATCGCTGGGGGGGTGAAGCCAGATGTGTGTTGAGATTTTCCATAATCCCTGAAGCGCTGCTGCCACACGATCGCGTGCACTTTTTCTGGGGTGGGCTGGTGCCCAGCCGCAGTCTCTGGGTATCCACAGCAGCATGGTCCCCAAAACGTGCCTGGGGGTGGCCGGCACCCGGCCATTGCTCCCGGCCACTGCTCGGTGAGACCCTCCCGCAGAGGGGCAAAACGGGTCAGAGCCGCAGTTCCTCAGAAGTGAGGAGTCGGGAAATACAGTCATATCTGAGATAAAACTCAGGAGGGAAGTGTCGGCTGGCTCCCTGACGGCTTGGTCACGGCGGTGTAAAAGCAGGGAGCAGACGGAAGCCCGGAGATAAAGGACGCGTGGGCAATTGCTGGTGGGGAGAACAGAGTTTATACTAGAGACTCGTTGCCGGATGACGCCATTTCCAACACTCACGCGCTTGCGCACACGCACCTACAAGCACCAAAACAATCCACCCCGGTTAAGCTAAGCAGCGCCATCTAGTGGAGAATGGAGCCATTACACTAAGCCCCGCCCAACTGGGCCAACCTCACCGCTCAGGAACACCACAAGTCTCTCCCGCCTGCTTAGTTTATGGACTATAAAGTGGTTCATAGTTTGAATTCTAGGGGAAAACAATGCAATTTCAATTGTATTTCAGTCTGTTCACTAGTCCATCTATTCAGTGTTCCTTTTTTCTTTTGTTTCTTTTCTTTTTCTTGAATAGAGAAAGAGGAAAAATTTATTTTTGTTTTCAATTTTTATTAAAAATATTTTTCTTTAATTTTTCCACTATATTTTTTTACTTTTTTGTAAATTTTTCAAGTTCTATTTTACTTCCATCATTTCATTTTATTCTATTTGCTCATTTTATCAAATTTTCAAAGTTTTCCTCCCCCCTCCCTTTTTCTCTAATCTATCAAGCTCCTTTCAACAACCAGACCAAAACATACCTAGGATCTAACATCATTTATTTGATTGTGTGTGTGTGTGTGTGTGTGTGTTGCGTTTAATTTTTTAATTTTAATTTTTTTACCTTATTAGTTCCTTTTCTTCCTTCAAAATGATGAAACAAAGGAATTCACCCCAAAAGAAAGAGTAGGAAGAAACAACAGCCAGGGACTTAATAAACACAGATACAAGCAAAATGTCTGAATCAGAATTTAGAATCACAATAGTAAGAATACTATCTGGGGTCGAAAATAGATTAGAATCCTTTTCCACAGAGATAAAAGAAGTAAAATCTAGTCAGGATGAAATAAAAAATGCTATAACTGAGCTGCAATCTCTAATGGATGCCACGGCAGCAAAGATGGATGAGACAGAGCAGTGAATCAGCAATATAGAGGACAAATTTATGGAGAATAATAAAGCAGAAAAAAAAAGAGGGAGACTAAGGCAAAAGAGCATTATTTAAGAATTAGAGAAATCAGTGACTCATTAAAAAGGAAAAATATCAAAATCATCAGGGTCTCAGAAGAGGAAGAGAGAGAAAAAGGGGTAGAAGGATTATGTGAGCATGTCATAGTGGAAAACTTTCCTAACCTGGGGAAAGACACAGACATCAAAATCCAGGAAGCACAGAGGACTCCCATAAGATTCAACAAAAACTGACCAACAACAAGGCATATCACAGGCAAATTCACAAAATACTCAAGAAAGGAAAGAATCATGAAAGCAGCAAGAGAAAAAAGTCCTTAACCTACAAGGGAAGACAGATCAGGTTTGCAGCAGACCTGTCCACAGAAAGTTGGCAGGCCAGAAAAGAGTGACAGGATATAGTCAATGTGCTGAATTGGAAAAATATGCAGTCAAGAATTCTTTATCCAGCAAGGCTGTCATTCAAAATAGAAGCAGAGATTAAAAGTTTCCCAGACTCGGGGCGCCTGGGTGGCGCAGTCGGTTAAGCGTCCGACTTCAGCCAGGTCACAATCTCGCGGTCCGTGAGTTCGAGCCCTGCGTCAGGCTCTGGGCTGATGGCTCAGAGCCTGGAGCCTGTTTCCGATTCTGTGTCTCCCTCTCTCTCTGCCCCTCCCCCGTTCATGCTCTGTCTCTCTCTGTCCCAAAAATAAATAAAAATGTTGAAAAAAAAAATTAAAAAAAAAAAAAGTTTCCCAGACAATCAAAAATTAAGGGAGTCTGTGACCACTAAACCAGCCCTGCAAGAAATTTTAAGGGGGACTCTCTGAGGAGAGAAAAGACTAAATAAAGAAAGAAATAAACACGTAAATAAATAAATAAATAAATACCAAAAGCAACAAAGACTAGAAAGGACCAGAGAACACCACCAGAAACTCCAACTCTACAAGTAACATAAAGGGAATAAGTTCATATCTTTCAGTACTCACTCAAACATCAATGGACTAAATGCTCTAATCAAAAGACATAGGGTAACAGAATGGGTAAGAAAACAAGATCCATCTATATGCTGTTTACAAGAGACCCACTTTAGACCTAAAAGACACCTTCAGATTGAAAGTGAGGGGATAGAGAATCATCTATCATGCTAATTGTCAACAAAAGAAAGCTGGAGTAGCCATACTTATATCCAACAATCTAGACTTTAAAATGAAGACTATATGAAGAGATGAAGAAGGGCATTATATCATAATTAAGGGGTCTATCCACCAAGCAGACCTAACAATTGTAAACATTTGTGCTCCAAATATGAGGGAACCCAAATATATAAAATTAATCACAAACATAAAGAAATTCATTGATAATAATACCATAATAATAGGGGATTTCAATACCCCACTTAAAACAATGGACAGAGCATCTAATCAGAAAATCAACAAGGAAACAATGGCTTTGAATGACACACTGGACCAGATGGACTTAACAGATATATTCAGAACATTTCATACTAAAGCAGTGGAATATACATTTTTCTCCAGTGCACATGGAACGTTCTCCAGAATAGACCACACACTGGGACACAAATCAGCCCTCAACAAGTACAAAAATATTGAGATTATACCATACATATTTTCAGACCACAATGCTATGAAACTCGAAATCAACCACAAGAAAAAATTTAGAAAGGTAACAAATACTTGGAGACTAAAGAACATCCTACTAAAGAATGAATGGGCTAACCAATAAGTTAAAGAGGAAATTTAAAAGTACATAGAAGCCAATGAAAATGATATCACCGCAACCCAAAACCTCTGGGACACAGCAAAGGCAGTCATAAGAGGAAAGTATATATCAATCCAGGCCTTTCTAAAGAAGGAAGAAAAGTCTCAGATACACATACTAACCTTACACCTTAAAAAGCTAGAAAAAGAACAGCAAATAAAACCCAAAACCAGCAGAAAACAGGAAATAATAAAGATTAGAGCAGAAATTAATGCTATCAAAACCAAAAGAAAAAGAAAAAAAAAAAAAACAGTAGCACAGATCAATGAAACCAGAAGCTGGTTCTTTGAAAGAATTAACAAAATTGATAAACCACTAGCCAGTTTGATCAAAAAGAAAAAGGAAAGGACCCAAATAAATAAAATCAAGAATGAAAGAGGAGAGACCACAACCAACACAGCAGAAATAAAAACAATAATAAGAGAATATTATGAGCAATTATACACCAATAAAATGGGCAATCTGGAAGAAATGGACAAATTCCTACAAACATCTACATTACCAAAACTGAAACAGGAAGAAATAGAAAATTTGAACAGACCCATAACCAGTAAAGAAATCGAATTAGTAATCAAAAATCTCCCAAAAAAGCAAGAGTCCAGGGACAAATGGCTTTCCAGGGGAATTCTAACCAAACATTTAAGGAAGAGTTAACACCTATTCTCTTGAAGCTATTCCAAAAAATAGAAATGGAAGGAAAACTTCCAAACTCTTTCTATGAAGCCAGCATTACCTTGATTCCAAAAGCAGACAAAGACCCCACTAAAAAGGAGAATTATAAACCTGATGAACATGGATGCAAAAATCCTCAACAAGATATTAGCCAACCGGATCCAGCAAGACATTAAAAAAATTATTCACCACGATCAAGTGGGATTTATACCTGGGATGCAGGACTGGTTCAATATCTGCAAAGCAATCAATGTGATTCATCACATCAATAAAAGAAAGGACAAGAACCATATGATCCACTCAATAGATGCAAAGAAAGCATTTGACAAAATACAACATCCTTTCTTGATAAAAACCCTCAAGAAAGTAGGGAAAGAAGGATCATAGCTTGAGATCATAAAAGCCATATACAAAAGACACAATGCTAATATCATCCTCAATGGGGAAAAACTGACAGCTTTCCCCCTAAGATCAGGAACAAGACAGGGATGTCCACGCTCACCAGTGTTATTCAACATAGTATTGGAAGTCTTGCCTCAGCAATCAGAAAACATAAAGAAATAAAAGGCATCCAAATCGGCCAGGACAAGGCCAAACTTCCACTCTTCGCAGATGACATGATACTCTATATGGAAAACCCAAAAGATTCCACCAAAAAACTGCTAGAACTGATTCATGAATTCAGCAAAGTTGCAGGATATAAAATCAATACACAGAAATCAGTTGCATTCCTATACACCAACAATGAAGCAGCAGAAATAGAACAGTTGCACAAAAAAACCATAAAATACCTAGGAATAAATCTAACCAAGGAGGTGAAAAATCTATACACTGGAAACTATAGAAAGCGTATGAAAGAAATTGAAGAAGACACAAAAAAATGGAAAAAGATTCCATGCTCCTGGATAGGAAGAACGAATGTTGTTAAAATGTCAATACTACCCAAAGCAATCTACATATTCAATGCAATCCCTATCAAAATAACACCAGCATTCTTCACAGAGCCAGAACAAACAATCCTAAAATTTGTACGAAACCAGAAAAGACCCCAAATAGCCAAAGCAATCTTGAAAAAGAAAACCAAAGCAGGAGGCATCATAATCCCAGACTTCAAGCTATATTACAAAGCTGTAATCAACAAGATAGTATGGTACTGGCACAAAAACAGACATTCGGATCAATGGAAGAGAATAGAGAACCAAGAAATGGATCCACAAACACATAGCCAGCTAATCTTTGACAAAGCAGGAAAGAATATCCACTGGAATAGTCTCTTCAGCAAGTGGTGCTGGGAAAACTGGACAGCGACATGCAGAAGAATGAACCTGGACCACTTTGTTACACCATACACAAAAATAAACTCAAAATGGATGAAAGACCTAAACGTAAGACAGGAAGCCATCAAAATCCTAGAGGAGAAAGCAGGCAAAAACCTCTCTGATCTTGCCCGCAGCAACTTCTTACTCAACACATCTCTGGAGGCAAGGGAAACAAAAGCAAAAATGAACTACTGGGACCTCATCAAAATAAAAAGCTTCTGCACAGCGAAGGAAACAATCAGCAAAACTAGAAGGCAACCGACGGAATGGGAGAAGAGATTTGCAAACGATATATCAGATAAAGGGTTAGTATCCAAAATCTATAAAGAACTTATCAAACTCAACACCCAAAAAACAAATAATCCAGTGAAGAAATCAGCAAAAGACATGAATAGGACACTTCTCCAATGAAGACATCTAGGTGGCCAACTGACACATGAAAAAAAAATGCTCAACATCACTCATTATCAGGGAAATACAAATCAAAACCACAATGAGATACCACCTCACACCAGTCAGAATGGCTAACATTAACAACTCAGGCAACAGCAGATGTTGGTGAGGATGTGGCGAAACAGGATCTCTTTTGCACTGCTGGTAGGAATGCAAACTGGCACAATCACTCTGGAAAACAATATCCAGGTTCCTCAAAAATTAAAAATAGAACTACCCTACAACCCAGCAATTGCATTACTAGGTATTTATCCAAGGGATACAGGTGTGCTGTTTCAAAGGGGCACATGCACCCCAATGTTTATAGCAGCGCTATCAACAATAGCCAAAGTATGGAAAGAGCCCAAATGGCCATTGAGGGGCGAATGGATAAAGAAGATGTGGTATATACATACAATGGAGTGTTACTTGGTAATCAAAACGAATGAAATTTTGCCTTTTGCAACTACATGGATGGAACTAGAGGGTATTATGCTAAGCGAAATTAGTCAGAGAAGGACAAATATATGACTTCACTCATATGAGGACTTTAAGACACAGAACAGATGGGGTGCCTGGGTGGCTTGGTCAGTTAAGCTTCGGACTTCAGCTCAGGTCATGATTTTGCAGTTCGTGAGTTCAAGCCCCGCATCGGGCTGACAGCTCAGAGCCTGGAGCCTGCTTCGCATTCTGTGTCTCCCTCTTTCTCTCTGCCCCTCCCCTGGCTGGTGTTCTGCCTCTCTCTCTCTCTCTCTGTCTCTCAAAAAAATAAATAAATATTTAAAAATTTTTAAAAAACATTAACACATGAACAGATGAACACAGGGGAAGTGAAGCAAAAATAATGTAAAAACAGGAAGGGGGACAAAACATAAGAGACTCTTAAATATGGAGAACAGCCGATTACTGGAGGGGTTGTGGGAGGGGGGACAGGCTAAATGGGTAAGGGGCATTAAGGAATCTACCCCTGAAATCATTGTGGCACTATATGCTAACTAACTTGGATGTAAATTTAAAACTTTTTTAAAAATAAAAAACTGTCCAATAGATACTAACTTAGAAAGCAAGAGAGACCAATCTGAGAACAGTAATTAAAACTAAGAAAGGAGGGGGTGCCTGGTGGCTCAGTTGGTTAAGTGTCCAACTTCAGTTCGGGTCATGATCTCACGGTTCATGAGTTCAAACCCCGCATCAGGCTCTGTGCTGACAGCTCAGAACCTGAAGCCTGCTTTGGATTCTGTGTCTCCCTCTCTCTCTGCCCCTCCCCTGCTCGCTTGCTCTCTCTCTCTCTCTCAAAAAAATAAATAAACATTTAAAAAAAACTAAGAAAGGAGTATTAAATTAAAAGAATTATTTTGTGATCCAGACAAAGATATAAAATAATTTAAAAGGGAAAAGAAATCGAACTGGCATCAGACATTTTAAATAGCAACACTTCCTGCCAAGTGGACATGGAGTGACATATTTAAGATACCCTAGGAAAGGAATGAAGCCAAGGATTTTACATCCAGCAAAACTAATCTTTAAGTATATGAAGGCTGAAGACAATCTGTTATGAAAAAGCAAGAACTCAAAAATATCGTTTCCACAAGTCATTCACGAGAAATCCACTGGAAGTAAATTAACATATGGACTTATATGTCAAATGCTGTTAACACCACAAAAGAAAAATCAGACTTTATGTGAATCTTGATAGAAGTACACACCACCACCTATGAAGTATTCTTGCCAAAAAAAAAAAAAAAAGAAAGAAAGAAAGAAAAAAGAAAAAAAAAGAACCTGAGTTTGATCAAGCCTTCAGACCTAACTGTCAATTTACATGAAATACAGGGAATAGAAAGGAAGTTGGCATATTCAAACCGTGGAACTCTCTACAAGGAAACAAACCACTTCCTTCAACAAAATACAAACAATTCAAAACGAAACAGAGAAAATAAAATAAAAAACACTGAGCACGTCGTAAGTAAGCTGTGGGACAATTTCAAGCCACCTGGTGTACATACAAATGGAGTCCCTAAAGGAGAGGAGAGAGAGGAGTGAAGGCAAAAATATTTGATGACATTATGGTTGCACTTTTCCAAATTTAATGAAAACTATAAACTTACAGATCTAAAAAGCTGAAGGAACCCCAAGCACAAAAAAAATATGAAGAAAACTACATGAAGACACATTGTACGCAAATTGCTTAAAGTCAGTGACAAAGAGAAAAATTTTAAGTAGCCAAAGAAAGAGGACATGTTGCATGCTGATAAACAAGGGTAAGGATAACAACACATTATTTTTCTTTTTTTCTTTTTTCTTTTTTCTTTTTTGAGAGAGGAGCATGAAAGGAAGAGAGAGGCCGAGGGAGAGAATCTTAAGCAGGCTCCACGCTCAGCACAGAGCCTATAGCCAAAATCAGGAGTCCGCTGCTCAACCAACTCAGCCACCCAGATGCCCCATCAACACGTTTCTTACTGAAGAAATTATTGAAGTCATTCAAGAAAGAATTCAGCAGAGCACATCTTTAAAATATAGAAAAAAAAATGGCCAACCTAGAATTCTATATCCCACATAAACAGATTTCAAAATTGAGAGCAAAAAAAAAAAAAAGATTTTTTTTCAGACGTACAAAAGTTGAAATCATGTATCAGCAGTAGACTCATTATAACGAAAGTGATCGAGGGAGTGCTTCGTCAAAAGGAAAATGACACTAGATAGAATATCTATCTGTAGAAATATAGATCTGGACAAATGTATGAAGAACACTGAAACTGGTAACAACATGGGTAAAATATGTAAGCCTTTTTGTTATTATTTAAATATCTCTAAAAAGTAGAAATCTTTGAATATCTTCATGAAAGATAAAGATAAATATGTTTATGCTTTATAAACAAATATAACAATAACGTAGTGAGGGGATTATGTAACAAATGCAAATATAAAATGTATGACAATAGCCCAAGACCAGAAGAGAAATGGAAGTATACTACTATAAAATGGCACTTGAAGGTAGTCTGTGATAAGTTATACACTATAAACTCTAAAGTAGCCACCAAAATAACAAGAGTCAACACTAAAAAAAAATAATAATAACAACAAAGCATATGAAATAGAAACAAAATATGTAATCCAAAAAAAGTCAGAAAAAGAAAAAAGCGGGACAAAATAGATGAGAAAAAATACAAAACAAATAAGATGACAGATTTAAATCTAACAATAACGCTAAATGTCAATGGTTTACATACCCCAGTTAGAAGGCCAAAACTGTCAGATTACATCAAAAAAAGCAAGGGCCAACTATCTGCTGCCCTCAAGAGATAGACTTTACACACAGAAAGACACAAATGGGTTAAAAGTAATAATATACCATGCTAACACTGATCCAAAAGAAGGCTGAAGAGGCTATGTTAGTATTAGACAAAACAGATTTCAGAGCAAAGTATATTACCAGAGTAAAGAAAGTCATTTCAAAGTGATAAATGGATCAATTCATTAAGAAATATAAAAATCCTGGGGCGCCTGGGTGGCGCAGTCGGTTAAGCGTCCGACTTCAGCCAGGTCACGATCTCGCGGTCCGTGAGTTCGAGCCCCGCGTCAGGCTCTGGGCTGATGGCTCAGAGCCTGGAGCCTGTTTCCAATTCTGTGTCCCTCTCTCTCTCTGCCCCTCCCCCGTTCATGCTCTGTCTCTCTCTGTCCCAAAAATAAATAAACGTTGAAAAAAAAAATTTTAAAAAAAAAAAAAAAGAAAAGAAATATAAAAATCCTGAATGTGCATCTAGTAACAAAGCTTCAAAATACATAAAGATACAGCTAGAAACAAAAATAGTTACACAACTAGTGACAGAGAAAGAGTGGAAAACAGATAGCATGCTAATAGTAAATAAAAGAAATTTGGACTGAGTTTCTGGTCAGGGGAACACATGGAGTTTGGGGAGAGTGGTGTGTGTGTCTGGAGAGGGCCAGACCTTCCCCCATACTTCACCCTATGTATCTCTTCATCTGGTAATTTGCATCCTTTATCACATCTTTTAATAAACTGGTAAACATAAGAAAGTTGGACTGCCTATATATCAGGCAAAGTACATTTCAGTGCAAAGATTATTACCAAAGTTAGAGACAGTCATTTCATATTAATCAGAGCATCAATTCATCATGAGGACAGAATAATCCTAAACATTTATGCACCTCATCAGAGTTTCAAAATATATGAAGCCATTGAATCAATAATAATAATATCCCTCTCTCAATAATCAATGAAGCAAAGAGACAGGAAATACATAAGGATTTAGAAGACCTGAAAAAAACTACCAACCAATGTTACCTAATTGACATTAATAGTCCATTGAACAGGAGCAGAATACATTCTTTTCAAGTGCACATGGAAAAGTCATCACAAAAGACCATATATGATTTGGGCCATAAAATAAATTTAATAAATTTAAAAGGTTTCAAGTTATGTCAAATATGCTTTCTGGCCACAAGGGAATTAAATTATAAATTAATAAAAAATCTCTGGAAAACTCTCCAATATTTAAAACTAAATAAAACACTTTCTAAATAACAAATTAGACAAAAAAGAAACTAAAAGAAAATTGTAAAGTGTTTCAAACTGAATGACTATGAAAACATAATATACCACAATTTCTGGTGTATTATGTCACTAAAACAGTATGTAGGCGGTAATTTATAGCAATAAATACTTGTATCAGAAAAGAAGTTTCAAATCAATTATCTCAGCTTCCATCTTTGAAATTAGAAAAAGAACCTAAACCTAAAATAAACAAAACCAAGGCCATAATAAAGGTCAGAAAAAAAAATCAATAAAATAGAACAGAAAACCAATGAAGAAAATTAAAGAAAACAATAGTTAGTTTTTTGGGAAAAGCAATGAGATTGCTAAAAATTTAGGCAAACAACTAAAGAAAAAAAAGTAGAGGACAAAAAATCCTCAATATCAAGAATCAGAGAGGTAGCATCATTACAAATTCTATAGATATTAAAGAAATAATAAAAAGATGAGCAATTTTATGTCAATGAATTTGACAACTTCAATGAAATAGACAATTTCGTTGAAATACACATACTACCACAACCAACTTAAGAAGAAAAAATAGATAACTTAAAAAAATAAATCTCTGTATTTATAAAGAAATTGAATTTGTACTTTAAAATCTTCCTACAAATAAAATTGCAAGTCCAGAAGTTTGGTAAAATATTATCACTGGTAAATGCTAAAATTTAAGGAAGAAATAACACCACACATTCTACACAAATTTTTTCAGATAATTTAATAAGAGGGAATACTTTTCCATTTATTTAATGAAGTCAGTATTAACTTCACCCCCAAACAAGCTAGGCATTATAATGAAAGTAGAATTCAATATCTCTCACGAGCAGAGATGCAAACTTTTTTTAGAACATAGCAAATTGAATCCAGTAATAAATAAAAAGAATAACATATCAAGGCATAGTGGGGTTAATCCCAGGAATTCAAAGTTGATTCAGAATCAATCAATAAGGGCACCTGGGTGGCTCGGTGAATTGAATACCTTACTCTTGATTTCAGCTCAGGTCATGATCAGGTTCATGGTTCAGGTTCAATTCAGGTCATGATCAGGTTCATGGGTTGGAGCCCTGCATTGGGCTCCACACTCACAGTGTGTAGCCTGCTTGGGATTCCCTCTCTCTCCCTCTCTTTCTGCCCCTCCCATGTTCTCTCTCTCTCTTTCTCAAAATAAATAAAATAAACTTTAAAAAAATCAATCAATATATTTTTAACTTTTTGAGGAACCTCCACACTGTTCTCCAGAGTGGCTACACCAGTCTGCATTCCCACCAACAATGCAAGAGGGTTCCCATTTCTCCACATCCTCGCCATCATCTGTAGTCTCCTGATTTGTTCATTTTAGCCACTCTGATCGGTGTGAGGTGACATCTCAGTGTGGTTTTGATTTTATGTCCCTGATGATGAGTGATGTTGAGCATCTTTCATGTGTCTGTTAGCCATCTGGATGTCTTCTTTGGAAAAATGCCTATTCATCTTTTCTGCCCATTTCTTAACCAGATTATTTGTTTTTTGGATGTTGGGTTTGATTAGTTCTCTGCAGATTTTGGATACTAACCCTTTATCAGAGATGTCATTTGCAAATACCTTCTCCCATTCCGAAGGTTGCCTTTTAGTTTTATTGATTATTTCCTTTGCTGTGCAGAAGCTTTTTACCTTGATGAGGTCCCAATAGTTCATTTTTACTTTTGTTTCCCTTGCTCTGGAGGCAAACTATAAAAAAGACTCTTAACTATAGAGAACAAACTGAGGGTTGCTGGAGGGTAGGTGGGCAGGGAGATGGTCTAAAGGGGTGTTGGGCATTAAGGAGGGCCCATGTTGTGATGAGCCCTGGGTGTTTTATGTAAGTGATGGATCACTAAATTCTACTCCTGAAACTAATATTACACTATATGTCAACTAACAAGAATTTAAATAAAAACTTGGTAAATATCATGATTTCGCTCATATGTGGAATTTAAGAAACAAAACAGATGAACATAGAGGAAAGGAAGGAAAAATAAGATAAAAACAGAGAGGGAGGCAAACCATAAGAGACTCTTAAATACAGAGAACATACTGAGGATTGCTGGGGGGGGCGGGTAGTGGGTGTTGGGTAGGGGGATGGCCTAAATGGGTGATGGGCATTAAGAAGGGCACTAGTTGGGCTGAGCACTGGGTGTTACATGTAAGTGATGAATCACTAAATTCTACTCCTGAAATCATAAAACAATAATAATAAAATAAAATGGAGAAAATAAAATTTTTTTTTAAAATCCATATAATTCACCATATTAACAAATTAAAAAATAAAAACTCTGAACATTGAGTAGACATAGAAAAAACATTTGACAGAATTCAACAAAAACAAAACATAACTCTCAGCAAACTAGCAAACTAGGAATAGAAGGGAACTTGCTCATTGATCAAGGACACCTATTGAAAAAAAAATCTAAAACTGGGGCACCTGTGTGGCTCAGTCAGTTGAGCGTCTGACTCTTGTTTTCAGCTCAGGTCATGATCTCAGGGGTTTTGTGGGTTAAAGCCCCGCATCAGGCTGTGTGCTGACAGTGTGGATGGAGCTTGCTTGGGATTCTCTCTCTCTCTCTCTCTCTCTCTCTCTGCCTCTCCCCCACTCACATTATCTCTGTCTCTCTCAAATAAATAAATAAACTTAAAAAAAATTTTGTTGGGGGGGCGCCTGGGTGGCTCAGTTGGTTGAGCGTCCAACTTCTGCTCAGGTCATGATCTCACGGTCTGTGAGTTCAAGCCCTATGTCGGGCTCTGTGTTGACAGCTCAGAGCCTGGAGCCTGCTTTGGATTCTGTGTCTCCCTCTCTCTGCCCTTCCCCCGCTCATGCTCTGTCTTTCTCTCTGTCAAAAATAAACATTAAAAAAATTTTTTTAGGGGCGCCTGGGTGGCTCAGTCGGTTGAGCATCCGACTTGAGCTCATGTCATGATCTCACAGTCCGTGAGTTCGAGCCCCACGTCGGACTCTGTGCTGACAGCTCAGCGCCTGAAGCCTGCTTCAGATTCTGTGTCTCCCTCTCTCTGACCCTCCCCAACTTGTGCTCTGTCTCAAAAATAAATAAAAACATTTTTAAAAAAATTTTTTTTTAATTTTTTTAAGTTTAAAAAATAAATAAATAAAATAAAAATTTTCTTTTAATCTTCAGTCAACATCATACTTACTGAACAAAGACTAAATGTTCCCCCCTACCCAAGACTGGGAATAAGCCAAGGATGTCTGCTCTCACCATCCTAATTCAACATCGCATAGGAGACTCTAGCCAGTGCAACAAGCCAAGGAAGGGAAAAAAAAAAAAAAGGCATCCAGACTGTAAAAGAAGAATAAAAACTGTCTTTATTCACAGAAAACATGATCCTACAACTAGAAATTCCTATGGATATACAAAGATATTCTTAGAAATAAGAGTTTATTCAGTTTGCACAAAACAAGATCAATAAAAAATTAATCATATTTCTTTTTTTAATGTTTATTTATTTTTGAGAGAGAAAGTGAGACACAGCATGAGCAGGGGAAGGGCATAGAGAGAGGGGGACAGAGGGTCCAAAGTGGGCTCTGTGCTGACAGCAGAGAGCCCAATATGGTGCTCAAACTCATGAACTGTGAGATCGTGACCTGAGCCAGAGTCCAATGCTTAAGCAACTGAGTCACCCAGGTGTCCCCAAATTAATCATATTTCTATATAGCAGTAACGAAAAATCAAACCTTGATGTTAAAAATAAAACTATTACCAATAGCATAAAATTATGAAATACTTAGGAATATATGAGAAAAAATAAAGACCCCATACAATGAAAACTACAAAACACTGCTGAAGGAAATTACAGAAGATGGAAGTAAATGGAGAGATTAAATAGGTACATGAATCAGAAGACTCAATATTGTTAAGATATCAACTCTTCCAAAATTGATCTATAGATACAGCACACTATCCAAATCAAAGTTCTATTTATATGAAAATGCAAAGGGCAGAGAGTAGCTAAACAACTTTGAAAACAATGACTCTGATTCACAACTCGCTCTACAGTTGTAATAATCAAGATAGTGTGGTATTGGTATAAAGACACTAAAGAGAGATCAGTGTAACAGAATAGAGACCGGAAATTGACCTATATAGACAACTGATTTTCAACCAAGGTGCACAGACAATAAAATAGATAAAAGATAGTTATTTCAGTAAACAGGGCTGAAATAGACAGTCATAGGCAAAAATAATAATAATAATAGCCTGACCCATTCCTTACACCATATGCAAACATTCACTTGAAATGGATCACAGACTTAAATTTAAAACCTGAAACGATAAAACTTCCGGAAGAAATGTAGGAGAAAATTTTTGTGACCTTGATTTAAACAAGGATTTCTTGGGGCGCCTGGGTGGCGCAGTCGGTTAAGCGTCCGACTTCAGCCAGGTCACGTTCTCGCGGTCCGTGAGTTCGAGCCCCGCGTCAGGCTCTGGGCTGATGGCTCAGAGCCTGGAGCCTGTTTCCGATTCTGTGTCTCTCTCTCTCTCTGCCCCTCCCCCGTTCATGCTCTGTCTCTCTCTGTCCCAAAAAATAAATAAACGTTGAAAAAAAAATTTTTTTAATAAAAAAAATAAACAAGGATTTCTTAGCATGATCTATAAAGAAAAAATTGATGATTTCACCTCATCAAAATTAAGAATTTCTGCTCTTCAAAGAAAGTAGAGGATAAAAAGATTAAGAGAATAAAAATATTAAATACAGACTAGGAGAAAATATTTGCAAGTAATGGTGTTTAAGATAAACTTGCATCAGGAATTGCCCAAATTCGATAATAAGAAAGCAAAAATTCAATTTAAAAAAAAAAAAGCAAAATATTTGAACAAACACTTCTTCAAAGAGTAGATGAGGAGATTAAGACAGAGTAATTGGAAAGTATATGACTTACCTCTTAGTGTTAGCTGAAGGTAATAAAAGAAGCCACTTGAGGCTGACAAGTTGAAGGTGCTTAAGTAAAGTGAACAGTACAGAGATTAAGTAGTAAGAGAAAACTGGTGTCTAAAACTCAAAGCTGAGGAAAAGCGAGGGAAAAGAAGTGGTTTCTATAATTTCCATATTGCTCAAAGTAAGACACCAACAGATAGTATCTAAAGAAAAAGATAACTAAGGTTTTTATTATATAAATCACTGGTGTAGAGGTACTTACTAGAACACACACGAATCTTCCTGAATACAAAAGTCAATATCCATTAAAAGAGCAAGTAAATCATGGCGTGGTCCAACAGGGATTGAACGTGTCATTTGTATCAATAAATAGAAAGAGCTTCGCTCAGCTATTAAAAGAAAAAAAGGTTTATCAAGATGACTAACAAAGCAAAACCCAACTCTGTGCTCTAGAAGAGAAAGACAAGTGGCAAAGGCATTCAGAAAGGATAAAAGTTAAAGGATGTGAGAAGTCATACTAGGCATATCTTGCTATCAGACAAAGTAGAATTCTAGCCAAAAAGCAATAAACGGGACAAAGAAAAATACCTTTTAATGCTAAAGGCTATAATTCACAATGAAAATAACGTAGTTATTAATATCTATGCACCTGATAACACATTGAGTGTGCCAAGCAGATGTTATAGGAGATGAAAGGAGAAATGTGCAGACACATGCTGGAGATTATAAAACACAGTTCAGTTAGAGACAGAGGGGAAAAAAATCATATTAAATATCTATAGAAATAAAAAGAAATAAGAAAGAAATAAAACTAATGTAATACAACAGAAGTAAATTAATAAGGATAAAGATCAGACATGAGTTAGGAAGCTACAAAGTAATAAATACATCACAATGTCATAAATACATCAACAAGCTGTTGCTTTGGGGGGAAACATTCACAAAGTTAAGAAATGTTAGCAAGAAAAAAAAGAAGCATAAATATACAAATAAAATGAGACAAAGGGGAAATCGCTATTAAAATAGAGAATTTTTTTAACGTCTGAAACTAATAACTTGCTAACTTTATATAAATAAATTTGACAATCTAGATAAAATAAATAATTTTTAGGAAAATATAATTTACCAAATCTGAACTTTACGAGATGAAAAATTTGAAGAACTCAATTGCTATAGAAGTTATGGGGCAAATTATGTGTTCTCACCAAATAATACACCAAGCCCTGATGGTTTCACTGAGGAATTTAACAATCCTGTATAGTCAGATAATCCTCAGGCTGCTTAAACTATTACAGAACATGGAGAAAGAATTACAATTTCTAAATTCTTTTTAGGAAGCAAATTCAACATAGATGTCAATATCTGATAAATATTGCCCTAAAGAGAAAACGATAAATCAATTTGACTTATAAATGCTGATATAAGAATCTTAAATAAAATATAAGCAAACCGTATATTAAGAAAATGTCATCGGGGCGCCTGGGTGGCGCAGTCGGTTAAGCGACCGTCTTCAGCCAGGTCACGATCTCGCGGTCCGTGAGTTCGAGACCCGCGTCAGGCTCTGGGCTGATGGCTCAGAGCCTGGAGCCTGTTTCTGATTCTGTGTCTCCCTCTCTCTCTGCCCCTCCCCCGTTCATGCTCTGTCTCTCTCTGTCCCAAAAATAAATAAACGTTGAAAAAAAAAATTAAAAAAAAAAAAAGAAAATGTCATCGTGGCCAAATGGGATTCCCTCCGGGAAAGAAATCAGTATTAGAAAGCTTAATAATATGAGTATGTAATTCGTGATATCCATACGTAAAGAAAGCAATACATGCTGGTTCCACAGCCCTGCGGTGAGACCCTGCAAACCCCACTCCTCCTTGGCCCGCTGTTAGTCTCTGCCAGTAGGGGGCGCTGAAAGGAGAGTGCGAGGCTGGGGGATGGGAGGCAGAAGTTTGCTCCCTTCTGTCTACTCTCTCCTCCTACCCATGTCATCCCAGTCATGTTTCTTCACCTCACAGCCAATGGGGTTTTTCTAGTAGCAGCTTTCAAATTCAGCTGGCTATTTTTCCAGAGGTTGCTCCTCCAGACTGGCCAGCACCACCCTCCTCAGAGGTCTGGATTCCACCGGGTCCCTCCTTTTCCCTGTGTTCCCCCAGCCCTAGGTGTGGTAACTACATCCTGCAGTTTCTGTTACCTCCCAGATGCCTTAGTAGTCCTTTTGTCTTTTCTATTAGTTAACAATTTGAATTTGTGTTGAATTCTCTTTATTAAAACCACAGGCATGGTTTCTGTGTCCATTTGACAAAATCTGACACCTATTTCTGATTTGGGAAAATATTCCAAAAGAAAGAAAATATTCAACTAAGGAAGAATTGGTGGATACTTATTTGACAGATACATGATTTCATATATATGCATCTCCGCAGGACAGTGGTATCCTTCTGGATGGGGAATAGAGGTTCCTCCACTGCCTGCTGTGTTGGGAGCAATAGGCAGGGCAACTAGACAAGAGAATGAGAACAAACGACCTGTAGATGCCATCTCCTCATGTGAACCTTTTATGTAAGAAACAGAGGGAAATACGGACATAAGCGTATCTTCTCATGGCTACAAAATGAAATACTGAAAAAAGCAAACCAAAACCTAATTTTAAAATGTGTTACATAAAGAGGGAAGGAGAAATGAGGTACAGAGGATAGGAATGGAAACTAGGTTTCTCAGAATATACCCAATTACAGTTTTGACTTTGGGAACATGTTTTATATACTTTAAAAAATGAAATTAAGAAGCAATTCCTAGGGGTGCCTGGGTGGCTCAGTCGGTTAAGTATCTGACTCTTGACTTCGGCTCAGGTCATGGGCTCATGGTTTGTGAGTTCAAGCCCCACATCGGGCTCTGGGCTGGTAGCACAGAGATTCTGTCTCCCCCTCTCTCTGCTCCTCCCCTGCTTGCTATCTCTCTCTCTCAAAATAAATAAAAAGACTAAACTTACAAATAAAAAAAGCAATTCCTAAAACAATCTGAAACAAATAAACCTAATTATCTAGTTGGTCAGTAACATAACCATACAAAAAGTTGCTTGTAGTGACTTTAGAACATCATTTGACTGATTGAACCTTCATGGAGCCCTGAGATGACAGCACAGAGCCTGCTTGGAATTCTCTCTCCCTCTCTCTCTCTGGCTCTCTCTTTCTCTCAGTGAATAAATAAATAAACATAAAAAAAAAAAAAAAGAGTTGCTGGTTCCAAAACGTGCTTTCTGTTCTGCAATCCACATCAGCAAGAGGATCCCTCCGGAGCCATACCTCACTTTCCTCCCATCTCAATTCTAAATCTAAGTCTCACATGGGTGCGTCTGATTGGTGGGCCATACAGCCCATCTGGAATCCCAAATGCAATGGTGACTGAGAAATATGGCCTTTAGCTTTCTATTCTGCACACGGGTCTGCACACTAGCTGGAAAAGGAATTAAAAAAATCAATCCGTACGATCTATGACCTCATAAACTCAGACCTTTCAAATGTCTTTGATTAGCCTCTTGAAGACTTGGTGTCATAGCAACATAGGAATTTTTCAAGAAAACGCATTCTAGAAATCCATTACAAGATTATACCGAGTAGCTAAAAGTTATGTTTCATCAGAGTATACGTTTAAAGTCTATGAGGGGAAAGACTAGTTCCAAAATATCCACTATGCCCTAGGTAGCAGCAGGGTCATGGAGTCACTAGGGCAATCCTGCCTTGACTGCAACTCAGCCACACACTGAGGACTCTGGTTTGGAAAGGGGGGCATATAATTTGTTGCTTTCTACACGCTCCTAATGGGATGGTAATTTATTATTATTAATAATATCCCCCCAATTCCACTCATTATAAACTCTCCTAGGAATAATCTTTAAGATGTGTCTGGATGAAAAAAGGAAATAAAAGCTAAACTTCTAAAAATAAAAACATCCAAGATCCCTAGACCCAAATCACCCACAGTACTTCCAGGTATCAGAGAACCGGTCTCAGCTGGGAGGCCGAGTCTAAAATCATTGTTGGCTGATGAATTTCATACTGGATCAATTACCCGGCCCAAGTTCTGTCACTGCATCCTGTGTGTGAGTAAATACCCTGAGTATATGCACATCACACACACACACACACACACACACACACACACACACACACGGTGCTCTTCACAGCAGCAAGAGTTGGATAATCTCTGATTCCACTTACTGGCTGTGTACCCTCAGACAAGCTTTTTAACCTGCGCCATAATCTCCTCATCTGTAAAACGAAAGTAACAATTGTTACTTTCAAATGAGTTGATAAAAAATAAAATGCTTTGAAGGCTATCTGACACCTACTACATGCTATATCATGCTAATTATTGTCCTTATCATTATGCTTACTACCACTGTCACCCTGTCTTAGCAGATATCAGACTTAAAAACAGACTCTAAATGTGTGCAGTGTTCATCGATCACAAATACTGGCCGAATGTCTGAGTTCTGAGATCATTTCTCCCCTTTGGGGAAAAAAAAAAAAAAAGAAAATGTTGCCTATCTAGTAAATAATACACTTTGAATTCTTTATTCGTGTTCAAAGGAGAAAAAGAAAGAAAATAATTTTCCACAGCACAGAGCCACAGACTGAGAGGACAGACCCGTTCGCTTTGGCTATGGCAAAGACCTGTTGTTCCAGAGAGTGGAACGAGGTGCCTGTCTCACCCAACATTGTTCTTGGGTCCTGGAAACATGGCAATTAAAAATATATCCAACTAACCAAATAGATGCAACGTTTTCTTTAGCAGTGATCAACTCAGCCCAGGCTCCTCTCTAATCCGTCAGGCAGGTCTGGACACAATTCATTGCTCAGAAGTAACAGACCCTGGTGCTCCTGACAAGTCGTGGAGCCTGGACCAGCCAGCCAGCCAACTCAGAAGCAAAGGTGTCTCTACCATAAGCACATTAATAAAATCAATTAGGGGGGCACCCGGGTGGCTCAGTCAGTTAAGCGTCCAATGCTCGATTCCGGCTCAGGTCATGATCTCCCAGTTATGAGATAGAGACTCACATTGGGCTCCGTGCTGGGTGTGGAGCCTGCTTAAGATTCTCTCTCTCTCTCTCTCTCTCTCTCTCTCTCTCTCTCTCTCACTCTCTACCTCCCCTGTTCACATTCTCTGGCTCTCAAAAATAAATAAATAGATAGATAGATAGATAGATAGATAGATAGATAGATAGATAGATAAACAAAATCAATTAAAATTAGAACATGAGAGGAAGGCCTCCTGTCTGACACTTAGACACTGACACCTCAAAATGTAGGAATTTCAGTAAGTGAAAAGAGATAAAGACAGAGAATCCTGAAATCTCACTGGTAATGGGGACAGGGAGAGGGCTGGAGAGGGCTCAGAGTAGACAAAGTCATGTGGTTTCTGCAGAATAGCCTCTACATCTACTATGCGAGGCTCCCCTCCTTTCCCTGTGCTTATTTCTAAAATTAAAAATAGAATTAAAGGCCAATACCTAGAAATAAGCGTAAAGGATTTACAAATCATAGGCAAAACTCAGATGACCCCATCACATTCAGACTTGAAAGTGAGGAAACATTTTCCAACATATACCTCAGTCTCTGCAGAATTTTTGCATCTTTGAATAAGAAGACAGAAAGCTCTCAATAAAGTAACACTTTATGCAAATACTCAGTTTTTCCAGAACTAGAATAAGGAAACAGAATCGGTAATAATAAACTCAAGCTTTTTTGCCCTCCAACAACTACCACAGACGAAAATTTTACAGAGGACAAGAATTTCCAGCAAAAGTAACTAGATTATTTTTACCACCTGGACATGCAACTTTTTCCAGCTTGTGGTAAATTGTTAGAAGTTTCTCAACAAAAAAAAATTGCCTTCTGGGGAATGCTATCTGAAGACTTTTGGGTAGGGGTGCCTGGGTGGCTCAGTCGGTTGAGCAACTGACTTCGGTTCAGATCATGATTTCGCAGCTCATGAGTTCAAGCCACATGTCGGGCTCTGTGCTGACAGCTCAGAGCCTAGAGCCTGCTTTGGATTCTGTGTCTCCCTCTCCCTCTGCCCCGCCCCCGTCTCTCTCAAAAAATGAATAAACATTTAAAAATTTTTTTCTTAATTTAAAGATCTTTGAGTATAAAATATAGCAAGCAACCCTTAGCAAGGAAATAATGCCTAGAAAATGTGTAATGGAATAAACTAAAAAGTTGGAGGGCCTATACTGGACTGAATCTTATACTATTTTCATGAAATATCAGAATTTCAGAATATCAGAAATATCATGAAATTACAGACTATCAAAATTTCAAGAGTCAATAAGTCAGTATTTTTAATATGTACCTTCAAGATACCCCACATATAGGATTGGTTTCTATGTTTGCTATTGATGTATTCCACACACTTACAACACACATATATCACCTTATTTGTATCATTTATTGTTTTATGTTTTGTGTGTCGTGGGACTATAACCCTGAATATGTGGTTTTTATCTATAGTAGAAAGGGAAAAATAAAGAAAAAAACCTCTGATAGAGAAAAAGTGACTTATGGTTCTTTGTTAACTATAAGACAAGAAACATTACTCATCTCTAAAGTAGATGATAATTTTTGTTGAACAAGCATTAATCTGGTTAAAGAGATATATGACGTGAAATTACATAAAAGTAAAAAATATAAACAGGTGAAGAAAAGTCAGCATTTCTCCTTAGGCCTTAAAGAAATCACACAAAAGCAAGAAGTTGAAGCAATAAACACAATTGTAAACTCCATCCTTGAAACAGTAGGGAAAACGCCGAAGTTATGAAACACAAAGTCGGCAGGTCTTCTGGAAGCACTTAAGGTCAAACTCAGGACAACGCAAAAAGAAATGCAGTCTGCAGCTGCAAGTCTTTAAAACTAAAAATCTGCAGAAGCAGAGTTCTCTTGGGTGAGGGATCCAGATGGACGTGCAAGATCCATCACTGATTGCTTCCAAAGGGTTGGGGGAATGGCTTGTGATGGGAGCCCTCCTGAGCCTGGTTTGGTCCCCGGAAGGCTGCATCACAGACCAGGCTGAGTGAAGAATCACAGGGCTAAGCCATATTTGCAGGAAGCAGACAGTCTATAAGGCAGAGGATAAACCAGAAGAAAAAGAGACATGAACAGCTCTTTAGCTTCCGTTCTCTTTTGGCTGAGAAGAAGGAATGGAGCAGTGGCCAAAAAATTAAAACCGTGTTCTCAGAAAGAGAGAAGTGAAAGAGAGCTACCAACAGTCTAACAGAGAAGTGAGCAAATAACATGGTTCACGGAAACAAAAATTCAAATGCTTTCAAACATGCAAGAATCGTTTCAATCTCTTAAAAGGAATGCAAAGTGAAGCTATAGTGATATGTTCCACTTATGAGATTGGCAAAATTCAAAAATTGTGATAGCAACCTGTGTGATCGGCAGTGTGGGAACAGACTCTCACATGTCGCAGGGGGGACCGAGAGCAAGCTGGCAACCGCTTGCAACATGGGAAATCCTTTGACCCAACAATGCCACTTCTAGGAAGTGAGAAATGGCAATTTTTTTGAACATCAAAAGTGCGGAAACAACCTAAATATTCATAATAAGGGAGTGAATGAATTGTGGTGCAATCATAAAGTGGAATTTTATGCAACTTTTCAATACATTTTTTTAATGTTTATTTATTTATTTTTGAGAGAGAGAGCACAAACCGGGGAGAGGCAGAGAGAGAGGGAGACACAGAATCTAAAGCAGGCTCCAGGCTCCAAGCTGTCAACACAGAGCCTGACGCAGGGCTTGAATTCACAAACCACAAGATCATGACCTGAGCCGAAGTCAGACGTTTAACCGACTGAGCCACCCGGGCGCCCTTATCATGCAACTTCTTAACAGAATAAAGCAGATCTGTACATACTGAATAGAAGTCTTTCAGAGATACCATGTCAAGTTTAAAAAAAAAAAAGAGAGAGAGAGAGAGAAAAAGATCCAGAAAACTATTTTGCTGTGCTTCCACCTGCATATTAAAACATAAATACATACATAATTGTTCGTGTGTATAGAAAAATACGTTTGGAGGCTGGCAGCAGTCTCTATGTGTAGCAAGAGAAAAATAGGTGGTGAGAGCACTAAAACACGAGGCTCCCAAACTATTAAAAAGTGTGTGTGCATGTATGTGTGTGCACGTGCATATAAATAAAAGAAACATTGAAAATTCCCACAAAGCATTTGCTACAGTTCTATCTGTATTATAAGATTGAAGGTGATTTTTTTTTTCTTTTTAAAATTTTTTTTAAGTAGGCTCCACACCCAACGTGGGGCTTGAACTCACGGCCCTGAGATGGAGAGCTGCATGCTCTACCGACTGAGCCAGCCAGGTGCCCCAGAGTAATTTTTTTTTTTCTTTGTCAAGTTTCAGGTTTATAAATATCCCGCAGTGGCATTAAGTGCTTTGAAAAAAAAAAAAAAAAAAACAAAAAACGGAGTTTGTTTTCCTCCTAAAATTCTCCCTTATCTCCACCAAACAAAAATACCTGGTCAGTTCACTCAGTGAAAATACATCTTTTGCTTGTGTGGCTCTCCAGGCGGCCCAGGCAGGTCACTGAAATGTCCTGCTCTCCGTGCTCAGGTGCACCAGACGGCCCAGCAAGCCCCATACCCCCTGTGCTCCGCGAGGTCCTGCAGGCCAAAGTATTGGGGGGCAGAGCTCCACTTATTGTTTCCCTCAGGTAAAGGACTCCCCCAAATGGTGCTGCTATCAGAATGAACGTCTTGGAGTTATTTTGGTTGCATTCCTGGCCTTAAGAGACAGGTTTCCTGTTAATGCTGTTTTGACTGACATTGTTTGGGTCTCTCCAGCAGGAGACCAGATATAGATCAAACGCACAGGATTCTCCTGCTGAAACAAGAAGGGCCTGCAACATCCAGGGAAATCAAAGTCCCCGTTTTGAGAGGGTGGGAAACGGGACTGGGGTACTTTCTCTGCTGCCCTGGGAGGCCTCGATGAAGAAAGTCCCGCCTGCCCGGAGCCACACCAAGCCAAGGCCACTGTGTCAGCAGCTTAGAGGTCAAAGCATCCTGGGCACCGCCCCAACGGAAGGCAAGTCCCCCCTTCGAGGCCCTGGGCCAGCATAAGGAGGCTCACACACCTACAGTCCAAGCACCAGCCCTAGCAGGGTCCCTGTGCAGAGACTTTCCGAGGGCTGTTTAGAGCCTGCCATTGGTGAGCAGCTGTTTAACCTAATATGTTCTTAGGCAGGAAGCCTGGGAATATAGAACAAAAGAAAACATGAACCACGGCCTGTCCTGGCCCCTCTCAAACTTGATCAACCTGGCAAATGCCCCTAGAGACCAATACGGGGCCTGCGCATCCCAAAGGTCTGGGGCGCTTCATTCTCAAAAGGAAAAAAAAGTGTTATCTCCCAGAGCAGGAGGCACCGAGCGGGTCTGCCTGCTCAGCCCAAGTGGAGAGAGAGGGAGCCTATGTGTACACACACCTCCGTGAGGTGGCCCTCGGGCCATTATGCCCTGGGCTGGCCTTGGCCTCTGTGGCAGGCCAGAAGGTGCCAAGCTGCGAACCAGAGTCCCTGGAGCAGCCGAGTGCTTTAATCCGTATTTGGGCTCCGTGCTCCCTTTGCTAGGGCTGGGGGAGTGGCAGCCGAGACTGAATTTTCACAAGAACATTCATTTCCACAGAGCAGGTCGTGATTAACAGTGAAACCTTCGAAACAGGCTGGAAGTTGGCTGTAACCAGCTGACATTTTGTTTTCGAAAGAGCCAGGCGAATTTGTTTCCAAGGCCTTTCGCTTCGAATCTTTGTTTGCGTGTGGACCTGGGAACCGACATCTCCAGGCTCTTTCCTAATGAAATCCTAAATCATCCAGGTGACTATGGGAAGGTAGCCCCGGCTGCCCAGCCTGGGCCTCTGAAAAGCATGCAACTCTTCAGCCTAGAGTCTGGAAGAAGTTGCCATCCACCAGCAGTAAACAAACAGCATTCCAAGGACTAAGTGTAGTTCTTTTTTTTTTTTTCTTTGAGACTAGAGGAACCTGGCCAACATGCCTTCTCCTCCCATTGTAGATGACAAACTGTGAAGAAAAGTCTTGGCATTTGGCAAAAGTTCCCCTTCCATTGTGAAGTTAATAAAAGAAAACCATGTGTTCAAACAAGTCGGCCTTTTGCTAACAATCCTGCATCACTGGGCTCCAAATGTCAGGGAAATATCCATGCTTCGGTTCAGCAAGGAGAAAAAAATAATGTGGCGGGGTAGAAAGAATTCAGATTTCAGGAGACTGGTTCCACAACACATATGTACGTGAAAATGCCTTTTTACCTGATCTAAGGCCCAAACTTTTTACATAAGCGGCCCCCACTTGAAGCTCCACACAGCGTGTGTGTCTATGGGGATGTCGACTCCACCTCCAGTACGAGGGTGGGCCAGGCAGTCTGAAGCCCACCAGTTCACTCCGTTGCCTTTACCAGTCATTGGCTTTCAGGGTTAGTTCAGCCAATGGGACCTAAATGGTCCAAGCAGTGGATGTCTCATAACTGCTTAGAATGTTGGACAAAGGGTTTCTGCCCTTGCTCTGACATCATAACACGGAGAGGGAAAGCCTGGAACATTTACCACCAGGAGGAAAACAGTTATAGAATTCAACCCACAGGAATGCAAACAGGTACAGTCACTCTGGAAAACAGTATGGAGGTTCCTCAAAAAGTTAAAAATAGGATGACGCTAGGATCCAACAATCACACTACTGGGTATTTATCCAAAGAATACAGACATACTGATTCAAAGGGACACGTGCACTCCCGTGTTTATAGCAGCGTTATTTATAATAGCCAAGATATGGAAGCAGCCCAAGTGTCCATCGATTGGTGGACTGATAAAGTGGTGTATGTATCTACAATGGAATATTATTAAGCCATAAAAGAAGAATGAAATCTTGCCATTTGCAATGACACAGATGGAGCTAGAGACCATAATGCTAAAGGAAATAAGTCAGAGAAAGACAAATACCATATGATTTCATTCATATATGGAATTTAAGAAACAAAATAAATGAGCAAAGGGGGAAAAGAGAGAGAGGTAAGCTAAGAAAGAGACTTAATTATAGAGAACTGGTGGTTACCAGAGGGGAAGCGGGTGGGGGGGATGGGTGATGTACAGAATTGTTGAATCACTCTATTGTCCTCCTGAAACTAACATAACTTTGTATGTTAACTAACTGGAATTAAATAAAAGCTGGGGGGGAAAAGAACTAAGAACTGAGCTCACAATTAGTGAGCATCTAAAATAGCGTGGCAGCTATGTAATAGTCTGGCGGTTCCTGAAAAAAATCAACCATACAATTACCATACGACCCAGCACGTCCACTTCTGAGTCTATGTCCAAAAGGAATGAAAGCAGAGACTCGAACAGATATTTGGAGACCTACGTTCATAAGCAGCACTATTCACAATAGCTAAAAGGTGGAAGCCACATAAGCACCCATCAGTGGATGGATGGATCCACAAAGTGCAATATATACACGCAATGGAATATTATTCCGCCTTAAGAAGGAAGGAAATTCTGACACGTGCTTCAACATGGATGAACCTTGAGAACATTATGGTAATTGCGATAAGCCAGTCACAAAAAGACTAATACCGCATGGTACCACTTGCCAAGGTCTTAGAGTAGTCCGATTCATAGAGATGGAAAGTGGAATGAGGGTTGCCAAGGCTGGGGGCAGGGGGAAAAGGGAAGCTGTTGTTTAAGGGGGACAGAGTTTCAGTTCTGAAAAGGGAGAAGAATTCTAGAGATAGATAGTGGTGATGGCTGCACAACAGTGTCAATCTACTCAAAGACACTGAAATGTACCCTTAAAAATAGTGAAGATGGTGAATTTTACGTTATGTGTATTTTACCAAAAATTTTTAATTAAAAAGTAAATAATAAGAATCATAATTAAACCCACATACAGACTACAGCCAAACTGAGAGACCAACACAGAAACAGACCTAGAGACTCTTGATTAAGCTGGTCCTAAAGTTGGCCATCTCATGAATTTCCATGATGTTTCAGCCTTGGGGGAGGAGTGGCTTTCTGATACTTACAAACTAAGTCATCCTCACTGCAATAGTGTACATGGAAGAAAACATTACCATTCATTTCCAGCAAACCAACCCACTGGAGCTTCCAGTCAGTCACCTTCCTCTCCATCACTAAATTCCCTGGATTTGGCCAAATGAGAGATCATCCTGTGGATGACACATTCCAGCCCCATCCTTCAACACTTCTCAATCCCTAGACTCACCAAACATCATCTTCCAGTCCTGGGCCATACCCCAGACTCCTGTTGGAGGTCATCACATAGAACCTCCAAAATCGTATGCTCTGCTGATCTTATGACTTTGCTAAATTAACATCTAAGTGGGACACAAGGTGTGTCAAATGGTGAACCACAGTTCAACAACAGACCACAGAGAAATTTAAATGGAGAAGTTTATGACTCGCGTGTCCTAGAAGAAGTACACGGCACAACTTGAGAGAGACCATAGGGAGAAGATCAAGGCAGAATACAGGCAGAGAACAGCAGGACCCGGGGCACATACCTTTAACAGGGTCCATGGGTGTAGTTCTTTGGAGTTCCCGGATTCAGACTGGAATGGTCCATTCAAAACAGCAGGGTTTTGATAAGTCCTGGGGTTTTGGTATCTAAGAGGCACACAAGGCATGCAGGCCCTGAGAGAAAAGGGAGATTATGGATCACAGGGGCTGTGGGGGAAATCATACCAGGAGTTTACATTCGCTGCTTACTCTTCAAGCTGCTATTCAGAGTAAGTGCTTGCACGAGGGGGCTAGTGTCAGTGTAAGGTCTCTGCAGGCCACTGGCCAGACAAAAGGGATGCCAAGCAGCACTACCATGACGTAGCTTGGCTCAACTCCCAACAGCCCCTTTATCATAATCAGCTGTCCTTATACCCTTCTCACTTTCTCATCCCTTCACAGCCACTCTCTGGCATTCAGAGGCTGGTCCCCACTTTCCAGCCTGAACTTGATGATGTAATAGATCAGTTAATGACTTCCCTAAGCTCCTCAGCTCTGTTTGGCAGCCAGTTCCCTCTCCTTTTCCCTAAAGTGGCCCTGCCTTCAATGTTCCAGGCACTGCCTCCCCTCACGCCTTCCCTGTCTATGTTTTCAAGTCGTGTCTCTCCCTCCCTTTCTCTCGCACTCACTCTTGTTTCCAGCTTCTTTCCCACAATCTATAAACATGCTCATCTTCCCACATTTCCCGTGGTTAAACAAATACGCTTCTTGACCTGTGGTTCCCTTCTAGCCGCCACCTTATCACTCACCTCCCTTCACAGTCAAGCAGCTTCAAAATATTTGTCTGCCTTCCCTGTCTCCACCTCCCAGCATTTCCAGGCTGCCAATCAGGCTTCCCGCTCCAACCACTCCAATGGAAACATTCCATTAACAGTGCCACTTGCCCTCTTATCACTAATCCAATGGATGTGCTTTGGCAGTCATCCTCTCACCTGAATTCCCTGTCCCATTTGTGATGGCTTCCTCGGTATTTCCACCTCCCTCAGCTTCTGAGACAATATTGTTTATAGGCTGTCTTTCTACCTTTGTGACATTCCCCCCAAGCCCCTTTGTGAGATCCACTTTCTCTGACTCTCCCTGCGAGGTCTACAGTCCTGCCCAGGGCCCTCTTCTTTTTTTATCCTACGTACCCATTCCAGTGACTTCATCCAATCCCATGTGTGCAGGAAAAGGTTGACTCAGGAGGTCTGGGATCCTCAAACCCTGCATCTCCCAAAGAAAGGTTTGACCCTTGCCCACCTCCTGGAAGAAAACCTCTAAACCCTTACAATAGCCTACCTAGCAAGTGTCTGTTTGCCGGGGTCTTGGGCCATGCCAGATAGTTTAGGCAAACAACGTGATCTGTGGTGTGGGTCTTGGGTCATTTGACCTCTGGAGGGGCTAGAAGTAGAGTAACCAAGGTTGGTCATGTGGGCACCCTATGCCCTGGACTCACCCAAAAAAAACCCTGGACACCATGGCTCTGGTGAGATTCCCTAGCTGGCAACCCTCCATATGTATTGTCACACGTCACTGTGGGGGTCCACTGGAGGGACCAACAGGAAGCTCATACCTGGACTCTGCCCTCACAGCTTTTGCCTTTGCTGATTTTCATCTCCTCCTTCCACTGTAATAAACCATCACCATGAGTATAAGAGCTTTTCTGAGTTCTCCAACTCCTTCTGGTGAGTCACTGGACCTGAGGGTGGTCTTGGAGATGCCCGACACAACACACTATGTCACTAAGAGTCATATGCTGACGACTCAAGAATCCATATTTTTTCCTGTTCACCCCTCCTGAGCACCAGTTCTACACAGACATCATGACCAGATGTTTCAATAGTGCTACAAATTCACACTATCCAAAATTTATCTCCTTATATTCTGCTCCAAATTCATTTCTCCTCCTGTTTTGCCACAAACCCAGTCAGCCATGTCCAAAATCTGGCAGTTACCTTACACTCCTCCCTCTCCCTTGACTCCCCTGCCAAATCTGTTAAAAGCAGCTTATTGACATCGTGGGGTCCTTCCCTTCTTTCCCCACTACACTGTTCCCCTTGACGCAGGGCCCCGCTGTTTCACCTGGAGCACACAATCAACACTCTCTGGAAAGGTCTCCTTACCTCCAGGCCACACTCTTACAATTCTCTCCACGTTAGACAAAGCGAACCTTTTAAAAAAGGAAAACCAGACTTTAAGTTCAAGAAGGTGAAACTTAAATGAGTATTACAGTATAATGGATATAAAAACAGTATGAATCTATACTAATGAAGAGAAAGGCCATTAGTGAAAAAGACATTTCAGCAATTTTTAGAGAGTTTAAGAAGTGACTGAGAGCAGGTTAACAGAGAAGTCAGGATGAAGAAAGACACACCCCATTATACAACCCTTCAGAGAAGCTTTGGACTTTGGATCTTTGCATAAGAGTTGACCAAAATATTTATTAAAAGAAGTTGAATTTGGGACCATTGCAGTGGGGTTGAGGCAGGAGATTCAGCCTCTCCTCATTCAGGAATTTCGGGAATCTGCACCTAGGTTCTGGCATTCTGTCCTGAAGTGACACTTGTTCCTTGGCAATCCCCTATCACACAGTGAGAGCATACACCCAAACTGTCCTCATCAGGAAAGAGTCCCACCTGCACAGACAACACTAAGAAAAACTACCACTACCTGTACCAGGCAACTGAATCCTTCATTCCGAAATACGTACTTTTTGATTTGTTACCAGAGGAACACGTGACATTATTTTGGCCTAAAATATTGCTGCAAAACTGGCTTACGTACTTTCCAGTTTAAAATCCTTCAACGGTTCCCATAGCCCGCAAGATAAAACTCCAACTCCTTTCTTGGCATCAAGAACCTCCTAGTCCAGACAATTTTCTCATGCCCCACTGGTATTTTACATTCCATAGATACTGATGATCTGGCAATTTTATGCTTCGTGGCCTTTATCCATGCTAGTCCTCTGCTCAGAATGTATTTCCCCCAATCCTTTCCAGTGGGCATACACTAACAGGTCTCAAGATTTAGCCCAAGTGAACCATAAGTGACACACCCCCCAAAACCATGTAAAATCAGTCCCTTCTACACACATTTCTATCAACGTTCCTATGATACTTTATTGCATTTACAAGATTACTTGTAATCTTGCCCCCATGAGGGCAGAAACCTCTATTCCCAAGGCCCAGAATGTGAGAGGACTTCATAAATCCCTGATGAACAAGTAAGTTCATCACGTAAGGATGGGTTTGTTGTCCACTGTAGGTCTGATACCGGCTCCATCAGCTGTCTTATGCAAACAGCATGTTATCTATCAGTAAAATAGGAATAATAATATTAGCGACTGTGTAGGATTTTTATGAAGATAATAATAACAGATACAATTTATTAAAATCAGACGGTGCCAAATATTACCCAAGATACTTATACATTTTTAAAATTCATTTTCATAGGTACTCTGTAAGATCGGTACTTTGTCCCCATTTTTATAGTTGGTGAAATTAAGGTTCAAAAATTAAATAAAATAGCCATTTTAACTTCTATCATCTGGTATACTGTGGGCTCTCAGGAGATGCTAGCTCCCTTTTCTATACCACTCCTCTCTGCCCTATGACATCGAGATAAGATAATGGAGGAAAGAAGGTGTCTGGGCCAGGAGACAGTGCGTGGGGTTAGGGTGACAGTAACATACCAAAAACAAGGAGATTAAGTGAAAGTTTGTATACTGAATGCTAAGATCTTCCCTCCGTCCAGACTTCTTCCCCATCTCAGACCCGAAATTTCTGCCAGCCAGGCTTTCTGCCACCATGCAGGAGATCATAGTGCCCTCTCTGGACAATTTGACCAGCACCAAAAAAAATGTCATCAAAATGGACCACCCAGGTCACCCTGCAATGAAGCCAGTGTGCAATAAGCTTGTTTGTGCCCTATTCTGTGTTATGAACACAGAGCCGAGGTTGAGAATAATGGTCAATGTGCATATAGCACATATGTGCCATAAACTATACTAACTATGAGGTAGTTAGTTTTTTTTTAATTTTTTAAATGTTTCCTTATTTTTGAGAGAGAGAGACAGAGCATGAGGGACAGAGAAAGGGAGAGAGATACAGAATCCAAAGCAGGCTCTAGGCTCTGAACTGTCAGCACAGAGTCCATCGTGGGGTTCAAACCCATAAACCGTGAGATCATGACTTGAGCCGAAAGTCAGACGCTCAACCAACTGAGCCACCCAGGCCCCTCAAGGTAGTTAGTATTATAATTCCCCTTTTATAGACAAAGAAAGAGACATGGAGATGTCAAGGAACATATCCAAGTCCACACCACTGGAAAGAGAGGGGCACAGCGCCCACACTTCTCTTCTTTTTTTGGCGTATATTATTATTATTTTACACGCATGTTTTTCCTTACCTTGCACTGTCCCTCTTCAACACTTTCCATTGTTTCTTCCACACAACCTTTTTCAGGAAGCTCCAAGAGGATGGGCTTTACCAAATAAGGCAGTAAGCCAAAAGAGAGGAAGAGGAGGGATCCAGGAGACGCAAAGCAAGAAGAAGGTGATGGGGATCCCCAGGATGTAGGGTCAGCAAGCTGAGAAGTCAGCCTCTCTCGATTGGAGCAGGTCAGAAGTTTCCAGAAACAATATCCTTGAGAAAACCTACTCTGTAAAATAGTAATTTGTATGAGCATATTGAAAGGAGATGCATACTTCTAAAGTAAAATGTGGGGTTGCATTAGTAACTACTACAGAGAAAAACTAAACAAAAGATAAGGTAGTTATTAACTACAGGATCAAAAACAGTGTAAGCAGTAAAATTAATTCACTTAATTTATGAAATGACTCAGTTGCAAAGTGTTTACATGATCAAAATGATATACACACTGAATACTGATCCAAAAATAATAGGCTGGAACTGTATTTGGAGATGTGAAGAGATGTGTGGGTTCATCCAAGTTGGGGAAGTAGAAAGAGGGCTAGAATGTCAGCCTCCACATCAAGAAGTCAATGGAGAACTACCTAAAACTGAAAAGACAAGAACTAGCAATACAGTGTGCTTTGTAGAAATACAGAGGTAAATATGAAACAACCAGCTCAAAGAGGTACAAAGGTTGACTCCAGGAAGCAGCCACGAGGTACACAGCTGCTGGGCTTCCTAACAAAGGAGATAGATAGATAGATAGATAGATAGATAGATAGATAGATAGATGTATCTTTAATAAATATTTAGGAGCATCTGGATAGCTCAGTTCATTAAGCATCCAACTCTTGATTTGGGGTCAGGTCATGATGTCATAGTTCGTGAGATCAAGCCCCAAGTGAGGCTCTGCGCTGACAGCAAGGAGCCTGCTTGGAATTCTCTCTCTCTCTCTCTCTCTCTCTCTCTCTCTCTCTCTCCTCTCTCTCTCTCTCTTTCTCTCTGCCCTTCCCCTGCTCGTGCTTGCTCTCTCTCTCTCTCTCAAAATAAATAAATAAACATTTTAAATAAATAAATAATAAAATAAATACTTAAAAACTAAATAAATATCGAAACGCAATTTTTAGAAATAAGTAAAACATGCTAGGAAGTAAAACCCATTTAAAATATCAGCAATAACATATGCCCCCAAAAAAGAAAACCTAAAAACAAGTTAGAACAAATATCTATGCCCTCAATATACAAAGCTTTAAAATTCTAATGAATAACATGAAAGAAAGCTTGATTAAGTGGAAAACTGTGCCTTTATGTATTGGAAACAAAATATTTTCATTACCTAAATTCTCCCTAAATTGATCTAGACATTCGTATGACCCCAATAAAAATAATAAAAACGTTGGGGGGAGGGTGTCCTAGTCTGCTCAGGCTGCTGTAACAAAGTACCACAGACAGGGTGGCTTAGGCAAAAGAAATTTACTTCTCACAGGTCTGGAGGCTGGAAGTCCAAGATCAAGGTGCCAGCAGGGATGGTTTCTGGTGAAGCCGCGCTCTCTGGCTTGCAGACGGCCACCTTCTTGACGTGTGTTCACTTGTCACGTGCACCCCCAGTGTTTCAAAGAGGTGTTCTTTGAAGGCCACGATCCTATCGGATCAGAGCCCCTCTCTGTTGACCCCATTTAACCTAATCACATCCTTAAAGGCCTCCTCTCCAAATGTAGCCACGTGAAGGGTTGGGGCTTCAACATATGAATTCTGGGGGACACAATTCAGTCCATAACAAGGGGAATCTGACAAAGAGACACTAAATTTATCAGGGGGGGAAATGTGAGAATAACCAGAAAAATTGTATTTTAAAAAGGAGTATAGGAATAGAAAAAAGGGAGTGTGCAGAACTGACCCTATCAGATATTAGGCTAAACCTGCTAAAATTGCCATTTTTATTTCAAAAAAGTGCTTGAATATTGGTGACTTTACACATTTCAACTAATAAAACTTATTCTATCCTGTGCTTTTTTTCTTTAAGGAAGCTTTACACCCAATGTGGGGGCTTGAACTCAAGACCCTGAGATCAAGAGTCACATGCTCTGCCAACTGATCCAGCCTAGTGCCCCTATAAAATTTATTCTAAAGCTATAGTCATTAAAAGTTGGAAATCCAGAAATAGATCCAAATCTAAATAGGAATTTGACATATGACAAAAGTGCCACCTAAAATTATGGATGAAAATACAGACTATTCAACAAATGGTATTAGAACAAATGGCTAGTAATGTTAAATAAAAAAAAAAGTGGATTCTGACCTCATTCCTTAAAACAAAAAAAATTTGGAAAGTTCTGGAAATGGATAGTGTTAGTAGTTATACACCGTTGTGAATGTACTTAATGACACTGAATTGTACACTTAAAAATGATTTAAACTGATAAATTTTATATTATGCATATTTTACCACAATACTAAAAAAGGGGGTGCATGGGGAAGAGAGTATGTACATATGAAACTCTGGTACCAGGGGGGTAAGCCATCCACGAAGAGGTGACGGCCAACACCTTTCACTCCCACAGCAAGCCCTTAAAGCTAGATGTCAAAGTTGTTGGAGCATCTAACTCCTCAAAGAGGAGAGTCAGAATAGATGGGTGGATCAGAATACAGAGGCTGCTTCAGTAGGTCTACATGTGACCACAGATTCTGCATTTCTTTTTTTTTTTTTTTATGTTTATTCAATTTTTGAGAGGGAGAGAGCATGAGCAGGGAAGGGGAAGAGAGAGAGGGAGACACAGGATCCGAAGCAGGTTCCAGGTTCCGAGCTGTCAGCACAGAGCCCAACGCGGGGCTCGAACTCACAGACCCATGAGATCATGACCTGAGCTGAAGTGGGGCGCTCAACCGACTGAGCCACCCAGGCACCCCGAGATTCTGCATTTCTTACAAGCCACCAGGTGATGCCTGGAGTTGCCAGGTTGTAGAGCTGTGGTTCTCAGCTTTGGCTGCATATTACACTGTGGGGAGCTTTTTTAAATATCACTGACCAGGGCCCCTCTCTAGACCATGAATTAGAATCTCTAGGGGTGGGGCCAGATATGGTATTTTGGGAGTTCTTCAGCTGGTTTTAAATGTGCAGCCACCCTGCAGAACTGCTGATGTTGACACACAGATAAGTTTAGCAAAGTTGAAGAACTTTGAAGTGCCTCCCCACTTCCAAAGTTTCCTTCCTCTGTGAAATGACTGGATCTTTCCATCCTTACTCATACCATCCAGGTAACAGAAACTTGGGAAGAAAACTAAAACTATTCAGCTCAGCTCTGCCCTTTTCTGTCTCCCTCCCTGTGCAACCCTCCCCACAGAGAACACGCATTTCACCTGTGTTCCTCTAGCACATGAGCCAGTGGCTCTCAAAGTGTGGTCTCCAAACCAGCTGCATCTGTATCACTTAGGAACTTGTTGGAAATGCATTTTCTGGGGCTTCACCTCACAACTACTCAATAAAACTTCTGGGGCTGAGGCCCAACACTCCTTGTCTTAACAAGCCCTCCTGGTGATTCTGATGCTCACTCAAGTTTAGGGAAGCCCGATCCAGGGCATTTTTGCCCAGGACTGATGGGGAAATCTGTTTAATTCTGAGCTTCAGAATTAGAAGCTCTCTTGGCTAACAGCCCAAAAGCCACATCTTCCAACCGGGCTTTAATCAGTAATGAAGGTAATGTTGTGACCTTCAAAATAATAGTAATAATCATAGTTAGGAGAAGCAAAGAGTTCAAAGAAAAAACCTGAAAATGTAAACACAGTTTTGACACTTTTTGAGTGTGAAAACAAAACCAGAAGCTAAGAAGAAAAAATATCTCTACATACAAATTAAAATCATTCACTAGTCAATCTATCCACATTGCCTAACAGTCAATAAGATCAAAAGTAAAAGTTGAGAAAAAAATAATTGCTCTACACATAATGAGCAAAGGGCTAAAATACACAATGAGTTCTTAGAAATCAATAAGAAAAGCAGCCCAATTAAAAAGTGAAAAAGTTGCAAAAAACTTAAAGGCAGTTTGGAAATTTGCTGGCCCATGTGCTACCACTAACCACACATAACTGATCCAAACTGAAGTCTGCTCTACATGGATTTGAAAAGTACAGTGCTGAAAATGTATGATATCTCTTTAATAATTTTTGTATTGATTATATGTTGAAATGGTACTCTATGGGATATATTGGGTTAAATAATATATATTATTAAAATGGATTTCATCCATTTCCTCTTATTTGTAATGTGGCTACTAAAATGTTTAAAATTATGTATGTGGCTTGCATTTATATTTCTTTTGACAGTGCTGGTTTAGAGAATAAGAAATACAAATGGTTATAGATTTATTAACAAAGAGGATGATTCAGTGCTGATGAGAGTGAAATATTTTGTGAAACGTTTTGAAGAATAACATCTATTAATATTTTTAAAACACACACCATTCAACCCAGAAAATCCTCTTCTAGGATTTTTACTACAGAACCACTCACATACATGCACAAAGATACGTACAAAAGAATGATCACTGCAATGCTATTTGAGCTAGGAAAAAAGAAAAGAGCCTAAATGTCCATCAAGAGGAAAATGATTAAATACGTACTAATAAGTCCACCCAGTGGAATACTACACAACCAGCAAGTAGAGTAAGGTAGATCTCCGAGCACTAACGTAGGTGTGTGCCCATGATATGTGTATACATGTGGAGTGAAGATTATTTCAGACAATCTGCATAATATACCCTCATTTTTTGTTTATAAGAAGCCCTGTATATGCTCTGTGTTGGAAGGCCTTATAGTTTTTACTTTATGCTCTGCTGTATTTTATTGTTCCAATGAGCACATATTCCTTTTGTGATTTAAAAAAGCAACTGTGGGACTCTTGGGTGGCTCAGTCGGTTAAGTGTCCAACTTTGGCTCAGGTCATGATCTCATGGCTTGTGAGTTCAAGCCCTGCCTTGGGCTCTGAGCTGTCAGCACAGAGCCTGGAGCCTACTTTGGATTCTGTGTCTCCCTCTCTCTCTGCCCCTCCCCTGCTCATGCTGTCTTTGTCTCTCAAAAAATACATAAACATTAAAAAAAAATTTAAAGGGTGCCTGGGTGGCTCAGTCAGTTAAGCATCGACTTCAGCTCAGGTCATGATTTCACAGTTCGTGAGTTCAAGCCCCATGTCTGCCCCTCCCCTGCTCACGCTCTCTCTCTCTCCTTCAAAAATAAATAAACATATAAAAAAATTTTTTTAATTAAAGAGAATAAAATAAAATAAAATAAGCAGCTGTGAAGAAATACGAAGGCTCATAGGAGCCCACTGCACCAATTCCTCCATTTTGTGAGTTAGAGGAACACTGAGAGGAGTAAGAATACTCAGTTGCCAGGCACACCCTCTCAGTGGAGGCTACTATCGAGGTGCCCCTCCACCCACTTAGAAATGGCAGGAGACATTACCACCAACTCTGCTACTGTCCTGGCAGAGTGTTCTATCACCTTCCTTCCCTTCATTCAGTACCTCCCGCCCATTCCTTCTTCATTCAGGGCAATCTGACCTCCACCTCTGTGATTTCCCTAAACTGCCACCAGTAAATCAGCAGGTCATTCCATGACTAGGACCACAGTTCCACTCAGAGCCATCAATGGAAGGAGGAGGAATGAGATGTTGGAAAAGGGCAATGAACCCAAGGCCTAGGGCTCAGGCTTCCCCTTTGGGAGAAGCTCCACCTTTGGAATGGCGGGTCTCTAATTACACCTGCACTTGCTTTTGACCTTCTAGTATTCTCATCTCTAGAAATACCAGTTTTTGTTTCGCTCACAGAGCAAGGAGCAGAAGAGAATTCTCAATTCTCTCCTGTACCTTCAAAAGCAAGAAGGAAGTTCATACCTTTTTGGGAGCTGGGAACTTAGTCAAAGAATCTTAGGGGATGAACACCCAGAATACATGCCTGACACCTCAAGGTAGAGAGGTCGTGACGACAGAGGCTGTCTTCAAAATCTTACACTGTGTTTCCTAGGACCATTTCATTTCTGGTACTAAATATCAAATATCACCAAAAAAAAAAAAAAAAAAAGGTCTCTAAAGCTGTGAGACTTTAATGCAAATGTTTATTAGAATTACTTTTGGGAATTACATCTGTAAGAGGTGAGAGAAGCAAGACTGGGCAGAGGAAGAACTTGAACTGCGAGTTGACTGCAGCAAAAAGTTCAGTTGATCCTCTGGGAATCCTTGGAGCTGGAATGGCCCTTTGGTGTTCTTTTCCCTTGAGGTCAGAGGTCAGAGCCTTGATACACTTCTCCTACTCAAACAGTCACTGGATGCAGGCTGCCCACAGGAAGTGGGTAACCTTGGGCAAGCCAGAGGGCAATGTCCAAAAAGGGATTTAGCTGAGAAGTGTCAGCAGCCAACATGGAATGCCTCAGTACCGGAGGGGGATCTGGGTGGCACACGACAGCATCTGCTACCCTCACAACCACACTGTGAGTTAAGGAAAACAAGTCGTTTTGCTACCTTTTTATAAGTGGGAGGTGGATCAAGCCTTACCACTATTTCCTTTTCCCAGCCCAGGGCTCTTTCCACTGAGGGAAAGGGAGAGGCTGAAGATTTTATAGTGCTCTAGACTTAATAAAAACAAATGAAGACCAGATGGTGGGAGGCTCCAATCCTAATCCAGTAGAATCTTTCAATCTGTCTCCCTGACTCCATTCTGGCCTAAAGAGGCCACAGAAGAGCCCACAGTCTTGCTAAAAGGCAATTGAATAGTTATGCTCTATTTAATAGAATCCAACATATAACAGCCAATATTTATAGAGCACTTGTATGTGTCATACCTTGTTCTAAGTGCTATGTGTGTAAGCATATATGTGTGTGTATGTATACATATTATACATATTACCCAACATTCCGGTAAGTCAAATGAACTTTTAGCCTCTAGTTCATTTATCCTTCCTGTACATCATTTGAGCACTTGCAACTTGCCAGCTCTAGAGCTAGAGACTAGTCTTTGAGCACCCCGTAAATGTGATCATCTTTCTGTGTACATAAATAACGTAAAGGTTCTACTTATGGGCTCTGTTAACTATGTGGGAGATCAGGGCGGTGTTTCAGCATGACTTTGCTCTCATGGATCACAGATACCACAACACCAGCATAATGACCACCCCCAGGTAAACCCCCTGGGGCTACAGAGCGTGGGTGGGCAGAGGGACATGCTCTTCCATAGCAGGCCTGGGTGAAACTCGTGTGTAAGACAAAGAGTTAATTAGGTAGACTATGTTCAGGAGGGAGAAAGATCAGCACAAACAGGAAGGTGCCAGGCTCTTTGCTTGATTTCCCTATGCCTCGTTTTTTCCCTCAGGTGACTGCATTCACAGCCCCGTCTCTTCTGTGACCTACGCACTGATGACCCCCAAACATTCAGCTCAGACCGCTGGTCCAGCCCAGACTACTATTTGGAATGTCAGACCCAAACACTGAACTGCCTGGTAAACTTCTCCACTTGAATGAACCAAAGAAATACGAATATCTCCAAAAATGATCTCACTATGTTTCTTTCCCCCCCAACCCACTTCTTTATGTTTTCAGTTCTGGTTATTGGTGCCATCATCTACCCACCCACCCCAATAAAAGCAAAGGATCATCCTAGATGTCATTCTCCAACATTTCCCCTTCTGTTGGCTAACAATCCCATTAACCTTCCAGCAGGAGCAGACCACATACAAAACAGTTGCCAATAAGTCCTATTGCCTGCCTTCAAGGCAATCTGACTACATCTCTGCCTGTTATGAATTTCCTTTATAAGTTATAAATCCTGGAAAACAATATTCTCCAGTTTCATGTGCCAATGAGAGATAATATCAAAGACAAGGTCTCCAGATTCGTAAATTGAATTAATAATGTAAAAACTTGCCAATAACTGAAGCAAAAATGGAATCTAGTAAATTACTCACGTGATGAGAACCAACTGAAGCACCTATTTAATCAGTACAGTCTCCTGGGATCTACCCCAGGTAAGGCTGCCAGATACAATGCAGGATGCCCAGTTAAATTTGAATTTTAGATAGGCAATGAATAATTTTTATTATATGTCCCATGGAATATTTGAGATATATATTTTTAAAATATTGTTTATTTGACATTTAATCTAGCTGAGCATCTTGTACTTTCATTTGCCAAGTCTGGCAAACCTAACAGGCCCATGGAATTAAGTCTTTCTAGGGCCCCTGGGATTGGCTTAATAATCTAAAATTTCAAACAAATCCTCATCTAATTCTAGTGATCAGTTCTGATCAGCGTGGGACCCTGGGGAGGGGTCCTTTTCCAAACCCTCTGCCAGAGCGGCACAGCCTCCCTCAGACTCGGGGGAACTCAGTACAACATACCGACAAGCATTGCCAAAGCTTCTTATGGGACCTAGATGCAGGCAAAGCTGCTTCAGTGATTGCTTTGTGGCTTTGGAAAGGGCCGTGGTATGTCCAAATAAATCTTTTAAAAAAATGTTTATTGAAGTATGGTTGATACACAATGCTACATTAGTTTTGAGCATAAACATAGTGATTGAACAAGTCTATTCATTATGTTGTCCTCACCACAAGTGTAGCTACCTTGAGTCACCACACAACGCTATTACAATACCATTGACCATATTCCCCATGCTGTACCTTGTATTCCCATGACTTGTTCATTCCATAACTAGAAGCCTGTATCTCCCACCCCCTTCACTTGTCTTGCCCACTCCCCCACACCCCTCCCCTATGACAAAAAAAATGTTTCTATTTTTGACTAAAAAAAAATTTAACTGAAATTAAAAAAGCTATGTTTATTTCCACTTTATCTGTTTTTCCGGCCTTACCCCCTTGGTAAACCACTTAAACTCTGTGATCCTCATTCACTTTTTTTTTTTTTTTTTCATTCAAGAGATGTTTATTGAGTGCCCTTTATGGGCAGGTCCCTGTGCCAGGCCCTAGGGGTTCAACAGTGAGTGAGGCAGGTGTGGTCCTGCACTCATAGAGAACCAAATGTGTAACAGACAAGCAACCAAAGATATGAATGTTGTGAATGAAATAAACAGGGCACTTCACTGGAACATGATGTGGGCAGGAGCATCTGGACTTTATGGTCCTAGAAGCTGTCTCTGAAAAGATGACATTTAAGCTGACATCTGCAGGATGAAGAGAAGCCGACCGCACAGTGAGGGAAGCCCATTCTAGACATCAGAACCAATGTAAGCCATTGGACCTGGGTGCATTAACCACGCCTTTTCTTTTCAGTATACTCTCACTTTGACATGTGAGTCCTTGCTGAACTGAAGGGACTGCCTATGCCAAGTTTAGCCAATTCCTAGAGATAGTAAACAACTCAACTGTGAGTGGGTCTTTCATATGCAAACCAATCAATGCAGAGCCCGCACTCCCAATCACCTCCATTATGGAGTTCTCCTGCAACATTGCTGAATTCACTTACTGGTTTCTAAGAACTTTTTTGCACATTCTTTAGGATTTTCCATGTAGATAATCATGTCATCTGCAAATAGAGACAGTTTTATTTTTCCTTTCAGATCCACGAGCCTTTTATATATTTTTCTTGCCTTACTGCCCTTGCTAGAACTTCTAGCATTTGTTGAATAAGAGTAATGAGAACAGACATCCTTAGGGTGCCTGGGTGGCTCAGTTGGTTAGGCAGCCGACTTCTGCTCAGGTCTTGACCTCACAGTTCATGAGTTCAAGCCCCACATCAGGCTCTGTGCTGACAACTCAGGCCTGGACCCTGCTTCAGACTCTGTGTCTCCTTCTCTCTCTGCCCCTCCCCTGCTTGTACTCTCAGGCTGTCTCTCAAAAAAATGAATAAACATTAAAAAATTAAAAAAAAAAAAAAGAACAGACATCCTTGTCTTTTTCCCGTCGCAGAAAGAAAGCACCATGAAGTATAATGTTAACTATAGATTTTTTTTTTTTTATAAATGCTCTTTATCAAGTTGAGAAAGTCCCTCTCTATTCTTATTTTTTGGACAGTTGTTACCATTAATGGATATTAGATTTTGGCAAATACCTTTTCTGGCTTAACTGATCTGATCATGTGATTTTTCATCTTCTGTCTATTACTATGATGAATTATACTGATTACATTGATTTTTTTTTTTTTTAATATTGAACCAGTGGCATATCCCTGGGATAAATCCTGCTTAGTCACAATGTATGATTCTTTTTATAAACTGCTGATTTTATTTGCTAATATTTTGTTCAATTTGTGTCTATATTCACAAGAGATATTAGTCTAAAGAGTTTTTTTTCTTTCTTTCTTCCTTTCTTTCTTTTTTTCTTTCTTTCTTCCTTTCTTTTTCTCTTTTTACTGTGTGTCTGGTTTTGGATATCAGAGTATTACTGGCTTCAAAGAAATAAATTGTAAAGTGTGTCCTCTTATATTTTCTGGAAGAGACTATGTAGAATTGCTATTAATTTACCTTTAAACATTTGATAGAGACATCTAGTAAAACCATCTGGGCTTGGACATTTCTTTGCTTAGCAGATTTTTTATTATACATTCAATCTTCTTAAAGTTATAGAGATAATTGCATGAACTATTTCGTTCTGGGCAAGTTGTGGAAGTTTGTGTTTTTTGAGGAATTGGTCCATTTAATCTAAATTGTCAAATTCATGTGTATGGAATTGCTTATACTATTCCCATACCGGTGTCTGCCAGCCTGTGGTGACATGCGAGATTTCACTCCTAATGTCAGTCATTTGTGTGTCCATTCTTTTTCTCTGTCAGTCTTTTTAGAGTGTTATCAATTTTAGTGATCTCTTCAAAGAAACAGCTTTTTATTTCATTCATTTTCTTTATTGTTTTTCTGTTTGCAATGTCATTAACTCTGTTCCTATCTTTATTTTTTCTTTCCCTCGCTTGCTTTCTGAAGTTTTCAAAGCTTAAGGTGGGAGCTTAGATTATTGATTTGCAACTTTTTTTCTTTTTTTTTTAATTTTTTAATGTTTATTCATTTTTGAGAGAGAGAGAGAGACAGAGCATGAGCAGGGGAGGAGCAGAGAGAGAGGCAGACACAGAATCTGAAGCAGGCTCCAGGCTCTGAGCTGTCAGCACAGAGCCTGATGTGGGGCTTGAACTCACAAACTGTGAGATCGTGACCTGAGCTGAAGTCAGACGCCTGACTGAGCCACCCAGGCACCCCTAGAACTTTTTCTTTTTCTAATGCATTCATTTAGTGATATAAACTTCTCTCTCAGCAGTGCTGTGCCCCCATAAATTTTGACATGTTGTATTTTCATCTTCACTCAATGAACGTATGTTTTAAATTCTCTTGCGACTTTCTCTTTGACCCAAAAGATTTTTGCAAGTATGTTGTTGAGTTTCCAAGTGTTTAGATATTTTTCTGTACTGATGTCTAGTTTGATTCCATTATGTCTAAGTATGTTTTCTGTGTGATTTCAATTCTTTTAAATGTATTGAGGCTTATTTTCTGGTTAGATATATATTTTGATATATTATCTTGATATATATTTTGTAGGCCTTGAAAAGAATATGTATTCTGCTATTGTTGGGTGAAATAGTCTGTAAGTGCCAATTATAGGTGATTGATGGAGTTGCTGAGTTCTTCCATATCCTTAACCAATTTTCTGTCTAGTTGTCCTAGTTATTAATGAGAGAAGGATGTTGAAGTCTCCAGCTATAATTGTGGCTTTGTCTATTTATCTATCAGCTGTTGCTTTACATATTTCACAGCTCTTTTAAGATTACCTTATCTTTTTGGGTTATTGACCCATCATCATTATACAATGTCCCTCTCTGTCACTGGTAATTTTCTTTGCTCTGAAATCTACTTTATCTGATATTAATATAGCCATCCCAGCTTTCTTTTGATTAATATTTGTATGCCATAAACTTTCCTATTTTATTGCTTTTAACTGCCTATATAATTATGTTTGAAAAGAAGTTAATTAATCATTAGAAAACTTCAGGCAAATGCAAGTAGAGACATTCTACCAAATAACTGGCCAGTATCCTTCAAAAGTGTCAAGGTCATGAAAGAGAAAGGAAAAACAGAAAAACTTACTTACGGAAGGAGACTAAGGAAACATGATGACTGCAGGCGGTGTCCTGGATAGAATCCTGGGACGGAAATAGGACATCAGTGGAAAAACTGGTGAAATACTAATAAAGTCTGTAATTTAATTAATGATATTGTATCACTGTTAATCTCTTAGTTTTAATCATTGCGCTATGGCTCTTCAAGATGTCAATATTGGTGAAATCTGGGTATACAGGAGCTCTCCGATCTATTCTGGCAATTTTTCTGTAAGTCTAAAATTATTTCCAAATAAAAAAGTTTTTAAATCCCTACCCCAAGCTCAGCCTCTCAGTCACCAGACTAAATGTCTGAAGACAAGCTCCACACTGCCCTTGTGTAGGATGCTGAATTACCTCAGCATTACCCCAGTCACTTGTGAATGTGTGTGCAGCTATGCATCAGCTGATGCCCCTTTGGATCTTTCCACTCCTCTGCCCTCCTACCCCCGCTTCAGTGGAGACCCACCATTCCTCCTCCCCTTGCCTCCGCCATGGTACCTCCTGACATCACCCACCAGCCGCATGGGCATAGGTGAGAATGATCTATCTTGTGACCCAGGCTCTCGGAGATACTGGGGAACTATAACTCTGCATAGCTTTTCAAAAGGATAGGAGGAGACAGGAATCAGTATTGCTGGAGTGGTTGTAATGGTTCATTTCGCGTGTCAACTTGACTGGACAAAAGGACGCCCAGATAGCTGGTAAAATGTTATTTCTTGGTATGTCTGTGAGGGTGTTTCAGAAAGAGATTACCATGTGAATTGGTGAACTGTGGGTGGGAATCATCCAATCCATTCCATTGAGAGCCTGAATGGAGCAAAAAGGTACAGGAAGGAAGAATTTGCTCTCTCTGCTTGAGCTGAGACATCCATCTTCTCCTGCCCTTGGACATCAGTGCTCCTGGTTGCCAGGCTTTCAGACTCAGATGGGGACTTACCTCCTCAGCCTCCTCCCCTGAATTCACAGAATGAGTCACACCAGCAGCCTTCCTGGCTTGCCAGCTTGCAGACGGCAGATAGACTGTGGGACCTCTCTTGGCCCCCTTAGCCACATGAACCAGTTCCTGTAATAAATCTCATATGTGTGTGTCCTATTGGTTCTGTTTCTCTGGAGAACCCTGATCATACAGTCGTCACACAGTGATCATTCTTTTTTTTTTTTTTTTTAATTTTTTTTTTCAACGTTTATTTATTTTTTGGGACAGAGAGAGACAGAGCATGAACGGGGGAGGGGCAGAGAGAGAGGGAGACACAGAATCGGAAACAGGCTCCAGGCTCTGAGCCATCAGCCCAGAGCCCGACGCGGGGCTCGAACTCACGGACCGCGAGATCGTGACCTGGCTGAAGTCGGATGCTTAACCGACTGCGCCACCCAGGCGCCCCCAGTGATCATTCTTAAAGGCAACCCTGATCCAGACTTCTCTTGGCTACGATGCCTCTGATGTTCCCTGCCTCTTAGAGTAATGCTCAAGAGCTGGGACTGACATTGACATCCCTGTACAAGCTGGCCCCAATGGATGTGCCTTAGAGCTGGTAACTTTCCATGCCAGGTAACAGCCAGTTTGTCACTCTTCAACCCCATGGCTGAGATTCATCACCTGAGACCTCAGGACTTCTCCCTCACTTTTTTGCCTCCTAGGTCAGATGTCCCCTCCATTGCCCACTCCATCTTCTGCCCATGGAGTTCTGCCTCTGAAGACCCAAGTACACCACCCAGATCCCAGCCCATAGGAAGCACACACCTATTTTCCTATTCCTTAGTTCTTTTCTTCATTGTCTTAGCTGCAACTTGGAGCAACCAAAGAAAAGTCCTTCCTAACCACTTCCAGGCTTTCCCTCTAGGGGGTGAAGGGTAGATGGCAACTCGCTTTGAATTCTAGCCTCCTTACAAACCCATGCAGCAGCAAATAATATCAACAGAGATGTCGCACATCCTGTCAGCAATGGCTAAATATAACTTAATTTTTACATATAAAATTTTAATTTAAAACTGATGAATCAGGAACCATTTCAGACATTCTCAGCTTCTCTGAAGATTCTGTTTCCTTTCCAAAACCCATCCCATCAGCTCAATTCAGCTCTGCGCTTTCTTCCCAGAACTCATGAAATCATTACACTTTCATTTTTTTTCATTGCCCCCCATTAGCCTCCCTCTCGGATTTTAAGATTTTTGTTTTCTTTTCACCGCCCACTGAAATAACTACTCTGTCATGGTCAGACACATTGTTCTTTCCAGTATTACTAAATCATACTTCTACTTTCCCTTGTTTCCTCCATTTCCCCCTCCTCGTGCTCCCACTCTGATGCCACCAGTTTACTGACTTTGGATCTGCGGGCACTTTAGAGCCCTGGGGGGTCGCAGAGGAGACCTGCACGTTCCCCTACATGGGTTTAGCTAGCAGGCTGCTTTTGGTGGCAGTTCAGACGCTGCCCTGTAGCCTTTCACAATGCTGTTTATTTGCCTGTTTGCTTGCTCTCGCGTTGCTTCATAGGGGTCCCTTGCCAACATACTTTAGAAGAGGATGCGTGGCTAAATGGCCTCTGTGTCACCCTGTCCACTCACCACTTGCTGGAAGGCCACTTTCCGTGTTCATCCCAAAATCCTCCCTCATACCCCATTCCTTCCATGCCTTCTCGATAGATGGTCTCAGTCCTGTCAGGCCTGTTTAAGATTCAACTCTGTCTCTGTCCGACTTGACCCTATGTGACAACAACCATTTCCCCAAATGGACCAGTCAGACCTTCTGTGCAAATCTGGCACTCTCAAGCTTCCATGTCAACTTGGATGTGTGCCTTTTTAGCAAATGAAAGTGGTCTTAAGGACATTCTGCCATACTTGCCATGTCTCTCCAGATACAGAGTTTAGAGCCGATGATGTGCCCATCCTGGTGTCATGTACAGAACTGACCCCTGCTGCTCATGGACTAGTGGTCTAGTCCATGATCTCTCCCAGGGCAGGGGGATAACCCCCATGCCCTGTGACATGGGCACGGATGCAACCTGACCTCTGAACCGGATACCAGTCCCATACCCTTCTACCTCCCAGGCAAGTAAAATCACCACTCTGAACAGCACCTTCGTAATTTTTTCAAACAGGATGGCAGTGACTCCCATGGTCAATTCACAGGGCTCTAATGTGAATCCAATGAGATAACAAATGTTGGGGAAATATTGCTGCAAGTACTCTATACGGATAAGATATCATTGTTTCCATTATCCTAGTGTTGCTTCAGATAAGTGTGCTATCATTTGTCAAATTCTAGACCTTGATCTCAGGCTCCCTGAGTGACATAACCCTCTTCCACAAGGGATGCTTGCAGGCACTGAGGACACTTTAGCCAAGAGAGAGAATGAACCTCTTATCACCGTCAAATATCTCAAAACGTTTCACACAACAGGAGTTAGACATGTTCTAATTTCATGTTCTATATGTACAGGAGAATCAATTTCAGCTCAGCTACCAGGAGACTGGGTTCAGCTTAGATTAAAGGCACATTTATCACAGGGGGAATGAGTTACGTTGGATGGTGATTTCCACAATGAGCAATGCCCAGGCCAATTCTGCCTTTCCAGATGGCCTGCTATAAAAACAACCAGTATCTATCAGGGCCGTATGCTTCTCAGAGTACTTCATAAATATTACTTCATTTAACCCCCACCTCACGCATGGTAGGTATTATCGTGCCATCTTGCGGCTGAGGATCAGAGAGGTTGAATAACTACCCCCAAAGCTGCACAGCAGAGCAGGACTGGAACTCCTATCTGCCGAACTAGAAAACCCAGGTCTTCCCCCATCTTCCCCACATTCCTTGTGGATGTGCAGGGAGCATCTGCACTGGGAGAGGGCTGGGAGCTGTTTAGGCCACTTTAAAGATGTCCCAGCAGTAAGCTTCGGGGCTCGTCACATCCCTTTTCCGTGCTGTGCTTTTAACTGTCACCTTTTCTTTGATTCTAGAACTTGTGCTTCAGATGCTGAGAGTCACAATTGTTCAGAGGCGCCCAGAGCTGAGTACTCTCCTTGTCCTCTCTTAGGTCCAGGAAGTAAATCTATTTGCAGCCTGTTCTCCATCCTTCCATGCTCTTGTAAACCCTGGGAAGTACAAACTGTACAGCTCCTGGGGGGCATTCTCGTTCCCTGAGTAACATGGTTGTTGTGCTCTTTTTCTCTGAAAGGTCACGTTACTTCAACCTCTCTTCCCTTCCCAGTGAATGAAACCTTGAAGGCCGTGTCCCATGTCCTCATCAGCCTGCCTGTCACTAGCACAGGAGAGGGAGCGATAATAGTCGTTTCAGGAACAGGAAGTAGGGACACGCGAGCCACCAAGCAATGTGTGCCAGATGCCATCTGTGTCTTATCTGGTTTAATGCTTCCCAAATTCCCATGTTGTTGCTGATGAAGAAAATGACACTTGAAAATCTGCGCAGGGACGTGTATAGCAGCTTTATTCAGAATCGCCAAAATCTGGAAGCGACCAAGATGCCCTTCGGTGGGTGAATGGACGGATAAACGGTGGTACCTCCAGATGACAGAATATTATTCAGCACCGAAATGAAATGAGCTAGTAAGCCAGCAAAGGACATGAAGGAAACTCACATACATATTACTAAGTGAAAGAAGCCAATCTGAAAAGGCTGCACACCCTTTAGGATCCCAGCTATCCAACATTCTGGAAAAGGCAAAACTACAGATAGTAAGAGATCAGTGGTTGCCAGGGTTAGGGGAGAGGAAGGGATGAACAGGCACAGAAGATTTTTAGAGCAGCAAAGCTCTTCTGTGTGATACTATCACAGTGGATCCTGTCATTATACATCTGTCCAAACCCACAGAATGTGCAGCATCAGAATGTACATTGTGGGCTCTGAGTGGCTGTGATGTATCAGTCTAGGTTCATCGCTTGTAGCAAAAGGAGCACCTTTGGTAGGGATGTCCACAGCAGGGGAGGCTATTCATGTGGCGCGGGGGGAGAGGGAGGCTGTGGACACATGGGAAATCTCTGTACTTCCCTCTCAGTTTTGCTGTCAACCTAAAACTGCTCTAAAAAAATAAATCTTTTTTTTTTTTTAATAAAGTGTCACTTGGAGAGGTTAGGTAACCTTATGTGGCTTGCCCAAAGTCTCATGCCAGTGACTGGCAGTGTTATGATCTGGAGTCCTGTCGTTTCTGGCTCCCCCACCCATTTTCTCATGAGTCCATGAAAACAAAGTGGTCCTTCTTCATCAAAATAAAAAGCTTCTGCACAGCGAAGGAAACAATCAGCAAAACTAAAAGGCAACTGACGGAATGGGAGAAGATATTTGCAAACGACATAACAGATAAAGGGTTAGTATCCAAAATCTGTAAAGACCTTATCAAACTCAACACCCAAAAAACAAATAATCCAGTGAAGAAATCGGCAAAAGACATGAATAGACGCTTTTCCAAACAAGACATCCAGATGGCCAACTGACACATGAAAAGATGCTCAACATCACTCATCATCAGGGAAATACAAATCAAAACCACAATGAGATGCCATCTCACACCTGTCAGAACGGCCAACATTAATAACTCAGGCAACAGCAGATGTTGGTGAGGATGTGGAGAGAGAGGACCTCTTTTGCACTGCTGGTGGGACTGCAAACTGGTGCAGCCACTCTGGAAAACACTATGGAGGTTCCTCAAAAAATTAAAAATAGAACTACCCTACAACCCAGCAATTGCACTACTAGGCATTTATCCACGGGATACAGGTGTGCTGTTTCAAAGGGACACATGCACCCCCATGTTTATAGCAGCACTATCAACAATAGCCAAAGTACGGAAAGAGCCCAAATGTCCATCGATGGATGAATGGATAAAGAAGATGTGGTATATATACACAATGGAGTATTACTCGGCAATCAAAAAGAATGAAATCTTGCCATTTGCAACTATGTGGATGGAACTAGAGGGTATTATGCTAAGAGAAATTAGTGAGTCAGAGAAAGACAAATATCATATGACTTTGCTCATATGAGGACTTTAAGACACAGAACAGATGAACACAAGGGAAGGGAAGCAAAAAAGAATATAAAAACAGGGAGGGGGACAAAACAGAAGAGACTCTTAAATATAGACAACAAACAGAGGGTTGCTGGAGGGGTTGTGGAAGGGGAGGGGGGGATGGGCTCAATGGGTCAGGGGCACTAAGGAATCTACTCCTGAAATCATTGTTGCACTATATGCTAACTAACTTGGGTGTAAATTTAAAAAATAAAATTAAAATTAAAAAAAGAAAAAGAAAAGAAAACAAAGTGGTCCCTGACTTAGCTTTGCCTTCGAGCACTGGCCTTGCATGGCCTCCTGCACCACAAGCAGTTCCTCTTTCCCAGTCTCTGGGCCGATTCTTTGTGGACAGCAAGAGGTGATGGCCCTCAGTGTGCCCATATGACAGGCCAGAAGGGACTAGCCCAGCCCCAAATGCAGAACGAAGGTAGCACTGGAGGCTGCCGCCTTTCTGTCTGCTGGTAACGTAAAAATTAAAACAGGTCCCTTCCATATGTTCAGGAATAAAGTTAGGAAGATTCAGGTCCAGGCCAGAGCCAGACTAGGCCTGACTTGGTGCGAAGGAACCCTCTTATTGACCATATCAGGGGGGCGTCCCAGAGCAAGGACTGGAGCTGAGTGAGGTCAGACTCAGAAAAATGAGGGTGTCTACACAATAGAATCGGCAGATTTTATGCACAGGACAATTTCTTCGTAATCAGGATAATTTTATCCATCGCCTCTTAAGGGTAAGACATGGTTTCCTTGTACCAGTGGAGGAAATTCTCCTCAGAAACCTGGTGTTTGCTGGGGAAACTATTAAGTATTCTGGGTGAGTATAATACTGATTTCAAACAACTGTAGCTGAAGTCATCAACAAGCACAATGGTCATTGTACATACAAGAATCGGGGCCATATTTTACCTCTAGGTAAAAACTATTTTTAAGGTGTTTCGTAAACCACTGGCAAGGTCAACCATACTCAACATTCCAGAACACACAGGGGAAATCTCCGTGGGCGTGCCCAGACCTCTAGGCTACAGCCATTCATTGTTCCGACGCTTCCTGCGCCCTGTACAGAGCTGTCCCGTCGTCAGCAAGTCTGCAAGACCTGCCTGTGACAGGGTCTGTGGGAGGAGGCAGGCCCACCGCGCTGGCCCCACAGGTACTGACGGCACCGAAGTGTGCACACCGTCAGGCTCACCCCCAACAAGCCTGCTGTGTTCCCGCAGAAATGAGAGCCAAAGCAGCCCACAGGGTCACGGTGAGCATAAAGTAAAGTACTAAACACATAGCACTTTGCATCTAGCCTGTCATATGGTCAGTGTTCAGCAGTGGTCAGGAATAGGGTCACTACTCCCATCACCAGGCCTCAGTGCATTAAGCAGTATCTTCCTGATGCTTGATATAGTTCACAAATAAACGAGTGCATACGTGAAAATGAAACACAAATGAGTGAAGAACTCCCCATTTTTGTAATGAAGATATTAAGAGTCAGAAAAACTATGTTATGTAGCCTCCCTGAAACAGAGTTGGCCAAGGAGATATAAGTGAATGTTGTGAGTGGAACTTTCAGGAAAGCAGGTTAGCGGGGAGACTGACAAGTAGCACGAGTCTGTCTCTCCTCTCTCTAGGTGTGAGGATGGAGATGTGATGGCTGGAGTTTCAGCAGCCACTACAGGCTCTGAGTTGACCTTGAAGAAGAAGTTGCAAGCTAAGGGTAGCAAGACTTAGAAAGAAGATACCTGTGTCCCTGATATCTGTGGGGCCACCATATTGTTCCTGGACACACATCTCACCTTTCACATGGCAGAGGGGAAATACCCTTCTATCTGATTCCAGATATTACTATGTTTGGTTTCTGTTACTAGAAGCCAAATACATTTCTAACTGAAAATGTTCTGAGACCTGGCCATCTCTGGATTTTGCTCCTCCCAAATGCCTGTCCCTTCTCAGCTTCCTTTGCTGGGCTCTATTGTTCTTCCTTCTCTAAACACTGGATTAATGTAGGGCTCAGGCCCACGCCCTCCTCAAATCCCACAGCTTAAAATACCAAGCTAGTGATATCCAAAGTGACATTAGTAGCTCAGACCTCTCCCCCAGACTCCTATCCAACTGCCCAGTTAGCATCTCCAAATTAGCATGCCCAAAAGAGAAACTTAATATTCCTCCGCCCTCACAAACAGATTTCTCTCCCCACTCCCCCATCTCAGAACACGGCCCCACAGCTGCTCAGTCCAAAAGGCTGAAAAAGTTATGAATTCCTGTCTCTCCTTCAAGCCCAAAGCGAGGTTTGTCACTTCAGAGCATAACCCACATCAGCCCACATTTCCCCATCCCCTGATCAACCAATCCCCTGCCCTGGGCTCCCCGAATCTGTGCAGGCCCTTGCAGCCTGCCCTGCACATGGTGTCAGAGGGCCACTGTTCTGTGCAGACTCCCCTTCAACAATGTCCTGTGGCTGTAAGAGTACAATCCATGCACCTCACTTTGGCACCCAGGGCCCTGTGATCGGCCCTCACCTTGCCCCTCTCCACCACCTTCCAGCTGCACTGGCTTCCACCTCTCTCCCTCCAGGAAGTGCCGGCCTCATTCCCCACTCAGGGCCTTTGCACTCACTGTCCCGGCTACCAAAAGTCCCTCCCCAGGATCACGCTGGGAATGGTACCTTTGACTCTCACCCTACAGCTCAAATATCACCTCCTTGAGGTCTCGACCACTGCCATCCAGGAGCCTTCCAGTGGCTCCACTCCTCTCCATCAGTTTACCTTGTGCTATTTTCTTTGTGACTTCGTTATTATCTGAAAATGGTCCTATCGATGCCTTTGTTTTCTAGTGCATTATTTAGAATGTGTACCTCATAAAAGCAGGAATTCTATTTGTCTTCATCCTGGCTTCTAAACTGTGCCCGCCCAGAGAGACTTCTCAGTCTGCAGGCTTCCACCAGAATTCAAGAGCCATGCCATTGTTATCAAGTGATACTGTTTATTTACTCGGTATCTTTAGCCTTCCTTCTGATCTCCCGCTCTTCCATTCAAATTGATAACATGCAGACATGTACCAATTGACCTCTCCATCCTGGAGTTCTTAATGTTTGATTCTGCTTTCCTTTCGAATAGTAGAAGGTTTAGCATACTTTCAGAGCCTTTGCATATAAAAATGGTTTTGCCTTAATATATAAAAGTCAAATTAGGGGTAATAAACACAATTTCTCTGAAAACTTAGAAGTTGCCCCGTTGTCTTCCAAAACTTACTGCTGTGAATGAATAATCGTACATTATCCTGATGGGTGTTTTGCTCCTTCCGGAGCAACATGTGCGCTCAGATTAGATACTTTTATACCTACTTTTAAATGATTAGGGGTGCCTGGGTGGCTCCGTCAGTTGAGCATCCAATTTCAGCTCAGGTCATGATCCCACCACTCAGTGAGTGCAAGCCCCACCCACCCCCACCGCCATCGGGCTCTGTGTTGACAGCTCAGAGCCAGGAGCCTGCTTCAGATTCTGTCTCCAGCTCTCTCTGTCCCTCCCCCTGCTCGCATTCTGTCTCTCTCTCCTTCAAAAAAAAAACAAAAACAAAAACAAAACATTAAAAAAAAATGTTTTCAATTTCTGATTAGATTATGAGGATGTATCTACATTTGGTTGGGTTTGGGTTTTTCATAGCAGATAATAAATATCATTATTTAAGTAAGTCTACAAACCAAGTATATTTTCCCAGGTCAGAGACGTTTTCAAACCTTGTATCTTTGGATATTGCTTCTTTCTGAATGTTTCTATTTCTTCCTCACAATAGCCACATTATTCGAAGATTGATTCTTTTATTAGGTTCGGTAACTGTTCTATTTCTTCCTATTAGTTTCATCCCTTTGTCCTTTTTCAGTGAATTCTAGGAGAGCAATTTAAGTTTGCCCTCGACATTACAGCATTTTTCTGCTGGTTCAATCCCTCCTTTCACTGACACTGATAGACTTTAGCTCTGCTGTGATACGTACGTGCCCCTGGATTCTTTTTCTAATCTGAATTCATATCTCAGCCTGTTGCTTTGTCTTCCTCCTGATCTCTTTCAATAACCTCACATGTTCTTCAAGTTCACAAAGATCGTGAAATATTGATCTTTAAATTATTTTTTTATTTCCTCCTGACAATAAATAGTTCAAAAGTTGTGTTTTCAAATGTAGTCTGTGTATTCATTCAGTTGAGAGCTTTTCATTGGTTCTCCAGTGATTCTGTTCTTTTGGTATATTCATCCTCTGTAAAGATCTCCTTGACAATAGATATGCATCACAATTTTACCATTTGTGTCCTTCTATGGATCCCCTGGTCCCCTGGAGAATGCTCCCTACAGAGCTAAGTTGGTTCACGCCCCTGTCCCAATGTCAGTGGTTTGGTGGCTGGTACTCATTTGGGGGGCTAAGGATGGTCAGGTTCTCTGACGCACTTAGGGGCAATTTACGTCCTCACAAATAAGGAGAGGGGCTTGGTTTTCTTCCACCAGATACAGTGCACAGAAGACATAATGATGCTCTTCCTCCCTCAGCCTTGTCTGCAGCATTGATCTTTGGGCACCACACCTTTCAGGATTTGTTGTGACATGCTCGAGGCTCTCGCCTTATCTCCCCCAGACTGCAATGGGCAGGGAGGCAGGGATGGGGATGCACTTCAATACTCTGCTGGGTTCACAGCTTCTTTAGATCTTGGGGGAGGGGGGACACCAAGGCCTCTTCTCACCTACCTCTGGCCAACTGAGCCGCTAACAATGAAAATGTCATCAATTGTGCTCCTGAAATCTGTCTCATTGTTGCTGAAGATAATAGAAATCCCTCCCAAGGCTAACAATTGTTGACAGTGTTCCTGTGGCGCTTTTTTTGTGTTGTTTTCTGGTGATTTTCTGTACTTTCATGTGTATTTTAAGGACAAGTTGGAAGAGAGACTAGTGGGGCTAAAATAGCCTCAGGCCACAGCTAGCCTCCTTTTCTTTGACTCTCCCATGACACAGAGCCCAGAAGCTGGCAAACAGTAGATTCTCAGTAAGGAAAATAGAAGAAATTTAGTTTGGTCTGAGACATTTGGAACCAGAAGCCGACCTGGAACCAGCCTAGGATTTAGGTCAGGGGTCCGGATGTAATGGGTCACAAGAGGGGAAGTAGGCAGGAGACGAGTCCAGTGTGGACAGGAGGCTGCCCCAGGCAGCCTGAGGGGATGGGGACTCCATGTGGAGCTGATATGGGGCCATCAAGGATTCTGAGGTCTTGCGTCTTCCTTAGAAGAGTATTGGGAACGGCTGGGCTTGGGAATGCCATTGACCTGCGGTGTGGGCCTCAGGGCAGCAGGATGTAAGACCCAAACCGTGTAGCCAAGCCCTCCTGGCCCCTCTGCAACATCTCCGCATCTGAGGCTCCATCCCTGAGGGAGCTCCTCAGCATCCAGGGACCGAGGCTTCCATTCCCAGCACCTGGTCCTGGTGCTTACCAAGTCTCCTCCTCCTTCCACCCCAAGACTTTCAGACTGGGGTCATGTGAACCCTAAGAGTCCTCTTCTCTGGGCCCCATGTCTTCACAAAACGTGACTTCTAGATGTGTGTGCCCAGGTCACCGCACACACACGCCCCACGTGTGTTTACTGAGCATGGGCAAGCCAGCGAAGGCGCAGGGCAGTGTCTGGGGGTGGCCGTGGCAGGAGGGACGCAGGATTCTGAAAACCCTACCTTCCTCTGCTCAGTAGGGCTGAGGGCAGCAGGGCCAGAGGAAGGTGAGAATAAGTCTCTCCATTTCCTTTGCCCAGGTCACTAGGGAAAACAAGCAAGGAGAACCGAGGAGGGACGGAAGAGCGACGATGCCATCAAAGCACCCTGGAACAGCCTCCTACTCTGAGAACCGAGCCAGCCCCCGGGTCCCACCACAAGTGCCCAATCACTCCAACCTCCTCTGCCCTGGAGAATGAGTCCTTGGAAGAAAAACTGCCCCCACCCCACATTCTACTCCCGGAAAAAAGGTGCGAGTGAACGTGCCAGCCACCAAGGGTCGCCAGCTCTCCAGGACCCTAGCCTGCATGTGACAGTGACGGTCAGAGTTCGGAGGGTTCCCAAACCTGCTCCCGTCCCACCTCCTGTCGCAGTCAGGACAGAAGGATTCTGCAAATGCTTTTAGGAAAGAACCATTCTTTCTTGGGGCATGTGCAACTGCAACTAGTTATTTTAGAGCACATTCCACATACACATTAGAGGGAGGTTAAATATCGTGCCTAAAGCAACGAGGGAGACTTCTGGGAGCTCTGAGAATCCCCAGCTCAGTTAAGTGGGTGAAAGATGAGCATGTGGGGGGGAGGTAGAGGTGGGTAGAGGAGGTAGAGGGGGGTTTGCCTGCGAACACACGCCTTCCAAGCTGATTTATGTCCCACTCCTCTGACCTGTCCTTCCACATGCCACAGGCACACACCAGAAAAACACTGACGTTGCAACTTCCCACGTTGTAAGACACCGCAGAAGCTCTAAGACAGAAGTTCAAAGCCATAATAAAAGAAAGCAAGAGAAGCCTCTCGCCTTACTTTTTTAAAACCATGGAATCGTCCCACCTATCAAAAGTATTTTTATTAGGGAGAAAAATGAGGGGAAAGAAACTTAATGTATGAATAGAGACAGAGAGGATTAGATAATGTCCCCGATAGTACTACCACTAGAAATATTGAGCCTTAAGAAAGTCACTAACCCGCGTACACACATGGGTACAACCCTAGGCTTTGCACACGCGGCACCTTTCCAGTGACTTCTCAGGATTCTCTCCGTGCCACTCTCCAGTTACTCCAAAAGCGGCGTTATTACTTTTCCCATTAGCACAGGGTACAGCCTGCACCTCTGCCTGCTGGACCACCCGTCGGCCACCCTTCTCTTTCCCCGGGCTTCTGTCAAAATCCCACCCAACCCGCAAGGACATCGTAAATTCCGTCTTCTCCAGAGAGCTAGGCCTGAGCCTCAGCTAGGAGGAAGGTCCTCGAACCCCTGGTTTCCTGGCACATTTATACTTTCCCTTATGATCATCTGCGTACACATCTACCCTCCCTTAGAGACCCGCCACCCCCCTGTCAACGGCAGCCACAGCCCCTCGACACCTCACACTATTCCTGGCACCTGGACACTCGAGAATTTTGAGGGTGGCTGAAGGTACGAGTGGTTTGCAAGCTCTCCCACTAACTGCATCGTCTGGTTTTGTGAATGTGTCACGGCTCAGGGAACTGGCTTTCACGTTTTTATGATAAGGAGAGAAAGGAAAAGGAAAGACGAGGAAGGGGAAGGATAGAAAGAGAGGCTTTGGAGAAACAGGTTTATTGAACTCTTCCCTGGCAGCTCCTGGAATCCCGACATTATTGAGGGAACAGTTTCCTGAAGGGATTGACCCTAAGTTCTTCCTCTTCTGAGTCATGTATCCTACAAAAATAGCTAGAAAAGCAACTGCTCCCTGGCTGCGAGCTTTATATATGTAGTCAGGCAGAACAGGGCATTGCTCACAATTCGTCCCTGTTTATTGAGAAGAACTTCTTATTAAGCCCATGAAGGGTAAAAGCTAAGTGTCTGAGGTTTGGAAGGCGGGCTGGGCAGGGATGGGTGTGAGAAAGAGGGGCAGAGGGGAGAGCAGGCAAGCCTGAGGGGCCAGCTTCCAGCCTGTGACTCCACGCCCTCGGTACAAGAGTGCAGAAATCACGAGGTGCCTGCTACGTGTGGACTTGCAGAAACCACTGGCAAATGGGCTTCCCTGCCTGTGAACTTGGCAGAGCAGAGAAGCCGTCAAGACGCGGGGCTGTGGCTGCAGAGGGCAGCCAGGCCCACAGATGCGGCCAGGTCTCTACTGCAGTCTGCGGAGTTGAGGTTTGGGCCGATTATATCAACATATCAACATTTTCAGGGGCGGTAGGCGTCTCAGCTTGGATTCCCTTTACACGTACACACGTAGGCTTAGCACGATGCCTGAACTAAGCAGGTGCCCCTTAGTGTAAGCTCCAAGTGGCACTTTGGACCAAGAGGCTGTCACCAGAGCATAGCAGAAGCTGTCCTAGATGAGAGGGTGACCTCCTCCACCCACTTTCTAATTCTTCCCACGCTTTACACATAACCAACTCGGGCCAGAGGCGGGGACTCTCCGGGGCCCGCTGTTCCAAGTGGAGACCACAGAGGCCCTGAATCATGGCAGGTTTGGAATCTAGAGGTGCTGGGCTGGATGCACCCTCTCCCATAGGGGTCCCAGGCGCACGTGCTCACAGAGAGGGCTCTACGCCCATTGGTTTGGACCTCATGAGTCCATCTGGGAGATGATTAAAAGGGGGAGGGAAAGATGACACATTAAATAATGTAGAAAGCAGGGTCGTGTTTACTTTAAAGATGGAGAAAACAGTTTGCCAGGAAAACACAGTTCTCTGTTTCCCTCTAGAATTCTGTTATTAAAAATAATCTGCGATGAACCTCAGCACCTCTCTCACAAGACCTTCCAAAAGCTCTAGTAATAAAAATAATAAAGCATGTTCAAGAAGAGCAGAGTGCATTCCAGCCAGACAGCTGGACCACATTGCCTTCTGCACGGCTGAGGGGAGCAGGGAGGACGGCAGCTGGCAGATTCATAAATTAAGCACATTAAGGACAAAATTAGTAAATGTAAGTAAAGGAATGTTGTTTCCCCGGCCATTCGGATACACTCACACACGCCGTCTAAACATAAACATTAATTCGGCTCTTGCATCCTCTCTTACTTGTACGCACAAGCACCACGGACACACAAATGCAGACCCCGAAAAAGCACAGATGCAGAGACTCGCATACAGTCAATCCTGATTTGTGCGCACATGAGCACACTACGAAGACAACACAGGCACCCACAGCCAGCAGTAAATGCGCTGGTGGCTCTCCGTGGCTGTCAGGCTTAACCTCTGGAGCAGAGGGTCACGGAGAGGGAGCGGGAGGGCCAGAGTCCCTGCAAAATCTCACAGAGATCTTTCCCGGCAGAGCCTTATACAGAATTCTCTGGCCCCAAGTAGCAAAACAGTAATGCCCAAGGTTCGTTGAGTGCCACAGAAAATGAGGCCCTGTGGGTTTGCTCCTCTCATGGCCCCCAGCTCTGAGGCATGCTCCGTGCCCGAACGCTACCTCAGGGTCTCTGTGGTGGGGCAGACCCTGACCTCTTCCCCGAAAAGCGCGCGTCATTAAGATGTGCAGGGTGAGCCTGGAGCGGCCCAACCCTGTCCAGGTGGAGAAGCATTGTTTGGTAACCTCCAATGTCCCCCATTTTAAAGTCAATAATTTTACAAAATGCTCACTGAAAAAAAGCAAATATTGGGATTTTGAGAATTACATTTTGTAACATGTGGTGGGCACGGGGTGCATTTGTTTTCTCTCTCCGCCCCACAGCCCTACTCCTTCCCTGTTCCATAAGGACGCCTGCGTTCTTTGAGGAAGAGCCACGGAGGGTATGGGACCGAACTCCCCTCCTCAGGGCACAGGGGCCAGCGCCCCCAGTGAGTAGGGGACCCCTGGCCTGGCCAATCCAAGTCTTGCTCTGCAGTTTTGTGTTGGGACTTGGGAGAGAGACACTCTTTCCTCTAGATTTGCTAACGTGGATGACAGGAGCATGGTCATCTGTGGCCACGCCCTCCCCTCCCTGCTTCAGAGAGAGGGTAAGTCAGCACAAGGGGGGGGAGGGGAGGCCTGACTTTGCCTGAGGGCAGCGAGCTCGAGTGAGTCCTGATTAACATAGATAAAGTCACATCTAGAAGACTCTATTAAACTCAAATCTTGTTATCACATTTCACGTGGACATTAAAACCCCTCAGATGGCAGCAGCTATGTCTGCTGGGGATTTTCAGGCATTGGCAAAATTCTTTTGACAGGAGAAACCACACCAAAGGGCAGATGCTAAAAGGAGGGCTGGCTCCTGGGAGCCCCGAAATAGAATACAAACTGCTTCTCCTGAACAGTGACAGTTGGTCCCTTCAGAGCTTGGCTAGTCATACCAACGAGGGCATCCAGCAGCCAGGTCACACAGCGGCCACAGGGCCTGTGGAGAAGGGTGGGGGTGCCCATCTGGGAGAACACAGGCACCCACGCAGGCAGGCAAAGAGAGCCCACCGCTTGACCTAAGGAGGACTTCTCTGTGTGGGAACATTTCTCTCTTTCTATTTTAGAACATGACACATGGTAAGATTCACATTCTAAAAGATGTGCTTTTTAACTAAATAATAATAGATCAATGAAATCGTGGAAGATATCCACCCCATAATGCAGAATTAGCATGAAATGTTTTTGTACGTCTTTATTTCTAGATGTTTAGATTCAAAATAAATCAAAACAAAATGTTCTCAGCTTAATGTAATTTTATCAACATAATAGGTTCCTTTCCTCAAGTCAATTATCATTAAAGTTTATCAGAAACCTCCCCTCTATCGTAAATGGAAAGAGTAAGTGTGAATGATATTATTTTTCTTTTGGAAATATTCGCTGGGTTGTAGAAAAGCATGTTGAGGGGCACCTGGGTGGCTCAGTCGGCCGGGTGTCCAACTTCGGCTCAGGTCATGGTCTCACAGTTCATGGGTTCGGGCCCTGCGTCAGGCCCTGTGCTGACAGCACGAAGCCTGGAGCCCACTTTGAGTTCTGTATCTCCCTCTCTCTGTCTCTCCCCTGCCCCTACTCACACACTGTCTCTCCCTCTCCCTCTCTCTCTCTCTCTCTCTCTCAAAAATAAATAAACACTAAAAAAAAAAAAAAGAAAAGAAAGAAAAGCATGTTGAGATCCTTTCAATTTATCTGGAATAACCTGATGAGTCAGAACTAATTTTCCTCAAAGCTTTAAAGACTGAGCCTAGAGAATCAACATCTGCACATGCACACTCGCTCACCCACTCACTCACACACTCACATCCACACACTCATTCACACTCACACACACGTGGCCCTGTGCTAGCTGCCTTGGGGAAATTAAAAATTAATAAGATGCAGCAGAACCTTCTATTGAGGCTTCCCACTGCTGGAAGAGCTAAAGCACACCCATAAATAATTCTAGAACGGCCTAAGGAGGTCAGAGTGTTTTATAGAGGAAGTGGGACTTGAAGATGGAAGCACTTCAGATGATAAGGTGGGGAAACAAGAACATTCTCAGAGGCAGGGACTGAGGTGTAGGTAGTCTGTAACAGATGGCGGAGGTCCTTGAACTCTGTGCTCAGAAGTCTGAATGCTATTACACAGGCGAAAGAAAGTCTGTGAAGGACAAGTACTGGAGAGTGACACCCCCAGGTATGTGTCTCGCGGAGGGCCTTCCAGTGGCAATGTGGAAAGTGGTCTGAACTGAGTTACCCTAGAGACAGCTGAGGCTGTGGTTGAGGCCACTGAGCTGCAAATGTGAGGACTACGGACAGGATCGGAGTTTCTCTCAGACTAGCGGAGTAACTGTAAGGAGTCAAAAAGTCTCCCAAGACAATGCCATTTACAGAAACAGAATAAAGAAAAGGCCTAGATATCCCCCCAAGAAATTAGTTCTAGAGACATAAAGAGCAGTCCACTTATCCTGGTGGGAAAGTTCTATCAGCAGAAAAAAAAAAGGGGGGAGGGGAACAGCAATTCTCCTTTATCACCCTTCTTCTATTCTCGGCTAAAGAACCATTAAACCCAGAAGAAGAAAGTAAACCCAAAGTGAGGAAGAAAGGATGCTGTGGTCCCCAGAATGCATATGTGAGCTCTCCTAGTATATGCATGTGGGTTTTAACTCTTTTTTTTTAAATAGCAGACTGGGCAGTTCTGCTTTTGCAGGACCATGCCTTTACTCTTGGCAAACCCTTTGCTAATCTTGCTTCCTTCTTGGGTTTTAATCACTGGGAGTTCTTCATACACACCCATACTGCCATGCTGATTTCCCTGGAACTCCATTGTCATTTTGGGGCAACTGTGTCCTCATATTGTGATCAAATGATTTACTTTGAGGAATGGAGTAGTTCAGTGGGATCACAGTCAAGGTATTTGTCATACCTTCTTTACTATAATCTCTCTGTGCATGTTTTTTTACTGTTTAAAATCACTAAGGAGGAGCCATGGGCACCAGTAAAACCCAGAGTGGCTGAGGGGTCCTGAGGGGAGCTAATGAAAGAAGAGTCTTGGGGACCCACAAGTATCAGTCCCTGGTCAGAGTCAGCCATGCATGCTCCCTCACCTCCTCCCAGACCCTCTGCTTCTCACCAGAGGGCTGACTGTTCCAAAACCATCGCTCGCATTAACCATTCAGTTGGCATGAAGAACCATATAGGTTGAAAGCATGCTTGAGAAAAGAAGAGGAGGTCTCAGAAGCATGGAGGCCAGAGCAGGCTGGGGTTGGGGGAAGAGAACCCATGGAGGAGGAGGGTCAGGCTGAGAATGTACACAGTAGCAGGAATCCCAGGAAAGGCCCAAGATTAAAACCTGCCTTTGATAAGACTGGATGCAGGGCCCTGGAGTTCCTATCACGTGCTCTAAGTGGTCAGGCACCCACTTCCCTACCACAGTATAGTGTCCACATCACAACTTCACCATTCACTGTGCGTAACCCTTCCAGAAAGGGCCTTTGGCTGCAGGGGATTCTCCCCCAGCAAAAAGAGGTGGGCTTCAGTACACGAGCATCATTTATTCAAACTGTTCAGGCAAATTTATCACTGGAGATCCCAGAAGCTCATGAAAATAGAGCTTTCATTTCTGCCTTGACAGACAATGTTATGTATGCTAATATCACAGGCAAAGTTAATAGAGATTGCCTTTTCCTTAGTGAATTGAACTTTGATTTTACTGAATATCGTTTGAGATAGATGCACTACTCAGAGGCTTCTTTTCCTAAACATTCATTCATTCCATGAGCCCCTGAGGATGCCACATGTGTGCTGGGAAGAGAGGCCTTTGGAGACCAGAATAACTTGGCTGCTGCTGGAGGGCTGACTGTCAAAACTGACATGTGATGTAGAGACAAGGGAGACACCGAGCGCAGAGGGTGACCAGCGAGCCCAGGAAGGGCACGGAGCAGGGACAGGGAGGACAGGTGGGAATTTGCTGGGCAGAGAAAAAGAGAAAGGCAGTTCAGAAAGAGGAAATGCCTCTTGCAAAAGCCAAGATCTTGAAGAATTAAACTAAGGAAGTAGCAATATAAATATAGAGAGGAGAATAATACAAGACCCATTAAAGGGGAGTGAATTCCAAAGACCTTCCATAATGGGAGTGAAGGAGCGGAGGCATCGAGCCTGACAATGTCAGGGCTGAGGAGCCGGAGCCAAGGTGGTGTCTGATTGAAACTGGGAATAGGAAGAAGCAGAATTTCAGGGAAGGAAATGAGTTCAGTCTTGACCATGCCTGTGGGACAGTCCAGGGCAGGTCTTTACTGGGCCTTGCTCCTGTGGAGGTCAGGGAATTAGGGTCCATAGTAGGAAAAAATCCAGGACATCTGAGTTACTCAGAGCATTTGATAAATTAGCAGAGAGCAGAGATATGCGGAGCACATTTTCCTATGGTTTGTAGAATTCAGATATGTAGAAGTTGGGTGCAGAGAAGAAGACATAGTTTGGAGAGACTACTGAAGAACAAACACCCCCAGATGTAGAAAGAGAGAGAGCAGACTAGTAGGCATGTGGGCTTCTTTCTTTGTGTCAAGAGCTTTCTCTCTAATGCCTCATCCAGTCTTCCTAAAGACTGTCCATTGTTGCTATCTTCCCCATTTTGTAGGTGAGCAAAGTAAGTCTCAGAGATGTGAAGTGACTAGCCTGTAACCACACAGCTATTACACGGCAGAGCTGGGATTCAAATTACTGCAAAGCCTGAGTTCTTTCCACTGTGCCGAGCAGCACCACGACTCTCTGACAATGGCAAGGTCACGCCTTCAGGTTCTGGAAAGAGAACAGGTGAGAGACGGATTGAAAAACCGCCCGACCACTTTGACATCCGGGGCATGAATGCCGGCCTAGTCCCCCTGGGGTTTGGGAGGTAGGAGCTGCATTGAGTGACTGAAGCAGAGGCTGGAAGGGGAACAACATATGCCAGGTTCTCTTTCCAGAGCTTCACTGAGAAGATGAAAGTGCTTTCACCCAGGCTTCGGAGCAAGAGCGTTTTTGTTTCCCCAGGTTTTTGCTGCTGTTGGTATTTGAAACTTGCACAAGCTCATCATCCGTGGAGAAGGGGTCAAAGAAGGAAAACTCAAGGACTCAGGAAAGCAAGGGGTTAAATACAGGAAGAAATGAAGTATCTAAGAGAGAGGAGGTGAGGCGTCAAGATCTAAAATGAAGGAACTATTATTCCTGGATGAGGGGGTGGGGGCACCTTTGCTGAGAGACCTAAGAACAGGGAGAAGAGCCAAGAAGCAGATAGATCTGTGGCTTTGGAAACAGGAAGCCGAAGGAGCCCTCATCAAACATAAAGCAGGGGGTGTGGGCAGCCACAGAGATGGGGGCGAGGAGGAGCGAGGTGACGGGAGGAATGGAAGCGGCTGCCGGCCAGAGTCCCGTGTGCAGTGAAGCGTGAAGACCACACACTGGCGTCGCATGGAGAACGTAACCCTCCCGTCTCCTTGGCCAGCCCTCAGCCGCAGGTGAGCAAGAAGGGGGAAGCAGACGGCTCTGCGGGTTCACAGTTGGGCTCTGGCAGAAGGTCAAGGGGGAGAGGGATCCCACCGGACTGGCGGGACACGACACGGAAAAGACATTTACGAGAAGAAAGGCTTGTTGCCATGTATGTTGTGACGGGAATTGGCAAGACTTTTATATCATCAGGAGTCTAATTCAGCTCAGTTTTGAACAACGTTGAGATAGCTCTCCTTAATGCTTTGTTTCAAGGTTCCCTAATCTTGTACCCCCACCTCTCTTTCAACACACAGAAGATAAATGCTAAAGAGACAAACTTCCCAGTTTGCCTCAGGAGACAGAGGAAAGCAAAGCTAGAGGGCCATCTAGGATGCAGAGAGGAAAGCGTGAACCGTCTACACATACAGGCAGCTCTCCGGGCCCGTGCCGTGCACACAAGCGACGCCGGGTCTGGGGAACTCAGGACTGCCAGTGCTGCTCTCCTCCAGAACTGGTAAGCGTGTCCTTGGAGGCTCAGCTTGCTTGGAACCGTCTTCTTCCACATTCTTCTCCTTGCAGCAGTCTGTATTCCTTTATCTTGAAAATAAGGCCTAGGACCTGGAGGGGCTTAATGCCTCCAAAACTCTAGCAGTTCATGGCCCTTCCTTCTTGTTGAGTGGCCAGTCTACAACCATTTCTGATGCATCCTCCTGCGACCCTCACCCCCAATGCAAAGCAAGAAACATTCAACTATGAGAGCTCTTCACAGAGTGAGAGACATGGCCATGGAAATTATATTCTTTTAGGGAAAAAAAAAAAAAAGTGAGTGGACCCAGGGTGCTGGGTCTTTCTAGCTTCCAGACGGATGCCAAGCCGACATCAGAGGCCCAGGCCTGGGACAGACAGGAAGCCAGGATGGAAAAGAATGCCACTGTTTAAACACCTTTCCGGAGTCTTGTGCCTCTTCACCAGAGTCTTAAAAACCATTTGATCCAAAATACTTAAAAAATGGTCGAGGGGCACCTGGTTGGCTCAGTCAGTTAAGCATCTGACTCTTGATTTCGGCTCAGGTCATGATCTCACGCTTCGTGGGTTTGAGTCCTGCATTGGGCTCTGTGCTGACAGTGCAGAACCTGCTTGGGATTCTCTCTCTCCTTCTCTCTCTCCCCCTCTCCTCTCTCTCTCTCTCTCTCTCTCTCTCTCTCTCTCTCTCTGAAAAATAAATAAGTAAACATTTTTTAAAAGAAATGAATAAAGTAAATCCAAAACGTAGCTCCTTCTCATCATCTCGGCCACTATCAGGCCAGTCCAAACCACCACCTTCTCTTCCCAAATCATTACATGAGACTCTTCCCTCTTCCCCCTGTTTCTGCCCTTGCACCCACATACCCTTCCAATCTAGTCACAACACAACAGCCAGAATAATCTTTTTAAAGCTTAAGTGAAATCATGTCACTCCTTTGTTGAAAATCCCTCAATGCCTTTCCCTCTCAAAGTCCTTAAAATGGCCCAAATAATTACCATGGCCTGAAGTCCTCACCATCAGCATCCCCAAGGACTCCTCTGTCAGGCTCATCCTGGCCCCACCCACACTGGTCTTGGGTCCCATCTCAGGGTTTTCATAGGCTCCCCCCAGGTCTCCTCCTGGCTTGTTCCCTTGCCCCTTCAGATCTAGGCTTTACCTGGCCACCTTATTTAAAATTGTCAGCACAGGGGCGCCTGGGTGGCGCAGTCGGTTAAGCGTCCGACTTCAGCCAGGTCACCATCTCGCGGTCCGTGAGTTCGAGCCCCGCGTCAGGCTCTGGGCTGATGGCTCGGAGCCTGGAGCCTGTTTCCGATTCTGTGTCTCCCTCTCTCTCTGCCCCTCCCCGTTCATGCTCTGTCTCTCTCTGTCCCAAAATAAATAAAAAGCGTTGAAAAAAAAAAAATTTAAAATTGTCAGCACCTCCCTCCACCCACCCAACTCTCTCCTCTTCCCTGCTGTCTTGTGTTTCCAGAGCACCGATTACTTTTCTTCATCTGATATAGTTTAACTTGTTTATTTGCTTATTTTCTCTCTTCTACCCCATTCCATCCCTCACTGAACATAAGCAAGCTGGGATATTTTTTTCCTCTGTTTTATTCACTTCCTGATGTCTACTGCAAAGACCAAGAGGAGGGCCTCAATAGACCTTTGTCAAGAAACGCATAAAAAATCAGGTCTCTCTTCACTTTCTGTCCTTCCTGTAATTTCTATCACCTTTTGTGGTTTTTTTAATTTTTTTTTAACTTTTATTCATTTTTTGATAGAGACAGAGCGTGAGTGGGGGAGCGGCAGAGAGGGAGGGAGACACAGAATCCGAAGCAGGCTCCAGGCTCCGAGCCATCAGCACAGAGCTCCACGTGGGGCTCAAACTCACGGACCGTGAGATCATGACCCGAGCTGAAGTCAGACGTTCAACTGACTGAGCCATGCAGGTGCCCCTATCACCTTTTGTTTTTGATCTGATCTGTGAGGATCCCTCCAGTTCTTCTCTTTCTCTGCCTCAGATTTTAGAGTCCATTTGTCATTCATTACTGCTAGTGAGGTTTCATTTAATCTGTGCCATTGTGGACTATTTTTTAATTTCCAAGAACACTGTCTTGTTCTCCTGCTCCTTTTTCATAACTGCCTAAGCTTGTGTTTAATCAAAGCAGTGGCTCCTAAGCGCTTTCTGAGACCAGAAAAGACGCTTCTGTTTTCTGCATTAACTGTTTGAGTCTGGGGGGGCTTGCTTGGATTGCAGGGCTAGACCCCTCCTTATGCCAAAGTGCTGGCTCACAGAGCCACCCAGTGGCTTTTTCCCACGCATCCGCATTTGTGAGCAGAGGCCTTGACTGATCCACTTGGAGTCAGAAACCAGACATCAGGCTCCAAGTCCTTCCTCCTGCTGCCGCTTCCCCACGTGGGCCTCACTGCACACCTGCCTGACACAGAGGTAAACCAGATGGTCCTTTAACCCCCTTTCCAGATTCTGCAGTTGATGAGTCCATGAGTAATATACTTAATAGCATTTGATAGTTATTGGATAATTTTCTTATCACCAAGGTAATTATCAAAGTAATTCCACTTCCTGGTCATTACCCTACACAATATTTACAAGGTGCCTTGTTAAGCATGGTACAGAAATCATAGTTTAAAAAAAAAATTAGAAATGATGCTTATTGAGCACCACTGCATCCAAAGTTTAGGTTTGTCAAGGGACATAATCCTTGTTTCTGTGAAGCTTAAATACTCATTGGAGAGTGTTCCAAATGATCCACAGCTGTGATCCAAACAAACCCAAACTTAGTGGGTAAAAACAACAACCACTTTCTTATCTCTCCCAATTTCTGGGCCCAGGAAACTTGGCAGTTTGGCTGGGTGATTTTGCTGTTCCACGTGGCATTGCAGAGGTCACTTGTGGTATTCAGCTGGCAGGTGGACTCTTTTGGAGGGACCAGGCTGGTTTCACTCACACATCTGGTAACTTGGAAAAGATGGGGACAGGGCTCGGCGGTGACTGTCAGCCAGAGCTCTAACACTCCCTCTCCAGCATGGTGATCTCAGAGTAAGTGGACTTCTCAAATGGGGCCTCAGGATTGCGAGCCTGAGTGTTTTGGTAAATGAGACAGAAACTGCATGGCCTTTTATGACCTGGTCTCAGAGTCAATGGTAGCATCACTTCTGCTATATATTATTGTTCCTAGCAGCCCACCCAGATTCAAGGGAAAGGGGCATAGAGACACCACCTCTCATGGGAAGAGTGTCAAAGAATTTGCAGCCATGTTTTAATATCCCCACAGGAAGCAATAATACTTAAAAAAAGAACCTCTTTAAAAGAAACCTCTTAAAAAAGAACTTCTTAAAAACAACTTGACCTATGCATGACTGTTTACAGCAAATCTATTCATAGACACCAACAATGAAAATAATCCAAGGGCCCTTCAATGGTTGAGCGGATAAACAAACTATGGTACCCCCTATGATGGAATGCTACTCAGCAACAAAAAAACACTTATGTTATTGATACACGCATTAACTTGGATGAAACTCAATGGTATTATGCTAAGTGAAAGAAGCCAATCTCAAAGCTTACATCATCTGTCATTGCATTTATGTAACATTCTCAGAATGCCCAAATGATAACTATGGAGAACAGTTTAGTAGGTGCCAGGGGCTGATGGGGTGACTATAAAGGAACAGCACCAGGGAGTTTCTGGAGTGTGGAACAGTTTTGTATGCTGATAGTGGCGAGTGGGTACTTGCATTAAAACTCGTAGAATTATACTCCCCAAAAGTGTCATTCTTACTGGTATGTTAATTTTAAAAATAAAATAAAACATGGGAATGCAAGCCGGTGCACCCACTCTGGAAAACAGTATGGAGGTTCCTCAAAAAACTAAAAATAAAACTACCCTATGACCCAGCAATTGCACTACTAGGCATTTATCCACAGGATACAGGTGTGCTGTTTCGAAGGGACACGTGCACCCCCGTGTTTATAGCAGCACTATCAACAATAGCCAAAGTATGGAAAGAGCCCAAATGTCCATCGATGGATGAATGGATAAAGAAGATGTGGTATATCTATACAATGGAGTATTACTCAGCAATCAAAAAGAATGAAATCTTGCCATTTGCAACTACATGGGTGGAACTGGAGGGTATTATGCTAAGTGAAATTAGTCAGAGAAAGACAAAAATCATATGACTTCGCTCATATGAAGACTTTAAGAGACAAAACAGATGAACATAAGGGAAGGGAAATAAAAATCATATAAAAACAGGGAGGGGGACAAAACAGAAGAGACTCATAAATATGGAGAACAAACTGAGGGTTATTGGAGGGGTTGTGGGAGGGGGGATGGGCTCAATGGGTAAGGGGCACTAAGGAATCCACTCCTGAAATCATTGGTGCACTATATGCTAATTTGGATGTAAATTTTTAAAAAATAAAAAATAAAATTAAAAAAAATAAAGTGGGTGGGAACAGTAAATAAATAAATAAATAAATAAATAAATAAATAACAACTTTGAACCCAGTGACAATTAACTTATTCTGGGCTGACTATATGGGCACTGAAGCAATTCTGAATAAGAGGCTTAATCAGTTGTGCAGGGGATGCATGTGCTGGGGAAGTGAGGGGAAAATCCTGTCTCATACTCTTCACGCCCTCACCAAGGGCTCTCAGTTCATTCTGACCTGACTCAGGAGTGGAGCCCCAGTGAGTCCTGCCTTGCCCAACAGCCAGGGACAGAACAGAGGCACCGAAAGATTCAGGAACCTGCAGGAGTCACACACCAAGTCGGCAGCTCTGATTGCCAAGAACCTCCTGCTTAGCAGAACTCCTCATGGCCCTGTGAGCATCTGACAGCAGGCACAAGGACACCCGCCAAAACTCCTCCAGACCCCTCCCCAAGTTTCATTTTTCTGCAATTAAAATATTTGTCAAAGAGGATTTAATCCTACTGCTGTAAAGTGCTATGTCAAACAGATTTGGCTCAACATTTTTAAATGTTCTACGAAATGGTTACTCCCAACAGTAATTCAACTATGTTACCATGGCTTTAAACAAAAACAGCAACTAAAAAGACCATATTTTGACATACCAGGAAAAATCATTTTGAGGCACAGAGTCATGAATACTTCGGTAGAAAAAAAAATTAAGTCCAACCGTAACAGAGATCCCTAAAATGAAATCTCAGAAAACCTGTAAGTCAAAGGAGGGACAAATGCGAATCTAAGGAAAGCAGAGGTCATGATAGTAATACCAAACCGTGCAAGAGAGCGGTTTTTTGGGAAATTCTTGATTCGTTTTACCTCCATTTCTATTCACCACACTTTGTTTGGATTGCCCCTTTGGATCAGGAGTAGTCTGAAATATAGCTAATGGTAAATCCAAATTGTAAAGTAGACAGCTATTTCCATAAGTGAAAATACAAGTAGATGTGTAAGTAGGTTAAGCCCATTTATGTGAAAGAGTATTTAAGTGCTAAGGACAGATTGTGGCCTGAGGAGCCTCAGGGAGGGGGGAGGGAGGAGATGGAAGGACATCTTCGAGATTCAGGCGCCTGCAGAGGGAGAACAACAGGGGCACAGGGCACGGCGGGGCCAGAGATACACATGGCCACAGACCGTGTGGGTAGAGAACGTGGCGGGAGGCCACAGACACTTAGGAAGGCACACGCCTGCCCCTGCCTGAGTCACACTGGTGGCCCAGACTCCTGGACATCACTCCATGCCCTGACTAAAGCCAGATGAGAAGAGGAAGATCTCACGCCGGACACCAAGAATGGACCGCTGCACCTCAGGTTTCCCAAGGGCACCCCTGTTTTCTATTCCTCTCCTTCTGAAGGCCCCAAAGTACTCAATTACCATTGCCATCTGTGAGATATCTAAGGTTCCGCCTTCCCTTTGGCCTTCTATGTCTCCATTTTTTTTGTTTGCTAATTTCTTGCTGGCAAATAAAGAACAAATGAGGAAGAAACAATCTCTTAGAGAAACCAAGTTGTGCTTTTTGCTCCCGGTCTGTTACTAAAGATGTCATCAAGAATCCTCTGTGGTTTTGTTTTTTGTTTTTTTGTTTTTTACGGTCTACCCAACACACACAATGTAGAATTCTAGGGGGGAAATATGCAACGGCACAAAGAGGGTCACATTATGATGTTGGGAAGCACAGTCAAAAAGAACATCAATCCTCACTGTGGTTTCACGTCCAATTTACGTCACAGGTCAACACATATAGTAACTCCTCCAGGAATTATAAGGACAAAATAGAATAAACCAGTGTCCTAGGGAGGTTTTAACGTATCTACTTTGATACACATTTTTAACAGTTCAAGTACATAAAAATCAAGACATAAAGAATCCAAATAATATACAATCTGTCCCTGGTTCGGAAGTATGCACATTACTTTTTGCTATTTCAGAAGAGTGCTGTAGGGCGACTTGTAACAATTAATCATGTTTTCAATTACAAAGAGAAAATGAAATATTAATTCTGATCTTCACTGTAAAACTCACGTCTCTGCTCAGCCTGCCTATGACATGTCCTGGAGAAAGACCAACAGCCCAGTCATGTCCTATAAAATCTACACAGAGAGGCAGTGAAGTGCATAGTCCCTGGGATCAAACGGGCTGTACCTGGCTCCAACCCTGTCATTCACAGTGTGACCTCTCTATACCTTAGTCGTCCTCTTCTTTAAAATGGGGAAATGACAGCCGTGGCCTCAGAGTACTATGGGGCCAACTGAATAGAAGGTTAGAGTAGGTGTTAGTTATTAAATACATACATAGAATTTCAATCTATCCACACTGGGAATCATTGAAATATTTATTCCCTTTGGGGAAAAAATGTTATAGGTAAAAGGCACATTTATTCCTTCTAAATTCATACTATTTTGCAGTAGGAAATGCGGTACACATAAAATGCTTCTGAAAGTGCCCAACAAATAGAAAATGCACAGTAATAGCTATTATTATTATTATTATTATTGTTATTGTTATTATTACTACTACTGCTACATCATCCAGGGCTTAAAAACACTATTAAAAAGAAGCAATTCAAAGGAAGAAATAGTTCGTGCGAGAGATTTGCAACTTTAAGGCTGTAAGTGTGGGGGCATCCAAGAAAGGAAATAGAAATCTTACACTCAGAGAATTTCAGAGAATAATTCTCACTCTGTATTACTCAACAGCTTTAAACATGCACAGAAGAGAAAACCCAGCTCGGCCTGGCTTAAAAATAATCAAAACACACAACTTGCGATCCAAGTTAATACAGCTTTAGAGTTGGTTGACCCAGGGGCTCTCCAATGTCATGAAGCTCTAAGCTTCTGTCTTTCTCCCACAGCACTGTTCCATCTTCTCATGACTACAGTTTGGCTGCCTGTAAAAATCAGACGATATGCTTCTTCATTCTTGCCTAGAGGAGGTCCCACTATTTCAACATAAGTTTCTGCACCCCTGTCCCTGAAGACTGTGGCCAGGGGAAGGGCTGGTGCCTACCTGAAGCAAGAACTGGGATGGGTGCTCACCTTCCCCTCCGATGGCAGAAGGCAGAAAAGGGGGGAAATTAAAGAGATAATGTGGGCAGTAATAAATGTTGTAATAGTGCTGAATAGTGAATAGTAGTAAGTGCCAAATAGTTCACCACTGTGTTCGCTGTATCCCTGAGTGAGTTTTTCAGGATGCAAACATTGGATAGTTAATTAGCTGTGCCCACCATACACATCCTTTGATCCTTTGAGACAGATTTGCCACATGCGAACAGGCCAGTTCTGCCTGAAGAACTGACCACCCGGTCAGTGAGCTATTCTGTCAGAAATCATTTGCTGACTAATTAAATATCCAAAGAGATCAACAGGCTTCTCGTGTGGTCCCTTTCAGCCAAGTGTTTCTGTGCTGGGCAGCATGAAAATCCAGGATGATGGCTCCACTGGGCTCAACATGGAGATGTGGCCCAGAAGGCCATAGTCTCACTGTGCCTGAGGCTGAGACCAGGTCAGGAGGGCCAATGTTGACCCAGGCCCAGGCCGTGCTCCCTCTATTGTACTTCCTCAAATTAGCCGTCTTGATTACGCAGCCAAATTACACAGCTTTCTGAATTCATCCAAAATTCTGACAAAAGATTTTTTTTTTTTCCAAGTCTGGTTTATTTCCAAAGGTGAAAAAGTCTAAATTGTAAAATATTTCAATGTCTCAACAAAAGTAAACAAGGGAGAATTAGGTGAAAAATCATGGAAGTTTATAAAAACCCCTACACAGAATGAAGAATCCCCAAGGGCATTTGTCTGGTTTAAATTAATAACTGAGGCTACTATTAAAACACCGTTTGTATGAATCCTCCAGTTACCCCACATAATGAGAAAGGTCAAAGTATGACCACGTGTGACGTATGGTTTGGGGCCTTGCTCACATTCTTCCATTTGGAATGAGAGCTCGCCTAACTTCACCTGGAGGCTCTGTGCCATTAGCACGGAAGCATGTGCCTCCTGGAATCTCAGGAACCTGTAGCCCCACATCTAGCCTGGAGTGATACTAGCTGTGGGCCCTGTGCCTTTTTGTTTAAAATTCACTCAAACAATATAAATATCCGTAAGATATAAATAAAGAGCTAAAGAAAGAGTAAAATATTTCTTAACCAACTTAGGCAGAATCACTCAGAGAATCGTGGCCTAGGTATAATGTTCATTTAACCCTATAAGCATGTACTTACTCTCTTGGGAACAATGAAGGCCCATTGTCACATCCATTTAGTGGCATCTGTTTACCTTCTCAAGCGCTTCCCTCACTGGTGGCTCTTGGGCAGTTTTACAGCATCTCAAATATGTTTTTGGGCATCCACTCAGGGGATCACAGTTACTTTGTTTCCACCTTAGTAACATGGTGAATCATGTTAACACATTTCCTTTTGTTGCACTATCCTTGCATGGCTTGGACAAACCATTCTTGGTCTGGACTCACTATTCTTTTTTTAAATGTTTGTTTACTTTTGAGAGAGAGAGCAGGAGAGGGGCAGAGAGAGAGGGGGACAGAGGATCCAAAGCGGGCTCCCCAATGTGGAGTTTGAATTCACGAACTATAGATCATGACCCGAGCCAAAGTCAGACACTCAACCAACTGAGCCACCCAGGTACCCCAGGATTTACTACTAAGAACATTGATTTGTTAACATTTTAACTGACATTTGGCATCTCTGTTTATGAGTGAGATTAACCTATATATTTTCCTTTTCATGCTGTTCTTTTTCCAATGTGGGATCAAGGTTATGTTCACAGTTTAGAAAAAGATGAGGACTATTTCATCTTTTCCGGTGTTCTGGAACAGTTTAAATGACAGAAAGTATCTATTCCTTTTAGGATACTATTTTCATAGTACTTTTTGAACTACCTCTTCAATTTTTTCCACGGTTATTGGGATCTTTTGGAGCTTTCTGGAATCAAATGTAGAAGTTTAATTTTCCGGAATTTGTTCTTTCCATTTAGATAACTTAAATATATTTTAAAAGGGTTTCGTTTTAGAATAAATGTTTTACGTTTCATGAACCACACTGAGGTTCTTACTCTTCTGTTCTAATATTGTCTCTCTTTATCTCTTGACTACTGTCAAGAGGTTGATCTATTATGATACTTATAATTTTTTTCATTTGTCAGTCTTCATTAATTTGTGATTTTTGTTGTTTAATGACTCCTTCCTAAAATACATTTAAAAGCAGGAACACTCCTCTGAGTTGCATTTAAACATAATATGTCATGCTGTTGGTGGTATTTATTCCTAAATAGTCTGTACTTTGTAATTGATATTCTCTATAGTCAAGAGTTGTTTAAAACACTGATTTAGTTTTTTTGGTTTTGTTTTTTTTTTTTTTTTAGAGTGGATCGATCGGTTTAGACAGACTCTCTTTTTGTAGTTATTACCTTCAGAAGGTATAGCATGTATGTTTTCTTATATGTGTAATAATAGTCATAAATTTTCCACAGGTGTTGGGAAAGAACATTTATCTTGCTTATTAAATATTATAGTACATCAGTTATATTAATTGTATTATTCAAATCATCCAAATTATTACACATTTGTTGTCACTATTCTGGCCACTTTCTGAAATATGTGCAAAAGCACACATGATTAACACATCTTAATGGGTTTTTTAACTCTTGCAAGATGAACATTGGCTGCAATAATTACAAAATTCAAAAAAAATAAGTAAGGGGCACCTGGGTGGCTCAGTCAGTTAAGCATCTGACTCTTAATGTTGGCTCAGGTCATGAATCCAGGGTCATGGGATCAAGCCTGCATTAGGCTCCACATTGAGAATGGAGCCTACTTAAGATTCTCTCTCCCTCTCTCTCTCTCTCTCTCTCTCTCTCTCTCTCTGTACATCTCCCCCGCTCACATACACACACACTCTCTCTCTCTCTCTAAAATAAAAAAAATTAAATAATATGGATTTATGAATGGATAGAAGGATAGAAAAATGGATAGGTATTTAATAAAGGAAATAGCAAAATATTCATTGTAGACTCTAGATAGTGTGTGTATACAGACATTCACTGTATAATTCTTTCAGCTTTTCTGTTTGAATATTTTCATAATAAAATGTTCAGGGGCTCCTGGGTGGCTCAGTTGGTTAAGAATCTGACTGTTGGTTTCAAGTCAGGTCATGATCCCACAGTTCACGGGATCAAGCCACACATCAGGTTCTGCACTGACAGCACAGAGCCTGCTTGGGATTCTCTCTCTCCCTCCCTCTATATCCCTCCCCCCCTCACTCACTCTCTCTCTCTCTCTTGAAAAAAATAAATAAACATTTTTAAAATGTTCAAAATAAACATTTTTAAAGCCAACTTCATGGATGTGTGCTTTAAGAATGCCCACCAAACTAAAGTCCTCAAAACAAGTTCATTTGTCTTCATCACCCACAGACATTTATGACTGAAATTGATGCAAGAAAATAGGGCATCACTGGTCTTGCAAATAAATGCTCAAGTTTAAAATCTATAATAATAACAACACTGAACACTAAAGCTTCACTGTGGACCAGAGCATGTATTATCTCATTTGCTCTCCGCAACAGCTCTTTGTGGCAATAATTAATATCATCATTTTATAGGTTAGAAAACCGAGCCTCTTATAAGTAAGGGGATTTTCCTACATCTAGACAGCCTATCAGTGTCAGAGCCAGGATTCAAACTCAGCTCCATGTGACTCTAGAGCTCACACCCTTTAGCCTGCAGACTCTGCAGACCTGCAGGGTCAGTACAGGAGCCACTAGCCACACGTGGCTTCCAAGCACTTGAAATGCAGTAAGTCTTAATTGAGATGTCTTCTGAGTATAAAAGACACAGCAGATTTCAAAGACTTGGAACAGAGAAAAAAGAAAGATATTTCTGATCATTTTTTAATATCATGGGCTAAGATAATATTTTGGAAAACTGGGCTGGATAAAATATTTTCAAAAGTAATTTCACCTGCCACTAGAAAATGTTAAATTACATATGTAGCTCACACTAAATTTCTGCTGGGCGGTGCTGCTCTAGTCCTATTGGACTCTGATATGAATTGTTTTGTGTTTCTCTCCTCTGATGTGAATCAACAGCCTCCTTGCGACAAAAATAAGAACTCTAAGAAAGGTGGCAAAAAGGATCACATTAGGCGCACATTGTGCCAGCCTGAACTTCAAGGAAGGGAGAAGGTGTTGTCCTATGCGGGACAGTGGAGGCAGGCAGGCTTAAGACTTCCAGGCAGATGGCATAGAAGGGCTTGTGGGCTGGTTTAGCTACAGGAGGGGTTCTTCCGTGAAGGTCAAATAGACATGTGCACACGAGGATGGGCCAGTCATGGGAGTCGCTGGTTACCGAAGGCCTGCGACATGAAAGCATCTCGACTCTGCTGGATTCACAGAGGCTCATGGTCATTTAGTAACAGTGACTTTCACTCCCTGCTCGTCTCAGCCTCCCCTGCACAGAAGTGTGGAAGAGGTAAGAGCAGAACCCCAGAGCAGCAGAGATAAGGCAGTGCCTCCAGGGACACATGTGGCCCCTGGGCTCTGGAGCCCCAAAACACTGCGCCCCCTCCACCCCGTCTCAGAAACCTGAGCTCACACTGAGGCAAGACTGGAACGGAGGACACGTGAAGGGAAGTAACAGCCTTAGGTATATTGGTGCCAGATTGTGAATGTCTTTGGAGTCTATCCTAAAGGAAATGGGAAACCACTGAAGGTGCAGCAACAGGAGGCAAATTAACATCAGGTTGGCAAGAGGGACAGCATCATGGAATTTAATTGAAAAAGACTGAAAAGTCTGCTGGTTCTCCAGGAGCGTGTGCCAAATGTGACACTTTAGCAAGATGGGAGACTGCTGCACATTGCCAGGAGGGGCTCCGGGGGGACTTCTAAATCCTTCCTCTAGATGTTCGATTTCACTATAAACCCATTTCTAACGTCCTTTCCATTTCTGAAATTCCCTGACCCTGTCATGCTGTGATGTTGGGGCTGTTCTTTGTTCATCTTTCCACATGTTTCTGAAGAGGAATAACTGATAGAATATTGACTGATTATATGTAAGCCATAGAAGACGCACACAGTGTATGTTATAATAAAAAGAACCATCTGAATGCATGATGTTTCATTTCCAGTCATCCTAGCTACGCCCTCTGTCATATAGAAGATAATATCTCTTCCATTCTATGCCCCAAATGAAACGGAATTGTAGAATACTGCAGATATTGTGGTCGTCATGCTAAGCTGCACTGGTTTTAACAAAATAAAACAGCTCAGAATGGAATGGTGGTGCGCATCCTCCAGCCTAGTCCTGGGAACCATCCCCATCAAGTTGCCAAAGTGGTTTACCAGTCTTGTAGATCGCAGCCTTCATCGTGACCTTCTCACAACCGTATTCATGGTGGATGGCATTCATGGGGCATGAGGAGCCGTCCGGGCTCCTTTCACATGTGTTTCTCTGACACAACTCTGCAAAGTGGGTCCTAGTGGGTGCTCATTGCACTGATAGGAAAACTCAAATTCACAGACTTTGTCCCCCTCCTAGAAGGACATCTCTCCAGACCCCATGCTCTTTCCAGGACCTCAGGCCACCTCTTAACACCTCCACATAGATACTCAAACATCAGGAGTTTCCAGATGCCCCTACCCTTACCCTGGATTCCCTCAAGGCTAAAACACTCTGCTTCTTCCACCATTCTCCATGATTCTGAATCCTTTCTCTATCCCACTCACCTTCTGGTGGCCATTCCCCATCCACCCAACACCTCCCACCCCAGTTACTACTACTGTTACTCTAATTGCCATTCACTCCATATCTTTATCAAATTTATCGACAAGAATGAGGAGTGAAACAAAAGGCAGCACAGTATGCGTATTCAGCTGTAGAGTCTGGAATTCCTAGGTTCCAGGGTCAGTTCTGCTACCTATGAACACCGTGATAGGGTCAAGTTAATGAAAATGGCTGGACCTCAGTTTCCCCATTCGTAAAAAGACAATTATCTTTGCTCCCTCCCAGAAAAGTAGAGGTACAGGAATGGTGCAACTAAGGAAAAAGCCAAATCAGGCAGAAGCAGAAGTACCCTTGTCTGGAGAGAAGACAAGTTCAAGTTCTGATGCACTACAGAAAAGGTGGTATCATGTAGCATTGAAAGCATGGACTCTGGAGCCAACAACCCTTGATTCAAGTCCTTAACTACTTTGGTTTCCTCCTCTGCTTAACAATAATAGTAGGAGTATCTACCTCACTTAAAGAAGCTACCTTATGGATCCTGGCCAAAAACCCTGTTAAAACAACACCCAACTTTTCTGAGATAATTTGTTGGTGGAAGAGGCGCTTGTAATTCTAACACAGTCTTCAGTACATGGGAAGGCTCACCTCTCAAAGATTTGTTTATTTATTCGTTCAAAAAAAAACATGTTGAGGGGCATCTGGGTGGCTCACTCGGTTGAGTGTCTGACTTCAGCGCAGGTCATGACCTCATAGTTTGTGAGTTTAAGCCCCACAGCAGGCTTTTGCTGCCGTCAGCACAGAGCCTGCTTTGGGTCCTCTGTCCCTCTCCCTCTTTGCCTCCACCCCCCGCTCATGTTTTTGGGTTACAACAATGAAAAAATATGCCTGACCTCATGGAGCTTACATCTTATAAGAATAAGCAGTAGATAATAAGTAAGCAAATCAAGTAAGTACTACGGTATAACAGCACAAAAAGAGAGGAGAAGACAGGTTGCAATATTAAGGAAAGCAAAGCTAGACCTCGTGAAGAAAATGACACCTGAGCAAAGACTAGAAGGGGAATATCAGGAGGAGGAGGAATTTTGCAGACAGAGGTGCTTAGCAGTAGGAATGTTCTCAATGGATGCATGCCTAGTGTCCCAGAGGAATAGCAAGGAGGCCATGGGGAACAGACTGTAATGAGGGGAAGAAGATAGGTCAGAGAGATATGGGGGCCAGATGGTGGAGGACTTGTGGACCACTGAAAAGATTTTAGCCTCTGCTCTAGGTGAGTTGAGAGGCACTGCAAGATTTTAAACAGAAGAAGGCCATGAGCCCTCTGATATTTTAAAGGATCATTCCAATGGTTCTGTTGATAGTAGCCTATAACAGAGTAAACTGAAGCAGCTTCTGTTAAGAAGCTCCCACAATAGGGACGCCTGGGTGGCTCAGTCAGTGAAGCGGTAGACTCTTGATTTCAGCTCAGGTCATGATCTCACAGTTCATGACATCAAGCCCCACGTCAGGCTCTGTGCCGAAAGTGCTGGAGCCTACTTGGGATTCTCTCTCTCCCTCTCTTACTCTCTCTCTCTCTCTCTCTCTCTCTGCCCTTTCCCAGTACACACATGTGCTCTCTCTCAGAATAAATAAATAAACCTAAAAAAAAGTAGAATCTCCCAAAATAATCCTTAGTTACAAGCAGGCTGTGTCTTCAACCAAAGAACAACAAAGGAGAGGTTTAGTAATTAGATTCTAGACATGTTTTTCATTTTTCTCTTTTTTTGTGGTAAAATGGCATAACATAAAATTTATCATCGTCACCATTTTTAAATTTTTTAAATTTTTATTTTAGAGAGAGAGAGAGAGAGACAGAGTGCATGTGGGGGAAGGGTGCAGAGGGAGGGAGGGAGAGAGAGAGACAATCTCAAGCAGCCTCCACACTCAGCACAGAGCCCAATGTGAGGTTTGATCCCACGACCCTGGGATCATGACCTGAGTGGAAACCAAGAGTCAGACACCCAACCAACCGAGCCACCCAGGAGCCCCGCATCTTCACCATCTGTAAGTGTGTGGTTCAGTGGTATTAAATACATTCACGTTGTCATACAGCCATCACCACCATCCATCCCATAACTCTTCATTTTGTAAAATGGAAACTTGAACATCCTTTGAAGGTAGAGACAGCCATATTTCCTGACAGATGGTGGACATTTGATCCGATATCATAAGCATATCCTTTTTTGAACAGAATGTAGTCCAGGCGTCAACCATTGGGCTGTGGACATTACTTCTGTGGAACTGGTCTGTTGGAGATGTTTCTATAAAGAATCCAGGACTACTGGGCAAGCGGCTGCATGTCCAGACCTCTTGTCTGAGTACATTATCCTATTACCCTGAAGGTCATAAGGGATTTCTCTTACACGTTGTTGGAAATTGTCACCAAGGTGTTTGAAAAGCCAGAAGCATTCTGTTGGGTCCAGGAGTCATAGCTGGTGCATGGACAGACAGAAGATGCTAAAGCAAAAATGCATCCTAGCAATTAGGGCTGCAGTGGCTGAAGCCAGGCCCAGGGCTGAGGGGAGATGGCTCCCCCCACAAGGCACTGCACCCTCTCGATATGATCTGGGATGGGAGAGCCCAAGCACCACCTCCCAGGGTTCTCAAGGACCCACGGCGCACCAGCAGCCCCTTGGGCTACTCCGTCTTCTAGCTTACCTTCTGCTTTTGGATACATTCCCAAAAATATCATGATAGTCTGGAGCCAATGGAAGTCCCAAATGTTGGCAACATCTTTCTTTTTTTTCTTATTTTTATTTTTGGGACAGAGAGAAACAGAGCATGAATGGGGGAGGGGCAGAGAGAGAGGGAGACACAGAATCAGAAACAGGCTCCAGGCTCTGAGCCATCAGCCCAGAGCCTGACGCGGGGCTCGAACTCACGGACTGTGAGATCGTGACCCGGCTGAAGTCGGACACTTAACCGACTGCGCAACCCAGGCGCCCCGGCAACATCTTTCTGTAAAAGGCCCGATGGTAAATATTTTAAGCTTTGTAGCCACATGTCCCAAGTCACAAGTCTTTTGATTTTTTCCACCCATTTTAAAAAGTAAAAACTATTCTTACCTCGCTGGCCGAACAAAAACAAGCAGTGGCTGGATTTGGCCTGCTGGCCATAATTTGAGGACCCCCAGACTAAACCACGCATCTCAAAAGGGCCTCATGGACCACCATGGCAGTCCCAAGGGTGAGGTCTCACTGTCCAGCTCTCCAACTGCCTGCCTTGTCCCCTCCAGTGCAGCCAGGCTGGGCACAGAGCTTCGAGGTTATGCTTACCATGGTCATCTTTCTGCTGGGGCCCTAGCTTAGTCATGACTGCTGTAACAGTCATGTGCCAAGTGTGGGCCCACTGCTAAGTCACAGAGATGCCGCACAAATTAGAACAAGGCACCTGCTCTTCACAACACTCTCCTGCCATCTACTGGAAAAACTGTTATAATAATAAACAGAGCGACACCAACTATGAATTTGAGTAGTACTCCCTTAGAGTTTTGCAATGATCTTTTGCTCAATGTAAGCAGTGGCCCTGAGTTCAGGAAATATAGAAGGGGAAGAAACTAACTCACAGGACTTCCAGAAGATATCATGTAAATGACAAAAAGATCTCTCTTCCACAACTTTCTAGAATTTGTGGGATAGGAGGCAGACGGGAGAAGGGAAGCAAGAGATCTCATTGCTGTTCTCATTCAATCTTTGCAGGATGAGACTGGAACTCTGCCTTACACTGAAGGCATCCTGAAAACACAAAGTCTTTCTCAGGTAAATGGGATTCCTACAAACTTGCTTGGACTCTGGAGAGGCTGAGAAGAGAGGAGACCATCAGCACCTGCTGATATGAACACGCTTCTAAGGGGCACACAGCACTGAAGTCCTATTAGTTTTGAAAGGACTCTGAGCTGAGGGCCAGGAGAACCTGAGTAAGGCTAAGCTTTCCCACTGACTCTATGACCTTGAGTGAGTACCTGGCTTCTTCCTGCCTCAGTTTCTTGGTCTTTCTGATAAGAACAACACTACTAATGATGCTATCTCATGGAGGTCATGTGACAATGGTATGCACTCCGTTTGCACAGCATTATAATTAGAATGTGCAATCCAGTGACCAAAAGGCTGGAGTGAGAACAGGAAGTAAATGGAAAAGGTCTGGTTCTACTTAAATAAAGTGTAATCGAAAAACCAGGAAACACTGCAAGATAAGAGATAACATGAGTCCAGGCTTTCAGGACCTAGCAACAAATCCCCAGGTGTCCAAATGAAAAAGGAAAAGGGTCAGAGACTGAGACCAACTCATATTTGCAAAGACTATAAGGTCCACCATCTCTAATTTAAAACTAAAGCCTTTGCTATTTACTCTAGGGAGGAAGGGAAGAAAGAAACAGGGGGTGATCTGTTTCACCCTGCCCCCGAGTCTCCTGAAATTCCCAGCATTCTAAGGCAGGGAGAGAATCCAGGTCAAGAGTTCCCACAGCAAAACAGGTGTGGGCACAGTGAAGGCTCAGGAAACCCAAGGAGCATGTCAGATGGAACCCGGGGGGCCTGGGATGCAGAGAGCCCCATGTCAGGCCTGGGGTGGGGAGCAAGCATAAAGTGCAAACATCAGACTCAGATCTGGTAACAAAACCGTCCGAGGAAGAGCCAGAGGATCCCAGTGTTGTGACAGCTGCACAGGGGCAGCTCAGCACCGGGGATGCCTGTGTGGGGACAATGGGTCCTTTGTGGGTGCAAGGCAGGGGGGTGGTGCAAGGGGGCCTCTCCAGGACCCCGGGAAGGGAATGTTGCATGGGAAGGGCTGAGCATTACAGTTCACCAAACCCCATGTCTACCATGAATTGACAAGGCCTTTGACCAGCTTTAAAAACCAGTTTCCATCTCCTCATCCATATACCATAACTAAACTTCCATGTTGAAGCTTCTGTCTGGAAACTTGGGGTTTCTCTGGGCCTGGCATGTTGTAGAGACTGCCTCCTCCTTCGAGCCCAGAAGGGCATTCAGCACACACATGGCACACAAAACATAGACAATGTCCAATTCCACTCTGATCTGAATTAGGAAGGCAGGAGCCCCAAGGGCTCACCAGCCATGCTTTCTATAATTTTCTTAAGAGATTCAGGAGCAGGATTCAAGCTCTCCTCCTTTCACATCTTGCTGCTCTCATCCCTCATCACCCTTCACCACAAGCAGCCACCACGAGCCAGGTCCATAGGGCACAGCTACCCTTGGCCTCCATGACTCTGTCCTCAGAGAGTGGGCACTGTACCCTGTGCTGCTCACAAGCCACAGGCACAAAATCCTCCCCACCCCCCAATACCCCACCACAATCTGAGCCCAGAGTGTAAATTTCAGGGAATTTGAAGAACTTGGAATGAGCCAAGGGAGCTATAACAGAGAATAACTTAGAAGTAAGCCCACATCTGGCCACGAACTGACACTGTCTACCTTACTCAGGATCCTCTGTATGGCCAAATGTGACCAGCCACCAGAGCTAGCAAGGCCATGATCCGGCCTCCATCTGCTACTCATGGGGAATGTTTCTCAATTTGTTCAGAATTCAGACATTTGGGATACCTGGATCTGCTCACAGACCCCAACATCTCCCAAGTCCCACGTCCTGCCCCAGAATCCACCATTTCCCAGGATGATTGACCATAAAGGCCCATTCTCTTTAAGACAAACCCACTCCACTCAAGGTTGAGCCTTGGGGTCTTGACCTGACAGTCCACCATGAGGCACAGAGGATGGAGTGCAGATAGATGATGATGATGCTTGGGCAGAAGTGTTCCTTGTCGCCCAAGGGCCTTTCCTTCCCCAGACAAGTAGACATAGATTTGCCCCATGATTTGGGGAAGGAGAGTCAACTGTGGAATCAAAACACAAAGACAAGACAGACTTAGCTTCTTACTTTAAAAGGTACCATCCAGGTATGAAGCCAAATATTTGAAATAGAAAGATACAGAGTTGTGTTATCCACCACGACTACCATCCTCATCTTCAATGCATCCATATATGTGAAATGGGAAGCTAAGAATGTATCTTCTTTATATATGTAACCTATTGTATGTGTCTGTGGGTATCAGAGTGTACAGTGTGTGTATATGTGTGTGTCAGTATGTGTATGTGTGTGTGTGTGTGTGTCTTAGTGTCTCTGTGTGTGCAGGAGTATGTGTGCACCCTCCAAGCTGGGGAACTGAAGGAATTGATGGGAGAGGAAGCATAAGGCTCAGGCCCAGCACCAAGGCCACACTCTCCCCCCTTCCCTCTGTGGGCTGAGTGGACACAAAGCAGACTGTACTTGAAGTCTGAAGGTCTGATCTAGAACGGAAACCAGAGGACAGTAGCAGTGAGCCTCTTAGAGAGACCTGTGTCATCCAGCCTCAGGGGAGAAGTGGGTCTGAGTATGTCTAGGCACCAGAGGACCCATAACAGCCCCACCTGACCCACACAACAGGCAAGAGAGGCCATCCTTAAGTTGGAAAGGGACCAAGTGGGACTTGGAAGTTAGATAACTCGGGTGGATCTAGAAACTGGCATGTGGGAAATTGCATCAAAGAACCCACTTGGACAGCCTCACTGTCCACTGAGACCCAGTGGAGATTCTGCTACCACCTCAGCAGATCTCTCTGCCCAGGGAGCCAGGGAACCATAGGCATCGTTCCCAGAGCCCTGCCCAGCCCGTTTGTGGGTGGCCCAAGAGAATAAGAAACATAAATTGGAAATAGGCAGGGATCAGCAGAGGCCCCCGAGAGACCAAGGCCTTAGTAGAAGCCGGCCAGCCTGTGGTCCCAGGTGGGTGGCGGTGTCCAGCCCTCTACACTCTAGTTAGAACCAGTCCAAGGATACAGTGAGAGGGAACCAGTGAGTTTTAAACCTAAAAATGGTTGAGCAATCATTAACTCGGGAGAGTTAACCAGGAAGTGGTGATGTATCTGTATCAGGCAAAAAAGAGAAAGAAACTAGACGGGGATTACAGGAAATAATGGCAGTGCCGTTTCCTTTACAACCCAGGCTAACTGAGAGCTCTGGCCCACTACAAAGACATTTCCAGCAGTCCGCCAGTCTGTTTAATCGGCACCCTGAGTAAGTCCCCATGGAGAGGCTGCACCAGGTAGAATCCACCTACCCTGCCCTTCCCTGAAGGCCTGTCCCAGCCCATTGTCACACCAGTGTGACAGATGTCCAAAGCAAAGGAGAGAAAGCAGGTTCCATCAAAAACGCATGATTGTAATCTATGCTGCTGTTGCTGTTTTTAAAGGATTCTTTCGGACTCGAATGATCCGTGTGGAGTGAAAGTCAATAAACTTCAGACCATAAAACAGAGAGCAAACTGCTCCAAGTTTTCGGACGATTTTGCAGTGTAAAGCCCAATGCCGTTGGGAAAGGTTCCTAAGCGTGCCTGCACTGCCCCCTGCTGGAAAGTTCCCGCACCAACGCGCCTCGGCCACGGGCTGTCGGGGTGCACCGCGAGAGCGCTCAAGGACTCCCAGGGGTCTGAGCTTCCCCCGTAACCCGTCTGTCTTCACAAAACACTTCCGAGGCGACCTTCTAAGTAGAGCCGTTCTTAATTCTTGGAAATCGCTGCATCCGGACGCTGACTCGGGCCCGGGAGCTGCTCTGGGATCCCCAGCCGGACCTGCGGACCACAGAGCCCAGACCGGCCGGCTGACTGTGGGTTGCAAGCCTGGACCGAGGGGAAGCTCAAGGAGGTGATAACGTGTTTTCAAACAAGGATGAGCGGCTTGCTGCCATTGGAGTCCCCCGGGGCTGTCCCCCTACCGTCTGCTAGCACATCAGAAAAAGCGCCTTCCATAGCAGGGAAAAGGACCCCTACATGACATGGCTTCTGAGCCCGGGAAGTGACTGGGCCCAGCTTGGGAAGAGGACCCCAAATCTCTGATTGGGCACAAGTGCTTCCTGAGGGGGAGGGGCAGCAGCAGAAGCTGCACAGAGATAGTGTAAAAGTGCCATAATCAGGAAAATACAAACAAACCTTTGATAAACTACCCAACATTAAAGACCACGTTTGAAGGCTCCTGAATGTCCAACAATGTGGGAATGGGTATGTTATAATTAATAATAGCCATTTAACAGAGGGGACAGTTTTTATTTACTAATGTGACCACACTGTGCCTTTAAAATGCACCCCAAAAAACCAGAAATGTTCATGGTGACTTTGTTTGAGAGGATTAGTAACAAATTTTTCCACTTTGTATTCTCTATATTCTTATATTACAAGCTGTATTGTTCTTGTAATCCTAAAAACATCTTTATTTTTAAAAAGAACACTTGGAGGGGGCGCCTGGGTGGCTCAGTGGGTTGAGCGTCTGACCTACGTTCAGCTCATGATCTCTCGGTTCATGGGTTCGACACCTGCATCTGGCTCTGTGCTGACAGGTCAGAGCCTGGAGCCTGCTTCGGATTCTGTATCTCCCTCTCTCTCTGCCCCACCCCTGCTCACGCTCTGTGTCTCTCTCTCAAAAATAAATAAACATTTAAAAAATTTAAAAAAAAAAAAAAAAGAACACTTGGAAATAAGAGAGGCTATAGACACACAGGTTAGAGTACTTGACCTTGGGCAAAAAGAGAACTCCATCTGCTTCCAAAGAGGTGGAGGGTGGCCTACATGATGTCCGTTCTGGCAGCAGGGATACAGAAGAGCTGGGGGCTCAGGCCTGATTGTTCTCACTTCCTCATGAACAGGACAGGATGCCCTCTGTTGAGGAAAGGGCTGCTGGCCGAGAAAGGGGAGCCTGAGGAGTGGCCATGAGAGCTCAAAGGAGACACATAGGGGACAGGAGTCTAGTGGTCAGTCAGAGGTATAAATCTGGCTCTGGATGGCAGGCAGGGGCTGGCGGCCCCACTCCCCTGGCTTTGGGGCTATGGGCAAGCTCTTTATCATGGCTTTCCTGACTATTGAGGTTTGCCTTAATTTTTCTCAGCAATACTTTTGTAACTTTTAGTATAGAGATTTTGTATGTACTTTGTTAGGTTTCTTCCTAGGTATTTGATGGGGTTTTTTTTTTAGTTTTTTTACTTATTTACTGTGTGAGACAGAGAGAGAGAGTGGGGGAAAGGTCAGAGATAGAGGGAAAGAAAAGAATCCCAAGCAGGTTCCGAACCGTCAGCGCAGAGCCCAATGTAGGGGCTTGAACCGTGAGACCATGACCTGAGCCGAAACTTAACGGACTGAGCCACCCATGTGCCCCCTAGATATTTGATATTTTGATGCCGTTGTAAAAAAATACTTTATTTCATTTTCTAATTTGTTGCCATTATGTATGAATACAAATAATTGTTTATTGACTGTGTCCTGTTACCTTGCCCAGTTCCAGTATTATTCTAGTAGTTTTATTTTATATTCCATAGGATTTTCTACATACACGCAAGTGCGCTTGGTCAAGATCTTGCTCTCATAGTCAAGAGGAGATGTAGCTAAATATTATTAAAGCTGCACAGAAAGATGCAAAGATCATAAAATACATAATGACAAAGTGCTGTGGGATATCTAAGAGCTCTAGAACCACTGGGTAACATGAAACCCTTAGGTTCACAACCAGCTCTGTTTTTCACAAAGTGAAACATAACTACCAGAATTAAGCTTCACAGCTCCGTGACACCGGCAAGGTTGTTGTCATTATTTGAGACCCAATGGTCCCAATGGTCTGCCCAGTGTTGCAGAATGATGGATCTCTGCTGGGTGCGTGATTTTTATATTTGTACACTTCCCACCATTGGGCCAAAGATGGTCCTTGGAAGTTATCTAATGATAAAAAACATTAAGCTGGAAAGGACCTCTGATGAACCTCTTTTCTAATTTAGCACTGCTACTCTAGAAGATTGTTTGCCCTCTTGAGGCACAGACGTGATCAGAGCCAGTTAATTATGCCCCTCTGGGTTTCGGAAGCACTTTCAACACACAGAAGAGAAGCAAAGTCCCTCCCTCTCCTGTGCTCTTCAACCGGACTTGACCTACAGTCTGACCCAACATCTATTTCCTGTTCGGAAATCCACTACTTTTTTTCGTGGAAACTATACCAACTTAACCAATTCATTCTATAAATTCCATGTTTTTTTCTTTCCCCACCGGGACCCTAGGATTCTCCTTTTGATGTTCCCTCCTTTGGAGGGTGAACAAACCAGAATCTCGTCGATCCCTTCCAAACAATACCATTTAAGCCTCCAGCAGTCTGCTTCCCTGGGGTCTGTCAACAAAACAAACAGCCCAGAACTCATCCAGGACTTCTTAGGAAAGAAAAGGGAGGGAAAAGAAACTTAAAACTACTGTGCCCTCTGGTGGTCATGACAGAAACCAAACATACCAAAATATCAAATTTCCCAAAAGTTCTTAAGCTACATTTAAAAATATTTGCTTATAATTTTATAAAATATACCTTTACCATCAATTATATCTTTATAAATGTTACAAAATAAGTTATATCTATAATTATTAAATCTACTCTTTAGATTTACTAGTACTCTTTTTTTTTACTCTTTCTTAATTACAGTACTATTTGTACCTATTTGATCTGTTTTTCTTGATCTTTTCTTCAGTGAGTTGTCTTTTTGAGGTTTATAATTTTAAGGTTTTCTTTTCTAATATGTTTTTTTTCCTTTTATTCATATTATTTTTATCTTATACTTCTTTCAATCCCCTTTCCAAGAAATGCATATTGAATGTTTTTTGGTTTTTTCCTTTAGTGATAATAAAAACACTACATGTGAATTTTCTCTTGAATACTGTTTTGATAAAAATTACAGATTTTGGGAGTACCTAGGTGGCTCAGTCTGTTAAGCATCTGACTCTTGATATCTGCTGAGGTTGTGATCTCACAGTTGTGAGATCAGGCCCCACGTCGAGCTCCACATTGAGCGTGGAGCCTACCTTGGATTGTCTCTCTCCCTCTCTCTTTGCACCCCCCAAAATAAATATACAAACTTTAAAAAATTACAGATTTTCATATGTAGTGTTGTCATTTAATAAACAACATGTTGCTGTATTTCTTAATTTCCCACTTTAGCCAATTCTTATTGATGGAATTGAGCACATTTTTTAATTTTTATTTACATTTTAGTTAATTAACATATAGGGTAATATTGGTTTCAGTAGAATTCAGTGATTCATCGCTTAAATATAACACCCAGTGCTCATCCCAACATGTGCCCTCCTTAACACCCATCACCCATCTAGCCCATCTCCCTACCTACCTCCCTTCCATCAACCCTTAGTTTGTTCTCTAAGAGTCTCTTGTGGTTTGCTTCTCTCTTTCCTCCTTTTTCCCCCCTTCCCATATGTTCATCTGTTTTGTTTCTTAAATTCCACATGAGTGAAAGAATTGAATACATTTTAAATGACACAATTTTGCAATTTCTATTGAAACATTGATTGTTATTAGCTTGCTATATTATGGGAAGAGTTTGTGGCCTTAAGATTTTTGTTTATTTTTTGTAATGTGTTGGTTGTCTTCATACTGTAATGAATTAGGCTTTGTAAAAATTTCAGACAGTAGAAAGTCTTTCAGACTCAGATTCTCTCAATTCATTCTATTTTATTGTTTTGTAATATATACTTAATTTTTGCCAGCTTGATTTAATAATATTAACTGAGAATGGTAAATTCAAATTTCTAAACAGCATATTTTGTCAAATACTCCTTAATTCTAAATGTTATATACCTTTGTGTCAAAAAGTAACAAAGTTCATAAACTTTTTAAAACACTGTCTTTAATAAAATCATAATTTTTGTTAAATGCTACATATATATAGCCAATTTCTGTTGACTAAACAATGCTTAATATCAACAATGCTGTGTTTGTATTTGATAAGGCCTTTCAGGGTTATTTTGTTTCAGGTGCTCCTACCGCAGTCCAATGCATATCCTGTCAAGATGACCCAGGGAGTTGGAAGAAGCAAGGCATTTGGAATCAGAACTGGGCAGAATCCCAAACTGAGCATTTCATGGTTGTGAGACCCTGGATGTGCAATGGACACCTCTCTAAGATAGAGAGAGTGCCACTGCCTGCTACATGGGATTGTCGTGAGGAATAAATTATATGTAATATACATAAATGTCTACGGAGACACATCTGTTTCCAAAAGCATCAGTCTTGGGACTGTTCCCAAGTACATTCTTGGGAGCTTTTTTTTTTTTTTTTTCCCTAGAGAGAGAGAGTGAGCACAAGAGGGGGAGAGGAGAAGAGGGAGAGAGAGAGAGAATCTGAAGCAGGCTCCGCACTCAGCGCAGAGCCCAAGCAGGGCTCAGTTTCACGACCCTGTAATCCTGACCTGAGCCGAAATCAAGAGTTGGACACTCAGCTGACTAAGCCACCCCACCCAGGACACCCATTCTTGAAAACTTTTGTGTAGTCACTATGGGCTAGTATTTATTGGGGACCCAATATGCACAATGAATTGTAATTTTTAGGCTAATCAACATTTAGGAACCTATCCTGGAAATCCAGGGGAAGGAAGGTCACACATTGTGGAGTGGCAGAGAGGCAAGAGCGGGGGTGGCAGATCTAATAGTTAGTTAGGAATAACACTGGGAGGATAGGGTTTGTTGGAATGTGGGAGGTGAGAGGGGAGCTTCTTTGGCATCAGAGGATACATACTGTGAACATTCCCAATCCACACCCAATATTTTATATATAGTAATTCCTTGTGTATTTCTTGTCTTTAGATGAGTGAATGTATTCCCACTTGCATCCATCTTTTACTAAGGTTAAACAGGAAAACAGTTCAGTTCTAATCCTCTGGTTGTTATCCTAAAACAGTATCAGCCTCATTTAAAATATCTTAAAATAGCAATGAATGCACAAAATCCTATTTGCCCTTTAGATAAGTGGAAGACTAATGATTTTTGGCTTCTCTCAATCCACTTTCCCATTCCTTCCTATTGTCTCATTACCTAGTCTGTAATCTTAAGTGCTGGCTTAGAATGATACTATCTGGAGAGCCTGGATAGCTCTAGGTGTCTGACTCTTGATTTTGGCTCAGGTCATGATTTCACTGTTCTTGGGATCAAGCCTCACACCGGACTCTGTGCTGAAAGTGCTGAACCTGCTTGGGATTCCCTCTCTCCCTCTCTCTCTGCCGCTTCCTTGCTTAGGGCCTCTGTCTCTCAAAAAAATAAACAAATAAACATTTTTAAAAAGAGAAATCTCCTCTCAAATTTAAAAATAAATGAATAAATAAATACATAAATACATAAAATGATACTATCTTGAGGGTGGGGGAGGGATAGATGAAATATGTGATGGGGATTAAGGAGTGCGCTTGTCATAATGAATACCGGCAGATGTATGGAATGGTTGAATCACTAGTTTGTTCACTGGAAACTAAGACAATACCGTATGTTAAGTGTACTGGAATTTGAAATGTTGTGTTAAAAATTTTTTTAATTATTTTAATAAAATAAAATGATACTATCTTCTCTCCCAGTGTGTGTGTGTGTGTGTGTGTGTGTGTGTGTGTGTGTATGCATTGTTGTTATTGTTGCTGTTACATCCATTTCTCTTAGTCCACCAGATTTGTTAATAATTTAGCCTTACCTATTGGGATTTGGTGATTTTCTTTAATCTCCAATTTCTCCAAGTGGTTTTGAGGCCCACCAAGAGCTTTTATCTCCCAATAAGACTGATGGTTCTGTTGTGTTACTTAGTTAGTATGGTGTCTCCTGTTGGGTGTCCAAGAAAGGAGACCCTGAGACAAAGACTTAGGAGCAAGTAAGTTGAGAAGCACAGTTAGGCAGTGGGAAAATGAATGAGAAATGGAAGGAAAAACTGTGGGTAAATGGGATACAAGCCTGCTGGTCCCTCTGGGAAATACAGAACACACTCCAGAATTGCACAGCTGGGAAGGGAGCAAGCTGGGATATTTCTCCATGAATTCCTATTCCTCCTTGGTTGAAGGTGATTCCTGAAGACATTAAATCCCCACCACTTGAGGTCTGCCACACTCAAAAAAAGCCAGGCAAATTCCTATGGCCAAAGAAAATCCTTAAGCCAGGAACTTGGGTTCTTGAGGTAAGGAGCCCTCCACAAATGGGAACCTTGCCCACTGAAGCTTACGGTGAACTCAGGAGATACAAGAGGGGCACCAAGAGCATCTGCTAAGGGTGGTATTTTATAAAGTCCCACAAGAAACACTTGGCTTTGCCAAGTGGACATGTTTGGGAGTAACCGCACAGTGGTGCTGCTTGTCCTTGGAGCCTGTGCCATGAGAACACCCTCCCCAGAGACCTCCAGGCCTGTGAACAAGAAGAGAGTCCCCAAATTACATCAACTTCCTCTTTAGTTGTAGAAAGATTACAGAAAAATAGTATGTCTCTTGCTTTGTGAGTAAGCACTTTTAAATGTTAAATATTTTGTAACTAAATACTTTAAAGTTTTATCACTAAAGGCATTTCTGAAAATGTTACTCAGAAAAATGTAGGAAAATACTTTCTAACAGCTTGTTTTATGAGTTAAAACATCTCATTTCAACTCCTAGTACAACAAATTTTATTTTAAAAGCATTCTAGTTAGTAAACCAGCAAGTTCAGAATCAAATACTGGGAAAGTCATAAACGTCTACCAACATTTGTATACTATACAATGGAGTATTAGTCAACCATAAAAAAGGATGAGCTCTGTCATTTGCAATAACTTGGATGGACCTAGAGGGTATTATGCTAAGTAAGGTAAGTCAGAAAGAGAATATGGTTTCACTTAAATGTGGAATATAGAAAACAAATGAATAAATAAAAAACACAAAACAAGAAAAAAAAACAGAATCAGACTTAGAAACGCTAATTGATGTTGCCCGAGGGGAGGAGAAGTGGGTATAGGAAAAACAGGCAAAGGGGAGCAGGAGATACAGGCTTCCAGTTATGGAAGGGATAACTCATGGGAATAAAAGGTACAGCACAGAGAATATAGTCAATGGTACTGTAGTAGTCTTGTGTGGTGACAGATGGCAGCTATGCTTATCGTGAGCATAGCATAACACATAGAGTTGTTGAATCACTATGTTGTATACCCAAAACTAATGTAACATTGTAGGTCAACTGTACTCAAGTTAAAAAAAAAAAAAAAAAACTTACCGACATTTGAAATGCCAACTACAACACTTTTTAATAGTTGAAATTTTTAAATAGCTGGAAGGATTTCAGAAATAAAAAAAAAAGGACACAAGCACAAATGACATGTTCACATGTGCCCACTGGCATATTTTGCCAGATATTTACATTTTTTAATGAAAAATATGTCCCAAAATGGTATAGCATAAACCATTTTCTCAATTAGAGTCCATTTCCATAGTGCTCTGAAAACAGCAGTCTTTGATAACGTGAAGCATACATTTAGCACTCACCCTACAATTTATCTTTTCTCTTGTTAAGTAAACACTAGGACTTCTGTTTTCAGAAATGGAATAACCATCAAAGTACGCTTGAGTGTCTGAAAAATACTATGCACTTGAGTGCGCCTGGTTTCCATAATGAAAAGATGCACTCAACTCATAGCAATTTTATCAGATTTGAACATTTGGAAAGATACTTTCATTACCAAGTTCTGCACCACCACCACCTCCATCATGCATTTATCACTAAGATGGAAGTTTCTGAAAGAAAACAAATCTATGTAGCTGTTCTTTAGGCCTGAAGAACTTAGATCTTGGCGGAGCATTCAAGAAATTTTTAAAAGCTCTGGAATCTAGACAGGCTACATGTGTGACCTACCAATGAAGGCTCCCACAGGTCACGATCAGGGTCTTTCAAGACAGTGGTTCTATGTTGAGTTTAATCTATATTTAGAAGAACTCTAATGTTTGTTATGAACCCTCAATGCAAGTGAGATAACTTCGGGTCTGAAAGTGACCAGCTCTGTCCTATTGTATTCTTACAAATGAAACGTGTTGAAATGAGGAAGGAAACTTTAGCTGAAGTGCATCTGCTAAATATAAAATGACACTTTACCAGTAACAATCTCTTGTTTGTCTTGGAAGAAGAATTATTTTTATCTTCAAATGCAAAGACTCATGGGTTTCAAATTCAGCTCTCAAAGTCACTGCAAAAGTTTAGGTCAATTGCAAAGCAAGGGAACAGCCTACAAGACCACCTCACTTCTGACATCAGTTTCAGGTTTGTGGAGTTCCCAAAAACCCCCTCAGTTTTGACAGCGTTGCTTTCCCAGAATTCGTGTGACAATACGCACAGCGTATTGCCAGCCAAGGAAGTTCGCTTGAGCCTTGATGTCCAGACTGTTTATTTGGAGTCCATCACACAGACGTGATTTATTGTCCATGTGGCCAATCTCAATCTCCATGTAACCCCAAACTCCCACCCGATGTCATACTATTGCTACCTGGAGTGTCCAGGTCCCATCCTGAGACTATCTAGTGTGGCAGCCCACACCCTAAATCACATTTTTATACTACTCGGTATAATCGAAAGCTTCATGGCAGATGAAGACACCATCAAGCATGACATTCCAAGAGCTTAGAGGTCCCCTTCCGGAACCCAAGGACAAAAGTCTGACCTTTTGGGGGCAAGGTTAAATTCTTTACTACACAGTAAAGTCAGGTGTATGATGATTACAATTGCTTGGTTTATATTTCAAGACATGTGTTTGACTATTCTGAAACATGGTCGAAGCTTGTAAAGCCTTTAAAACCAACAGTTGCAGGGGTGCCTGGGTGGCTCAGTCGGCTGAGCATCTGACTTCAGCTGAGGTCATGGTCTCATGGTTCACGAGTTCGAGCCCTACATTGGGCTCTGTGCTAACAAATAGCTCAGAGCCTGGAGGTTGCTTCAGATTCTGTGTCTCCCTCTCTTTCTCTCCCCCTCCCCTGCTCATGCTGTCTCTCTCTGTCTCTCAAAAATAAATAAGTGTTTAAAAAAATGTTTTTTTTAAACTTTAAACCAACAGTTGCATTTTTTACTTATTTTAAAATAAAAACCATAACTTTTTTACTTCCATTACAGCAAATAAAAATAAAACTAATTTTTAAGTTTTACTTGGAAAGGAAAATGAATAAGAAGGGAAAAAAGAAGAGAGGGAGGCCAATCATTTGTATGTCCTTACGTTTACCTTGCATTTTAATGTCATCACTCCCAACAGATTTTACTTTCTTCTTTAAAGTGAGGAAATGCCACAAATAAGAGAAGATGAGCGAGACACAATGACCAAATGCAATGTGGGATCCTGGACTGGACCCAGGAACAGAAAACGAACACTAGGGATAAAACTGGTGAAATTTCAGTAAGACCAGTGGTTTACAGCAAGTGTTACTGTTGGGTATTGTGTCAATGTTAATTTCCTGGTTTCCATTGTTGTTATAATTCTCTCAGTTGTTATTATGAGGGAAAGCTGCGTGAAAGATAAATATGACAACCCCTGTATTGTTCTCGGAACTCTTCTGTAAGTCTAAAATTGTCTTGAAAAAAAAAAGTTAAAAGAAAAAAAGTTTTAAATGATCTATCTCTGTTTACTCACGGATTCTCTAAAATAATCATTTTAGTCTTTTCAGAGGTCAACCAAGTCTTTGATGAAAAGTAAGTACTATCTGCCCTGAAAGTTCACTTGCGCCATTTTGCAAGTTCACAGACCCACATGCGGCCCATCCACGGGCCCCCAGTGAAGAACCCAGGCTCCAAGGGCTGCAGCTAGGAATTGGGTGTGGCTGGAAATGACATCCAACAGATTATCTGAGCAGAACAACTTCTGTCTCTCCCTGCAGTCCCAGTCATGCCCTCACCATCTGGCTGCTTGGGAGGCCTTCCTACAAAATGGGCTTACAGAAACACAGTACTTCATGCTCGCCCTTGACAGCTCCTCAAATGGGTCATTATGAGAGGACTACACTCACCCACACAACAAAGGCCACCTCCTCTGTCTGGGCCAAGCAGCACCATAAGTATATCCCAAAGGGATCCTAAAGACAGCCCCACTAAGTGATACCAAAAAGGATAATCAGCTCTGAGCATTAAAGCCTCAGCAGGAAAGAATGGCCTGGGCCCTAGCACTGGAAATAGACCCAAATATATACTAAGTGTGGGGCATCAATCCCTACCCCCAAACTGCCCCTCCCATCTTCTGCTTTATAAGCAACTCCATCAAGAAACTGAATGAAGAAAGGCATAACTAGTTACATGCCAGAAATAAACGGCAAGGATAAAAATCTGTCTGAAGCCTGCACAAATAGTTTCCACAAGGACGAATGATTTAGACTTGAACAGCTGGGGGAGTTACAAAGTTACAAAAGTGAAGATGCACACACTAGGCGTCTCTAGTGCCGAATTATTAGTATCAGGTAAGAATAGTGAGATCAAACACAAGACATATTTGCTCGAAGGGACAGAAGCAGCTGTAGAGAACAGGAATGGCTAGTCCAACGAGAGGCCAGGATGACTTCCAGCCCTGAGAAATAGCTAGCAAGTCAAGAGACACTTGGATGGCTCTAGCTGAGAATTCAACAAACTTACCAGAGAATTGCATTAAAGCACAGATCCCTCTCTTTCAATAGGGTCAGCTCCTCAAGCCTGGCCACTGGTCAAAAGGGGCCTGAGAGACAGCCAGCTCTCTGCCAAGCCCTGGCCTCCATGATGGACATAGTGGGATGGTTTTGGAGGGATGGGAAGGCTGCTTAGTTCAGTGAGTATACAGAACAGGGGGACGGAAGACATAAAACACGGCTGTTGACAAATGACTAAAGGGGCTTGCATTTTTGGCAGGGACTAGAATAAACACAGACTTGAGACATAATGAGAATTGTTCTGATAAACTCTTCCAGGAGGGCAAATTCTACCATTCTAGACCCAAAGACTGCTCAGAACTATGGCAGCAAGGGAAGGACTTGAGCATCATGCCATCTCATGGAAACTTCCGGGGCAGCCCCTCCCTTCAAAGAAACCACAAGTCCCTTGCAAGTCAATAACTTACTTTATAAACTTGGATCCTGCAGCTTTCATTCCACATTTAGGATACAATTATCTGATTTTTGCCTCCCTGGGGAAAATATCCTAGACATAGTATGTACATTTTTAGGACTTTTCGATACATATCACTACACATCTAATCCGAAAGACTGTCTCAGTCTACACATGGATGAAAACGTCCATTGCCCTACTCCCTTCTGTAATTTTTGCCATTAAGTAGTTAGGGAAAAAAATTTCCTATTTCACCTGGCATTTTATTTTTTTTTTTTTAATTTTTTTTTTCAATGTTTATTTATTTTTGGGACAGAGAGAGACAGAGCATGAACGGGGGAGGGGCAGAGAGAGAGGGAAACACAGAATCAGAAGCAGGCTCCAGGCTCTGAGCCATCAGCCCAGAGCCTGACGCGGGGCTCGAACTCGCAGAGCGCGAGATCGTGACCTGGCTGAAGTCGGACGCTTAACCGACTGCGCCACCCAGGCGCCCCTCACCTGGCATTTTAAAAAGATTAATAGCAAGTCTGAGAATTTTTCTTTAATTCTATTTTTTTCTTTTGTGAGGTGCTGTCCTTTGCCAGATTTCTAATGAAATGGTTTTTTTTTTGTATGTTATCTTTAAATATGACAGTTACTAATATTTTCCCAGCTTGTCATATTTTACCTTCATAAATGGTGTTGACACACAGAAGTGTTGGATTTTAATACAGTCAAATCCAGCAATCTTATTCTTTATTATTTCTACCTTTGTTACCATGGTTAGGAAAGCCTTTCCTAAGCCAAGATTATAAAAATATTAATCCACACATTCTTCTGGGCCTTTTGTGGATCTGAGTTTTACATTTTGTATTTAATCCATCTGGAGGCTATCTTGACTATAGTAAGATTAACGTTTCACTTTATTTCTCTCCCAAATGTTTAGCCTTTTGTCGTTAACACCATTTATTGAATTATCTGTCCTTGCCTACCGTTCTGAAATGCACGCAAAGTCGGGAAAGAGTTCTTCAGCAATTGTTCAAATCTACACTGCCGACACCATCACCCGGATCCCCCGCCTCCTGTTGAGTGTGGGCCTTAAGTTGCTGGTGGTGGTTGAAAACTGGGCCCCATTTAGGCTGAGGGTGAAGACTGCTAAGTGTCTGTCTAGGGAGCATTAGGTTGCATCAACTCCAGGCCTAACTGCTTTCTCCCCTATTTCCATTCAATATGCCTACTTTCCCGAGACTCCTTAAGAGAATTTATGTAGATTTGTGAAAAAAGTAACTACAAGTCCTCCTTTACAGCCACCTTTTCCCACCAAAGCTTTGTCATCTACTTTCCTGGTGAGATCTGAAACTTGTCCTAATGTCCACAGCTGATCCTGCCCTCCACAGAACCAACAGACCCAGAGTGACTTCCAGGCGCCTGGTGCTGTCTATCAGCAGACGAAATGACTCCTGGTCCTGGGGTCTGGGAGGTGATGCACGCAGCCCTACTGGCACGGCCTTGGGAGAGAAGAAAGCAGAGACATTCATACAGCATCGCCGAATCAGACATTAGGTCTGGCTTTTGCTGTGTGCTTCCTGGGCTTTGAAAAAATAAGAGTATGTGGCTGCTCTACAAGGAAGAGACAGAGTAGGGATTGTGCCCCATCCCCTGATGCAATACCCCTTTCTCTCCCTGACTCTGGAACGAATGACAGGAGGCACCACAGGGAGCTCTGCAGTGGTGCTGAGGGGTCTTTCAGGAGTAGGAGATGTCAGGGAAGTTTCCACTGCACACGCAGGGACCTCTCAGTGAGGCAACTGCTGGCCCAGGTTTTAAAGAAGGTAGTGTGTTTGTTTCTCAACTAGACTGTCAGCTCCCTTCATAGAAGGGAGTGCATCTTCGCATTTGTGTCCCCAACATCCATCGCAGTACCTGAGACTTAAAACAGGCTCAGCATGTGCTCACGTCGGCAGCACATACACCAAAATGGGCCCGGCACACACAGATTCAATGAACTTAAGTAATGATGTATTACTGGTGATGGTAATGACTAATATTACTTAACACTTTGTATATGCTCTGTGAAATTAATTTTTGGTTCTGTTTTGCTTAACAGGTAGGTGGCTTTGGGGTAAAGGACAAGAACATAATAGCAAGAGGAGACAGGTCTCCAACTAGAAGCTCTGGAGGAGGGAGCCTGAAGAGAGGTACAAAGAGCAAGAGAGCTCCAGGAAGAAGGAAAGCAAAGGTGATTCCAAGAAAGAGCGAGCCCCAGGCAACAGCAGCCTCCGTCCTCAGGAACTTTGCAGCCATCCTTCCCTGTCCAAATCCCCTCTTGGGGAGGCCAGGATCCTATAAAAGTGCACTTGAAGGGGTCTTAGGGCATTTTTAGAGATCCTTTATCTCGTAGATGCTCAAAAGCAATCTTGTCCCTTCGCAGTATCACACGACGGGACTAAGGACTTCATGCCTGTGTCTGAGTGGGCTCTGCACAGACGCCCCATAAAAAAAAAAGAGCTCTTGCTCCATGTGCTGGTTTTCAGGACTTAAAATTTCTCCACGTTTCAGTTAGGTCTCCAGTTAAGAAGAAAAATCTAATTTGTTACCCTACAAAACACTGTTTTCTCTCCATAATTTCTCCATGAGAAATTTCTCCATAATTCACAAGGTATATGAAGAATAACTTTTTCTGGGTTCACTCACATACCTGTCTTTGCTCTTACGGAACAGAATGGGGGTTGCCTGGCCTGGGCCCTGGCTCTCCCAAGAAACTCACCTGGCACCTGTCCGGTCACCTAACCATACCCCGGGCTCCCCACCAGGGTAGGAAGCCTATCCAGAGTCCGGTAGCTAATCAGTGGTGGAGCCGATATGCAAACTCAAGACAAGATTCTTACTAAAGAGATCTGAAGGGAATAGCCCTACACCTGACAGCAGTATCGACCTTCCAGCCCCTCGAAATTCTTTAGTTGTGACAAATTCTTCCCCGTAGTCTCTGCTTGAAAGATCTGCTCCTAGCTTCAGAGCTGTAACTACAGAAACTTAGTCTTCGCTCATGCAAAGGCTCGACTCATAACCCCTAAGCACCCAAGACTCTTCTCCCCCCCCCCCCCCCCCCCCCCCCCCCCCCGCCAAGACTTTGTTTCCTTCCACGAAGCTCTGCAAGAACCCCGGATTCCCGATTTCCTGGCCCAGCAGACGGCTTCCCGAGGCTGCTATTCCAGGCCTCGCTAATCTGAGCGGCTGCGTCTGGGTCAGTGGACAAGGCGCCTCCTCCTTGAGGCCAAAGGGGATCCGCCTGAGGACCCCGCGCCGGTGGAGACCCTCCAGAGCCCGAGCGCAAGGGCGCGCCGCCGAACTACGTTTCCCACAGTGCTCCGAGAAACCGGGACGACCAAGGCCCGGGACCCGGCGGGCAGGCTCGCGCGGAGCCTCCTGGGAGTTGTAGTTCGGTCCGCTCGCGCCGGCGCTGCTGTGGGCTCCGCGCCGGCCTTTGTCTGTCTGCGGGCGCGCGCCGCTGCGGTGAGTGAGGCCGCCGGCCGGGTCAGTGAGCCCAGGCAAGGCGGAGCCGCGTGGGCGGGCCGCCGCCCCCTGGCCCTCCGAGGCCCCAGTGGCCTTGAGCAGGCCCGGCCGGCCTGAGCCCCGAGGGGGGCCGCCCGCGAGGGGAGAGGCGTGCGGCCCGCACAGAAGGGTCCAGCTGGACCGGAGAGTGGGGTGCTGAGGTCCAGCACGCAGGGCGGGCCCGGGGTGGGGTGCTGAGGCGGGAGGGGAGAGTGTGCCCGGGGGAGCAGAGGCCCCTCCGACCGCCGCTCCGCAGGGCAGAGCATGGGTGAAGGCCCCGCACCCTGGAGACGCGGGAGGGGGAGGCCACAGGCAGGTGTGCCCAGGGGCCTGCAGCGAGGGTTTCACGACACGGTCCGGGAGGGAAAACGCAATCTCCAGGGAGGGGGAATGGGAGAGAGATCAGACTTGTCAGGGTGGAGAATGGGAGAAAGGACAAAATGGACTCAGATGTGCGGAGAAAAAGAATCACCCTCCTCTCATCTTCTAACCCTAAAACTATCACCCAAGAGGTTACCAAGACAGCAAAGTTTACCCCTTCTGCTGGGCCTCTCCTGAGGACTCTCAGCATCAGGCCTTCAGTCTGTAGGTCGTAGCAGAGATTTTGCACATTTGGTTCTTTCGTTCTCCCAAGATCGACCTGATATGACAGTGTCCTTAACCCATTTAGTCAGTGAGAAAATAGAGCCGGGGCTGTTTGGTTACTTGCCTAAGGTTGTGTGGGGGTAATGGAGAAGACAAGGCAAGAATCCAAGTTTCTCATGGCCTAATTCTGAGTTTTTCAAAAGGATAAATAGCCTTTCTGATAGGAAAAGCAATTTTCTACTAATAAAGCTACTTCTTTAAAATCTTCTGGAAACCATTTTCTCAGATTTGTGACCTAGGGAGAAAAATAAGACAATGTCCTTTTTTTTAATCAAGAGACACAGCTGAGTTGTTACTTGTTGGAAGATCTCAGCATGCGCAGAGGTAGAGCTATAAATTCTACCCCTTGTTCGGACCAGACTATTTGCTGGATGCCCCAAGAGACAGAGTCCAACCCTGGGTAGCAGTTTTCATGCCTCTTCCACTGACTCTTGATGGATGTGCAGTAGTTGAGCAGTAACACCTTGAACCAACAAATGAACACCCTGTAGCATCCTGGCGCTCTCACAGAGGATTCCTTTATAGCTTCTACTCCAAATTGGAAGTGAGGCCTCCAAATACAAGTTTTTTGGGTTTTTTTGTTTTTTTCCAAATACAAGTTTTAAATGCCTCTCCAGTCAAAACAACACGTAGCCAAGTGTACAGCTGTCAAGTGTAGCATTTGTTTCCTTTAACAAAACAAAGCACTGTAGCATCACACTGCTATTGCATTAAATCAGGAGGCGAGCATTTTGATGAAATATATTAGATGGAAATAAGGATTATACATTGAACCACTGCATAAAGTGTAAGAATTCGGTAATGAGGATCCTAAAGTAAGAAGGAAATACTCAAAAAAAGGGGGGGGGGAGGGATAGAAAAAGATAATATGGAGCAAGAGGATTCCTAGGATCTTGAAGATTAGTAAAATCTGGTCAAGCACTGTTACATTCGATTCCATTTTATAAAAGTTCTCACCAGCTCTTTAGTGATTAGAGAACTGTCTAGTGTAAGGGCATAGACTTTGGACCTCAAAAGTCTTTAATTTGATCCTTTGCCTATCATTGACTCCTTATTGGCTCTGAGAATTGGAGCAGGTTACTTAATCCTAGTTGGAGTACCTTGGCTTGGTTTTGGGAGTCTGGGGTAGGTCTTCCTTTTCCAAGAATTGGCAAGTATTTACACATAGAATTGGTATTCTCATACCTTGAAGAATAGGAGAGGGCAGTCTGGATCTGGAACCTCCTAAATATTGCTAAAAGGTAAACATACGAGATCTCTTGTTCTGTCCTTATAACCTAGGGGGATCTGGAGGGGAGAGCTAGAGCCATTTGCATCCTAAAACCAATCATGAAGGCTGAAATGTTGGGTTTTTTTAGATTCTGAATTCCTTTGGAGGCTTGAAGGATAAAAGAGAAGGTGGTTAGATGGGGAAAGGAAGTGGGAGATCCCAATCACATGCCAAGGCTAAAGTACAAACAGTAGTGACCATTATCTTGGGATTGGCAGGAAGAGATTTATGTTTATGTGTTCTCTGCTTTCCCACCTTGTGTTTCCAGTTTGACTCATTTATGTGTGGTCATGGCACCTTTTGGCCAACTTTGCAGTCACATTATAGGTGACTTGGATTATATCAGTCCAGATTTCCTCCATTTACTCACCCCAAACTGGAGCTCATGTTGACTTTATCCTTCTCACTTATCAATTCTCCTGCCCTTTCCTGTTTGTTTTTGTTGTTGTTTTTTGTTTGTTTGCTTTTTCCTCCTCAGGTGTTCAAGAACAGCCCATGGAAGAATCATATGAAGAGGTGGTGATTAAGGTCATACGGCAGGCGTGGACATGTTTGGATTTCCAACAGCTACCCTGCTGGACTGTCACGGAAGATATGCTCAGAATGTAGCATTTTTCAGTGAGTGAGTCGGTTGATCGCTGAGATGCCCTCAGCTCACAACATTCCGTGTCCCTGTCCTCAAGCACTGGTCAGCAGACTGAGGAAGCAGAGGAGACATTTCTTTGGAGGAGTTCACTGTTCCTGGGGGTTACAAGGAAAGCTTGCAAGCTAAAATTAGAAATAGCGGTAGAAATCAAGCAAGAGAATGGTCTTGATATGGACGCAGTTTTGAGGTAGTCTCTGAGAAAATGAACGAGCAGCTTTACATCTCAGCACAGTCACTGAACAAGGGTAAGGCAGAAGAACGAGGAGAAAATCTTCCTAGGATGACTCCAAGAAAACTGTTAATAGTGATGAAGGGCCCAGTGCAGTAGGAGGCTCAGAGGCAGGGCAATACGGAAAACGCTGTCAGTCAGCATCTGCATAGGAAGTGTTTGAGAATAACTTCCAAACCAAAATTGGTCTCAGTTCCACCGTGGCTTAATAGATTGAAATAGCATGGATTTTAAAGGGGAAAGTTTCTTGGATCAGATTCTATAATTGTCCTAACGTGATCTATGGTATCAGATAAATTATTTAATTTCCTTGAGCTCCAGGCTCTTCATCTGTAAAATGGGACAATAAACTCTACCTTGCAGGGTTGCAGGGATTAGATAATAGATGTAATGTACAAAGCGATCTGATATATATTTTTTCTGTTGTCATGGAGCTTACTCCACAGTCAGGAAAACAGATTGGTATAGAGATGGATTTCTCACTTATTGATTTCTTCAGGGCCTGTACAACTTTTATATTTTTTCTTACTGGAGTGCCTCCAAAATTTTAGAGCTTTAGGCCCTACGCAACCTGGATCCATAAACTTTTTTGGAGTCCGATAAAGCTTGGATATGGGGCTCTATTTGATCCTATGTAGTTTTCATAATTTTTCTGAGCCTAAGGCTAAATTAAACTAAATTTAGAGGCAATGTACTACTGTGGAGCATGCCTGTGTTTGAATCCCAACTTGACACTTAGCTGCAAGGTCTTTGACAACCTCCCTATGCTCTCATTTCCTTATCTGTAGCAATCTCATAGTATTGTTCTCAGGATTAAATTATCTATGCAAAGTTCATAGTATAATGGCTGGCACCTAAGCACTCAAAGCATTGTTTCTTTTTTCCCTGTTCTTCCCACTCAGCATATTGGTGCATCTTACATGACTTCCCTCTCATTTTACCAGATGTGATGACAGAAGCCCACCACAAATATGACCACTCTGAGGCCACAGGATCCTCAAGCTGGGATTTCCAGAATTCTTTCAGAAGGGAGAAGCTGGAACAAAAATCCCCAGATTCTAAGACACTGCAGGAAGATTCACCTGGAGTGAGACAGAGGGTCTATGAGTGTCAGGAATGTGGAAAATCCTTCAGGCAAAAAGGTAGTTTAACCTTGCATGAGAGAATCCACACCGGTCAAAAGCCCTTTGAGTGTACCCATTGTGGAAAAAGCTTCAGGGCCAAAGGCAATCTTGTCACACATCAGCGAATACACACAGGAGAGAAGCCCTATCAGTGCAAGGAGTGTGGGAAAAGCTTTAGTCAACGAGGTAGTCTGGCCGTTCACGAAAGACTCCACACTGGACAGAAACCGTATGAGTGTGCTATTTGTCAGAGAAGCTTCAGGAATCAAAGTAACCTTGCTGTTCATAGAAGAGTTCACAGTGGTGAAAAGCCCTATAGATGTGATCAGTGTGGAAAAGCCTTCAGTCAGAAAGGAAGCTTAATTGTTCACATCAGAGTCCACACAGGCCTGAAACCCTATGCCTGCACACAGTGCAGGAAGAGTTTCCACACCAGGGGGAATTGCATCCTGCACGGCAAAATCCACACAGGAGAGACACCCTATCTGTGTGGCCAGTGTGGGAAAAGCTTTACTCAGAGGGGGAGTCTGGCCGTGCACCAGCGAAGCTGCTCACAAAGACTCACCCTTTGACCACTCTCTTCAAATGAAGTTCTCTTTATAAATTAAAAGTACAAAATCCTCAGATCGAGCAACCTATCCAATTCTATGGAATGAATGCAGACTCTTTCAGAAAGACCATCATTGGGTAGGGCATACTGACTTTTCTCCTTTCCCCCAAATGAATATGAAAAATAAATGTCTTGTTTATTATCATTATCACATATGTTTCATAATTTCTGTCAGTTTATTTGGACCTGATTTCCCAAAGTAACTCCATTAATCTCACGCATACTGGGAGATTGTTCTGTGTATAACAGATAGAGATTTTAAATCTGTAGTTGACATCATTAGTCTTTTTAAAAAAATCAGCCCCTTATGAATGCCAAGATCTTTTCTTTACATGTTCAAATCAATCTTGTATTGGATTCAAAACCACTGGTAAGAATTCATCCCAAAAAGCTTGATAGCAAATCCTTATGATCTAAAGAGGTAAATTATATCAAAGGTCTCTGGACACAGAAATGTTTTAGAAATACTATGGGTTTGATCAGTGATGCAGTATTGCTCCCAAAGATACCCTGATACCAGTTGAAAAAGTATAGAAGAATGTTCATATCACCCCAATTCATAATAGTCATAAACTGGATAAAACCCAACAATAGGTAAAGTTATAATATATTGGGGTATGTTCATATAACGAAATATAACTCAGCAATAAAAAATAACACAGCTGATACAATAATATGGAAGAATCTCAAAGCTTTATATTGAGTGAAAGAACACAAATACACACCAAGAAAAACTAATCTATGGTAATAGAAGTCAGATAGTGGCTAACTATAGGGGGAGGGGACTGGGTAAGGACTGACTTGAAAAGGGCACAAGGCAACCTTATAGAGTGAAAATAAGCGCCATACCTTATTTCAGGTTTCAGATGGTGGATGCCTGGGTCTATAGAATTGTCAAAGTGTACTGAACTCAACATTACAGTCTATGCATTTTCTCACGTGTAAAGTATACTTCAGTAACAATGAGATATTTTTAAAACACTGCACACAAGTCCCTTAACACTAATCTCATGAAGAGATGGGGGTCTGTCCCTTCCACTTGAGTCTGGGTAGGCTTGTGACTGCTTCAAATAAGAAAACAGAACTGATGCTACATGATATCCAAGAATAGGTCTGAAGAGCTCTTTAAAGGTGTGAAAAATTTCTACATAATTCTCTTGAGACACTTACTCTGGAGAAAACTAGCTGCTATGTGAAAAGCCTATCTTAAGACCACTATGATGGACAAAGCTGCCTATAAGTGCTCCAGTGGACAGCTTCAGCTGAGGTCCCAACAGATAGCCAGCATCAACTACCAGCCACGTGAGTGAGTTATTGTAGATGTCCAGCCAAGTGTAACCTGCAGATGACTGGAGCCCCAAGTGACATCTGACCAAAACTGTATGAGAGACCCCAGTAAGAACAGCCTTCCCAAATTCCTAACACAGAATCATGAGAGAATTCAAAAGTGATGGTGTAACCACTAAATATTTAGATTATTATACAGCAATAATAGAACATATTTTCTAAAAGGATAAGATACTATGAAAAGAAAAGGAAAAGTCTGGGAGAACAACTTGAGATTTACTTACTGATAAACCAAAACAGGAAATCATGATTTAAGATTCACCGGAGAGCTTAAGATTTAAAAATAAACATTTATTTTGACAACATAGAAGGCAAGACATAGATTAGTTAACCCAGATACAAGTTAATACGAAGACGTAAATGCTAGTCTCTAGCAGTCCTGCACTGTAAGAAATTTATTAGATACTTCAGTAACGAGGCAGTTTAAAAACACTGCCCTCAAATTCTCTGATCTCACGAAGGGATGGAAGTCTATTTCACCTCCACTTGAATCTGGATCAGCTTGTGACCGCTTCAAACACAAAAAAATAGCAGAACTGATGCTACATGACTTCCAAGAATAAGTCTGAAGAGCTCTTTAAAGCTGTGGAAAGTTTCTGCATGGTAAGTAGAGATAAATACATACAGACACAGCTATATATAGATAGAATGCTAGTTCTGCAGAACTAGTAAATAAGGAGTAAATAGGTCAGAAAATATAAAGGACCTTTAAAAATATTCTTTCTATTCTTGATACATGTATTATTAGATTTCTTCAAAGATTGTTGGCTGCTTATATTACAGTAATAACAAAAGAGAGTTCCAGTTTAAGAGGACACTGTAAGAAGATCCTGGACTCCCCTCTTCCCACAGATACATTTAATCTACAGCCACATATGGAACCATTTCCTCTTTACAAAACTAAAAACTAGCTGAGTGACTCCTATATATAACACAAATTTAAAAACCTCACATTGAAGCAGGTAGAAGAGGCTGAGACCCTTTTGCCATAAATCCTAACCCTAGTACAGCAAACCACAATCAGGAGGGAATACACAACCTGAGGAGCAAAGAGCTTAGCCCCACGTTGGTTATTCCAACTTTTAAGACTGAAGACAGGAGTCCCCAAAACATGTAGTTTTGAAAACTAACAGGACTCACATTCATGAGACCCACAAGACTAGAGTGAACTGAAAAACAGCTCTTAAAGGGCTCTCACACTTGGGGCGCCCGGGTGGCTCAGTCAGTTAAGCTCTCAGCTGGGATCGTGATCTCATGGTTCCTGAGACTGAGCCCCACGTCAGGCTCCACACTGACAATGCAGAGCCTGCTCGGGATTCTCTCCCTCTCCTCTTCTCTCTCTTCCCTCCCCATTGTGCTCTCTCTCTCAAAATAAATAAATAAACTTTAAAAAAGGGAGGCAGGGGGACACTCACACTTGGACTCACCCCAGGGAAAAGCACAAGAGGCAGCCAGTTGAGAGGTGCCCAGACTTCATGTGAAAGAGGCGTATTTTCAGGGCACCTGGGTGGCTCAGTTCATTGAGCGTCCAACTCTTGATTTTGGCCCCAACGTTGTGGGGATCGAGCCCCGCATCAGGCTCTGTGCTGAGCTTGGAGACTGTTTAGGATTCTTTCTCTCTCCCCCTGCCCCTCTCCCCTGCTCATGCTCACTTGCTCTCTCTCTCTCTCTCTCTCTCTCTCTCTCTCAAAAAAAAAAAAATTAAAAAGGAGTATTTTCTTAAAGTGATGGCCTGAAGCACAAGCCTCTAATTGAACGCACACCCCAGGGGCCTTGCATCTCCAGAGGTGGAAGATGGCTGGCACCATCTTGGCACTGTCCCTCTGCCTCACTGTTCAGCTCACCCGTTATCTCCCAGGAGGGAGCTTATGCCCTCCTCTGGCACACCACTTCTGGCAGCTCTGGCCTAGGGGGACAACTCTAGGTCACCTGAACCTGGTGCCCAGTGGGGCTTATGCCCATGGGTCCACAGGACTGTAACCAATGTAGAAATAAGCTCTTGACTGGCTACCACCCTCAGGGCACAACAAGAGACAAGAGACCAAGGCACTCAGTGTTTCTGTGAAAGAAGCCTATTAGTTTATCTTCATAGCTGCGGCGCGAAGGGCAGGATTGTAATTGAACACACAGGTAAGGGCACACGGTAATTCTCTCCAGAGACCTCAGAGGACGTCATCTTCACGTTCTCCCTCTGCCGTGCTCCACAGCACCAGTATTTCCCAGAAAGGTGCTCATGCGTGTGTCTCATGTTGTCTCATGCTCACGTTGGTTTTTATGGCTCAACATCCCCAAATCTATCAAGGTGACACACATTAACCAAATGAAGGGTAAAAATCCTGTGATCATCCCCATACAGTAAAAGCATATGACCAAATTCAACATCTGTTCCTGACAATAAAAACTCTCAATAAAGTTGGTAAGAGGAAACACCCCGCAGCAAAATAAAGACCATATAGGACAGCTAACATCATACGCAGAGTAAAAAGCTACAAGCTTTTCCTCTAAGATCAGAAACAAGACAAGGATACCCATTATCCTCACTTTTATTCAACATAGTAATTAAAACCCTAGCCAGAGCAATTAGGCAAGACAAAGAAATAAAAGGCATTTTATTTCAAATTAGAAAGAAGCAAAACTGTCACTATTTGCAGATAACATGATCTTATATATAGAAAACCCTAAAGACATCGCACACACACACAAAAAGTTAAGACTAATAAATGAATTCAGTAAAGTTGTATAAATAAATACACAGGGGCGCCTGGGTGGCTTAGCTGGTTGAGCATCTGACTCCTGATTTCAGCTCAGGTCATGATCTCACAGTTTGGGGGTTCAAGCCCTGCATCGGTCTCTGTGCTGACAGTGTGGAGCCTGCTTGGAATTCTCTCTCTGCCTCTCTCTCTGCCCCTCTCTCTGCCCCTCCCCCACTTCCCCTCTATTTCTCTCTCAAAATAAATAAAAATAAACTTTAAAAAAGAAATGAAATATACAAAATCTGTTGCTTTTCTATACACTAATAACAAAATATCAGAAAGAGAAATCAAGAAAACAATCCCATTCACAATTGCATCAAAAAGAATTAAATATCTAGAAATAAATTTAACAAAGGATGTGGAAGACCCGTACACTGGAAACTCTAAGACATTGATGAAAGAAATCAAATAAGACAAATAAATGGAAAGATATTCCATGCTCATGGATGGAAGAGTTATTACTGTTAAAATGTCCACACTACTCAAAGCAATCTACAGATTCAGTGAAATCCCTGTCAAAATTCCAATGGCATTTTTCACAGAAATAGAACAATCCCAAAATTTGTATAGAACCATAAAAGACCTGGAACAGCCAAGACAATCTTGATAAGAACAAAGCTGGAGGCAACATGCTCCCTGATTTTAAACCATATTATAAAGCTATAGCAATCAAAACAGTATGGTACTGGCATTAAACAGACACACAGATCAACGGAATAGAGAAGAGAGCCCAGAAATAAATAAGCACATGGCAAATTAATCTATGATGATGAGGGGGGTTAGATGGGTGAAGGGAGTCAAAAGGTACAAACTTCCATTTATAAATAAGTCACCCTGCCAAGGCACTCCCTTCATGGAGTACCCTGGGAACCCCCAACCGATGACCCACCTCAGCTCCAGCCACCCTGCCAGGGCACCCCGTGCAAGCAGCACCCCAGGAACCCTAGACCCACGCCCTGCCTCTGCTCCAGCCACCCCCCTCCCCAGGGTGCCTCCTGTGCTGAGCACCCCGGGACATCCTGGCTTGTACTCACTTCAGCTTCAGCTATCCTGCCAGGGCACCCTCTGCATGGAGAGCCCCAGGACTGCCCCGGGCTGCACCTATTTCAGCTTCAGCTGTCCTGCCAGGGTGCCCTCTGTACAGAAAGCCCTACCTGAGGTTCTAGCCTATCCCGTCTACCACCAAATTTGTGAGAAGGCATTCAGATCAGTATTGACCAATAGAAATACGATGCGAACCCCAAATATGGGTTGCATATATAACTAAATTTTCTAGCAGACACATTAAAATCATTTTAAATAAATTTAATATTTAATTTAACCTATATATCCAAAATATCATTTTGATATATAACATAAAAATGACCAAGAGACTTTAGTTTCTGTTTGTCATGCTGCATCTTCAAAACCCAATGTATGTGTTACACTTATAACACATCTCAACTCAGACTAACCTCTTTTTAACTGCTCAATAGCCACTTGTGGCTACTCTACTGTGTCGCCCTTAAATGATTCAACCAGGCAACTGTTAAGTCAATGCCAGTCTTGAGTTTTCCCAGCTGAGACCCAAACTTCACACTGTTAGAAAGTTGTCCCTGCCATGCTCTTTCTGAATCTTGATACTCACAAAGTCTGTGAGTATAACAAAATGATAACTAAGTTTGGGTGGCTTGTTATGTGCCAGCAGTAACTGGGATGCCAGTCTGAAAGTCTATAATTTATTTAAACGTTTTCCTAATTTAGGTGTTTTTCCCACTTCTTTTCAGGATTTTATTATAAACAATGCTATGATGAGTAATATAAGCTTTGTAAGCTAATCAAATTATTTCCTTGAGAGTGGATTTTCTGGGTCAATGGAAGCATACATTTAGATTGACATTCATGTTGTCAAACTGCTATCCAAAGCTTAACCAGTTTTCACTAATAACACACATATGCCCAACGGTGCTACTAATTAATACTAACCATTTTTAGTTTCTTGAGTTGAATGTTTAGTTCCTTTCCCTTCTGTTCTATAAAATTCATAAATAATCTGGCTTTAGCTTATGTCTTAAACTACCACTGATATATTTGTATTATAAAAGATTGAAGTAATGCACAGACTATATAAAAGGGGCCCTACACCATTATATAATTTGGCTTTTTTCCCACTTAAAGTCTTGGTTATCTTTCCGTGTCGGTTAAAAAATTAACCCATTAAGTGTTTATTGATTGAATGATTGCCTTATAATTGCTATGTATTAAATTACTGCATGGTAGTCCAAAGAATGCATGTTATCTTAATTTAACCATTGCCCTAGTGATAGATATTATGGTGACTCAAATTGTGCATTACTATAGTGCTCTAAAGACTGCCTTTACTCTTTATTGGATTTTAAGAAGTAGAAATGTTAAGTCAAAGAGTAGAAGCTTTCTAAAAGTTGGCAGACACAGTCAAATTATGCTTCTCATCACCAAACACTTCATTAATTCACAATTCCTTCAACAATATGTAAGTGTGCCTATTTTCTTGCACCCTCAAAAGTACAAAATATTTTCTATCTTATTAATTTTTGCCAAGAATGACAAAAAAAAATCTGATCATTTTAATTCACATTTCTCTAAAGCTGGTTATTTCTTTTGGACTATTTATATTTTCTTTTTCTGCCAACTGTACATTCATATTCCAAGCCATTTCTCCACTGGGATTTTTATATTATTCTTATGTACCTTTATGAACTCTTTAGATATTCTAAGTATTGTTTGTTATTTATAATGGTGATAATATTCTCTCCAAGTCTGGCTCTTTGTATTTTAACGCCATGAAGCCTATGGTCATACAAAAGCTTTTACTTTTTATGTGGTTATTTATTTTATTTTTATGGCTTCTGAATTTTTTTATTTAGAAAGACAACTAGGTTTAACTATGTTAAATTATACAGTAATGTATATGCGATTAAATATTTCAAAAGAAAAGTCAAAGTAAAAATTTCACTTCATCATACCAATAAAAACATTCTTCTCAAAGATAAAAAACTTTTGGACTTTATTTTACTAGATCTTTTTGAATACATAGGATATATACATATAAACAAAATAGCTTCATTTCTTAAAATGTAAATTGGACCACAATATGTGGATTTTCTGCAACTTACTTTTTTTTAACTGGAACAAGGTATGGGGATATTTCTATGGCTCTCTATAGAGCTCTACTTCATTCTTTTTACTTGCTACATAGTGTTCTATAGTAACTATTTCCATATTGATAAACATTTAGGTTCTTCAAATATTTCACTAATACAAACCATACTACAGTGAACATCCTCACAACTGAGAAATTCTCCAGGATAGAGGTACGCAGACTATTTTTGTTAAGTGTGTGATTTGTCGAATGTCTCCCCTTTGACGGTCAAAAAGAATAATTACTTTTGCCTGATTTACCACACTAATTACATTTGATGGCTCTTTCTTTGTTATGCATTTTCTTATGTTGTTTAAGGGCTGAACTCTGAGGAAAAGCCTTCCCACATGCATTACATTCATAAGGTTTTTCTCCGGTATGGATTCTCTGATGTTCCACAAGGCCAGAGCTATGTCTGAAGGATTTCCCACATTTCTTACAGTGATAGGGCTTTTCTCCAGTATGAATTCTCTGATGTCCAATAAGGGTTGAGCTCTTCGTAAAGACTTTCCCACAGTCATTACATTGATAGGGTTTATTTCCACTATGAGTTTTCTGATGTCCAGCAAAGGATGAGCTATACCTGAAAGATTTTCCACACTTACTACAGTGATAGGGTTTCTCTCCGGTATGCATTCTTTGATGACTAACAAGTGTTGAGCTCTTCCTAAAGGTTTTTCCACATTCATTACATTGATACGGTTTCTCACCAGTATGGATTTTCAGATGTTCCAACACAGTTGAGTTATCCCTAAAAGCTTTCCCACATTCCTTACATGTAAAAGGCTTCTCTCCACTATGTATTCTCTCATGACGAGTAAGGGCTACATTCTGAGCAAAGGCTTTCCCACAGTCATTACATTTGTAGGGCTTCTGACCAGTATGAATTCTCTGATGACGTAAAAGGATAGAGTTCTTTCCAAAAGCTTTTCCGCATTCATTACATTTATGAGGTTTCTCTCTAGAATGAATTTTCTGATGATTAACAAATGTTGAGTGCTTCTTAAGGAATTTCCCACATTCAATACATCTATAGGGTTGCTTGCCTGTGTGGATTTTACGATGATTTAAAAGGGATGAGCTGCTCATAAAGGCTATCCCACATTCATTACATTTATGGGGTTTCTCACCAGTATGATTTCTCTGGTGGCTAATAAAGGAGGAATTATATTTGAAGACTTTCCCACATTCCTCACATTTATAATGTGTCTTCTCTGAGGAACTTCTGCCCTCCCAGTCCAGGCCTCTCTCCATCATGTCAATTTTTGTTTGTTCTCCCAGATCAGATCCTTCAGAGGTATTTTGCTTTAGGGTGGACACCTTTGTTTCAAACCAGTACTCCTGGACTGAAAAAAATTTTTTTAATTCAAACACTCTCTATGTTGAAATACTGAAAGTGTGAGCTGCACAGGATAAGAATAATGTTCTCTTCTACACAAGTAAGGGTTATGTAAAATTAATTCATCCCACTTGTGACTCTTGCTAAGAAAAGATGGCAAGACTAAAGATAACAGTTAAGTAGGTGTCTAAAGAAATGGCAGAAAGTTATATTATAAACTTTGTATTTAAAGAACGCAAAGAGCATCTAAGAAGTTGGCAAGTTAGGAAGGCAACACAGAACCCGCCCCTCCAAAAATAGATGAGAATGTGAGAATACACACAAATTTGGAGAGAAAACCAAGTATCACAAAGCAAACCATGATTGCTAGCACAGAATCCTGTAGGGTAGTACATCTGAGAACATTTTAATGTCTCCAAGAACTTAAGGATAACATTTCATTGTGAGAATTTAACAGAGAACCAATATTTAATGTATCAGAGAAAAACCAGACAAAACATTTAAGGAACCAAAACAGTTCTCAGGCCTAAAAGATTCTAGACTTTAATCTAAGTTTTTAACATACCTAAAAAAGAACATACCAAATTGTCACTTTTTTGTTGTTGTTGTTGTTACAAAGTACCCACACAAGACCCAAGAGAAAATATGCAAGATGATTCTGACAAGTAGATGCCAGAAAACTAATGAAGCCATATTTGTGATAAATCAACAATCAATGATCAATTCTTTTACTGAATGAATTTTTCTTATATACAGATATAGATATATACACACATACACATATATTTATATTTTTATTATTTGTATTTATATTTATTATGATTCCATATATCAGATACTAGAGCTAAGATTTATTTTTTTAGGAAAATGCAAGAAATGAAGCCTGGTGAGTAACAGCCCAGATCCTTCAAATGGCCTTTAAAGGGATATACATTTAATGTATAATGGTTAAACTAGAGAAAATTTCAAGATACTGATTGTAAAGGTAGGTAGAGGCAAATTAGTCATATGAAGAGAAATGCAAGTATATGGACATCTGTTTTATGACAAAGGTAGTTTGCAGAGCAGTGAGGAACATTGGTACTTTTTTGGGAGAGTTAAACATGAACGCTACCTCTTACCATGCACAAAAAATCAGTTTCAAAAGTATGATAAATCTAAAAGGCAAACAATAAAGCTCCTAGAAGTTAACATAGAAGAATGTTTTCATGAACTTGGGGAAAGATTTATTAAAAAGGACACAAAAAGCACTGTCAAGAAAGGGAAAGATTGATAAACTAGAGATCATTAAAATTAAAACTTCTATTCATCAAAAGACCATTAATAATGAAAAGCAGAGAGAAGGGTGATACTGCATATGTAATCAACAAAGGGCTCTCTGAATAGATGTTTCATGAAAGATGATATATAATGGCCAATAAACATTTGCAAATGCCCTCAACCTCATTAGATATCAGGGATAAGGATATTAAAACCACATGAGATACACAACACACCCAAAGAATGCCTAACTTCAAAAGACTGACAATATCAAGCACTGGTAAGGATATGGAAAAATGAGTACTCTCACACACTGATGGTAGAAATATAAATGGTACAAACCTTTAAAAAACTATTTGGCATTATGTAGTAAAGTTGAATATATGCATATCCTATAAAATAGAAAATCCACTCCTAAGTATGTGCCCAGAAGAAATGTATCTACATGTGAACCAAAAGATAACCCATAAAATTGTTCACAGCATCTCTAATATTAGTCAAAACCTGGAAATATCCCAAATATCCATCCAAATATATGCAATAAGCTATGGTATAGCAATACAATGAATGAAATACTCCATTTCATTTCATGTTTTCAAAGCAGGGTCCCCAGTCCAGTAGCATTAGCATCAGCATCACCTGGGAACTTGGTAAAAATTTTCAGTTCACTCTAAACCAAATAAATAAAAAACTCTGAGGGCTGGGCCTAGTAATTGTACTTAAGCATGCATTCTGATGAATGCTAAATTTTTAAGAATCCTTGGTCTACACAAAAGACAATGAATGAAAATGGCCAAATAAACTTCAGTGTTAGTCTGGGTGGGGAGGGGTTAGGGCAGGGGAACACGGCTAATGATTGGGAGGGATCAGCATGTTATTTAGTAGTATTCCCAGGGTTCTTTTCCTTGACCTGAGTGTTGGTTACATAGTATTCGATTTAAAAATACTATACTAATTTAGGGGTGCTTAGGTGGCTCAGTCAGTTAAGCGTCCAACTCTAGATTTCGGCTCAGGTCATGATCTCATGGTCATGAGGTCGAGCTCTGCATCATAACCAAGAGGCATTTGATAAAATTCAACATCGTGCTTATTTTAAAATAAATAATTTCTTAATGAAAGAGGTGAATTAAATTTTTTTAATGTTTATTTTTTATTTTTTGAGAGAAAGAGAGACAGAGACAGAGCACAAGTGGGGGAGGGGCGGAGAGAGAGGGAGACACAGAATCTGAAGTGAGATCCAGGTTCTGAGCTGTCAGCACAAAGGGCTCGAACCCACGAACTGTGAGATCGTGACCTGAGCTGAAGTCGCACACTTAACTGACTGAGCCACCCAGGTGCCCCAAAAGAGGTGAATCAAATACTTACTACATAATAACATTCAGGTTTCCCAACCCAATAACCAGCTAAATGGGAGAATCCTAGACACAATCCTATTAGAGACACAAAAAGACTATCATATCCATCATTACCATTATTGTTGACAATACAAAAACAAGTCGATATAAAACAAACTTTAAAAAAAACACATGCTCGACTACACTCCTGATAAGAGAAATGCAAACTAAAATTACAATAAAATTAAAGTTTTTAACTATCAGTTTGGCAATGATCAAAAAGTATAAGACACTGTTGACAAGGTATGATCAGATTGGCATCCATACATTGTCATTAGGAGTATAAATGTATATAATCTCTATGGATACTGGTAATATTCACTGAATTTAAAAATATACTTACCCTTTCACCTACAAATTCTTCTAGAATTTATCCTATAGATTTACTTGTACTTGAGAGAACTGATGTGTATAAAGATAATCACTGCATCATTCATAGTTATTATGTCCATCAACAGGGAACTGATAACATAAGTTACACTACATCCACAAAATGAAACACTGTATACCCATTAAGAATAAAACAGCACTCGGGGCACCTCGGTGGCTCAGTCGGTTAAGCGTCCGACTTCGGCTCAGGTCATGATCTCACAGTCCGTGAGTTCGAGCCCCGCATCGGGCTCTGTGCTGACAGCTCAGAGCCTGGAGCCTGTTTCAGATTCTGTGTCTCCCTCTCTCTCTGCCCCTCCCCTGTTCATGCTCTGTCTCTCTCTGTCTCAAAAATAAATAAACGTTAAAAAAAAAAAAAAGAATAAAACAGCACTCTAAATGATGTAGCTATTTGAAATGATTTCCAAGATATTACAAAAGATACACAATACTGTACTACCGTGTGCTTTAAAAAAAAAAAAAGGAATACATGTATATTCTTGCAAAGCACACACTATATCTAGAAATTTCCACAATAAATTTATATAAGAATGCCTCCAGGGAGAGGAACTGGATGATTAAGAAAGGTATGTGAAGGGAGTGCCTGGGTGGCTCAGTCGATTAAGCATCTGACTCTTGATTTCGGCTCAGGTCATGATCCCAGGATCATAGGATGGAGCCTCACATTAGGCTCTGTGCTGACAGTGTGGAGCCTGCTTGGGATTCTCTCTCTCCCTCTCTCTCTCTTTCTCTCTCTCTCTCTCTCAAAAATAAACAAACTTAAAAAAATAAATAAATAAAGGTATGTGAAGAAGACTGCATACAATTTGAACCATCTGAATTTTGTACCATATGTATTTCTAAAAATTAAAAGAGTAGAATATGCAGAAAAGGAGGATGAACTGTGAAACATGGAAGGGTTGTGAAATCTTTGTCTAAAGATTTATTAGTCTTCTAAATGGATGGAAGAAATATCAAAGGAAACATTGCTAGTTTTTACTACATCTAAATTCTAAACATCTTATTTCAAAAAATACCAAAATTAAAACAGAAAGAACAAAGAATAAGGAAGACTGAGTTACTACTACTACTGAATTACTCAATAAGGAATCTACACAAAAATTTAGAGGGAAAGGGGGTGCCTGGGTGGCTCAGTCGGTTAAGCGACTAACTTCTGCTCAGGTCATGATCTCCTGGTTTGTGAATTTGAGCCCCACATCAGGCTCCTCAATGACGGTGCAGAGCCTGCTTGGGATTCTCTCTCTCTCCCTCTCTCTCTGCCTTTCCCCCATTTGTGCTTTCTCTCTCTTTCAAAATAAATAAATAAAACTTTTAAAATTTTAGGAGAAAAAAATTAAACATAGTAAGAACAAAAGAATTACTGAAAAGCGTTAAAAAACAAAACAAAACAAAACAGGGGCACCTGGGTAGCTCAGTCAGCTAAGCACTCAACTCTTGATTTTGGCTCAGGTCATAATTTCACAGTTCATGAGATCAAGCCCTGAGTTGGGCTCTGCTCTGGCAGCATGGAGCCTACTTGGGATTCTCTCTCTCCTTCTCTCTCTGCCCTTCTCCTGCTCACACACACACATGTTCCCTCTTCCTCTCTCTCTCTCTCTCTCTCTCAAAATAAATTAAAAAAACATTAAAAAAAAAAACCCCAGGTTAAACAAATTATATATATCACTGGTATTTTCCACGAAATATAATTATAAAAGTTTCTCTGAAGATGATATAGGCAAAATGACAATTACGAGTTTTTAAAAAAGGAATACTAGCAAGATAAATGTTGTAGGTGAGAGAAACATCATGTTTAAAGACTTTGAAATGAATTATGATGCAAAGAAAGCGACTTACAGAAATTTATGCCAAGTATACATAGAAAAAAGATGAGAGCCAAGAGCAAAGGATAACAGAGACATTTTAAAAGGGGAGAAAACGCTTCCCCATCAACTTGTTTGCTAAAAATAGTAATTATCTGATAGTTAGGAAACTATGCTTACACTTGGAATCTGCCACTGCCACTATATGATTAAAGATAATGGATATTAAAACCAGAAAAGGATATACAGTCATTTATTAAGCTAACCATGAGAGAATTTGAAAGGAATTGAAAATGGACAGAAGACAGAAACAAAGTACAGCCCAACAAGTGCCTGAAAACAGGGAGGGAGAAAAAAAACACATGAAGAGACTGAGGATTTCAGGCGAGAAGTCATGGGCCTGAGGCCCTCGAGAAGGGAGCAGCTCTCCACAGGCACGGATAGAATGAGGAGAAAAACGGCAAGTCATTTGACGCAGCGATGACATTAAGAGGAGGAAAGCGGTGTCAAGTTCCCCCACGAGGCTGCACAGACACGCGCCCTCTGAGGTGAGCCTTGTGACCAACAAGTCCTCCTCACCACTCTGTGTGCTGAGCTGCTGCTTGAAATGGTCCCGCCTCACTCACCTGAACAAGTACCTGATGGAACTTGCTGTACTTCCATCCATGGCTCTGACCCTTGCTCCAACTGGGTGATTAGTTTGGGTTTGGAAGAGAGAAGCCCTGTTCATAGAAAAACACAAAAGGAATGTGACTGTGGTCATGAGCACAAGCAGTCATCCCAGACCTCAGTCTCAGGAAGGTTTCCACATCAGAGAGGCCTAGAGGGTGGTATGAGGATGTCCAAATCATGTCCAAATCATGCTAGTTATACAAAGGTAGGAGGGAAGGTCAGTTAGAAAACCAGGCCTCCTTGAGGATGAGAATTCCTATTGTTGGTGGCAGACAAATCCTGAGATGGAAAATTTAGAAAACTGGGCTAGACAACACACATAGCTGCCATCTTAAACTCTGTATGGTTCTGACTTTCTGAGAGATGGGACTGTGCGTAAACTCCAGCCTCTAAGTCCATGCTAAAAACAAACAAAACTTCCCATTTACGATTTAAATACCCCAAATCATTTACCCTGTGAAAACACACAGTTGCCCAGGAAATCAATTTTGAATTAAAAAGACATCCTTACCCACTGACACCAGATTCCCATAGTTTTCCAGCATCACATCCGTGTACAGGGCCCGCTGAGCAGCATCCAGGTGTTTCCATTCAATCTGGGTAAAGGCCACAGCCACATCCCCAAATGTCAGTGATCCCTGCAAAGTCAAACCCAATTCTTCTCACCAAGGAGTGTTTATACCCTGAAGTAGGGAACCAGGAAGTCCTCATCAGCAAAGGAGAGCAACACCTTCAAGGCCAGCTTCTGATACTTCAGCTTGTTTATGCAGAGGGAAGTGGAACACAGTCAACAAAAGGACCAAGGGGGAAAGTAAATGACAAGCTCAGGAGGCAGACTTGCTACCCAGGAACAAAAAATCAAAAGAAGCTGGAAAATCCAGCCAGGAATAAGAGGACGTCATGGCCCCTCATTTCAACCACACTGCCCTCCTCACGTTCTTCCAACACGCCTATCATGCTCCCTCCTCTGGGCCTGGCATTTGCTCATTCCTCACTTCATAGGTCTTTGCTTAAATGTCACCTCCTCAGAATGTTCTTCGCTTTTCTCCCATCCTCTACCACTCTCCATCCCATGTCCCACTTCACTCTCTTCACAGGATTTCTCACTACTTGGCAGGACTAGATTTATCATCTATAATGTGAGCTCCAGGAGCTTAGGGACCACTTGGGTCACTGTTGTCCCCCTCTCCTAAAATACTGCCTGGAACATAGAACTGTTCAAGGATTCGTCAGTCAACAAATAAATAGAAACTCCAAAAGGCAAGCAAAATGATAGTGGATTTATCCTAGAATTTACTAGGAAATAATATATATTTGTCAATTGCCTTTCACAGCAATAGCAACTTAGTATGTACCACGCACAGTGCTAAGCCCCAAGATAAACACCATCTCTCTGCATTTCTGCCATGATGGTCTATAAAGTAAATCTATTTCATAGCTAAAGATACTAAGGCTCAGAGAGTTGAAAGAACTTGTTCAAAGTCACAGGGCTGGTTGACTACAGAATAAAAAGGAGCTTTAAAAAGTGATAGTGAGACGATGGAGCAAATAGGAAGATATTTCATAACATATTAATATGTCATAACATATTAAAACATATTAAAAGGAAAAAATGGATAAGCCTAAAAAATACTTATACAAAAGTGTTTCAAATGAAATAATTTGATTTGTTAGTGCAATAGGAATATGGATCATCTTTAATTTTTAAAATTTTCCTTTACTCTTAATTTGTATAATAGTCAAGTAGGTCTTACTTCCTTTCAAAATGCTAATTTACTTCCTGTCAACTTCTCAAAATTCTTCAAAACCCAGTTTTCTCCAGCATACAGGCAAACTCCAGCCTGGCATTCTAGATCCCAAATGTTTCCAAATTTCTCTGGAACCCGTGTTCATGGTTCAGATATAATGGCTTCACTCATGTTATAGCCTTCCCCTAGTCACCCCACCTTCTGCAATTATGCAAACTTAATTTAATCTTCAGGAAGAACTAAACACACCCTGAAGACTCCTCTGACCCCTGAACATCAAGAGAGCACTACCATCATTGTGTCATATCTATCAGCCTCTGTCCTTGTATGATGTGTCTGTCCTTCATCTTCTGCGAGGTGGCAAACTCACTTTGAGACAATGGCTATTCCTTACCTACAAAGTACTCTTCAGTTTCTAGCACTCTAGAAAGCATGGGTAGCAATCATCTATTTAGTGAATGACTCTGTAATGTGTAGAGAGGACATGAAGGGACAACAGTGGGGAGAGGGGTCCTTTCTCCGCAGCGCTGCACCTATCCAGGATTGGCTCAGGGAACCTAATTTGTTCCATACACAGGGCAGAGCACCTTCCAGACAAGCATAAACCCAGCTTCATTTTGAAAGGGTGGCAACTCCTCAGGAAAAGTTAAAACCAAACTTGCCTGGATCTGGGCTCTTGGTAGCCTTGGGGCCATCTGTCTCCTGAACTGTTCTCCCAGGCAAGGGCAAAGAATCCTGAATAAGCCAATCTGGGAAAGAAGAAAGGAAATATGAGGAAGTCCCTCCATGTCCTCAACTAGCTAGAACTTGCTCTCTGCAAGCTGAACCGACCAGTCCTCCACCCTCCCTACTCCGCACAAAGGTGGGTAGACAGGTGAAGGTGGTTAAGATCAGGACTGGCTGCCTGGAGTCCGGCCGGGCAGCAAGCTCCAAGCCAAGCTCTGGCTGTCAGTCAGGCACCTTCGCCAAAACGGGTGGAAAGTCTCGTCGGTGACTCGATCTCTGGGCCTCAAGGCAAGCCTTTAAACTCTCAGGCGCCGGATTGGAGCGGCCATTCAACACAGTACGGCTCATCTGGGTGGGGCCCCGGCCACATCTGCCTGTCCCCTCGTAAACCGGCTCCTTTCTCGGCCCGCCCTGGGGAAAAGAGGGGCGCACCAGGTCTCAGTGCCTGCCTGGCGGCCGCCGTTCCAGAACGGCGCTGGGCGTGCTGGCCTACGAGGCTGCGCGCGCCGAAGAACTGCGACCACCCAAAGCGGTACTGGTCTCCGAGACCCGCGAGCAGGCAGGAACCTCGCTCTACTCACACGGAGGCCGGCAGGGCCGGAAACGGAAGCGGCCGCGGAGCCCCTGGGAAATGTAGTCTCGGATGTAGTCAGATCTCAGGGTCTCCATCGTATGCCTATGTTGGCATCTTTGGAGAGCTTTGAAAAGTAATGGGGCCTTGGTCCCAGCTCCAGAGATTCCGGATTTATGCTCTAGGTATAGTCCTGGCATTGGGATTTTTAAAGTTCCCAAGTGATTCTGATGTGCAGCCGAGATTGGTACCCAATGCTAGAAACTAATGCAAATCTGTAAGGCATATTTTATGTTACTTTGGGGCAGCTATTTATGATTGATTTGTTCACCTATTGGTTTCAGACTAATGCTGTTTTGATTTCAAGTTAAAAAAAAAAAAAGCATGTTAGAAAAGCAGAGCACCCAAAACACTAAGATTTTTCTATTTGCTAGCATAGAAGATGGAACAAGATTTGATCCGTTTTTTAAAACTGTGGTTTTTTGGGGGTGCCTGGGTGGCTCAGTCGGTTGAGCATCTGACTTCGGCTCGGGTCATGATCTCACGGCTGCAGAGTTCAAGCCCCGCGCCAGGCTCTGTGCTGACAGCTTAGAGCCTGGAGCCTGCTTCAGATTCTGTGTCTCCCTCTCTCTGCCCCTAACCCACTCACATTCTGTCTCTGTCTCTCTCAAAAATAAATAAACATTAAAAAATTTTTTTTAATTTAAAAAATAATAATAAATAAAAAATAAAACTTTTTTTCAGGGCACCTGGGTGGCTCAGCTAGTTGAGCGTGTGACTTTGGCTCAGGTCATGATCTCATGGTTCATGAGTTCAAACCCCACAATGATTTGCTGCTGTCAGCACAGAGCCTGCTTCCCATCCTCTGTCCCCTCTCTCTCTGCCTCTCACCTGCTTGTGTGCTTTCTCTCAAAAATAAATAAAACACTAAAAAAATAAATGGATACAAATGTGTTATTTTCTAGAAAAAAAATCCTCCTTATACACTCCAGGAATTGGACAGATTAGGAAGGAAAAATGTATCTCTTTTGTTCAGTTAGGACTTCTTATTTGAAAGACTATTTCTCAGAATGGGGCAGTTATTTACTGAATTAATAGTGATTAACCAATGCCCTGCTAAGTGCTACTCACTAGTCTAGATGCTAAGGACAGAGCACTTGACAAGGCCTCCCTCCTTAACCAAACTTTGGTCAGGGTCTTCTCAATCCTCTTCTCAATAAGGCCTTGTCTTTGGCCTAATGAGCCCAATTTTAGCAAAGGATCCCACTAAACCAGTTCATCAAGAATTCCCCCACCCTTGGATCCAACCAAGCTTCTTTTCCCCCATCCTTGATACCTAACCCAATTCTGCTCTGCCCTCCCCCCACCTTGATACCTAACTAATTTCTTCCTAGAAATTTTCCATTTACTCCCTCACCCTATCAGTTGGCTATAAAACCCCATTTGACCCTGTTGTGTTGGGAGTTAAGTTCAAGCTCTCTCCCATATTGCAATGCAATGAAATCTTAAATAAACCCTTCTTTTCAATTCAATAAGTGTCAGTATAATTTCTCTTTGATGCAGTAAACAAAATAAACAATGTCTCTCCCCTCAAAGATCTTACATTCAGATGGGCATCAGGAAGAGAGAGATTCAACAAAATCAGGGTAAAGAGGTAGGAAGAGGATTCTTATTTAAAATAGAGCTGTAAGGATTGGCACCTTTGATAAGAGATCATATGTTCAGAAGTCTGAAGGAAATGAGGTAACAAGAAGGAGTATACCTGTGGGAAGTCAGATAAAACAGCAGATGCAAAACCCCTACAGAATATGCTTCATTTATTTGAGGAACAGCAAAAGGCCAATGTGCTTAGAACACTAAAAACATAGGTAAAAGCTAGAACACGGGTGTGATGATTAATTATATGTGTCAACTTGGTTGGGCTAAAGGGCACACAGACAGCCGGTAAGACATTAATTCTTGGTGTGTCTGTGATAGCGTTTCCAGAAAAGAGTAGCATTTGAATCAGCAGACTGAGTAAAGAAGATCCACCTTTACTAATATGGGCAGGCATCATCCCATCCTTTGAGAGCCCAGGTGAACAAAAAGGGGAAGGATGAATTCTCTCTTTCTTCTTGAGCTGAGGCGTCCATCTTCTCTTGTCCTCAGACGTCAGAGCTTCTGGTTCTTAGACCTTCAGACTCTGGGACTTCCTCCAGCACACCACCCCCTCCCTTCTCAGGCCTTCAGCCATTGGTTCCACTGGTTCTTGGGCCTTCAGACATAGGCTGAATTACAACGCCAGCTTTCCCAGTTCTCCAGCTTGCAAGTGGCAGATCATGGGACTTCTCAGCCTCTATAACCACATAAGCCAACTAATTAATTAAATACACATACTATCATTCTATTTCTCTGGAACACCCTGACTAATACAATGTTGGTCCATTTAGTCCACTGCAAGGATATTGGCTCTAATTTTGAATGATATAAGCCATCAGAATGTGGGGAAATGGGAAGCCTCATTGTTGGTAGGATCATAAAATGGTGTGGCCACTTTGGAAAATAGTTTGGCAGTTCCTCAAAACCTTAAATATGGAGTTACCATATCATTCAGTGCTGCCATTCCTAGACACCTACCAAAGAGAAATGAAAATATACATCCACACAAAAACTTGTACACACGTGTTCACAGCAGTGTTATTCATAAGAGCTAAAAGTGGAAACAGCACAAATGTCCATCAACTGGCAAATGGATAAAAAGTGTGGTATATCCAAACAATGGAATGATATGTGGCAACAAAAAGGAATGAAGTAGTGATATATGCTACATAATTGATGAACTTTGAAAATAATACTAAGTTAAAAAAAAAAAGATAGTCACAAAATACAATGTGATTCCATTTATACAAAATGTCCAAAAAAAGGCAACTTCATAGAGACAGAAAATATATTAATAGTTGTCAGTGGATGGAGGGAAGGAGGTATGGGGAATGACTGTTAATGGGTATGAAGTGATGGGGGGTGATGTTTAAAATTAAATAGTAATTATATTAGTTTCCTAGGACTATCATAACAAAGTACCACAAACTTAAGCAGTAGAAGTTCATTTTCTCAGTCTGAAGGCTAGAAGCTCATTATCAAGTGAGGCTGGTTCCTTCTGAGATTTGGGTAAAATCCTTCCTTGACTCTCCCTACCTTCCTGTGGTTGCTGTCAATCCTTGGCATTTCGTGGCTTGAATACTCCTGTGTGTCTCTGTCTTCATATGGTATTTCCTCTTATAAGGATAGCTAGATATATGGGATTAGAGCCCACCCTAATGACCTCATCTTAACTTGATTATATCTACAAGAACCCTATTTCCAAATAAGGTTACATTCTGGAGTACTGGGATGTTAGGACTTCAAGTATGAAGGGTGTGGGGAGGACACAATTCAACCCATAAAGCTTAGTTTTGTGTTTTATGCTTTGTTCCTTAATGGTTTGCCTTTAATACCTCTAATTTATTTTTAATAAAGTTCATATATTATAAGAGAAAGGATCTAAATTTGTCTCAAGTGATTGCATAATTTTTTCAACACCTTTCACTGAAAAGTCTACTCTTTCCTCCAGCAAATCAAATGTCATCATTATCTTATGCCACACTATAGTGTCTCCCAAACACAAGTTTGGGGGATTTCTTAATCTGTGCTGTTTTTCAGAAGCACAGGGCTCAGATAAACTTCAACACTCTATTAATAGGAAGCGGTTAAATAAGTTATAGTAAATCCAAATGAAAGATTACTAGGCAACCATTAAAAATTTCAATGTGGATATAAACATATGTTACATAAATGTGCTGACAAAATTGGGGGGGGGGCCTGGGGTTTTTTTAATTGAAGTAAAGTTGACAATGTTACATTCATTTCAGGTGTACAACACAGTGATTCAACAACTACACATTATGCCATGCTCACCACAAGTAGCTACCATCTGTCACCATACAACTATTATAATACCATTGACTATATTCCCTGTGCTGTACCTTTTACCCTCGTGATTTATGGACGAAATACTGTGAGTGAAAAAAAAAATCAGTTTCTAAAAGAGCCTATGTAGCATAATCCCATTTAAGTATCACATAACAATGACATAATGCCAGAAACATGCTCAGCAAGGGCCTACTGTAAGGTATGATTCAACTCATGCCAAGAACCATGCTAAACCTTCTACTTGAATCATTTCATGTAATACTCAAAGCAACCCTATGAGGTAGGTGCTATTACTATTCTCAACAGAAAAAACTTTTTGTTCTAGAAATTTCAAAATATGCACAACATGGGAATAATATAGCCTCCAAGTATCCATAACCCAGATTCACAAATATTGAGATCATGCCTGTTTTAGTTTATCTGTCAATCTCTCCTCGCCTTTTACTGAACTATTTAATCTATAAATAATCAAGTATATATCTTACCTAAGGGCATTTTAGTTTATTTTTTACATTGTATCATTATTACACTTAAAAAATAAATAATAATTTGAGAGATTGAATATACACATGGACAATAGAAAGACCATATATAAAAACAATCTGCAGCAACCAGCTCAGGAAACCAACCCATAATCTACGATAACTAGCCCAGGAAGCCAGTCTGCTTGTAGGCTGACTTGTTAAGAAGTCAGAATATCATCTCTAGCAATCAGCCTGGGCAGCCAAACTATCAATCATCCCCAAACAGTCAGGCCTTGATTAATAACTGACAATATCCCTAAGTTTTGTCCCCACTTCCAATTTAGGATCAGAGAAAGCCAAATATGCTCCCCTAACCAATCACATAGGATGCCCTCTTCTACTTAGCCACCTCCAGTTTCCCTGCAATCAGGGCATACCCAAAGCCTTCCTTTTTTCCACTCTAAAGCTTTATCACTCCACTGCCTTTGAATCACAGCCAAAATGCAAGGGATAGTAGCTGACCACCTTGCCATAGCATGCTTATTCTCATTTGGTTGGTCTTCACTTTTTCCACAAATTCTTTATATCTAATAGCCAGTCCAAATTCAAATCTCTGTAAGTGTCCCATAGATTTATTTTGTGTCTAGTTTGTTTGATTCACACGGGAACCCTTCAAGCCAGGCCTGGGTCCTTACAACTTGATGGTAGTAGTCTTTGGAACTTTCTTGCTCTCTGGCAGACAAGTTGTTCCAGGCTTGCTCTATGCTTTGTCATGAACCAGCCATTTCTCCAAAGAGCCCTGGCTTTTTCAGTTTCCTGCCGTCTTTTGGAGTCACCTACAAACTGGAGCTTGTGAAAGAGCCTGTGGAACCTCAGGCCAGTTTCATTGGTATCCTCAGTTTCTTGCTGATGGTTCCGCTCAGAGTGGAGCTCTCTTCTTGGAGGACTGTATTATTTGGTGGCATTTTCTGTGTTCTGGGTTCCAGAACTCTCACGACCTTGGAACAGCTGCTGAAGCCTGATGGTGATTCGACCCACCTCTTCTAGGATCCGTGGGGATCCCCTGATCTTGGTTTTGTTGAAGATACTGTCCAACGGGATGTTTCTCCTGCTATCCTAGTGACTCAGTCCATTTTTGTGAGTGATTTGGGGAATTCAAAAACTGCGGCCATAAGGATCTTGTCCTGCTCCTCATTTAACAGATGAGAAATGTTTAGAGAAGCTAAATAATGTGGCCTCAGTGTGCTCATCTGCAAAAACGTTAATAATCTCTGCTCGCCTGCCTCCCAGGACTGTTATGAGAATTATATGATATAAAAGAAGTGAAAAGTCAGAAATTCAAGGAGAGGGATGCCACAGAACACAAAGGCAGAAATTCCTGGAACAGCGCCTCCACCTGAAGGGCATGTCTCTAGTGTCTGGGGCCACCTAAAGGTCAAAACTGAGAATAACAGTTACATTAACTTTTACCGCCTGCATTGTGATGCACACCTTCCATGCCTTATTCCATGTAGTTCTCACAACAGCCTGAAGGGGACAGGTTTCCTGAGCCTCATTTTACAGAGGAGGAAATCCGGGCTTGGTGACATTGATAAACTTGCTCGTGATGTCAGTTTTCTGGTGGCAGAGCCTATATTTACACCCAGGCTATCTGACTCCACAGCCCCTGCCTTTAGCTGCTCTGCTCTGGAGCCTGAAGGGGAGAAGGTGTGGGTTTTCACCGAAATGAGGGAAAGACAGAAGACAGAGGAGAAGGTGAGCCAGGTTATTGAGCTATGGAGAAGCCTGTGCAGCTATTCTCAATATCCTCTTTCACTGAGGTAGGTGACTAAGCTGAAAGCCAGGCTAGCACATTTTTGGGGGTAGCCTCCCAGATTGCAATAGCCCCCTTAGAGTCTTTCAAGGCATTCTTGGAAATATGCCACTCTTCTAGGGTTTCCAGATACAATTCAGGATGCCCAGCAGCGTCTGAATTTCAGACAAACATTACAAAGAACACACATCTAAACAAAAAAATAAGGCCATTCATTGTGTATCTGAAATTCAAATTGAGCTGGGCATCCTGTATTTTCATTTGCTAAATCTGGCAACCCAACTCTGCCCACCCCACACAGATTTTTTTCTTTTACATTTCTATCATCCTAATACAACATCTAAAAAGCCACAATTTTTTGGTTTAAAGATTTTTAGACCTTTCGGGATACCCTGTGATACACTTAACCTTAGTTTGGGGGGGACGCTCCTTAAGATGTTACCTACTCATTAGTATCCTTAGTTGGCAGTGGCCGACATCTTAAAAGAAAGTCAACAGGTAGAATCTGAAGAAAGGTGAAAGCACAGCAACAACAATCAGGATGAAGAGGCTGCTGGGGGAGGAGAGAGGATTCATAATGCTGAAAACCACTAAAACCCTCACCCCCAGTGCTGGTGGAGCCCTGTGGAGCAACAGCATTGTATGTGACAAGGTACACAGAATATACTCACTGAATGCTTTTGAATGAGTAAGCGCAGGAATGATGCTGAGGTGCATCTAGTAGCAGGAACACTATAATGATAAGTGTCTCCCCCTGGATCCCTAGCAAGGCAGCACCAAGAGCCCTTCAGTACTAGGCAGGACTAACTTCCCTCCTCTCCCCTCCCTGCTTGTCTGAGGGCACTTGACCAATTCTCTTCTTTTCTCTGGGCCTCAATTCCCAGTCTGAAAAGTGAAGAAGGCTGGATGAGACCCTCCTTATCACCCTCTTCATTTGTATGGTTCACATTTGAGCACATTCCAGGGACAGTCTGGGAAACACAACTGGACATATTCTTAGAACTTGTAGGAATCTGGAAGGAGGCAGCTCTGTGTTCCCCTGTTCTAGCCAGGAGCCAACCTGGCTGGGCTCAAATCCACACAGGAGCCCTGACCTCCCTTTTCTAGCTCCTACAGTGATTTCTGCAGCTTTCCTAGGAGTCCACTATGACTGGACCTGCATCTACCACCATTTCTATGTTGGGTTGATCCCTCAGCAGGCTGAACTGGGAGGCAGGGCCCAAGGGGTCCAACAGAAGTTCCTTTCCTCATCTCTATTCTGGCCTATTCCATTTGTGATCCCCTGAAAAGATGAGGTGATAGACAAATGTGCTATAGTGAATGTGTGCCCAATTCAATATCCAAGATGCTGAGTTTCAATCCCGGCTCTGCCATTTACCACCAGCAGGATCTTGGGCAAGTCACTGTCCCTTTCTCACTCATCCTCTGTGCCTTCAATTTAAAAATAAGTGAGCAGGGGCCCCTGAGTGGCTCAGTCAGTTGAGCATCCGACTTCGGCTCAGGTCATGATCTCACGGCTCATGAATTCGAGACCTGCATCAGGCTCTGTGCTGACAGCTCAGAGCCTGGAGCCTGCTTCAGATTCTGTGTCTCCCTCTCTCCCTGCCTCTCCCCTGCTTGCACTGTGTCTCTGTCAAAAATAAATAAATAATTAAAATTTTTTTTCTTAAATAATAAATAAAACAGGGTTGTTAACAGGCAATGATAAACATTGGGCCCTGAGCCCAGTGCAGGGCATCCAGGAGGAAATCAGTAAATGGAAGTCCCTCCACCTTTCTTTCTGTGTGTCTCCCAAGGGCTCTCCAGCTGAGGCCTACAGACTGATGTGCTCCCTGGCCAGTGCTCCTCCAGGTCCCAAGACCACAATAAGCAGAAGATGCAGACCCCAAATGAAGACCTCTCAAGCTTCTTCCCAGAGCATCTGGCCCTGGCCACATGGAGGACTTAGCTGGGCCTCAATGGCCTCAGGGGGCCATACCATAACTGCCCTTCTCTGGGGTCAGGGATGGAATCAGCTAAGGAGAGATGGCAAAAGGGTACTGGATGGGGTGGGGCAAGACTAAAGTAAGATTGAAAAAAAAAAAAAAAAAGTACCATTAGATACATCCACACAGCAGATCGTTTGACTTGGAAAACAGATACGAACATTCCTGTGAGCCTCAGCCACACTATTTAGGTAAAAAAAAACTCCTTACTATATTGTGAGTCCCCTAAACAGGGCTCAAGAAGGACTTCTACTAACAAGTCTGCATTCATAAATGTGACAACTTGGAAGCACTGAACAAGCTCCCTGAAAACCACAAACTACAAAAACAAAAACAAAAAAATAAAATGATCTGAAGAGTCATGTGACTATTAAAGAAACTTAACTTGTAATTTAAAATAAAAGGAAATCTCCAGGCTTACATTGTTTCACTGGAGAAGTCTATCAAATATTTAAAGAGGAATTAACATAAATTTTATGCAATCTCTTCCAAAAAATAAAACAAGAGGAACTATTATTTCCCAGCTTACTTTGTGAGGCCATTATTAGCCTGATAACCAAAACCAGACAGCATCAAAACAAAACAAAACAAGGGCACCTAGGCTCAGTCAGGTAAGCATCCGACTTCAGCTAGGTCATGATCTCACGGTTTGTGAGATGATCTCATGGTCAGCACAGAGCCTCCTTTGGATCCTCTGTGTCCCTTCCTCTTTTTGCCCCTCCTCCACTTACACTCTCTCAAAAATAAACAAACATTAAAAAAAAAAAAAAAACTACAAACCAATATCTCATTAATTTAGATGTAAAAATACTCAACGAAATATTATCAAATCAAATCCAGCAAAATAATAAGAGGATTACACACCTCAGCCAAGTGGAATTTATTCTACATATGCAAGATTGGTTCAATACTTGAAAACCCATTAGTATATAATCTACCATATCAATACTAAAGAAGAAAAATATTAAGATCATATCAATTGATATAAGAAAAAGCATTACATAAAATCCAACAACTACTCATGGTAACAATGCTACGCAAACTATGAATAGAAAGGAATTTCCTCAAATTGATAAAGACCTAAAGTAACACCAAAGTTAATGTTAAAAGTTCAAATGCTTTCTCCCTAAGGGGGGGGGGGGGGGGGGAACAAACAAGGATGTCTATTCTCATCAGCTTGTTCATCATAGTGCTGGAAATTCTAGCTCATGCAATAGGTCAGAAAAAACATAAAGGGAATATAGATTGTAAATAAAGAAGGTAAACGATCTCTAATTGTAGATGACATAATTCTCTATGTGAAAAATGTCAAAAAAGCATTTAAAAAAGAAAACCCTCTGGGGGTGCCTGGGTGGCTCAGTCAGTTGGGCCTCTGACTTTGGCTCAGGTCATGATCTCATGGTCCATGAGTTTGAGCCCCCTGTGGGGCTGTGTTGACAGCTCAGAGCCTGGAGCCTACTGTGGATTCTGTGTCTCCCTCTCTCTCTGCCCCTCCCCTGCTCACGCTCTCTCTGTCTCAAAAATAAATAATGATTTAAAAAAAAATTTTTTTTAAAGAAAACCCTCTGATAAGCACTAAGTTCAGCAGAGTCTTACACAAGATCAGCACACAAAAATTAATCAATTTTCTATATACTAAACAATAAATATGTGAAATCTGAAATTAAAAACACAATATCACTTATAGTATAAGAAAATTAAATATTAAGGTATAAACTTAACAAAACACATACAGGATCTATATCCTGAAAATTACAAAATTTATTTATGTAAGATGCTGCCATTAGGAGAAACTAGGTGAAGGACATGGGGACTTCCCTGTACATTTTTTCCAACTTCCTGTGAATCTATAATTATTTCAAAATAAAAATTTTAAAAATACATGAACTGAAACAAATTGGGGAATAATAATGTGTTCTCGCACAGACAATAATGGGTGAGTGTGAGCACATGCTATGTATGAATGTGGTTGTGTGGGAACATGCTGTGAAGGGGTACAGATTGTGTGTATGTATATAGTTTGTGTGAATGAGTATGGGGTATATGTTTGTAGGCAGGCTGATCACTGTCAGCAGAATGCCGTTCAACACACATCCCAAGGTCCCAGCACCACCCTGGGAGGAAATTCCCCAGGGATCATTCTCCAGGGATTCTAAACTGCGCAGAACACAAGGTGAAGGTCTTTGTCCCCCTAACAACCTCGCCTGAGGCCCCTCAACTCATCCCTACAAACACCTCCTGACATTTTCTAAGTATAATGCACCATAATTCGGTGATAGTTACCTTCAACCATCTAGAAGCCTGGAAAGTTTCTGAAACACTTTAACCCCCTTTGCCTTCCTGGGGGCTTCCTCGAAAAGGGCTGTGGTTACTGGGTCCCTTTCATAAATGAGAAAACCAAGTTTTCAAGGGGAAAATTATTTGGAAACACAGGGGAATAATAAAGGGAATCAAGTGTGAATAACACGTGCTCTGGAACATTCAGAAAAAAAATCTGGACTTGAATCCATACTTTACCCTTATGATGAGACACTGAGTATGCTTCTTGAAACTTCTAAAATGTAAAAGCTGAAAAATGGGGTTACACCACCCTCCCTCGACAGTTCCTGGAACATCGTAGGCCCTCATGTTTGCCATATGAATGAACTTTGGAGCCAAGACGGTGAGGCCAAATAGCGTATATTCATTTCAAAATATTTTTAAGGGTAAAGACAAAATTACAGGTGATATCTTTACGTTCTTTTCACACCAGTAACACTTCAAAAACTAAGAACACTTCAATGGGTATTCCTAAAATAACTGACACACTTATAATAAAAAAATAATAATAATAAGGAGTGCCTGGGTGGCTCAGTCGGTTAGGCCTCAACTCCAGCTCAGGTTACACTCTCATCCTTTGTGAGCTGGAGCCTACGTAGGGCTCTGTGCTGGCAGCTCCAACCTTGGAGCCAACTTCGGATTCTTCTCTCCCTCTCTCTGTCCCTTCCCCTCTCACGCTCTCTCTCAAAATAAATAAACATTAAAAAGTTTTTTTTTTTAAATAGTAATAAGATAACTTAAACAAACTGGTCTCTAACCTCAAAGGCCGGCTACCCACTGAACCCCCGCAGCCGGGAACTGGCCCGGACCTTCGCCGGAAGTGTGCGCCGGAAGTGGGTACGACCGGCCCGCAGCTTTCTGGGACTTGTAGTTGGGGGCCCTTAGGCGCGGACGCGGGTCAGTCTCGGGAATACTGCGCTTGCAGGTGTAGGATTCCACGTGGGAGGTGAGACGCGCAGGACAGGCAACGCTGCGGGCAGGGAGGCATTCTGTGGTTGGGATGTGGGAGTGACGCGGTGGTGGCGCAGGACCGCTGAGACCCGAAAGCCTGGCTGGGCGGCTGTGAGAGGGCTAGCGACCAAGAGGAGGTGCGGCCCGGGACCGCACGTGTGGGGGTGTGGGGGTGGGGGGGGGGTGGAGGGGTGGATGGGGGGGTGGGAGTCGCGACCGCCTCTGTGTCCGCCTGGCCGGACCGCGATCACCTGACACTAAACGGCCCCCAGCGCAGAAGTGGCTGCGGCTCCGAGGGGCCCATCTCTCTCGCCCGGCTTAGCTCTGGCATTGGCCGGCCTGGAGGCTTCGAAGTTGGCCGTACCGGCCATTTCTGTGCCGGTGACTGGCCTTATTCCAGTGTTTGCGGTGGATGTTAGGCGACCGAGAGGGGCCCCTTTGAGAGACCTAGGTTTCTGTCCCCACAGCACTGTCCTCACACCCCAGAAATGAGGCAGGTCGGGGAAAGCGCCTCGGGTAGTGGAAATCCATTCTGAGGCCAAGCATCCAAGCTGAGAGCTCCTACTGCTCTTTCTAGAACTTCAGGACAGAAATCAGAATCCCTGAGGAAAGGGACACATCCTAGTGTTGCTGGGAGCAGCGGGATTTACTTACCTTCGTGGGTTTGGGGGAGAGGCTTGGCCTGTTCAATCCAAAGCCGTGTGGAGAGAGGTGAGGGAGGGGCAGCACGGAGAGACTAGAAAGAAAGCTCGGGAGATGGCGTGGGAAGGGCTACTGAAAAGGGGTTAGTAGCAGGAGCTCAGTAACTTTTTTCCTACAGTCTTGCTGGACTGGCTGATACAGACCTGCAAGGTGGACTTGATTTTCATGGCTGTTTCTCTTTCCCTGACGCCACTTTTCCAGGACGGTGACCTTCCAGAGAGGAGGAAATGACCTAGTGCCGGGTAGGTGAGTTGGGGTTTCTTCTCTGTGAAAATGCCATCTCTCTGAGAATGGACAGAACCTTTCTAGCTTGGAACAAAGAAAGAACATTAGCATGAATTGAGTGCTCATCTGGTGTCAGGTCCTGTCTTTGTTCTGTACGATCTTTTTATTGTCAGACGTCGGTGTGAGACCTAAAATATTGTATACATATGGGTGTAAGAACATTAATATGCTAAAGGCATATAGCTACCAGATGATGTCGCCAGAGTCTGAACAGGTGGCCGCTTACTTTAAATTCCACATCAGTTTTCACTGAACCACCCTAGCTCCATGAACTTGGCCCACTCCCCAGAGCACTGCGCTGTGCTCTCCCATTGAAAGAGTCCACACAGCGTCTTTGCCTGGTCCTCTCTCAAAGCCTCCCTTTTCCTGCCAAGGCATTTCACTCGCATTGAAAGTTATTCAGAGTTCTCACCTGTTCCAGCCAGTGCTAAGTGGTGTCAGGAGAACAAACAGAATTATAAATTGTGGTGCTTTTCTGCATGAGCACATTCTGTGTGTAAAAGAATACACATCTTAATAATAACCATTTATTAAACATTAAAAAGTTTGGTAAATGCCAGCACAGTTGTTACCAAATCACTCCCAGTAATACTTCTTAACCAAGCTGTTCATCAGAGTTACTGTGGTGGTTTTTAAGAATTCAGATTCATGGGGCGCCTCGGTGGCGCAGTCGGTTAAGCGTCCGACTTCAGCCAGGTCACGATCTCGCGGTCCGTGAGTTCGAGCCCCGCGTCAGCCTCTGGGCTGATGGCTCAGAGCCTGGAGCCTGTTTCTGATTCTGTGTCTCCCTCTCTGTCTGCCCCTCCCCCGTTCATGCTCTGTCTCTCTCTGTCCCAAAAATAAATAAACGTTGAAAAAAAAAATAAAAAAAAAAAAAAAAAAGAATTCAGACTCATAGACACTACCCTCACCCCAAACCTACTAAAAGGAGAGTTTCACTTTTTTTTTTCTTTAATCTTATTGGCCTCTGTACATCCAAAGATTTGTTGGATTTGTTGTGAGATATATCTCTATAAACTTAACGTGAACGTCATTAAGGTAGGTAAGATGGGTTATTTATCTTTTATGCTCTGGTTGCTTTGTTCCCTTCACCAACATACCTACATGTTTAATTGGTCCAATAAATTGTTAAATTACTGAGTAGTACTTTTGTAAAAACTGATTTCTCATTTGTCTCCATAAAACCATTCCTCGAAAGTTACCTCGAGGTTAACACTTAGAATCACAGAATGTTTGAAATGGGAGGGGTCCGCCAGCCCCCTCTCTGCCTTGGGACTGGCATTTTACAGAGAGCTCTAAATCTGAGGGAGCTGAAGGAAAGCACCATGTCCCCTGTTGCAGAAGCAGCAGAGTCAGAAGGAAACCCCATGTCTTCTAACTCTATGCTCTTCCCTCTCCATAACTAAACAGGTGAATTATATCAGAAGTTACTTGAATAAAATATCAGGCTGGATTTTAAGGAAGAAGTAATTGGTTCTTTGCACCACCACCAGAAAGACCATCTTTTTGCTTGGCAAATACAGTTCTTAGATACATAGGAAGAGACCATGAGCTCTTATAAAGATCTGTTTAGAGGACAGTAAGCTGCCCCAACGTCCTAAGAGCATGCCATCTCTGTGCCTTGAAAAGGAATTGAGGACTTCAAGGGAAATTAATGTGAATGAAACCCTGTGCTCTATATATTTTCCTTCCTTTTCCTCTACCTAGGCCCTGATGAAGATTATTTATCATGAAGTTGGGAATTGCTAATATAGTGGAATTTTGAAATTCTGGTATATATTAATAACTTTTGAATTTAAAGAAAGACTTTATTCCACCAATACTTATTGAGTGTTCTCTTATGTACCAGACATTGTCCTTGAGTCTGAAAGGCAGGAGTCCCAATTTAACCCCTCCCTCTGTGACCTTGAGTAAGTCACTTCACTATCATGAGCCTTGGTCTTCTCATCTGTAAAATTAGAGTGTTTACCTTGATGATCTCAAAGTTCACGTATACTTGTATCTTTTCATCATTCATTTAAGTTGAATGTGAATTTGTAACTATCATTTAGATCCCTAGTCAGTTGTGCTAGTTGCTGGGGATTTAAAGATTAGTTGAACATGGCCCCTATCCTTTAGAATCTTGTAGCCAATTTGGAAGACAGACTTTATAGCTATGGTAGAGATATGTGAAAAATACTATGAGATCTTGAAGAAGAGGCATTTAACTTATCCTCACGCTTCAGAAAGGCAGTTGTTGATTGTCTTGAAACTGAAAGGAGTTGCAAGATGAATGGAAGAAATAAAAGTCAGGACAGAAGCAGCATATAAAGGGCTATTCTAGATTACAGCATGACATTTGGTTAACTGCAGGTAATCTAGTCTGACGACAGCACTTGTCTACCTCCTGACTTCTGCATTACTGTTTTCCTGCCTCTGAGTAAATTGTTGGATCCAGCAAGGAGGGGCTCTGGAAAGGAAGTGGAAAGTTACATGATATAAATAGTTTTAAGGAGTTTGACATTTGTCAGGTGGGAACAGGAAACTGCTAGTCCCATGACCTTTCCCTTTGGTTAGCCTTCAGGATACTGAGTCTACCTTGGGTGTAATTCATTAGCTCCACTGATATCAGGGGAGACTGTTCATTATTCAGATTCCTTCCCCCAGCTTTGTCTTTGGCAGAACCACTATTTTCTTTCCCTTTATCACACTGATAACTTTCATGTGGCCCACTGTCCTACCATTTCTTATCCCGGAATCTTTACTCTACTGCAGAGTTAGTAGTCCATCAACATATCCTTTCCATTCTTGACATGGAATTCTCCCCACCACTTTATCTGTGGGATCTTAAAAAATTAGTAACTCAGTCTTTCAGTCTCTGGATTGAAAAATGACAAAACTGGTATTTTAAAGACGTGGTAAGGATTTATTGTGGTCTAGAATAAGAAACGGGGGCCTTACCTACGACGGTGGCAGTGAAATAAAGAAGAGGTAACACTTTGAAGGGAGATTTAGGAGAGAAGAGTTCATAAGATCTGAAGTGGTTTGAAATTGTTGAGGTAGGGCAGGAGTCTTAGACCATCCAGATGACTGAGTGGAAGGAAGATGGTTAAAAAATGAAAGGGGAAAAAAGATAATTGATGGACTTGAATTTCAAAAGGAAGAAGATTGAATCTAGAATGCGACGGGAGAGGTTAGCCTCATACATAAAGAAACCTTGTTCTCTGAGGTTGAGAAGAAAGTCTGGTTGAAAGGAGTGGCTAATCCTAATGCTTGACGTTCCCCTGGCCCCTGTCCTCACGGGTGTATGTATGGCACCCTGAGGCAGCAACCTCCACTTCTGCCGCTTTTCTTTCCCACCTTCACGCAGGAACTTGCAGGCTTCTTGAGCCCAATCTCATCTCTCTCTCTCCTCAGATACAGTGGAGACCTGAGAGCTTGGGAGGAAACTGCTGCCTTCCCTCATCATTACCTTCCACTGGTGACAAGTAGGGTAGTCCTATCGTTCCTGCAAGCGGCCTGGTTGTCTTCAGTTTCCTGAGGCACGAGTGGGTAGAGCCCCTTCAGCCTCAGGCCTGAGGTGTTGGAGTTCTGAAAGTTAGCAGGTTCTTCCCTGGCCCAGAGTTGAGCTGCTTCTGTGGCTTCACTTCGTTCTCATTTTATGTATATTCTGTCAGTCTGCTTTTTAGGTGTGGCCTGTAGGCTGGTGGCAGCCCACAGACGGCTTGTTACCAGTCTGCAAAGACACAAGGAGAGACACTGAGAGTGTTTAAAATAATTCAATATTTTAATAATAATTTAACAATTTAAAAATGGCTTCGGTATTTTCTATGTCTGGGTTTTTATTTTCTAGTAACTCTTTTTTATTGTATTTTACAAAAATGTGACAAGTCTGACATATTGGAAACTTTTTAAAAGAAAGTATTCCTTCACCAGAGGTAATTTGAGAAGTGTTGCTCCATCCACAGAACGCTGGAAGGAACCAGAGTCACTGTGAAGTTAACTAAATAAATGTTTGGACTCCTGTTAAATGACAGGCATTGCTTGAGGATGCAAGGATCAGACACCTCTCTGTTCTTAAGTAACATATATCTTAGTGGGGAGAGATGGTAAATAAGAAAGCAAATGAATAAATAAGAAAATGAGATAAGGCATAAATAGTGCAAAGAAATGAAAACAAAGAGAAGTGATAGTTTCTGGATGCTACTGTGGATTAGACCATCAAGGAAATGCTTCTCTGACGAGCGGTAGTTCAGCTGAGACCTGAATGAAAAGGAACCAGGTGTGTGTGGATGTGGGAAAAGAATGTTCTGGGCAGAGGGGACAGCCAGTTTAAAGGCCCTAAGTTGGGATAGGTTTGATGTTGTCAAGGACCTGCAAGGTCACTGCGGCCAAGTATGACACGTAGGGAGGAGTGACTTGGGTTGAGGTTGGAGAAGTGACAGGACCCCAGTCTGTGAAGCTTTGCAGACTAAGATGAAGGGTCTGGATTTTACTCGATGTCCGTTGCAAACCTTTGGAGGGTTTCCTGCCTGATGTGATGTTTTAAAAGATCACCCTGGCTACTATGTGGAAAATTCATTGTGTGCGGTAGCAAGTGTGGAAGCAGAGAGACAAATTGGGAGGTTGGTACAATTCAGACTTAATATGGCTGTGCTCATAATCATAATCTCCAAGGTGGAGAGAAGTGAGTAGATTCTGATGTGTTTTAGAGATAGAATCGATAGGACTTGGTATGGATAAAATGTGAGGAAGAGAGGAGAGAATCAAAATGACTTCTAGGACTTTGACTTCAGCAACTGGGTGGGTTGTGTGGCCATTTACTAAAATGAGGACCCCTAGGCAAAAGCAGATGTTGATGGAGATTTTTAGGAGCAAGAGTTCCACTGGGGCCTATTAAATTTTAAGTGCCTCCTAGACATCCAAGTGCAGATGTTAAGTAGGATTTGGAGTGTAGAGGTAAGGGGAAACATTGCTGGAGGTAAATATTTGGGAATACCTAAGGATAGTATTTTATGGTATGTGTATATGTGCTATTTTCTTTTTTCCAGGAACGTTCAACTACTCAGTTTAGAAGTAGAAAGAACATGATTGATAGGACTAGGGAAAGACTTGAAATCAGAAGTATACTTTGGGGGGGAAAAAAAAAGAAGTATACTTTGGCTGGGAGGAAAAAAAAGGAAGAGTTAGCAGCTGGTGCTCTTGATAAAAGAGGTGTGATGGAAGAGAAAGAGCAGAAAGAACAGGAAGATGTTTTTAAAGAGTAGGATAGTAAGAGATTAATATTTTAAAAGCAGGGTGGTCCATATAGCAAAATGGCCCTGGTTATGGTTATTGAGTTTGAAGAAATGAGGCAGAGATGATTAGCACCAAAGTAGTTAAGAAACGTGAAGTTAGAGTGTTTAGCAAATTGTTCTCTTGGGTGTTGAGATTATCAGGATAATGATAGGAATGGGTGGAAAAGACAACTCAGCAATGTCGTGAGATGACAGTGACAAGGAAAGATTCAGTAACTGGACAGCTTAAGCTTGGGTGAGTTATGGACAGGAAGGGAAGGATTTGGATAAAAATAGCAAAGTGGATGAGAAGAGAAAGTTGTTCCAACAAAACTTGACTTAAATGACTCATATCCCTGAACTATACTCTTCTGTACCCTTCTTACCTTGTCCAGTGCTACCAACCCCACATTCCTTCCAAGGCATTTGTGCAAATGGTTGCCAGTCGAGGAGAAATGTGCTTAATGTTTTAGAAGCTAGTAACATTCAAGGATGTTTCTTGGGGCTTCACTGAGGAAGGGCAAGGCTGTCTGGACTCTGCTCAGAGGAAGCTGCACTGAGCTGTGACGCTGGAGAACCACAGTTGGTCTCCATAGGTAAGAACATGAGCCTGGACACCTGCCTATTAGAATCTTTGTTTCTTCAAATTTAAATAGTGATGGGGCCCCAGGGGTGTAGTTTAGGAATTGATGTTTCCTAATTTTTTTTTTTATTTTTTTTTGGCACAAAGGATGTTTCTGGTTATTCTATGCAGCCAAAGAATTTGGCTTGTTAAGAATTGGAGAATGTAGGGGCGCCTGGGTGCTTCAGTTGGTTAAGCATCTGAATCTTGGCTTCAGCTCAGGTCATGATCTCACAGTTCATGAATTCGAGTCCACATTGGGCTCTCGTCTGACAGTATGGAGCCTGCTTGGGATTCTCTCTCTCCCTCTCTGCCCCTCTTCTGCTGACATGCGTGCTCGCTCGTTCTCTCTCTCTCAAAATAAATAAATAAACTTTAAATTAAAAAAAAAGAATTGGAGAATGTAGCTTTACTGAGTTATCTTAAAAACCATATCCCTTATAAAATCATCCCTTGGGACTGAATTTGCTTTCTGTACAGTTACCCGATCCTTCTTGTCTCCCAGTTGTGATCTCTCAGACCAAGGTGAAGATCATTATATAATGGAAAATAAACTCCAAAGGAATCAGTTAGGCATCATGGCAGATTATAAGCCCAGGCTAATTCATGAAAGAGGAGTCCCTTTTTTAATATTCCCGGAGTTCTTTCTGAAGTTCTCTGGTCTGTGGAGAAAGCTAAGGCCTCAAAGGATAGTGTCCACATACTGATCTCCCTTTTTCTAGTCACTTACTCCCCCCCCCCCCACTTCCTTTTCAGAAGTTTGTGGTCTTTCCCATTTACACTGACCTTCTTATCTGAACTCTTGTCTTTTCCCACATTTTCCCCACACTGGCCTTGTACTATCTCCGCTTGACTTTATTTTCATTAAATATCCCTTGCCCTACAATGTCTAGTTTCCATTGCTTCTTTTCTTACACATTCAGGGATTTATCCATCTCCCCTTCTGAATAGAAGAAAATACTTTTGATGAGACAAAATTTCATACCATAAAGTAAAATATGGATATAACTGACAGTTTTTCTCAAAAAACATTTTGACTGCTTAAATCAAAGAAGGTAAACATTTTTGATATAATAATTCATTTTTAGGTATCTACTGTAAGGAAATAATCAGTACTCCAACTGAAAATCATGGAGAATGATAAGTCATTATAGAATTATTTAAAATACTGAAGGGACACCTGGGTGACTCAGTCAGTTAAGCATTCAACTCTTGATTTTGGCTCAGGTCATGATCTCATGGTTCATGAGTTTGAGCCCTGCATCAGTCTCTGTGCTGGCAGTGCAGAACCTGCTTGGGATTCTCTCTCTCCCTCTTTCTGTGACCCTCTCCCACTTGTTCTCTCTTTCTCAAAATAAATAAATAAATAGATAGATAGATAGATAGATAGATAAAATGAAATAGTGAAAAAATTACCAAACATATCAGAAGGTGTTGGTTATACAAATTATAGTGGAACATATAAGAGAAAAATGTGTACCCATTAAAAAATTCAATGATAAAAAATTTTTAGGGGCGCTTGGGTGGCTCAGTCAGTTGAGTATCTGACTCTTGATTTTGGTTCAGGTCATGGTCCTAGGGTCATGGAATTGAGTCCGATGTGGGGCTCCATGGAGCCTGCTTAGGCTTCTCTCTCTCTCTGTCCCTCTCTCCCACTTGTGTTCTGTCTCTAAAATAAAAAAAAAAAAAATGTTTTAAATAATTTTAAATGTTTGTTTATTTATTTTGAGAGAGAGAGTGAGCATGGTGAGGCGGAGAGAGGGAGAGAGAGAATCCCAAGCAGCCTCCACACTCAGCACTCAGTGTGGAGCCTGACACAAGTTTCGATCTCTTGAACTGCTAGATCATGACCTGAGCCAAAATCAAGAGTTGATGCTTAACCGACTGAGCCACCCAGGCGCCCCCACAAAAGGCTTTTTCACAGATGTAAGATACATATATACTTACTAGATTAAACCATGTGAAATTGCCATCCCGTAGTAAAAACAGGCATTGTACAAAACCACCAAAAAGAAATAGCCGGTAATAATGGCTATCAGGGTTTTTTTCCTGCCTCTGTCCACATGGTTCTCTTCCCTCAGTGACTATGGCTCTTGAACCATTATTTTCAACTAAACCTGGGAGGTGAGGCAAGCACCACAGAGTGAAGAAGTCCCTGTAAGTAGTGAGAGGCCTGTGCTTTCATTTTCTTTATATAAACATAATGCCTGTGCTCTATGCTTCCAGTTTCAGTCTCAATGCTAGGTCAGTCTAGTTTTAGTATAGTATCTCAGTATAGTTTAGTATGGTATCTCAGTATAGTTTTAATGTTTATTATAATATACTGCTAATTTTCAGTTTATCAGTATTTTATATTTTATATTGACTTATTTAAATCATAAATGAGGATTTAGCTCTTTTACATTATTTTCCCCAACATTCATCCACGATTAATGCTTACATTGCTTTGACTTCATAACGCTTGTTCCCTGCAGGGTAAAGTAGTGTACTATAATTACAGTTCCTTTTTTTTTTTTTTTTTTCTTTTCCTTTCCTAAAGCTAATGCTTGCTTTTTAAAAAAAATTTTTTTTTTCAATGTTTATTTATTTTTGGGACAGAGAGAGACAGAGCATGAACGGGGGAGGGGCAGTGAGAGAGAGGGAGACACAGAATCGGAAACAGGCTCCAGGCTCTGAGCCATGAGCCCAGAGCCTGACGCGGGGCTCGAACTCACGGACCGCGAGATTGTGACCTGGCTGAAGTCGGACGCTTAACCGACTGCGCCACCCAGGCGCCCCTAATGCTTGCTTTTTAAAGTATTTTATTTGGGGTGATTTTCCATGCTGTTTTATAGTGGCTTGGTTAATTATTATAGTTTTCTCTTATGTAACAACAGTCGATTCAACTCGTCTATTTTATTGACTTCTTTGCTCACTGCAATTTCTTGTATTGTGTATCATCTTCTTCACAATCACTTTTCCTCCAAATGGAAGATAATGCTCAATTATTTCAGGCTTCCAGTATTGTTTATTGATAGTTCGGTGTTAATATATTAATTCTCATTTATTTGCACACAACCTGCCATTTCTGTCTGGATGCTTGTGTGTTTTCTGGTATTTTTTTTTCCTTGAAGTCCTGAAGTTTCACATACAATTTTTAGCATTCAGTGAGCACTGAATTGTGAATTCTAAGAAATATTTTTATCTGTTACTGCTTTGATCATTTCTCTCCCTCCCTTCAGTCTTCACCATATTCACGGAACTACTACAAAATGGGCTTTTAGGGGCGCCTGGGTGGCGCAGTCAGTTAAGCGTCCGACTTCAGCCAGGTCACGATCTCGCAGTCCGTGAGTTCGAGCCCCGCGTCAGGCTCTGGGCTGATGGCTCAGAGCCTGGAGCCTGTTTCCGATTCTGTGTCTCCCTCTCTCTTTGCCCCTCCCCCGTTCATGCTCTGTCTCTCTCTGTCCCAAAAATAAATAAACGTTGAAAAAAAAACCAAAAAACAAAATGGGCTTTTACTTTTATCTTTCCATCTGTCTCTTTTTTTACTCTGCATTCTAGGAGAATCCCTCAGTCTTCCATCTTAGCCATGTGTTCATTTTGCTTCTCGACCCATTGAGATCGTAGACCTTAGGATCAGACAGCTTGACGGTAGCTGTGACATAAGTTACTTAACCTTTTCAACCTTGGGTTTCCTCATGTGTAGAATGGATGTCATAAGAGTTCCTCTTACATAAGATTGTGCAACTAGTGCCTGAGTATTTCAAATGGGCATGTAATCCTTTTCAGTCCTTTTATTAATTTGAAAGAATTCTGATTATTTTTCATAGCAATGTGTTTATATTTTATTAGATTATGTTGTTTTTCTAGATGCGATATCCTCTCAGATTTCTCTAGGATTTTAATTACGTACCTTTTAAATTCTGTTTCCTCTGGTCATTATTTCTTGAGTTTATGCCAGTCTTCATTTATGTTAGTTTTCTGCTTTTTTTTTTTTTTTTTTTTTTGTCTGCTTATATTGTTTTTATTGTCTCATTTTTTTTTTCAAAAGGCTTATGTTCACAGTATGACACTGGAGTATGTATCCTCAGCTGATGCTTGGCCCTCTTTGGTGCATGCATGCTGTACTTATAGAGGACACCTCTGCTGATTGGGTTTGAGACAGATATAAGAATCCAGATGGTGGGTGGTTGTAAACCCCTTTTTTAAGGTTGCCTTTTCAGTGCAAAATTACCTGGGATGTGCCCTGCTTCTCAATCTCTAGCTCTGAGGTATCTCTCTTATCAGAAATCCGACTTCAAGGGTTACCTCGAGCCTTATTCTGGGCACATGTGGAGTCACTTGCTTCTTTTTGTACTTTAATCAACCCTTTCATTGTGCAGGTTCAGTATTACCTCAACTTCTGCTTTTCTCTCCAGCCCAAATAATACTATTAGGAGTTTTTCTTTGGCAGACCATTTATTTTGTTCTTGAGGCTTTCTGTGGGGCCACTACCCTTAGCCACCCAATGTTTCATTTTTTTGTAGGGAAGAGGGTGCTTGGGAGAGTGGTGCTGATAATGGCAACAACTTGTCCAGCCATTAGAAATGCATAACATTAGGGGCGCCTCGGTGGCTCAGTGGGTTAAGTGTCCGACTTCAGCTCAGGTCATGATCTCGCGGTCTGTGAGTTTGAGCCCCACGTCAGGCTCTGTGCTGACATCTCAGAGCCTGGAGCCTGCTTCGGATTCTGTGTCTCCCTCTCTGGCCCTTCCCCTCTTGAACTCTGTCTCTCTCTCTCTCTGTCTCTCTCCAAAGTAGATAAACAAAACTAAAAAAAAAAAAAAGAAAAGAAATAAATGCCTAACATGAATTAATAAACATGTTTCCAGGGTAAACCTCTCTTTACAACTGTTGATTCTGAGTTTGGAATTTGAATTTCTAGGATTTGTTGAGATCTTAGTCTTTTGGAAGCCCTTTTCTCTGTATGTGATTTGAGCTGTGCATTTGGGTTTTGGTTTTTTTGTTTGTTTATTTGTTTTTGGTTTTTGTTTTGTTTTGCTTTGTTTTTTGGTTTTTTTTGGATTCTCCATCAGTTCTCATTCATCTGCTCTGTATCATCTAGGAGCTTCTCAACATTTTTATTCTGCTAATTGTGGCCTATTTTTACAAGACTATTGTGGACTTCTTTTTTGTCACCTCAGTGTAATATTAAGATACTCACTCTAATTGTTTTGATGAACATACATACTAGTAAGTCTAAAATCTACATTCCTGGAACAGTTCTCTCTCAGGAGTTCCAGGCCCATATTACTGAACAGTACAAGAACAGCACCACAAATTAAACAAGGCAAAGTTTGTGTTTTTTATTGGTCCCCACTTTCCCATTCCAGCCTGTCTTACCAAGTACACCCCCATACCTGGTCAATTCAAGTAAGGAACTTAAGGATCCTGCTGGGTGCCTCCTTCCCCTCCTAAGTTTAGTCAGTCATCATGTGATTTACAATGAATTTCTCCCTTTGTCTTGATAACCATCCTTATCACTTTGCTTCTGATTTGCTGCAGCAATTGTTTCTCTACCTAAAGTTTTGCTTATTTCTGATGGTGTTTAAAATCACAAAATCAGGTATTTTGCTCCCCATTGAAGTCCTTTAAATCCCTGAGGGTTGTAATCCTAAATCCTTCTGGCTCCTGCCTTCCTCTTCAGGGCACACTTTTTACCACTGTCACCTGTTTTATATCCTCCACAAGGAGTTGTGTATAGTTTTCTGGAGCATGTCATATTTTCTCTGCATTTTCACTTTTCCCCCTCCCCTTCCATTTGCTCCCAGAAATCTTCCCCAAGGTTTGGGTTGAATGCCTGTACTCTGTGCTCCCATGACTGGTTGTGCGTGCATCTGTTGTCATACTTACGGTTATCACTGTTGATACTGTCTTTCTTCCTAGTAGGCTCTAGCTTGTTAAGCAGAAGAATTTCTATTTTCTTCTTTGTATCCCCAGCACCTTTTAAAGTGGGTTACCAATTTAAATGCAAATTTAATTAAAGTACAATGAAGTAAAGTGAAATGAAATGTTATTTGTGACAAGGACACATTCATTGCCTATGCAAGGTTAGGGGAAGAACAGTTGTTTTTTTTTGTTTGTTTGTTTGTTTAAAAGCTGAGACAAGATTTCTGCCTTGTGTAGCTAAGCCTTCTCTCCTTCTGACATTAACCCAAAGGACATGACTATAAGGACGAGACTGAACCTTTTCCTAGTTACTAAATCTTCAAGCATTAGGCATTCTAGTTCCAAAATCTTGAAATCTACTCTTTGTATGTTCTTATCACTGAATTCTCTTTGTTCCCTAGGAGATTTGAATGAAAATTCTATGGAGAATCTTCAAGAAAAAAGACTTAGGGATCTATTACCTAGGGGCTTTTCTGCTGGCCAGTTTTAGAAGATATGGCCAGCACAATAACAGAGTCAGGATTGTATTGTGAATCTTCCAGGAGAAGGGTACAGGAATCCTGAACTAGATTGTTCCCTTTGTCAGAAGTAGGGAAAAGCATCTTCTGTATTTCTAGAAACAAGAGCAGTATGGTGACTCTTCAAAGTGATGATTATAAAAACATGGCAAGTGAAGAATATTTGTCTTTGAAAGTCCCAAGCCAAGTGGCCACAAAGGGCTCCTCAGTGACTTTCTGCAAAAATGAGCCCCAGGATCCTCAGAAAAGTAAAAGTCTGTTTATAACTGAAGAAGGCACTGAGAGAAAAGTCTTGGGAGGAGAAAGTCCTCCCACGGACCATTGTTCAGAGAACCTTCAAATTAAACTTTTGTCTGATGTAACAGAACTGGTCTCGCCATTGGTCAGTGGTGAGGCGACTTGCCAGAATGGCCAGTTGAGAGAATCTTTGGATCACTTTGACTGTAACTGCAAAGACATTTGTGGTTGGAAATCACAAGTGGTCGGTCGTAGTCATCGGAGAGCTCATACAGAGGAGAAACCCTGTAACCATTACAACTGCAGGAAAAGACATAACAGCTCAGGCAGTAATCCGTGTGAGAAAATCCACACTGCAGAGAAGCTACACAGAAGTAGTCAGTGTGGTAAGGACTTCAGCGAGCGCTCAGAACTACTACTTCATCAAAGACGCCACGCAGAAGAAAAGCCCTACAAATGTGAGCAGTGTGGGAAGGGCTTCACGAGGAGCTCCAGTCTCCTCATCCATCGAGCAGTCCACACGGATGAGAAACCCTATAAGTGTGACAAGTGCGGAAAAGGCTTCACAAGGAGTTCAAGTCTGCTCATTCATCACGCAGTCCATACAGGCGAGAAGCCTTATAAATGTGACAAGTGCGGGAAGGGCTTTAGTCAGAGCTCCAAACTGCACATTCATCAACGAGTGCACACTGGCGAGAAGCCCTATGAGTGTGGGGAGTGTGGTATGAGCTTCAGTCAGCGCTCCAACCTGCACATCCACCAGCGAGTCCACACTGGGGAGAGGCCCTACAAATGTGGGGAATGTGGGAAGGGCTTCAGTCAGAGTTCGAACCTTCACATTCACCGGTGCATACACACAGGTGAGAAGCCCTTCCAGTGCTACGAATGTGGGAAGGGCTTTAGCCAGAGCTCTGATCTCCGCATCCATCTCAGAGTCCACACTGGAGAGAAGCCCTATCACTGTGGCAAGTGTGGGAAGGGATTTAGCCAGAGCTCAAAACTCCTCATCCACCAGAGAGTGCATACTGGAGAGAAGCCCTATGAGTGCAGCAAGTGTGGGAAGGGCTTCAGCCAGAGCTCCAACCTCCACATCCACCAGCGGGTTCATAGGAAAGATCCTATTAAATAAGGTCTACTGGAAAGACTTAAACATTTTTAATATCACTCTTCCCTTTATATTCTCAGGAGAGAGATCATAGGTTATTCAGATATGTTCCCTCACTGAAATTTATTCATTCATTTAAAGTATTTAAGTACCAAGCACTTTGTCATGCTATTCAGAGAACCGATTGTTCTGGTTCCTCGGATGGGTAGAGTGAAATATCTGTACTTTGCAGTTCAACCAGTGTTATTAGAACTGTATATCCTACCCCGCATTTTTAAGTGCAAAAAACTTTATATTTGTGCAAGCAGAACATGTTTCCCCTTGTTCACATTCTGAGAAATTGAAACTCTGGTTTCTCTTCAAATCATGTGCCTTGTGTTTTTCCTATTTCCTTCCAGCCTTGATGAGCTCTCTCTGAACTGTGATTGCACGTGTTAGTTTTAGGTCAAGGGAGTGAGTGGTGGGAGATACTATGGGCATGAAATCTCTTGTGTTTATGAAAAAAAATATACCAACAGTGTGTGGCCACGTGGCAGGTGGTAGAGAGGAGCTACTTGTGTGGTACACCCCATACACTGTTTTACAGAATATTGAACCCACCCCCCTAAGGCAGCTGCCTAGGAACAGAAGTAGTTCTTTTTCCTGGGTGCGGCTGGTCTATTGGGGTTCTTCCAGATCTCACCACTTCAGATGACCCCCCACCACCAAACTAAAGCCAAATAGGGTACATATACCATGTTGAAACATAGCAGAAATGAAATATATCTAAATGTATTTAATTCCTCACTACCTCATTTCCTTAATTTTCTTCAGCACTCATGTCTGCGCTAAGCAAAACAAAGGAGTCCAGAGAGAAAATTTCTAGTATTTTTCTCTTTGGGCTTATCTCTTGTTTTAATATTTGCTGTACCCCCCAAAAGCCATTTGTTTTCACAGAATCCCCAGCCTGTTTAGGTCTCACTATAGATCTAGAAGTCTGATTTATAAAATTATTCTTATATTTGGCTGAAAGTACTTCACATAAAAATAGCTATATGGGGCACCTGGGTGGCTCAGTTGGTTAAGCCTCCGACTCCACTCAGGTCATGATCTCACATTTTGTGAGTTTGAACCCCATGAGAGGCTGTGTGCTGACTGCTCCGAGCCTGGAGCCTGTTTTCAGATTCTGTGTCTCCCTCTCTCTCTCTGCCCCTCCCTGCTCACACTCTGTCTCTCTCAAAAATAAATAAATGTGAAAAAAAATAGCTATATAAAAACATTTTAACCTATTTGGAGAGTATGTTTGGGATGACCAGGCTTAAAATATGCAATGTATCACATATAATTCACTTGCAGTGTGAAGCTAGGACACTTCAAAGAGACATTTGTCCCCTAGAAGTTGATACAAGAAGCGGAAGCAACAGTTGAAAGAAAAGTGATTATGTACATAACTAAAGTGAAATTTGCTATACAATGAGCAGCCCTCATTTTCTCACTAATGGTTAATGATTCCTCAAGCAGTTCTCAGGTGGTTACCTAGTGTTTCATACCCCAGTTTTTCACCAATAACTAGTATCCATATATGAAAAATATGCTTACTTATTAGCTTGAGAACATGGGGTTATAACTAATATATCCTGACCAAGGTAAGCTGAAGTAGTTAACTGGACATAGATAACAGGAAAAGTATACATTAATTTTGGGGAAACAGCTCATCTCTATTAAGGAATAAAGAAGAGAGATTAAGACATTTGCCTTTAAGAGATAGTTCCAGAATATTTGACTCCACCCTTGAGTAAGCGTTCCATATGCAATGATTAGGGTGATGATTAAGCATCTGCCCTTTAGCCATTCCATAATGTCTCACTTGTTTGGGTACTCTAAGGCAACATCACAAATGATGTGATTCTGTTTCACCAATCTCTAGAATAATGAATGAATGCCTCTCATTCCTTCTACCCTCATAGATCATACCTGAGTATCTATTCAGGATTTCACTCTTTGTCACATATGTCTTCTAACTCCCTGATATATGGAATCTAACTGGGGTTTGGAGCCAAATATGATCACAAGAACCTGTGTGTTTTGAGGATAGAGGGAGGTCGGAAGTCCAAATCTCAAATGGTTATAAAATATCTTATTTTTCCAAATTTCCTTTTATACATAACTTATGATATCAATTTTTTTAACTATGTTTAGTTTTTACTATTTTCTTTTAAGCATCATCTTCCTTAATACAATTGAAATATGATCAGAGTCCTTGGGAAGCATTTCACGGATTATGGGAAAGAAGTTTGTGGAAAAGAGGGATTTATTTACATGTGAAAATACAGGGGGAACAACAGGGGATATGTCACATTTCATCAGATCTTAAGAAACCATCGATTGTGAAAAAAGCACTTTGCTAAGATACATCCCAATTTCATGAAAAAAATATATGTGTGCTTTAGGATTGTTGAAGAAGAGTTTTTTTCAGAGTTCAAGGGTTGCCCTAGGCTTGATACTTGATTTGAACAAAGACCTTTGGCTATTCTCAGTAATCATCAGTTATATTCAATTGATAATTCTGTCACTATATAGGTTACAGATTATTTGTTGAGTACTTGGAACACTTTTACAATTCTTAAAATTCTTACCTATTCATTGGGTGCTGTTCCTTCTGTATGGGTTGTTTAATATCTTAAAGTCAAAATACTAGTGAATATGTGATCACTACTTGTCACATTTCCAAATTATAATCTGTTTAACTTTTTTAAGATTTTATTTTTAAGTAATCTCTACAATAAACATGAGGCTCAAATTCCCAACCCCGAGATCAAGAGTTGCATGTTCTACCAACTGAGCCAGCCGGGCACTCCTGATATTTTAATTTTTCCTTCCCACCCCCCACCCTGACAGCCAGAGTTAGGGGATAGAACGAAATATGGAAATTCCCATGGCTTTCCCATTGTACTTTCATTGATGAGAAAGCATCATGACTGGTCATGGAGTACAAGACTATACCCTAGGTAATGAAAGCCAACAAAAGTTCAAAGCAACATGCCCAAAGAAGTTGCAAGAGTAAAACTGGCACCAGATTGGTACCTGAAGGCAGGTAATAACAGCAAGTAGGTTCAAGAGTTAGATCTGGGAAAAGCTAATACATAGGAACATGTGGCAAGGGCCACAGAAATGTCAGCGTATGGTCAACCCAAGCAAAATGACTAGCAGAGAAAAGGCTAGAAAATGCGCTTTTTATTAAACATCTCTCTGGACAGCATTAAAATGCTAAAAAGAAATTTTTTACATTTATAAAACCACAGCAATAAAGAGAACAGGAGGAAGACCATAACAAACAAATCTCAACAAAAATTTGAAAGATGGAAGTGGGGTGGCTATTGTATCAGAGCAGAAACAGGCACCATTTAAACTGCTTGCGTATGAAGATAAGGACAAAAAGTAACCAGTTTGGCTCCAGTCTCAGAAATGCTTAATACTGTGGAAGACAGGAGTGAGACATGAAGGGAAAGCAGTGAAATTAATGTCCAGGTGTATATGGAACATTCACTTAACCCCATACACCCATGCCCTCCTCTCCAACCCCTGTGCCCTTGCCAACCAGACATTTACCCTCCAGCAAGAGGTGGGGAGTTCTTTGCAGAAATTGGCCCGGAGGCAAAGCATAAGAGACTGTTAAAAACTGAGAACAAACTGAGGGTTGATGGGGGGGTGGGAGGGAGGGAAGGGTGGGTGATGGGTATTGAGGAGGGCACCTTTTGGGATGAGCACTGGGTGTTGTATGGAAACCAATTTGTCAATAAATTTCATATATATAAAAAAAAATAAAAAATTAAATAAATCAATCAATAAATAAATAAATAAATAAATAAATAAAAAAGAAATTGGCCCGGAGGGAGAGACCTGTATTCTGGCATTTGAGAATCCAACAGTAAAACAGTTTTCTATCTCCAATACTTATAGCTTCAAAATGCACGAAATAAAAACTGATAAAATTGGGGCACGTGGGTGGCTCAGTTGGTTAAGTGTCTGACTTTGGCTCAGGTCATGATCTCACGACTCATGAGTTCAAGCCCCGCATTGGGCTCTATGCTGACAGGTCAGAGCTTGGAGCCTGTTTTGGATTCTGTAACTCCCTCTCTCTCTGCTGCCCGCCCCCCCCCCCCCACACACACACTCGTGCTCTGTCTGTCTCTCTCAAAAATAAAATAAAAACATTGAAAAAAATTTTTTGAATGATAAAATTGAAGGGTGCATGGCTGACTCAGCCAGTGAAGCATGCAACACTTGATCTCAGAGTTGTGAGTTTGAGTCCTGTGTTGGGCTCAGAACCTACTTAAAAAAAAAAAAAATCTGATAAAATTGAAATAAATGTAGACAAGTATGGTTATTTCAAGTATTTCAACACTTAACTGATACCACAAATAGAAAATCAGTTAAGGCTGCTTAACCGAGTTACCCAGGTGAAGGGCAATCCAGTTTTAAACAAAGACACGCTGAAACTCTGCAAAATGTTATGTTAGCTACTTGACTATTAAGATTCTCTTAAAGTTTCAAACTGTCAAAAAAAAAATCAGTTAAGGGTAAAAAAGACCATCAACTAATTTGATTAAATGACATACATAGAACACCACCCAACAACAGCATAATGTACATTCTTTTCAGGTGCAAATATTGTGAGCTATAAAACGAGTTTCAAATGATTTAAAAGAATGGAAACTATACAAGGTACGTATAACCAGAAAATAATTAAATTAAAAATCACTAACAGATATCTGAAGAACCCCAGATATTTGGAAATTAAATCACCCTCCTAAATGAGCCATGAAGAGGAGGTAAAAAGGAAAATTTGAAAATATTTTGAACTGAAAGTATATACCGAAATATTTGGATCTACTAAAGCAGTGTGGAATTTTAAACTTTATGCCAATAAATTCAACAACTTAGGTGAAATGTAAAAACTCCTTGACAAGCAAAAACTACCAAAACTCACTCAAGAAGAAAAGAAATGTGAGTAGCCCTAAAAGTTGAATTTGTAGCTGACAACCTTCCCCCACAAAAAAAAGTGCAGACCCAGATGGCACAAATGAATTCTACAAATATTTAAGGGAGACAGAGCAACAATTCTATACAAATTCTCTTCTAGGAAGAAACACTTAACAACCCATTTGTGAGCCAACATTACCCATGTACCAAAACCAGGAAAAGACCTCACAAGAAAAGAAAATCATACATCAACATCTCTCATGAATACAGATGCAAAAATTCTTTTAAAAAATAGCAAATTGAAACTACTATCTATAAAAGATGGTAATACCTCATAGAGTTTATCCTAGGAATCCAAGTTTGCTGTATCATTCAGAATCAATGTATTTCATCATACTGACATACTAAAAAAGAAAAACCCTATCTTATTTAAATGCAGAAAAAGTTTTTGAAAAACATCAACATTCATGATTAAAAACTCTCAATTGGTAAGGAATTAAAGGGATCATCCCCAATCTAACAAAGAGTGTCTATGGAAGAACCAGCACCTGACATATTTAATGGTGAAATAAAAAGCAGTTTCCTTCTAAAATAGGAAGAAGGCAAAGATATCTACTCCTCTCTTCTAGTCAACATTGTCCCAGATGTAGCTGGTGCAACAAGGCGGTAAAGAGGAAAAGGAGGGGGACCCACCATAAGTCTGAGCATGCACCGTATGCCAGGCTGCATTGGTTTGGGGACAATTGAGCTGGGCCTAAGTATTGGGACAGAGCACACCATTAAGGGCAGATAGAAAAGACACAGATGGGGGGGCACCTGGGTGGCTCAGTTAAACGTCTGACTGCAGCTCAGGTCACGATCTCACGGTTCGTAAGTTCGAGCCCACGTCAGGCTCTGTGCTGACAGCTCAGAGCCTGGAGCCTGCTTCGGATTCTGTGTCTCCCTCTCTCTCTACCCATCCCCCACTCATGCTCTGTGTCTCTCGAAAATAAACATTAAGAAAAAAAAAGAGTCACAAAGACCCAGGCACATGAAGGGAGAATACCATATGACAGCAGAGACATTGGTGTACAGTTGCAAGCTAAAAAACACCGAGGACAGAGAGCCATTACCAGAAGCTAAGAGAAATGAGCAATGTAAACATAAACACTGTAAACATAAACACAAAACCCATAAAGTGCTATAAAAAGAGAAAGAAAAAATTGGATATGGTTTCAAGGAAGCCATGAGATGAGATAGTAACAAAAGAATAGGCAATAGTATTGAATCTTGCCCAAAACTGAGGGGCAAGAGAATATATTAGATTACAGAGTAAGGGGTATTGATTGGGAGGAGGAAGCATGGTCATGCAATGTGTGAAAAAGCCATACAGATGCCTCTGATAGTCCTTTCCCTTCTTCTCCCCACCCCTCCAACATTAATCTAGGCAAATCCTAAGCAAAACCCATTGTTAGTGTTCCTTTTTTCTATTCCCTATGAGTTATATAGCTATCACTATCAGGGTTCCAGTTCAAGATGGCAACAAAGAGGGATCCTGAACTCACCTCTTTTCATGGACATACCAAATCTATAGCTACATACAGAACAATTTCCTCTGAAAAACACCAAACAGGTAAATCACTTTATTTTGTTAAGGTGTTTTTCTGAGGTTTTATTTTGTGCTTTCATTTGGAACGTATTCCTGTTTTTCCATTTTCCTTCACTTTGCAATGGTTTAGTGCATTGTATAAAACAACCACCTCTCCCAGTCTTGAAGGAGTGTCCTTACATAGGAGATATACCTTATTGTTCAACCCAAACCTTTGTGATTGTCTAAGCACCTACCTTATTTTTAGTGGCTCCCAGTAGTTCAGGATGTGACAAGATCTGTGTCCCAAAGAGGAGAATCCCAGTCAGCATCTAAATTCAGACTGATTGAAAGCCAGACCCTCAAGCAGCAGCTTTTAAAGTATGCAAATATATCTCTTCCAGAGAAAGACTGGGAAATCACTGTTTCCGTCTGCTCACTTTGCACTGGGCACTGGGGTGATAGCCAGTTAAGAACTGTTTCTTTCTTTGCTATCATCCCATAGAACCCATGAACACCAGCCCCACTGGCCACCACAGCCAGGCTATGAAGGATGTGTCCCCTGGGCAGCAAACACAAAATTGCAGGCACCAGACTTGTACACAGACTCCTCAGAGACACTGATGACCTGGGGCGGGGCAAAGAGATTGCATAAAGATGGTGCCCACTGACATCCCAAGTCTCTAGAAAGGATTGCAGTCCTTAGTACATCAGACTATATAGAGTTACATCTATTATGATGGTGACACAGCAGTGCAATGTCTTTTCAAACAAATAAAACCATGTCACTATGATAACCATATGGTTAAAAAAAGAATCACACTATTGAGTTGATGAATTGCAAGTCTAGATGTGAAAGTTTTTTTAAGGTTTTAGTAGAAAACAGATGAATAACTTCATGAGCTAGGAACAGGCAAAAAAATAGGACACAGCAGTAACCACAAAAGAAGAGAATTGGAACACATTAAACTTAAGATTTTCCGTGCAAAAAAAAAAAAAAAAAAAAACTATTAACTAAGTAAAAAGGCAAGCCATGGTGGATGAAGATACTGCAATTCTTATATATGACATGACCAAGACTGTAATTCAAGAATATATAAATAAAACCTACAAATTAATAAGACAAAAGCTGGCAACACAATAGAAAAATGAACAAAAGACTTAAGCACTTCACAAAAAGACAGCTTACCCAAATAGCCAGTGAACACATGGAAAAAATATTCTACTTTATTAGCCATCAAGGAAATGTAATAAAAACCATAAGGCAGGTTTGCCTGGCTGGCTCAGTTGGTAAAGCATGCGACTCCTGATATTAGGGTCGTGCGATCAAGCCCCATGTTGGGTGTAGAGCTTACTTTAAAAAAACAAAACCCACAAGGCAGAACTACACATCCACCATAATGGCTAAAATGAAAAGGCAGACAATACCTGCATTAGTGAGGATGTGAAGAAACTGCAACTCTCATACACCTGCTGTGAAAAACTAAATTGAAGCAACCAGTTTGGAAAATGATGGCAGAATCGACTAAAGCTGACTATATACATATCAAATGACTTAGGATTTTACTTTTGGTGTATGTTGAACAGAAATGCGTTCATATATTCATCTAAAGTCACGCACTGAAATGTTAATAGCACTATTTGTCAGAGCCAAGAACTGAAAATTCTCCAGTGCTTGTAACAGAACAGGTAAAGTGTGGTATACTGACACAGGGGAATATTACACTACATTACTAATCACCAGACCCAGGGCACCCAGGTGGCTCAGTCGGTTGAGTGTCCAACTTCGGCTCCAGTCATGATCTCACCATTCATGAGTTTGAGCCCTGCATCTCTCTCTCTCTCTCTCTCTCTCTCTCTCTCTCTCTCTCTCTCTCTCAAAAATAAAAAAAAAAGATTTAAAAACAATAATAATGAGCACACCACAATTACATGCAACTATAGGGATGAATCAAACAAAATGTTGAATGGAAGAAGTCAGACATGAAAGATGTATATTGAGTGATTTTATTTATACCAAATGAGTAGAATTAGTTCAAGATTGAAAGTAAAAAATCATCTGTTGCTCATAATATCTATTATCTGCTAATAGGCATAAAGCCAGCTGCAAAGTTAATAGAAAATATTTCTCCCAAGGTCATGCTGCAGATGTAAAATGTCCTAATGACCCCCTTCTTCAAGTTACTGCTGCCTTTTTACTAATGATGCCCCAGTCCTAACTTGCTGTTCCCATCTGCTGAGCAAACATTACTGAGATACCTAATTGCTAAGCTGCCTTATGACAGCTACCATTTTAGAGCTGATCCCAACTTCCCCTAACTCCTCAGAGTTATTCAACCTAAGCCCAGTGTTTCCCTGCTCCCTCTTCTCACCAGATGCACTCAAGTTGCTGAGATGCCCTCTCTTATTGCAGCAAGCCAATAAACCTACACCTGAACTAAACTACCTTGCTGTTCCCATCTGCTGAACAGACATTACTGAGATACCTAATTGCTAAGCTGCCTTATGACAGCTACCAATTTAGAGCTGATCCCAACTTCCCCTAACTCCTCAGAATTATTCAACCTAAGCCCAGCCTTTCCCTGCTCCCTCTTCTTACCGGATGCACTCAAGTTGCTGAGATGCCCTCTTACTGTAGCAAGCCAATAAGCCTACACCTGAACTTAGTTGTTGTTCTTGGTGGTATTTAGCTGGTTGGGCATTAAAAATACATCAAAAGCAGGAAAAAATAATGCATGAGGTTAGAAGTGAGAATAATAGCTAATACTGGAGGGGTAGGGACTATGAGGGGGCACAAGAGTGACATCTGTAGTATTGGTAATACTGAATTTCTTGAACCAACTGGTGGTTATGCAAGTGTGTTCACTTTATGAAGATGAGTTGAGCTGTATACTTATAATTTGGGCACTTTTCTCTATGTTATACTTCAATAAAAAGTTTATTTTTTAAAAGAGCAGTCTCCCCATTTCTGTGTCCATCAAGTCTGTTCATAGGCTGTCCACTCACAGTCTGCCCTTTACTTCCTTACACCTACTTTTCATCTAATTATTGTCAACAGGGTGACTAAAGGCTTCATTTCCTATGATCTAGAGAGTCTAGTCTTTGCTGTATATGCCCCTCTTGGGACTTTTGGGACTATATTGTCTGAAAACACATGGTTGGACTTTTTTATACCTAGCATTGTGTGTCCATCTATGCTAACAGTTATTCCTGTTGTTGGCACAGTTCTTAATTTTTCTGGAAAAATTCAAGTTAGTTTCCAGTGCATATCCTTCTTGACTTGCACAAGTAGAAACTGATCTATAATTTTAAGCACTGCATTTCCTTCACAATTTCAGAGATTGCTAGTGCAGCTACAAAGCCACAGCTGTGGCAGTGGGTGGAGATGCTCATGCATGGAGGTTTATGTATCTGGAGAACAGTCTCCAAAAGGAGCACTAATTTAGGGACTATTGCTGAGGCAGCTGCGTCCCGTGCTCCAGGATCAGGGACTACTGAAGAATTGGCAGTCGCCTCTCCCCTTGTGCTTCTCCCTGGGATGGAGGTGATGGGGTTGCAGCCTCCCAAGACTGCTGGCCTTCTGAGATGAGCTGCTGCTGATTCTGGACCATGGGCAGACAGGGCCGCAGCATCTGCCCCTGCTGTTCTCTCCAGCCAGCCCACTGGCCATGGGGCGGCTGCTGATACCAGAACGGGGGCAGACAGGGCCACAGCATCTGCCCCTGCTGCTGTTGATACTGGACCATGGGCAGACAGGGCTGCAACATCTGCCTCTGTTGTTCTCTCCTGCCAGGCTGCTGACCCTGGGGCTGCTGCTGATACTGGACTATGGGCACACAGGGCTGTGGCATCTGCCCCTGCTGTTCTCTCCAGCCAGCCCGCTGGCCGTGGGGCTGCTGCTGATACCAGAATGGGGGCAGACAGGGCCACGGCACCTGCCCCTGCCATTCTCCCCAGCCCAGCTGGGCTGCTGGCCCGAGGATGAAAGATATTGCTGAAGTATACTCTTGAGGCTCCCATCTACGAGCAAATGCCAAGAAGGAAAATCCTGAAGCATAACCTGTAACAGCTGTCTCATGTCTGATTGTGGATCTTTCATATCAAGAAGTAGCTCCTGGGGACTCTTTGGGTGTTGGAATTTTACAAAAGCTTGTAGAAGCATCTTGATCATTGGACTCAACGGTTCTTCCCTTTCTAGACATTCCTGCAATGATTTCTGCAGGAGGTGGTGGTCAAATTGCTCAGATAGCCCTAGGTCTTCCCCAGAGAAGCCAGTTAGTATCCTAAGGGACTGTCCTGGGATGGGATTTTGTCTCTGACTTCCTGATTCTCTAGACTTTCCCTTCGGAGAATATGTCAAAAGTGAGAGAGTGGTTTGAGGCCAGACTGTTGAGCTGCCTGTGGAAGAAGGGGAACTCTGCCAAGCCCCAGAAGGTCCTAAGCTTACCATGACCATCACAGGGAAATGTTGAGGCCACACCTACACTCCTGCCTTTACGGTTCCTGGAGTAAGACTTTTGTCCAGGAACATGCTCTGTCTTCCTAGAATCACTAGGTATATAGTAAGCTTGTCATCAGGACCCTTGAGAACAGGATCTTGTCTGGGAGCCTAGTTCTGTCCCCAGTAGGCCATTGCTTCTTTCCTTGTTGGTGTCCAGCTCTTCAATTTAAGGCCAAAATCAAGTGCGAGAACAGAAAATCAGTGTTAATTCATTTATCCATTGCAGTCCCATCACTGCCTTAACATGAAATCAATATTTTCTTACTAAACTCAGTCTTAGCATTCTGGTCACCTAGCCAGTCACCTGTACTCCTAAAGAGCACAGACGTAGCTCTTTAGCTCTCAGATCATTAGCCCAATATTCAGAGATCTTGGTGGTTCGACCCCATTCCAGCTTTCTATGATCTCTTCTTGGTATTCCCTTCCTTATAGGCTCTCAGAATACTACTCTGTTTACCATGTTCTCATGCCTGCAGGCCTTAACCAAGCCCTTCCACAGCCCAGAGAGCCCTTCCTGCACTATCTTCCCTATCTTGAAAACCCTTTTCACCTCCCAGGATGCATGGGAAGGGCAATCTTATGTTTGCTGAAATGATGACTTCTCTGCTGATATGACTGCCTTCATCTAGACTTTTATCTGATTATCAGATTAGGTTGTGGGACAGCAGAGTCTAAAGCAGTGCTTCTTTAACTTGGCTTTTTATCAGAGTCAGCAGGGAGATAGCTACTGAAGCCCACAGAGTCCCAGGCTCACTGACACTGGATAGTATTTTTAACAAGTTCCCCAGTTGATGCTGATGAAAACCAGCGTTTGAGAACAGCCCGAAACCTTAAAACATTGATTAAGGTCCTGCTCTAACATTTGTCATCTATGTGGCTCTGGAGAGGTCTAGAATCTCCCAGAACCACACTTTCCTTGTAGGAAAAAAGTGGGGATAGCAAAACCATTCTACATTTCTTATAGACTTTCAAAGGTAAACTAAAGGGGGCTTTATAGCCTGAATGGTACCATGCAAATATGTCCTTATCCTGGTGGGAGAAACTGACAAGTGTGACAGCTACAGTCAAGCCCCATGACGCTGCTCCTGCCCCAGTCAGCCATGTTCTTGTCCTCTTCCTCTCCAATATGAGATGTCCAGAAGGACTTTGCTAAGACAGCATCTAGGGCCAGAAAGAATTTGATCCACACACACTGGTAAAGCTTTCTAAAATTGCCAGATGTACAATATGGTAGACAATTTCAAACAAATTCTTAAAATAATCCTGACACGGAATGTATCTTGCTAAGTATCTGATAGGTTAATTCATTGCATACGCGTCCCATGACAGTGGAGAAGTGGCAAAAACAGCCTCTCATAATCTGAGAATTGAGTGAGTAATGTTTCAGGAGAGAAGGATAAGGAAGATACAAAACAGGCTACATGACACACTAAATAAATATGTGCAACAGTATTCCCATGATGCATTCCTTCTTCCCAGGGCATATGAGCCTCTCAAAGAGAACGAGGCAGCATATAAACCTAACACATTATCCCCCATGCAGGAAGCAGCACTCTGAGAATCTGGCCTCCAGGAATCCAAGCCTAGAAAATATCTGTAACTAGGCAACCAAGATGCCAGGGGTTTTCACACCTCTTTCAAAGCTACTAATATCAACCAGGGAGTCAGATGGCTTCCTTCTTAGAAGACTTGGGAATCACTGTGTCTGCTTTCCTTCCTGTAAATTTCATGAGTTTTATTCACAGAGCACACATGCTTATGCCTAATCATCTTTGCATCTGATGGAGGCCCTAACTTCTCAGCACCTACCACTGACCCACCAGGGGCTGGACCAGCACCATGCTGTGGAATGTGCCTAGCTCAGAGATGCCACAACTATGCACAACACCTTATAGGGCCTTTATCTCTTCACCAGCCAGGGCTCTTCATTCCTACTCTTATGAGAATTCCCTGGAGAACTCTTTAAACATTCAGTCTGAACTTCTAGAGATGAGTCTGATATAATATAAAGATTAAGAACACTACCTAGATGGCAATTACCCATTCTATCTGCACCCACCCTGAAGGTGCCAAATGGGGCAAGACAGAAATGTTTTCTGAAAAACACTGACCTTCAAAAAGAGTGTCTTCCTTCCTCACCACCACCAACTCCTATCTCCATGGCAAAGCCCTGGTGTTTTTATACCTTGAGTTTTAACAATAAACCATTTACATCACCTGATAGTGCCTCTAGTGCATGAAGTGATATTCAAAATTGAACTCTTTTCCAAATAACACTTCCTGTGTATAAAATCTAAAAAATTTAAAACAATTATAATGTATGTAAATATATTTTATAAAATATAATAATTATGATATTGTAATTTCACAAGTGGTGAAGTAAATTTGTGTGCCTTATCCTGAAAATAATGATTCAAGTCCTTTGTCAGAAAAATAGATACTATACCCTCAGTCCTTGTAAACTCTTTTAGGTAATCTGTCTTAAAGGAGTCATTCTCTACAAATCAATGGGGTCCACAGACCAGCAGCATCAGCATCAGCCTCACCTGGGGACTAGTTAGAAATCACCTCCTCAAGCCTACTCCAGACCTCCTGAATCAGGAGCTCTGGGGCAGGGCGCCACCCTGTGTGCTTTAATAAGCCCTCCAAGTGACTCTCATACCCACTCAAGTTTGAGAATCACTGCTGTAAAGCGACAGTTCTCAAACTTGACAGCACATTAACATCACAGCTTAAGAAAATCCCACCTGCGAGATTTTTGCTTTAATCGGCCTGGGGCGGGGCCTTGGCAAAGCTCCCCAAGTGATTCCAATGTTCAGTCATGTTTAAGAAGTAATTTAATAAAGGGGTGCCCGGGTGGCTCAGTCAGTTGAGTGTCCAGCTCTTGACTTTGGCTCAGGTCGTGATCTCACAGTTCGTGGATTCAAACCCCACATCGGCCTCTGTGCTGACAGAGCAGAGATTGGGACTCTCTCCCTCTCTGTCTGCCCCTCCCCCCCCACCCCCGCACGCACACTCTCTCTCTCAAAATAAATAAATAAACTTAAAAAAAAGTAATTCATGGGGCGCCTGGGTGGCTCAGTTGGTTAAGCATCCGACTTCAGCTCAAGTCACGATCTCGCGTCCGTGAGTTCGAGCCCCGCGTTGGGCTCTGGACTGATGATGGCTCAGAGCCTGGAGCCTGCTTCCGATTCTGTGTCTCCCTCTCTCTTTGCCCCTCCTCCGTTCATGCTCTGTCTCTCTCTGTCTCAAAAATAAAAATAAACGTTAAAAAAAATATTTTTAAATAAAAAAAGTAATTAAAAAAAAAGTAATTCAATAAATCCATCACCAGCCTTCAGTGCTATATTTTGTTTTGTTTTGTCAAGTGGGAAAAATGTGGATGTGACCTCAATGTTCATATTTTTGAAGTTCATGTGTATTCATTCAAAGTGGAAGTAATTAATACTACATATTTTAAAAAGAAAAATTATTAAGATATAATTTACAAGCCAATTAATCATGCATTTTAAGAAACTGAGTATTACCTATAAAGAGAAAAAAACAAACTAAAAGGAAATACATGAAAATGTTAAATGTTTGTTTTATAAACAAATTTTTTTCTATTGATCTGTATTTCTCAAATGCATTTAAATGTGGAAGGGTTTTTATATAAAATTATTTTATTATTACTTTTTTTAGGGGCACCTGTGTGGCTTAGTTGGTTGAGCATCAGACTCTTGATTTTGGCTCAGGTCATGATCCCATGGTTGTGGGATCGAGCCCTACATCAGGCTTTGTGCTGAGTATGGAGGCTGCTTGAGATATTCTCTCTCCATTTGCCCCTCTCCCCCACTTGCTCTCTCTCTAAAATAAAAAAATTTTCAAAGAAAGTAGTATTTTTTTAAAAAAGTAATTGATGGATGATATCAGTGTTTTGTTGAAGTAGCATGCCCTAACATATAAGCAGTAGATGAATAGGTAGAGATTTAAATCTCTTGAAAAGAGACTCAGGGACACTGAAACTTTATTAAAGTTTGTTTTTCTTTTGAATGTGCCCCTTTTTAAAAAATTCTTAATTCCAATGTAGTTAACATACACTGTTATATTAGTTTCAGGCCTACATTATAGTAATTCAAGAGTTCCATATATTACTCAGTGCTCATCAAAATAAGTATACTCTTAATCCCCTTCACTTATTTCACCCATTCCCCCCACCAACCTCCCCTCTGGTAACTATCAGTTGTTCTCTATAATTAAGAGTTTGTTTCTTGATTTCTCACTTTGCTCTCTCTTATTTTTTTTTCCTTTGCTTGTTTGTTTCTTAAATTCCACATATGAGTGAAATTATATGGTATTTTTCTTTATCTGACTTATTTCACTTAGCGTTATACACTCTAGATCCATCCATGTTGTTGTAAATGGCAAGATTTTGCTCTTTTAATGGCTGAATAATATTCCCTTGTGTGTATACACACACACCACATCTTCAGGATGTAAAGTATGACACCATATACCAAAAACATGAGGTGCCTGGGTGCCTGGGTAGCTCAGTCATTTAAGCGTCCAACTCCTGATTTCAGCTCAGGTCATGATCTCATCGTTCATGAGTTCAAGCCTTGCATCGAGCTCTGTGCTGACAGTGCGGACTCTGCTTGGGATTCTCTCTCTCTCTCTCTCTCTCTCTCTCTCTCTCTCTCCCTCTCTCTCTCTGCCCCTACCCTGCTCACTCTCTGTCTCTCTCAAAATAAATAAACATTAAAAAAAAAAAATGAGCGGGGGAGGTGGGGAATAAAGAATGGGCTTAAACTTAAGCAACCATCAACTTAATATAGACTGCTATATATAGAAGATGTTATGCAAACCTAATGGTAACCACAAATCAAAAACCAGTAATATAGGGGCGCCTGAGTGGCTTAGTTGATTAAGCATCCAAATGTTGGTTTCGGCTCAGGTCATAATCTCACAGTTTCAGAAGTTCGAGCCCCACATTGGGCTCCATGCTCACAGTGTGGACCCTGCTTGGGATGTTTCCCTCGCTCTCTGCCCCTCCCCACTCATGCTGTCTCTGTCTCTCTCAAAATAAATAAATAAACTTAAAAAAACAGTAATATATATGCAAAAAACAGAGAGGAAATCAAGTCTATCACTAAAGAAAGCCAGCAAACCATGATAGAAGAGAGGAAGAGAAGAAATGATCAGAGAAGAACTACAAAAACAACCATAAAACTAGTAACAAAATGGCAATAAATAACATACTTATCAAAAATTACTTTGAATGTAGATGGACTAAACTCTCTAATCAAAAGATATAGGGTGATGAAATGGATAAAATAACAAGACCCATCTATATGCTGCCTACAAGAGACTCACTTCAAACCTAAAAACACATGCAGATTGGAAGGGAAAGGATGGAAAAACATTTACCATACAAATAGAGATCCAAGAAAGCTGGGTGGCAACACTTATATCTGACAAAATAGACTTTAAAACAGACTGCAACAAAAGACAAAGAACAAAAGACAAAGAACAAAAGACCGCAACAAAAGACAAATTGTCCTTCAAAGAGGACAACTGAACAAGAAGATATAACAATTGTAAATATTTATGTGCCCAACATGACAGCACCCAATATATAAAACAGTTAATAACAAACATAAAGGAATTAATCAATAGTAGTACAATAAGAGCAGGAGACTTTAACATCCCACTTACATCAATGGATAGGTCATCCAAACAGAAAATCAACAAGGAAACAGTGGCTTTAACAGATATATTCAGATCATTCCATCCTAAAACTGTAGAATACACATTCTTTTCAAGTACACATGGAACATTCCCCAAAATAGATCACATATTAGGTCACAAAACAAGTCTCAACATATTCAAAAAGATCGAAGTCACACCATGCACATTTTCTGACCACAATGTTATGAAACTAGAAATCAACCACAAGATGAAATCTGGAAAAAGCACAAATACGTGGAGGTTAAATATCATGCTGCTAAACAATGAATGGGTCAACCAAGAAATCAAAGAAGAGATCAAAAATTACATGGAGACAAATGAAAATAAAAACTCAACAGTCTAAAAACTTTGGGATGCAGCAAAAGTGATTCTAAAAGGAAGTTTCTAGCAATACAGGCCTACCTCAAGAAGCAAGAAAAATCTCAAATAAACAACCTAATCTTACACCTAAAGGAGCTAGAAAAAGAAAAAAAAATACAAAACCTAAAATCTCTTAAGTTTTTTAAAAAATTTTTTTAATGTTTTTATTTATTTTTGAGACAGAGCATGAGCAGGGGAGGGGCAGAGAGAGAGGGAGACACAGAATCTGAAGCAGGCTCCAGGCTCTGAGCTGTCAGCACAGAGCCTGATGCGGGGCTTGAACTCACAGAGTGTGAGATCATCACCTGAGCTGAAGTCAGACACTTAACCAACTGATCCACCCAGGCACCCCTATTAAGTTTTTAAGATGTAATTTCAAGGGAGTAAAATGATATCAATATATCATAGCACATATATTAATCAAGCTTTTGGGGCACCGGTCGGTTAAGTGTCCAACTCTTGATTTCAGCTCAGGTCATGATTTCATGGTTCGTGGGTTCAAACCCCACACTGGACTCCATATTGTCAGCACAGAGCCTGCTTAGGATTCTCTCTCTCCCTCTCTCTGCCCATCTCCTGATTATGTGCTCTCTCTCTCTCAAGAATAAATTTAAAAAACTAATTAAGCTTTTTCCTACTTGGGTATATTAATTTCAGTGAAAACCTAAGTAACATTATTAGTTCTCAAACAGAACAGAGATTGAGAAGGAAATATAAAGAGCAATAATTTGATAAGGCAAGAACCCCTGAATCAAGATGGAGAGTCTTTCAGACCCAGGACAGTGGGAGAAGAAAGTAAGGAAAGAGGGACACAGAGAGAGAGAGAAAGAAAGAAAGAAAGAGAGACCATTTTATGTCATAACTCCCTCTATATATTCAGCATTTATTTTGAGAGAAAGAGAAAGAGCACAAATGGGAGAGGAGCAGAGAGAGGAAGAGAGAGAATCCCCAGCAGGCTGCACGCTGTCAGCCCAGAGCAAGACGCAGGGCTCAATCCCACAAGCTGAAAGATCATGACCTGATCTGAGATCAAGAGTCAGACATCTAACCAACTGAGCCACCCAGGTGCCCTGATATTCAGCTTTTTAAAATAATAGCCTTGAGCTACAATTCATATATCATAAAGTTCACCCTTTGAAAATATACAAATTAATGGGTTTTAGTATATTCACAGAGTTGTATAACCACCACCACTATCTAATTTTAGAACATTTCATCACCCCAAAAAGAAATCCCATACCCAATAGCAATCACTCCCCCTTTTCTTCTCTCCCATCTCCTAACAACAACTAATCTACTTTCTGTTTCTGTAGATTTGCCTATTATGGACATTTTGTATAAATGAAATCATACAATATGTGGCCTTTGGTGTGGCTTCTTTAACTTGGCATGTTTGCAACGTTCATCCATGTTTTAGCATATATCAGTACTTTGTTCCTTTTCATGAGTAAATAATATTCCATTGTATGTATATACTACATTTTGCTTATCCAATAATCAGGTGATGGATATTTGAGTTGTTTCTATCTTTTTGGCTATTATAACATATTATGCAACATATGGACATACATTGGCATATATTATCAATTGTCTTGGATACATACCTAGGCCATGGGTTACTCTATGGGCCATATTTTTGGGCCATATGCTTGCTCTATATTTAACTTTTGAGAAACTGCCAGACTGTTTTCCAAAGAATTTTGTATTCCCACTAGCAGTGTATGTGGGTTCCAATTTCTCCACACCTTTGCCAACATTTATTATCCATGTTTTTTTTTTTCTTACAGCCATCCTCATGGTGTATTAAGTAGCATCCTGGAGATTTCATTCTTTCTGGGGCACCAATAGCTCATTAGACATAACTGATATGGCAAAAAAATATTTCCCTACTAATTCCCCCAAATGAATACTAAATCAAAACATAAAACCCTGTCAATAATACAGACCTCCTCATAGTGGTAGATTTCTGTTCACCAATTATAGCACCCCAAGTACATTAAACAAAAAAAAAAAAAAAAGAGAGAGAGAAAGAGTGTCTGTTACTAGTATTTAGGTATAGACCTAGTATTCAGGTCTCAGGAGAAGTATATTCTCCCAGAAGAAATCAATAAACAGATCACAACATTCTGTGTTTGACTCTCCAAAGTGAAGCTACATGTATGAGTTTGATGAACTCTAGGAGCAGTGAAAAATCTGTTGTTAATCTGTTTTGTGGAATGATTATGTCATTTAACTTTTTATTTTACATGGATATAAAAGAGGGAGTGGGAGAGAAGCTGCCAATAGCTAATTTAACAAGATGGACACAGAAAGTCACACGAGAGAAAAAATTAACTGACCCTTTCCTGAATATCTCATGATTCTTCTTAGGTGTCTGTTCCAGAGCAAAGGGGAGAGGGGTGTGTGAATATGTGCATTGTGTGTGCATGAATGTGCATGTATGTTTTCTGATTAAGGTGACTTTTCCCAGGAGCTTTCTTTCAGAGGATGTAAGGCTGGGCACACTTGAATAAGGGACAAGGATCCTCACAGAATTTTGGTAATATACAGTAGAGATGAGATTAGATTAATGGTAAAGTGAGAGAAAATATACGTACCCTCCAAAGCATGCAATTGGGTGGCATTAGCATCAGATTGATATGTCACTACCTCCTAGCATTTCTAGTGTTATGGCACCAATGAAAAGCAGTAATATTTTTTATGGTGTACACTGAAAGGAATTGGGAGCTGTCTACACAGGACTTGGTGGGGAAAAACCATTCTATTATTTATATATAATAAAGTACCAATATAGTAAGAAAATAAAAAGTATTAGCGAAGAAAATAGACATTGAACTTAGATAAAACTTCCAAATAAAGTCGTTAGACACTTCTAATGAGAAACTGAAGCTTGAGGAGCGCCTGGTTGGCTCAGTCAGTTGAGTGTCCAACTCCATTTCGGCTCAGGTCATGATCCCAGGGTCAGAGAATGGAGTCCTATGTCAGGCTCCATGCTGAGTGCTGAGCTTGGAGCCTGCTTGAGATTCTCCTCCCTCTGTCCCTCTCCTCTGCTTGCTCACTCTCTCTCTCTCTCTCTCTCTCTCTCTCTCTCTCTCTCAAATTAAAAAAATGAAGCTTGAGCCCATGAATATACATTTTTAAATATCATATTTAATTCTTAAAATTAGCCACATGCAATTTTTATGAAGAATTTTTAATAATGTTTAACTATAATCTCTTCAAATTAGAGATGGTCACCACAGTGAGCTAGTTTTATATTTTTTAAGTTTTTATTTTAATTCCAGTTAGTTAACATACAGTGTTATATTCATTTCAGGTGTAATATTATACACCTGTAATTGAACACTTCCACACATCACCCTGTATTCATCACAAGTGCACTCCTTAATTCCTATCACCTATTTTAGCCATCCCCCCATAACCATCAATTTGTTCTCCGTAATTAAGAGGCTGTTTCCTGATTTCTCCCTCACTCTCTTATTTTTTCCCTTTGCTTGTTTCTGAAATTCTACATGTGAATGAGATCATATGATATTTGTCTTCCTCTGACTTATTTCACTTAGCATTATATTCTCAAGCTCCATCCATGTCGTTGCTAATGGCCAGACTTCATTCTTTTTTTATGGCTGAATCATATCCCATTGTATATATATATACATTATATATTTATACCACATCTTCTTTGTCCATTCACTATTCCCCACCCCACAACCTTGCATCTATCAATGGACACTTGGACTGCTTCCATATCTTGGCTATTGTAAATAACCCTGCTATAAACATAGGGGTACATGTATCCCTTTGAATCAATGTTCTTGTATTATTTGGGTAAATACCCAGTAGTGCAAATACTGGATCCTAAGGTAGTTCTATTTTTAGTTTTTTTGAGGAACTCCATACTGTTTTTTACAGTGGCTGCACCAGTTTGCATTCCCACCAAGAGTGCACGAGTGTTCCTTTTTCTTCATATTCTTGTCAACATCTATTGTTTCTTGTGTTGTTGCTTTTAGCCATTATGACAGGTAGGAAGTGATATCTCATTGTAGGTTTTTTGTGGGGGGTGGTTTTTTAGAGAGAGAGCATGAGGTGAGAAGAGGGGCAGAAGGAGAGAATCTTGAGCAGGCTCCATGCTCAGCGCTCAGTGCAGAGCCCAACACAGGGCTCAATCTCACAACTGTGACATCATGATCAGAGCCCAAATCAAGAGGCAGATGCCCAACCAACTGAGCCACCCAAGTGCCCCCCTTTTTTCTTCCTCACTGTAGTTTTGATTTGCATTTCCCTGGTGATAAGTGATGATGAACATCTTTGCATGTGTCTGTTGCCATCTGTATCTCTTCTTTGGAGAAATGTCTGTTCATGTCTTCTGCTCATTTTTTAATTGAATTATTTGTTTTTTGGGTGTTGAGTTTGATAAGTTCTTTATAGATTTTATATACTAACCCTTTATCAGATATGTCATTTGCAAATATCTTCCTTTCCGTAGGTTGCCTTTTGGTTTTGTTATTTCCTTCGCTGTGCAGAAGTATTTTGATGAAGTCCCAATAGGTTATTTTTGCTTTTGTTTTCCCTTACCTCAAGAGATACATCTAGAAAAAAGTTGCTATGGTCAATGATAGAGAAGGTACTGCCTGTGCTCTCTTCTAGAATTTTTATGGTTTCAAGTCTCAAATTTATGTCTTCAATCCATTTTGAATTTATTTTTGTAGATAGTGTAAGAAAGTGACCCAGGTTCATTCTTTCGCATGTTGCTGTCCAGTTTTCCCAACACCATTTGTTGAAGAGATTGTCTTTATTCCCATTGCATATTCTTTCCTGCTTGTCAAAGATTAATTGACCATATAATTGTGGCTTTATTTCTGGGTTTTCTATTCTGTTCCAGTTAACTATATGTCTGTTTTTGTGCCAGTAGCATATACAGTGAGCTAGATTTAAAATTTTTTTAATGTTTATTTTATTTTTGATAGAGAGAGACACAGCATTAGCAAGGAGGGACAGAGAGAGAGGGAGACACAGAATCTGAAATAGGCTCCAGGCTCTGAGCTGTCAACACAGAGCCCAACACAGGGCTCAAACCCAAGAACCGTGAGATCATGACCTGAGCCAAAGTCAGACGCTTAACCGACTGAGACACCCAGCGCCCCCTTTTTTTAAAAAAAAAAAATTTTTTTTAATATGAAATTTATTGTCAAATTGGTTTCCATACAACACCCAGTGCTCATCCCAACAGGTGCGCTCCTCAGTACCCATCACCCACCCTCCCCTCCCTCCCACCCCCCCCCATCAACCCTCAGTTTATTCTCAGTTTTTAAGAGTCTCTTATGGTTTGACTCCCTCCCTAACTTTTTTTTTCCCCATCCCCTCCCCCATGGTCTTCTGTTAAGTTTCTCAGGATCTACATAAAGTGAAAACATATGGTATCTGTCTTTCTCTGTATGACTTATTTCACTTAGCATAACACTCTCCAGTTCCATCCACGTTGCTACAAAAGGCCATATTTCATTCTTTCTCATTGCCAAGTAGTATTCCATTGTGTATATAAACCACAAAAAGTAAATAAACATTAAAAATCTTTTTAATATTTATTTTTTGAGAGAGAGAGACAGAGTGTGAGCAGAAGAGGGGCAGAGACAGAGGGAGATACAGAACTTGAAGCTGGCTGCAGGCTCCACACTGTCAGCACAGAGTGCGACATGGGGCTCGAACTCACAAACTGAGATCATGACCTGAGTCCAAATCAGATGCTTAACTGACTGAGCCACCCAGGCGCCCCTCACAGTGAGATACCTTTAAACATTTTACAACTATCTTACATTTGCAGCAGTTAAAGTTTGCATAAATACTCATATATTTTATTTTTCTTTCATGTATGTTAAAATTCCATGTCATGATGCAAATGGCTTTCAAATACAGTCAAACTTTTTATCAGATATTAAAAAATAATGATGTTCTGGCACACCTGGGTGGCTCAGTTGGTTAAATATCGGATTCTTGGGGCGCCTGGGTGGCGCAGTCGGTTAAGCGTCCGACTTCAGCCAGGTCACTATCTCGCGGTCTGTGAGTTCGAGCCCCGCGTCAGGCTCTGGGCTGATGGCTCAGAGCCTGGAGCCTGTTTCCGATTCTGTGTCTCCTTCTCTCTCTGCCCCTCCCCCGTTCATGCTCTGTCTCTCTCTGTCCCAAAAATAAATAAACGTTGAAAAAAAAAATTTTTTTAAATAAAAAAAATAAAAAAAAAATAAAATAAAATAAAAAAATATCGGATTCTTGATTTCAGCTCAGGTCACGATCTCACAATTCTCTGAGACTGAGCCCTGTGTCAGGCTGTCAGCGCAGAGCCTGCTTGGGATTCTCTGTCTGTCTGTCTGTCTCTCTCTCTCTGCTTCTCTCTCTCAAAATAAATATATAAACATTTTTTTAAGTAATAATGTTCTAATTTTCAGAACATAGATAGCAGTGTAGTATAATGGGTAAGACCATACATAGACTATGGAGACAAACTTCTTACATACAAATCCTGGTTCCACCATTTATTTATTAGCTGGAACTTGGAAAAATCCATCAAAAAAAGCACTAGGTCATGGGGTGCCTGGGTGCCTCAGTCAGTTAAGCATCTGACTTCGGCTCAGGTCATGATCCCACATCTGGTGGGTTCAAGCCCCGCATCAGGCTCTGTGCTGACAGCTCAGAGCCTGGAGCCTGTTTGGGATTCTGTGTCTCCCTCTCTCTCTGTCCCTCCCCCACTCATGCTCGCTCTCTCTCTCTCTCTCTCTCTCAAAAATAAATAAACATTTTTAAAAACTTTTTTTAATTTAAAGAAATTAAGGGAAAAAAAGGAAAGGAAAAACATATGTATAGACTCATATAGATTACACGTGATAAACCCAACAATCCAATTCTATAACTATTGTTAAACAATGATATTTTAAATCAATGTTAAAAACAGAAAAAATAGGAGCACCTGGGTGGCTCAGTCAGTTGAGCATCTGACTTAGGCTCAGGTCATGATCTCGCTATTGATGAGTTCAAGCCCTGCATCAGGCTCTGTGGTGATGCTCAGAGTCTGGAGCCTGCTTCGGGTTCTGTGTCTACCACTCTCTTTCTGTCCCTTCCCCACTCACGCTCTGTCTCTCTCTCTCTCTCAAAAATAAACATTAAAAAAATAGAAAAAACATTTATACTGTCTTTTATATGTCTTTTTCCACTGTTCCTAATTTTGGGGGTAGATTCAAGTATCATCTGGTTTCACTTCCTTTCAATCCTAAGGACTTTCTTTAGTATTTTTTTGTGGAAATCTGCTAGCAACAAAAATTCTGTTTTTGTTAATCTAGAAATGTTACCTTGCCTTTATTGTTTTTAATAGACTTTACTTTTTAGAGAAGTTTTAGCAGAAGTGAGCAGGAAGAAAGCTCCCAAACACCGTCCCACCCCCCAACCCATGCACAACCTCCCTTACTATCAACACTCTGTAGCAGAATAGTGCATTTGTACAATTGAGTCTAATTGACACATCATTTCACCCAAAGCCCATAGTTTTTATTAGGGTTCATTCTGTGTGTTTTCTATTCTACGGATTTTGACAAATGTATGACATGTATCCACCATTATAGTATCATAAGAATAGTTTCACTGTTCTAAAAATCCTCTGTGCCTATTTATCCCTCCCTCCCCCACCCCCTGGCAACCACTGATCTTGTTACTATATCCATAGTTTTGCCTTTTCTAGAGTGTCATGTAGTTGGAACAAGCATAATGTTTGGCCTCATCAGATTAGTTTCTTTCACTTAGTATAATATGCATTTAAGGTTCCTCTGTGTCTTTTCACAGCATTTCTTTTTAGCACTAATATTACATTGTCTAGATGTACCACAGTTTATTTATCCTAATAAAAGACATTGTGATTGTTTCCAAGTTTTCACAATTACGGATAAAGCTGCTATAAACATCCATGCGCATCCATACCTTTTTGTGGACCCAAGTTTCAAACCCCTTTGCATAAATACTAATGTGACTGCACATTGCATCGTAAGAGTATATTTCTTCACACACACTCCCCCAGTTTTATTGCAATATAATTTACATACATCACTGACATACATCACTGAACATACAAACCGAATGAGTTTCAGATGTACAGCATCATGGTTTGACTTACATACTGTGAAATGATTACCGGAATAAGTTTAGTTAACATGTATCATCTAATATAGATACAATAAAAAGAATGGGGTAAAAAGAAAAAAAAATTCTCTTTGTTTTTAAGGAATGATTTTGTTGTTGTTTTAAGTTTATTTCTTTATTTTGAGAGAGAGAGCATGAGTGGGCTAGAGTCAGGGAGGGGGGAGAGACAATTCCAAGCAGGCTCCGCACTGTCAGCACAGAGCCTGATGTGGGGCTCAAACTCTTGAGCTGTAAGATCATGACGTGAGCCGAGATGAAGAGTTGGGTGCTTAACTGACTGAGCCACCCAGGTGCCCTGAAAAAATTCTCTTTGTAATAAGAACTCTTAGGATTTATACTCTTAATAATATAACACTCTTCATATATATCACACATTAGTGGTAACTATACTCATTATGTTGTACATTACATCCCTAATACCTATTATCTTGTAACTTGAAGTTTGTACCTTTTTTTAAAACTTCTGTTTTAATGTATTACATAATCTGTTTTCTTATAATAAATCAGAATATTTAATCATTTCTTTTTTTCTTACAGCATCTTTGATTTAGGCAGGAGTATTAAATCGAGCTTTTTGATATTGAGAGGTCAGTATTTTTTTTGTTTTAAAGTAAGCTTCATGCCCAGCGTGGAGCCCAACACAGGGCTTGAACTCAAAACCATGAGATCAAGACCTGAGTTGAGATCAAGAGTCAGATGCTTAACTGACTGAGCCACCCAGGTGCTCCAAAGTTTGTACCTTTTGACCACCTTCCTCCAATTCCCTTTCCTCCCACCCCTTCCTCCTGTAACCACAAATCTCATCTCTTTTTCTAGGAATTTAGTTTGTTGTTGTTGTTTTTTAGATCTCACATATATGTACAGTATTTGTCTTTTCTCTGTCTGACCTATTTCACTTAGCATATGCCCTCAATTTCCATCTGTGTTGTCTCAAATGGAAGAATTTCATTTTTTATTAGTATGTTTAGTTTTATTAAAAAACTGCCAAAATGTGTTCAAAACTGCCAAAATGTGTTCAAATTGTAGTCCCACCAGCAGTGAATGAGAGTTCCCGTTGCTCCATATTCTCGCCAGCATTTAGTGCTGTCAGTGTTTTGGTTGTGTGTCATTCTAATAGGTGTGCAGGGGAATGCCATTATTTTATAACCTTCATTTTTTCATATAGTAACTTTGCTACATATAGAATTCTTGGTTTTACAGGGTAGTTTTTATCTTTCCTTTCAGCACTTCATTTTTCCTTTTTCTTCTTGAGATATAACTGATACATAACATTGCATAAGTGTAAAGTGTACAACATATTGATATGACACTTTTATATATTACAATATGATTACTGCCACAAGGCAGGCTTTCTTGTCTCTTTTATTCTTCTCTGTTTGTTCTGCTCTGACTGGGTTGTTTCAAAATTCCTGTCCTCTATTCTGCCTTCCATTTGCAAATGCCCTCTACTTTTTTTTTTCATTTCACACATTGAATTCTTGAGCTCTAGAGATTCTGTTGGACTCTTTTTTATGATTTCGATCTCTTTTATAAGTACCTCATTTTGTTCATGTATGCTTTTCTTCGTTTCATTGGACTGAGTTTCCTTGTAGCTAATTGACTTTCTTAAAAAGAGCTATTTTGAATTCTTGGCCAGATAGATCACTAAAGTCCATGCCTATTAGCTCAGTTATTAGAGAACTGTTCTCTTTTGGTGATGACATGCTTTCTTTATTCTTCATCTTCCTTGTGGTTTTGCACTGCTGCTTTCATATTTGAAGTCGCAGACACCTCAAGTCATTACTAGTTGCCTTCAGATGGGGTATATTATTCATTGGTCCTGTTATATCTGGAGTTTCTCCACCTTTGTATGGAAACTAGTGCTACACACTTCTCGTTCCCTCTTGTGGCAAAATTCTTAAGCTTTTGTGTCTTCCCTGATTTTTATAATTCACGAAGCTTGATTGCTCAAACCTCTCCTTTAATTTCCAGAAGGTGGTGCTATAGTTCAAGTTTGAGGATCATCCCACGTCCACAGACGTGGTCTGATTTTCTAATAGCACTCCATTTACTGTTTACTAGACTCACCTGGTGGCCATACTCAGGAGTGTGCACAAGGAGCCAGCCACAGAGTGGAAGATGTGGGTTTAATGCTAAGGGTGTTCAGGGTGGACACGGTGCCAGGGAGAGATCCTTGGGTGAGGCTCTCACACAAGCTCATGGGCAGACTCCCTACAGAAGTCCTGAGGGTAGTCATCAGAAACGGGTTCCCTTTAATGCCTTTGATCATCTTAAATGCCTCTTTCCTGATCTTCTCTTTCCTTCACACCTCAGAGAAACTGGTTACTCTCTAGCAATGTCTCACAACTGGGGTAACGAGGCACTCACTCACTGCTTTCCTTTTCCCCTGCAAGAGAGGTTGCTGGAAGACAGTTCAGCTTCACTCTCGCCTTAGAGGATAGGCAGTGCTGGCAAAGCTCCTCTTACCTTCTCCACTACATTAAATCTCATTTTCCCCCCTCCAATGGCATGCTGGAATCTCCCCCTTAGGAAAACTGGACTTCAAAGTCTCTCTCGTCTGTGGGTATCTGCCCAGGTCAGCACTCCACATTTTCCCCAAACACAGCCAAGAGGGACTGGGGCAGGTTCATTGGCTCTCCTGGTTCTGCAGCTCCTACCAAGGTCTGTCTGCCTATTACTGAATAATTACATGTGGGCAAGACTCCTTTCGCATTCCTTAGCATATGGTACCGAATCCCACAAATCCTACACTTTTGTTCATGACACTTTTGTTCATGAATGGATGCCTAATTAAATGTAAAAGTAGAGAACAAGAAGGAAGAATGTCTGTCACACCATCATGCCGACTCTCCATTCAGCTCTCCATTCAGCACTTGTAATTTCATTCTATTGCTTTTGGCCTCTATTGTTTCTGGTGAGAAATCAGCTGTTAATATTATTGTATATGGTAAATTCTTCTTTATTGCTGCTTTCAAAATGTTCTGTTTCTGCCTTGACTATAATGTGTCTAGCTATGGGTCTGTTTGTATTTATACTACTTGGCATTTATTGGGGTTCATGAATGTGTAAATTAACATTTTCATCATATTTGGGAAGTTTTTGGACATTACTTCTTACTATGTTTTCTATGCCTTTCTCTCCTCTCCTCCTGGGACTCCCATTATTATATTCTTGATATGCCTGCTGGTGTTCCACAGGTCTCTGAGACTCTATTCACTTTTCCTCATTCCTCTTGTGTTCTCTGGTGTCTAGGCTGTAAAATCCCTATTGCTTTATCTTCAAATTCACCAATTCTTTCCACTGCTGGCTCAAATCTGATTTTAAAAATCCTTCTACTGGGGTGCCTGGGTGGCCCAATTGGTTGAGCATCCAACTTCAGCTCAGGCCATAACCTCATGGTTCATGAGTTAGAGCCCCGCATTGGGGCTCTAATGCTGCTGGGCAGAGCCCACTTAGGATCCTCTTTGTCCCCCTCTTCCCCTGCCCTTTCCCTGCTCTCACTCTCTCTGTCAAAAATAAATAAAACATTTAAAAAGTGTTTTTAAATCCTTCTGCTAATTTTTTTTTTTCATTTTACTTCATTGTACTTTACAAGTCTATACCTTCCATTTGGCTTTTTTAGATAATTTCTATCTTTTTATTGATGATCCCTATTTTTTTTAAGTTTTATTTATTTTTGAAAGTAAAAAGGAGATTGTGTGAGTGGGGAGGGGCAGAGAGAGAAGGAGAGAGGGAATCCCAAGTAGACTCCCTGCTGTCAGGGAGTATGTGGCTCAAGCTCACAAGCTGTGAGTTCATAACCTGAACCGAAATCAAGAGTCAAACATTTAACCAACTGAGCCACTCAGGTGCCCCAGGCATTTTTTTTAAGATTTTATTTTTAAATAATCTATACCCAGTGTGGGGCTCGAACTCACAACCCGCAAATCAAGAGCTAAATGCTCCATCAACTGAATCAGCCAGGTGCCCCTCATTCAGCCATTTAAAAAAGTTACGTTTAAAGGGGCGCCTGGGTGGCTCAGTCAGTTAAGCATCCAACTTCAGCTCTGGTCATGATCTCGCAGTTCATGAGTTTAAGCCCCTGCATCAGGCTCTGTGCTAACAACTCAGAGCCTGGAGCCTGCTTCAGATTCTGTGTCTCCTTCTCTCTCTCTGCCTCTCCCCTGCTCACAATCTGTCTCCCTCTCTCTCTCTCTCAAAATTAAACATGAAAAAAAATTGTTTTTCGGGGCGCCTGGGTGGCGCAGTCGGTTAAGCGTCCGACTTCAGCCAGGTCACGATCTCGCGGTCCGTGAGTTCGAGCCCCACGTCAGGCTCTGGGCTGATGGCTCGGAGCCTGGAGCCTGTTTCCGATTCTGTGTCTCCCTCTCTCTGCCTCTCCCCCGTTCATGCTCTGTCTCTCTCTCTGTCCCAAAAATAAATAAGTGTTGAAAAAAAAAAATTTTTTTTAAAAAAAATTGTTTTTCAAAGTTATGTTTAAAGAATTTTCAATCATAAGTGAAAGTACTCACTTACCAGCTGTTGAGCCTGGGATGAGTTACTTAACCTCTCTGTTGAAGTAATATTATTTACAACAGGGGGTTTGGGTGAAGATTAAATGAAATGACATAGCAGTTCTCAAAGTGTGGTCTCTGGACCAGCATTATCAGCATCAGTTGGAACTTGCCAGAAATGCAAATTATCTAGCCTCCCCCCCCCCAAATGACTTTGATGCATCATGCTAAAGTTTGTGAACCACTGGGATAAAGTATTCAAAACATCTAGCACATTGGGGCACCTGGGTGGCTTAGTCACTTAAGTGTCTGACTTTGGCTCAGGTCATGATCTCATGGTTCATGACTTCAAGCCCCATGTCAGGCTCTATGTGGACAGCTCAGAGCCTGGAGCCTACTGTGGATTCTGTGTCTCCCTCTCTCTCTGCCATCCTCCACTCACGCTTTGTCTCTCTCTCTCTCAACAATAAATGAACATTAAATAAAAATAAAAATAAACATTTAAATAAACATCCAACACATGGTAATAATCATAGCTATTAACTTGTAATATGTAGCATGTGAAAAGCATTATGCTAGGGTTTTACATGACTAATATTACTTAACCACCATAACAATCCAGTAAGGTTTCACTATATCCCTTTTATAAATGAGGAAACTGAGGCCCAGGGAAGATAAGGAGCTTAGAGTTGTTCTGTATTCAGGTTTCTTGTTTTGAAACATCAATGTAGTAAGCCACAGATTCACTCACCTCACTCAATCACATGCTTATCAGTCTTATTTATCACCCATTTTACAGATTTTTTTTTTAAAAAGTGATTCCCAGGGGTGCCTGGGTGGCTCAGTTGTTTAAGCCTCCAACTCTGGATTTCTGCTCAGGTCACAATTTGTGAGTTTGAGCCCCATGTCGGGTTCTGTGTTGACAGTGCAGAGCCTGCTTGGGATTCTCTTCCTCCCTCTCTCTCTGCCCCTCCCTTGCTCATTCTCATACTCTCTCTCTCTCTCCGTCTCTCTCTCTCCCTCTCAAAATAAATGAATAAACTTAAAAAAAACCGTGATTCTCAGAGAAGAAAAGTGACTTTCCGGGAGTCAAACAGTTAAAGGAAGAACCAAATAATAGTAATAAAATTTTTAAATAAAAAATAATACCTTATTAAAATAGCTAAAGAAATATATCCAGAGAAAATAAATTTGTGTATGACTATTAGCCTCTTGGTGAGAAGAGTTGCTCACAGAGTTGAGGATACTGGAAGCAACATCAATAGCCAACTAAAATACAAGGCAAATAATCAAGTGGTTTTCTTTGCTCTGGATGAGCCAAAAGATGTTACTACTCAGTTATTATTGTTTATTCAGAATGTCAGTAAAAAGTTTGACAAAGCAAAATCAGACCTATAAATACAGAGAACTGATGGCTGTCAGAGGGGAGGAAGGTGGGGGGATGGACAAAATAGGTGAAGCAGGGTGGGAAATACTGGCTTCCAGTTATGTAATGAATTAGTTACAAGAATAAAAAGCACAGCGTAAGGAATGTAGTCAATAACACTGTCAATGATAGCACTGTATGGTGACAGATGGCAGCCGCACTTGTGGTGAGCATAGCATTATGTATAAACTTGTCGAATCACTGTGTTGTACACCTGAAACTAAAGTACCATTGCATATCAGCTATACTCAAAAACATTTTTTAATTTTTTTTTAATGTTTATTTATTTTTGAGAGAAAGAGAGCACGAGCGAGGGAGGGGCAGAGAGAGAGGGAGACACAGAATCTGAAGCAGGCTCCAGGCTCCAAGCCATCAACACAGAGCCTGACGTGGGGCTTGAACCCACGAACCGTGAGATCATGACCTGAGCCAAAGTCAGATGCTTAACCGACTGAGCCACCCAAGTGCCCCTATACTCAAAAATTTTTTAACTAATAAGTTTGAAATCATTGGAGAATTAGTTCCTATGAACAGTCTGTGTAGAAATATAGAAGAGAATATTTTCAAATAGGTTGAGAAAACACTAATTCAGTACAACTTGATGTAGAATCTGCTAAGATGTGTTACAACTGATAATAATGAAAATATAAAGCAGAAAAAGGTTGGCCGAAGTAAGAGTTAGAGAGGTCTCGGGCATGTTGTGTGTGCCTGATGTATCTGTGGAACAAGCAGACAGACATCTTCAGGAGGCCGCTGGATGTATGGTTCTGAACTCAGGAGGGAAGCCCGAGATGGAAATTAATTTCACTTGTTTTTCTCTTTTTATCTTTGGGTGCCTGTGGCTCAGTCAGTTAAGCATCCAACTCTTGATTTAGGCTCAGGTCATGATCTCATGGTTCGTGAATTAGAGCTGCACATTGGGCTCTACGGTGACTGTGCAGACCCTGCTTGGGATTTTCTCTCTCCCTCCGTCTCTCCCTCTGAAAAATAAACAAACATTAAAAAAAAAACAAAACAAAAAAAACAAAAACAAGGGCAAAATGGTAAGAACTAAGATAATCAAAACCACAACATGGATAAAACAAAATCACAGCAAGAAATGGAAGAAAATCTGCTTTTAGTTCCAAATGGTGCTTTTACAGATTTTAGAAAACTGCCTAAGAACTGACTTCAATAACAAGGAACCATAAAACCTCAAGAAATAATTCTCAAAAACTGAAAAATTTGACTACTGAATTGTGAAAAACAAAATCAAAACTCTTAACGGGAGGCCTGAAATAGAATGGATAGACATAAATGACTAATTCTGCAAATATCCTAGAATGTAGACTAAAAGAGAGACTGCCAAATGCATATGGGAGGTCGAGCGATCCTTCTTGATAATATAAAAAAGTAAGTGTTCCAGCTTATTAGTCATCACAAAAGTAGAAACTGACTTGCCCTCTACTATCTATTGAGTAGAGAGACATAACAGCCTGTCAAATTACTCAAGAAATACACAACCTAGATCAAGAAAAGGACAATGACTACCCCATATAAGAGGAACCAGAATCCTGAGCAAAGAAGTCTAAGCAAAGTAATTTGTAGACAAAGACAATGATATTGGCTGACATATCCAGAACAGCTAACATGTAAACAATAAGGATTCCAGTAAATGAAAGGAACAGATGGAAGAGAATTAATCATAAATGAATAAGATACTTTCATAGTTGAAAGCCTTTTTTTGTTTCCTTTTTTTTAATTTTATTTTTTTTAATGTACATCCAAATTAGTCAGCATATAGTGCAACAATGATTTCAGGAGTAGATTCCTTAGTGCCCCTGACCCATTTAGCCCATCCCCCTCTCACAACCCCTCCAGCAGCCCTCTGTTTGTTCTCCATATTTAAGAGTCTCTTCTGTTTTGTCCCCCACCCTGTTTTTATATGATTTTTGTTTCCCTTCCCTTATGTTCATCTGTTTTATCTCTTAAAGTCGTCATATGAGTGAAGTCATATGATATTTGTCTTTCTCTGATTGACTAATTTCACTTAGCATAGTACCCTCCAGTTCCATCCACGTAGTTGCAAATGGCAAGATTTCATTTGTTTTGATTTCCCAGTAATACTCCATTGTACATATATATGCCACATCTTCTTTATCCATTCATCCATCAATGGACATTTGGGCTCTTTCCATACTTTAGCTATTGCTGATAGTGCTGCTATAAACATTGGGGTGCATGTGTCCCTTTGAAACAGCACACCTGTATCCCTTGGATAGATACCTAGTAGTGCAATTGCTGGGTCCTAGGGTAGTTCTATTTTTAGTTTTTTGAGGAGTCTCCATACGGTTTTCCAGAGTGGCTGCACCAGCTTGCATTCCCACCAACAATGCAAAAGAGATCCCCTTTCTCTGCATCCTCACCAACATCTGTTGTCTACTGAGTTGTTAATGTTAGCCATTCTGATAGTGTAAGGTGGTATCTCATTGTGGTTTTGATTTGTATTTCCCTGATGATGAGTGATGTTGAGCATTTTTTCATGTGTCGGTTGGCCACCTGGATGTCTTCTTTGGAGAAGTGTCTATTCATGTCTTTTGCCCATTTCTTCACTGGATTATTTATTTTTGGGGTGTTTAGTTTGATAAGTTCTTTATAGATTTTGGATACTAATCCTTTATCTGATATGTCATTTGCAAATATCTTCTCCCATTCTGTCGGTTGCATTTTAGTTTTGCTGATTGTTTCCTTCTCTGTGCAGAAGGTTTTTATTCTGATGAGGTCCCAGTAGTTCATTTTTGCTTTCGTTTCCCTTGCCTCCAAAAACATGTTGAGTAAGAAGCTGCTGTGGCCAAGATGAAAGAGGTTTTTGCCTGCTTTCTCCTCAAGGATTTTGATGGCTTCCTGTTTACATTTAGATCTTTCATCCATTTTGAGTTTATTTTTGTGTATGGTGTAAGAAAGTGGCCCAGGTTCATTCTTCTGCATGTCACTGTCCAGTTTTCCCAGCACCACTTGCTGAAGAGACTGTCTTTATTCCATTGGCTATTCTTTCCTGCTTTGTCAAAGATTAGTTGGTCATACGTTTGAGGGTCCATTTCTTGGTTCTCTATTCTGTTCCATTGATCTGAGTGTCTGTTCTTGTGCCAGTACCATACTGTCTTGATTACAGCTTTGTAGTATAGCTTGAAGTCTGAGATGGTGATGCCTCCTGCTTTGGTTTTCTTTTTCAAGATCGCTTTGGCTATTCGAGGTCTTTTCTGGTTCCATACAAATTTTAGGATTATTTTTTCTATCTCTGTGAAGAATGCTGGTGTTATTTTGATAGGGATTGCATTGAATATGTAGACTGCTTTGGGTAGTATCAACATCTTAACAATATTTGTTCCTCCTATCCAGGAGCATGGAATCTTTTCCCATTTTTTTGTGTCTTCTTCAATTTATTTCATAAGCTTTCTATAGTTTTCAGTGTATAGATTTTTCACCTCCTTGGTTAGATTTATTCCTAGGTATTTTATAGTTTTTGTGCAACTGTAAATGGGATCGATTCCTTGATTTCTCTTTCTGTCGCTTCATTGTTGGTGGATAGGAATGCAACCGATTTCTGTGCGTTGGTTTTATATCCTGCAACTTTGCTGAATTCATGAATCAATTCCAGCAGTTTTGTGTGTGTGTGTGGAATCTTTTGGGTTTTCCATATAGAGTATCATGTTATCTGCGAAGAGTGTAAGTTTGACCTCCTGCTGGCTAATTTGGATGCCTTTTATTTCTTTGTGTTGTATGATTGCAGAGGCTAAGACTTCCAATACTATGTTGAACAACAGTGGTGAATGTGTACATCCCTGTCTTATTCCTGACCTTAGGGGGAAAGCTCTCAGTTTTTCCCCATTGAGGATGATATTAGCGTTGGGTCGTTCATATATGGCTTTTATGATCTCGAGGTATGCTCCTTCTATCCCTACCTTCTTGAGACTTTTTATCAAGAAAGGATGCTGTATTTTGTCAAATGCTTTCTCTGCATCTATTGAGAGGATCATATGGTTCTTGTCCTTTCTTTTATTGATGTGATGAATCACGTTAATTGTTTTGCAGATATTGAACCAGCCCTGCATCCCAGGTATAAATCCCACTTGGCGGTGGTGAATAATTTTTGTAATGTATTATTGGATCCGGTTGGCTAATATCTTGTTAGGGTTTTTTCATCCATGTTCATCAGGGAAATTGATCTATAGTTCTCCTTTTTAATGGGGTCCCTGTCTGGTTTTGGAATCAAGGTAATACTGGCCTCATAGAATGAGTTTGAAAGTTTTCCTTCCATTTCTATTTTTTGGAACAGCTTCAAGAGAATAGGTGTTAACTCTTCCTTAAATGTTTGGTAGAATTCCCCTGGAAAGCCATTTGTCCCTGGACCCTCGTTTCTTGGGAGACTTTTGATTACTAATTCAATTTCCTTACTGGTTATGGGTCTGTTCAAATTTTCTATTTCTTCCTGTTTCAGTTTTGGTAGTGTATATGTTTCTAGGAATTTGTCCATTTCTTCCAGATTGCCCCTTTTATTGGCATATAATTGCTCATAATATTCTCTTATTATTGTTTTTATTTCTGCTGTGTTGGTTGTGATCTCTCCTCTTTCATTCTTGATTTTATTTATTTGGGTCCTTTCCTTTTTCTTTTTGACCAAACTGGCTAGTGGTTTATCAATTTTGTTAATTCTTTCAAAGAACCAGCTTCTGGTTTCATTGATCTGTTCTACTGGTTTTGTTTTGTTCTTGTTTTTGTTTTTGTTTTTTTGGTTTCAATAGCATTAATTTCTGCTCTAATCTTTATTATTTCCTGTCTTCTGCTGGTTTCAGGTTTTATTTGCTGTTCTTTTTCCAGCTCCTTAAGGCATACGGTTAGGTTGTGTATCTGAGACCTTTCTTCCTTCTTTAGGAAGGCCTGGATTGCTATATACTTTCCTCTTATGACTGCCTTTGCTGAGTCCCAGAGGTTTGGGGTTGTGGTGTTATCATTTTCATTGACTTCCATATACTTTTTAATTTCCTCTTTAACTGCTTGGTTAGCCCATTCATTCTTTAGTAGGATGTTCTTCAGTCTCCAAGTATTTGTTACCTTTCCAAATTTTTTCTTGTGGTCGATTTCGAGTTTCATCGTGTTGTGGTCTGAAAATATGCACGGTATGATCTCAATCTTTTTTGCACTTGCTGAGGGCTGATTTGTGTCCCAGTATGTGGTCTATTCTGGAGAACATTCCATGTGCACTGGAGAAGAATGTGTATTCCGCTGCTTTAGGATGAAATGTTCTGAATATATCTGTTAAGTCCATCTGGACCAGTGTGTCATTCAAAGCCATTGTTTCCTTGTTGATTTCCTGATTAGATTATCTGTCCATTGCTGTGAATGGCATGTTGAAGTCTCCTACTATTATGGTATTATTATCGATGAGTTTCTTTATCTGTGTGATTAATTGATTTATATTTGGGTGCTCTCACATTTGGAGCATAAATGTTTACAATTGTTAGGTCTTCTTGGTGGATAGACCCCTTAATTATGATACAATGCCCTTCTTCATCTCTTGATACAGTCTTCATTTTAAAGTCTACATTGTTGGATATATGGAGCATGGCTACTCCAGCTTTCTTTTGTTGACCATTAGCATGACAGATGGTTCTCCTTACTTTCTTTTTTAAAATTTTTAAAATGTTTTTATTTTTTTGAAGAAGAGAGACAGAGCATGAGTCGGGGAGGAGCAGAGAGAGAGGGAGACATAGAATTTGAAGCAGGCTCCGGGCTCTAAGCTGTCAGCACAGAGCCCGATGCAGGGCTCAAACTCACAAACTGTGAGATCATCACCTGAGCTGAAGTCGGACACTTAACTGACTGAGGCACCAGGCACCCCATCTATCGCCTTACTTTCAATCTGAAGGTGTCTTCAGGTCTAAAGTTGGTCTCTTGTAAACAGCATATAGATGAATCTTGTTTTCTTATCCATTCTGTTACCCTATGTCTTTTGATTGGAGCATTGAGTCCATTGACATTTAGAGTGAGTACTGAAAGATACGAATTTATTGCCATTATGATGCTTGTAGAGTTGGAATTTCTTGTGGTGTTCTCTGGTCCTTTCTAATCTTTGTTGCTTTTGGTAGTTTTCTTTCATTTTCTTTCTTTCTTTCTTTTTTTCTTTCTTTTCTTTCTTCCTTCCTTTCTTTCTTTCATTCATTCATTCATTCATTCATTCATTTTCATCTTTTCTCCCCTCAGAGAGTCCCCCTTAAAATTTCTTGCAGGGCTGGTTTAGTGGTCACAAACTCCTTTAATTTTTGTCTGGGAAACTTTTTATCTCTCTTTCTATTTTGAATGACAGCCTTGCTGGATAAAGAATTCTTGGCTGCATATTTTTCTGATTCAGCACATTGAATATATCCTGCCACTCCTTTCTGGCCTGCCAAGTTTCTGTGGATAGGTCTGCTGCAAACCTGATCTGTCTTCCCTTGTAGGTTAAGGACTTTTTTTACCCTTGCTGCTTTCATGATTCTCTCCTTGCCTGAGTATTTTGTAAATTTGACTACGATACGCCTTGTTGATGGTTGGTTTTTGTTGAATCTAATGGGGGTCCTCTGTGCTTCCTGGATTTTGATGTCTGTGTCTTTCCCCAGGTTAGGAAAGTTTTCTGCTATGATTTGCTCACGTAACCCTTCTACCCCTATTTCTCTCTCTCTTCCTCTTCTGGGAACCCTATGATTCTGATGTTTCTTTTTAATGAGTCACTGATTTCTCTAATTCTTAAAGTGTACTCTTTTGCCTTAATCTTCCTCTTTTTTTCTGCTTCATTATTCTCCATAAGTTTGTCCTCTATTATTGCTGATTCTCTGTTCTGCCTCATCCATCCTTGCAGCTGCAGCATCCATCCGTGATTGCAGCTCAGTTATAGCATTTTTTATTTCATCCTGACTAGTTTTTACTTCTTTTATCTCCCACAGTTGAAAGCCTTTGAGTCTTCACATTGAGAGAGATATACTAAGAGTTAAGAAATAAAAAAAGACACACAAACCTTTGGTTTCAACTCTGATATTTAAAGAGCTTGCAGGTTGTCACTCCCATCCTAAAATCCCCTAAAAATCAATGACTTTCCTTGAAGCCATCAGAGAACTGAAGTCCCAAGGCAAAATGTCACCCTGAAATCTAGACAGGTAGACACATGCAGAGTCACAGCTGCTCACAGCTGCTCCAAGTGAGCAGAAGCTGGCAGAGCCATAAGCTGGTAAATTTGCTAACTGCTGGGGGCTATGTTTAGAGAAGCATCAGAGTAAACCAGAGGGTTCAGCAGTGGGGCTGCCACACTTTCATGGGCTTTCTGTCCCACAACTTCACCAGGTTCTCGTGAAGAACATCCAGGAAAGATCCACTTAGACCTGGCAAGAGTAGGGCAACAGTAACTATTGTGGAAATATGTTCAGTATCTTCTTCATAACAAAGGCTTACTCTCTGAAATCTAATCCCAATGGAAGGAAGGGAATTCTTCTCCACACTATCCATCTCTAGCCTTCCTGTCCCATTTAAGGCTGGAGGGCAGGGAACAGTTTTTGAAGGTTATTGTTTCAGGGGCGCCTGGGTGGCTCGGTCAGTTAAGTGTCCAACTCTTGATTCCAGCTCAGGTTATGATCTCATGGTTCATGAGATCCGTGAGATCTCTCTCTCTCTCTCAAAATAAATGAATGAACATTGAAAAACAAATTTTTTTTAAGAATGAAATCTTGCCATTTGCAACTACGTGGATGGAACTGGAGGGTATTATGCTAAGTGAAATTAGTCAGTCAGAGAAAGAAAAATCATATGACTTCACTCAAATGAGAACTTTAAGAGACAAAACAGATTAACATAAGGGAAGGGAAACAAAAAAATATATAAAAACATGGAGAGGGACAAAACAGAAGAGACTCATAAATATGGAGGACAAACAGAGGGTTACTGGAGAGATTGTGGGAGGGGGGATGGGCTAAATGAGTAAGGGGCACTAAGGAATCTACTCCTGAAATCATTGTTGCACTATATGCTAACTAATTTGGATGTAAATCTAAAGAAAGAAAAGAAAAGAAAAGAAAGAAAGAAAGAAAGAAAGAAAGAAAGAAAGAAAGAAAGAAAGAAAACAAGTTAATAAAAATAAATAAATAAATAAAGCATCATGTCACTGGGAGAGGAATGGTGGGAGATCCGAGGAGTAAGAACAAGGTTAACAGGAATGATGTAAAACAGAAATTTCTTGACACTGTGCTTATAATGTGCCAAATAAACACATGATTATGGAAAAAACAAAACAAAAAAACAAACAAACAAAAAATATATAAAAACAAAATTTTTAAGAAGTTATTGTTTCAAGGAATAGAGGAGAAACTCGGCCAAGAAAGGAAATAGAAGGCAGGAGGAGGGGTAGTTATACCACTGAAGAAACACTTGTGAAAATCGTAGCCCAGGGACACAGACCCACTAAAAGACTGAGATTTAATCATGAGATTTTAGAATGCTTTCCCTCCACACTTTATCGCCACACCAACAGGATTCCAGCATAACATCAATAGATTATAGCTAAAAAAGCTACAGGACACAGACCCTCCACTGAGGCAGAGTTCTTAAGGAATCTCAAAGTCTTCAAAGAAGGGAGACAAAAATAAGGACACCAGAGGAAGTGAAGCCCCGAAACCTACAACAAACATTAAACAAAGCTCATCTGCTAGCCAGAATAACACAAGTCCTCACACTAAAGGTCTACTTACCTCAGTTTCTATTACCAGATACTTGTTCAACTTTGAACAACAACAACAACAAAACTATGACGTAAGCCAATAAAAGAGAAAATACAGCTGAAGAAAAAAGGAATAAGAACCACACTCAGCTATGAAACAGATGTTGGTATTATCACACAGATAGTTTAAAATAACTATGATTAATATGTAAGGACTCCCCTTCAGAGTTTTGTCAAAGGCAAATGGTTTTATTTTTTATGTTTTTCGTTTTGTTTTGTTTTGTTTTTTTAGTAATCTCTAACCCAACATGGGGCTCGAACTCACAGCCCTGAGATCAAGAGTAGCATGCTCTTCCGACTGAGCCAGCTAGGCACCCCCAAGCAAATGGTTTGAAAGACATTTAAAAAAATCCACTCAGTATATCACAATTGAGAATTTTATTAATAAATTTTTAGGAGTAAAATTATTAAATTTTATTAAAAATTTCTTTCAAAGAAAGAAGTGAACAAAAGTATTTGCAAGAAATAAATAAGAGAAAAACCTGCTTCAAATTCTGTGTCTCCCTCTCTCTCTGCCCCTCCCCCACTCACTCTCTCTCTCTCTCTCTCTCTCTCTCAAAAATAAATAAATGTTCAAAAACAATTTTTTTTAAGAAATAAATAAGAGAAAAAGGATTACTGTCCAAATTACATAAAGGATTTTTACAAGGTCATAAAAAATAGAGGAAAATGGGCAAATACATAAACAAGGCAACCCATTATCATATCATATATGAAACATCACAGTTAATCAATAATTCACTGGTAAATAGTAGACCAGCCATGGCAGGTATTCAACAATAGGAAATAGGAAGTCACTGTATCAGCAGGGGCCTCCTGTGTCACAGGATCCTGGACTCTACCCTATTGATGGCTAGCAGCCAAGAAAGTGGAAGAAACACTAACTGATTAACATTTTAGACAAATTACTGAAAACAAACTTGAGATCTAGAAAAGAAGCATAAAGGCTGGAACAAAGAAGAGAAAATGAAACTGTGGTAGGCTACAAGGATAAGACAGAAAAGACAAATTTAAGAAATATTAACAATTTAAAAGAAACAAGAATGGGATAACTAACTAGAAGGACAGGAGAACTGAGACAGAAAGTGGTTTAGGACTTCTATCACATGGATGACTGGCTAAGTAGTGTTAATATGTGACAGAGAATAAAGAAACACAAGTACTTTATGGATCTGTTATTTCTGGATGCTCTTGAACAAGTTACACACAGGGGACTAGCAGAGCGGTACGCTGGAAAGACAGACTCCCACAGGTGCCCATCAGCTATGAACACAGAGAAGATGAATCTGTGAGGGCAGCGAGAGTAACAAGAAGCAGAGAGATGGGACATGCTCCTGAGGATGATAATGTTTAAGGGCAAAAGGATGGAAGAAAGCACCACAAAATACAAAATACAGACAAAGGCACATCCAGTGGGATGGTGTCAGAGAAACCAACAAGAAACTCTCAGGAGAGAACAGTCAACAGTGTCCATGAGACAGCAGGTACTGGTAATAGCCATCATTTTATTGTAATTAGATCACTGTGACCTTTACGAAAAGACGTTAAGACAACTGGAAAGGAGGAAGCAAGAATGGTCTGAAATGTAAAATAGAATTATGGACATAAGAGCCAGAGAGTATAACCCTGAACTATCTGTGCCACCACTAAATACGGCCTAACGGGGGGAAAAATCATTTACTGGAATAATCAGTAAAGAACATACACTTGATTCCTTCTTCCAAATACTCTACATCTTATCCTTGGATCATACAGGAACATCAGAAAATGGTCTAGAGCACTGCTGTCCAGTTTGGTAGCCACAAGCCACATGTGGCAACTAAGCACTTAAAAGTGTTGATATGTGAGTCGATACTACCCAAAGCAATCTACATATTCAATGCAATCCCTATCAAAATAACACCAGCATTCTTCACAGAGCTAAACCAAAGAATCCTAAAATTTGTATGGAGCCAGAAAAAACCCCGAATTGCCAAAGCAAGCCTGAAAAAGAAACCCAAAGCTGGAGGCATCACAATCTCAGACTTCAAGCTGTATTACAAAGCTGTAATCATCAAGACAGTATGGTACTGGCACAGAAACAGACACATAGATCAATGGAACAGAATAGAAAACCCAGAAATGGACCCACAAACATATGGCCAACTAATCTTTGACAAAGCAGGAAAGAATAGCCAATGGAATAAAGACAGTCTCTTCAGCAAGTGGTGCTGGGAAAACTGGACTGCGACATGCAGAAGAATGAACCTGGACCACTTTCTTATGCCATACATAAAAATAAACTCAAAATGTATTAAAGACCTAAATATAAGACAGGAAGCAACCAAAATCCTAGAGGAGAAAACAGGCAACAACCTCTTTGACCTCAATAGCAGCAACTTCTTACCTGACATGTCTCTGGAGGCAAGGGAAACAAAAGCAAAAATGAACTATTGGGACCTCATCAAGATAAAACAAAACAAAACAAAACTTCTGTACAGTGAAGGAAACAATCAGTAAAACTAAAAGGCAACCAATGGAATTGGAAAAGATATTTGCAAATGACATATCAGATAAAAGGTTAATATCCAAAATCTATAAAGAACTTTTCCAACTCAACACCCCCAAAAAACAGTGAATAAATGGGCAAAAGACATGAATAGACACTTTTCCAAAGAAGACATCCAGATGGCTAACAGACACATGAAAAGATGCTCAACATCACTATCATCAGGGAAATACAGATCAAAACCACAATGGATACGACCTCACATCTGTCAGAATGGCTAAAATTAACAACTCAGGCAACAATAGATGTTGGCAAGGATGCAGAAAAAAAGGAACTCTTTTGCACTACTGGTAGGAATGCAAACTGGTGCAGCCACTCTGGATAACAGTATAGAGGTTCCTCAAAAAATTAAAAAATAGAACTACCCTATGACCCAACAATTGCACTACTAGGTATTTATGCAAAGAATACAGGAGTGCTGTTTTGAATGGGCACATTCACCCCAATGTTTATAGCAGCATTATCAACAATAGCCAAAGTATGGAAAGAGCCCACATGTCCATCAACCAATGAGTGGATAAAGAAGATACACACACACACACACACACACACACACACACACACACACACACAATGGAATATTACTTGGTGGTCAAAAAGAATGAAATTTTGCCATTTGCAACAACGTGGATGGAACTAGAATGTATTATACTAAGCAAAATAAGTTAGTCAGAGAAAGACAAACATCATATAACTTCACTCATATGTGGAATTTAAGATTCAAAACAGATGAACATAAGGGAAGAGAAACAAAAATAATATAAAAACAGAGAGGGAGATAAACCATAAGAGATTCTTAAATACAGAGAACAAACTGAGGGTTGCTGGAGAGTGTGAGGGGGGTGGCTAAATGGGCAAGGGGCATTAGGAGGGCACTTGTTGGGATGAGCACTGGGTGTTATATGTAAGTGATGAATCACTAAATTCTATTCCTGAAATCATTATTACACTACATGTTAACTAACTTGGATTTAAATGAAAAAAAAATAGCTAATTAGAAAACAACAAGAACTAGCTAATTAGTAATTTTGCTAAGTCCAAATTAGAGTTATCACTGGGATATTAAAAAAAAAAAAAAACCAAAAAAGATGTTGATTTGTTCATAGGAACTACATTTTAATTGCTTTAAATGAACTATCTACATGTGGCTAGTGGTTACTATACTGTACAGCATCCAGTACCAGACACGATATTCTGATTCTCTGAAAATCTATATCCACTGAGTTCTCCCTTAGCTCTAGAGTCCTCTGTTCCCATTGAAGAACTGCTCAGTGAAAGAGGCTGCATTTCTTCTAGGGAAGCTGTTAGAAGGTTGTACACTTCATCATCCATACAGAGTGCAAGAAAGGAACTTCTTTTAGACTTTAATGCTAGCAAGTCTTCATGCCCCATAAATAATCAGTATGGTTTCTGTTTATGGAAAATGTAAATCATGTAACAGATTCTGCATGACTATCAGAAAGATTAGGAACAAATTTGCAGCTTATCTTTGATAACTCTAAGATCATAAGATCTGTCCATATCTATATATTACATCCTTCTGTTCTTGATCTGCTACTGTATATTTTCCCTATTGTTGATTTGTAATTTCTATATTTCCATTCTAATCTACTAACTCTTAAAAGTCTCACACAAGGCATTAGAAATTAACTGGGAATAACAAATAAACAACTCACCTGGGATCTGTTCATTTTCTGGTTTGGAAAAGTGTAGAGAAGTGTAAAGGTAGAGCTGGGAAGAAGGAAGCAAGAATAAAGTCAGGAAAATATGGCCTGCCTTGCAGTTCCTGGATTCACCTTTCTATTTATTTCTTTTTAATGTTTACTTATTTTTGAGAGAGCGAGCGAGCGCGTGCACGCGCATGAGTGGGGGAGGGGCAGAGAGAGAAGGAGACACAGAATCTGAAGCAGGCTCCAGGCTCTGAGCTGTTAGCACAGAACCCTATCTGGGGCTCGAACTCACAAGCCATGAGATCATGACCTGAGCCTAAGTCCACTGCTTAACCAAATGAGCCACCCAGGTGGCCCTGGATTCACCTTTCTAAAATGCACCACAAAAGAGGCAATCTAAACAACATGGAAACATATCAGTGACTAGATCATATTCAGCTTTGACATGTAGTTTTTGAGTAGGTGAAAGTAAACATACACATCCCATTGATTATATTGATAATTTGCCTATGATTTAAGCACACAAAAAAACTTAAAATATAACCAATTCATACATTCAGAATACTAATATAGGAGTGTGTTCTTTAAACTCATGTGGTTAGAAATACTAAGATTGCATTATCTATTTTCCTACCAACATGATCCTGGAAGTATTGTTGAACAATTCACAGAAACTCTGAAAAAGAGAATCAGTATTCTAATAAGTTTTTTTTTTAATTGTCCAAATTAGTTGCAATTTCATAACCTTTTGATAAGAAACTTGTTTAAGCTGTGCAAAGGAGGCAGCTTGGGAATCAAGAAACCAAGAAACTCTCATGTCTTGATCAGTAACAAAGGAGTGATCTGAAACAATTCACTTACTTTCTCAGGCTCTATGTTTCCTTTCACATGGGGCAGAAATAGATAATCTCGAATGCCCTTCTTGCACTACTATTACGTGATTCTAAGTTCAGAATAAAAAAATAAAAATACCTAGATACTAAAAATACATGGATATACATCATATACAGGCTTAGGGTTTGGGAAAAGGAGAACAAAAGAAATGTGGGCTGTGTTAAGGAGTTAAATAAAACTTCCTTGCTGGTGACCCTTCTCCCATGCTAATCATCCATAAGGAGGTGATGTTTCCATGCAGCTTGCCCCACTCATCACTTAAGACAGCACACCTCTCCAGTGAAACCTGGTCTCTGAAATCACAGAGCTGTGATGGTTTCAGTTGTGACACCTGAAGTTATGTTTATTTAGAGCAGGGAGATCAAAAATTGCTTCTGGCCTTGGATATCTAGAGTCTGTTCCTTTGGGAGGTCTCCTTCACTTCTGTTCTGAAGCTCTGGTGAGAGGTCGGAGGAAGGTCTCAGGGTGTTTTCTTTGGATGTCTTTGTGCAGTTCCTTCCCTTTTATCTCCCTAGAATTGCTTTGTTGCGAGGGAAATGGAACTGGGGCCCAGAGGACAAAATCATTCAATTTGAATTTTCGTACGAGACCCCCAATCTGACTCTCTGGACGGTTGCTCCCCAGACTAGACCTTCTACAGGCTCAAATCAGGACTGCTGGGCGCACAAAGCCGAGAAAGATGGGAGGGGCCCATATCCTGGAATATGGACTCTGACCTCAGAGTCCTTCCTGAGAGCCAGGAGGGCACCTGTGCCACTTAGGGACCGTGAAAGAACCCAATGGTGGTTTCCAGGTAGAGTGGCCTATTAATAACAGGAGGTTCGGACAACGGATCCGACCTTTAACCCAACCCCCTCACCTGCCGGCTGAGTGAACTTGGGTAAATAATTCACCTCTCCAAGACTGGTTCTCATTTGCTAAAACAAACGTTTGTGAAAATTCAAAGAAATAACAAACGAAAACAGCTGCTTTATCATTAACCACCACACACTAGGCTCAAAGCTTCACATAAGCCTTCGCTCTCAGCGCAGAGAAGCCCGCTGAAGAGCCGGGCCTCCCCCAGGGGGCGCTGCTGGGAGCCGACCTGGGCCGCTTTCGCAGGCTAGGTGCACAAGGCTGCAACCCTCAGAGGACGTGGCCAGGCGGCCGGCCACAGGGCTCCAGCGTCTGGACGCCGGGCCCCGCTCTCCCCGCGTTGGGATCGGGAGCCGATCCAACACGCACGGTCTCCGCCCACCACACACAGCCGCGGGCCTCACAGCCGTGTGGGTGCGGGGCTCCGCAAGACCATGCGGACGGAGACCATCTACCCCACGTAACAGAGTGGTGAGGCGGTCGCCGCCGAACGCACATGCGTACCGGAGCCGCGCGGGTGTGTAACTTCCCATCAGCCCCGGCGGGGAACGTGTGCGCCTCTGCGGCGGGCCGGGCGGGGCGCGCAGGGTAAGTATGCGCCGGACAAGTTCCGGGAAACGCTGAGCTGTCCCGGAGACGGGCGGGGCCGGGGCAACAACGGAAGCGGAGGCCAGAGACTCGCCCTTGTTGTGAAATACACCCGAACGGCAGGGTTCTCCCAATACAGGAAAATAATGATGAATGTTTCATTATCATGCTTTTTACAACGCTAGCCTCCAAAGACTACACGGTAATACATGAAAATTTTAGGAAAATCAGAAAATACGCACAAACAAATGAAAGAAAGGAACAGTGGACATAGCTTCACCTCCCGCTCCCTGATATTTACCTGCTTAACCGTTAGACGCAGCCTTCTTACAGTTTGCAGAAATGTGATCATAACACGCATTTTTACCACTATCCTTGCAGAAAACAATTTCTTGTAATATATAACACCAATTCTTTTTTTTCCAATATAATAAGTTCCACTCACAACAGCATCAAAAATTGTGCAAAATAATTGAGTTAATAACCTATTTTTAAAAAAGATATTTTGTGGTATATCACATTTAAAAGAACTGGATGAGTAGATATTCCTATGATTTTCCTAGAAAGGTTCAATCTTCAACAGTATTCCAAACAGAATCTCAACAATTTTCTGTTTTTCTTTTTGCTTTTTATTTTGTGTTATCTTACTTGACTTGTAACCCTTGTAACCCTTGTAACCCTTACTTGACTTGTAACCCTACTCTAAGAGAAAAATAAGAAGAAAAAAAAAGAAAACCCCAGTACTGCTTAACATATATTAAAAGTATTCTATTATAACTTTTTTTTAATTTGGAATTGGCACAAAAAGAAAAAGAATATTTAAGAATTCAGAGGCACCTGGGTGACTCAGTGAATTATGAATCCGACTTCAGCTCAGGTCCCTTCCTGGGTTTGAGCCCTGGGTCATGCTTTGTGCTGGCAGCTCACAGCCTGGGGCCTGTTTCAGATTCTAAGTCTCCCTCTCTCTCTGCCCCTCCCCCACTCATGCTCTGTCTCTGTCTCTCTCAAAAAATGAATAAACATTTTAAAAATTATTTTTAAAAAATTTTTAAAAAAGAATTCATTACATGGTTACATGAGGAAAGAACTGAGTATTCAATTCATTTTGGATAAATAGATCCTTCAAACTGAATGAACTTGTACACCAGTTCAAGACTCGTGCTCTGTCTCTCTCTGTCTCTCAAAAATAAATAGACATTAAAATATTTTTTTTAATTTTATATGTAAATCATTATATTCTTTTCATAATTTTTTTTAACAATGTGCCTCCTACCTCTGACCTCTCAAAGAGCCTAGATACAATGATCTCCCAGTAGCAATGAACACAGTTAGTACTCAGAAATTATCTGTGAAAAGTACATAATGACCTTTGGAAAAGTGATTGCAAGTCTGGCCAAGAAAAGTACAAGGTAAAGTACAAGGTAAAGCTAAGAAAGCTTACTGTGCTAAAGAACAAAGAAGAACTTGCAGATCAATGGGGGTAAAAAACAGAAGCAAGTTTGAGGAGGTACTCATAGCAAAATCATGGGGTCAATTAAAGCACCTAAAAGCATAATTTTTAAAATTTTTTTAATGTTTATTTTTGAGAGAGACAGAACATGAGTGGGGGGAAGGGTAGAGAGAGAAGGAGACACAGAATCCGAAGCAGGCTCCAGGCCCTGAGCTGTCAACACAGAGCCTGATGTGGGATTCAAACCCATGAGCCCAGAAATCATGATCTGAGCTGAAGTTGAACACTTAACCGACTAAGCCAACCAGGTGCCCTAAGAGCATAATTTTTTTAAAGGGGAGGGGGAATATTTTCAGAAAGGCCAAGAAGGGAACTGGGACATTTGGCTCCATCCATTAGTAATGAGGCTATTCCTACCTTAGTGTCAGTGGAGACCAACTGGGGTGCCAGAACTCCCAATCTCCCTCGAGAGTAACAAAGAGCCCCCAAGTCAGGTTTCAAACAAGGATGAGTGGGAAACCTCGAATTCTACCTCCATCTATCAGTAAAGGCACACTGCCCCAATTCTCCTGCTGGAGCAGTGTTAGAGAAAGCCGGTTAAAACAGATGTAAGTAAGATCTAGCATCTTCTAAGATAATATGAAAATATCCAGGTTCTAAGCAAAATTCACTCATAACACAAAGCAGGAAGATCTCAAACTGAATTAAAAAACAATAGATGCCAAGAGGACAGGATGTTAGAATTATCTGACAAAGACTTTAAAGCTGCCATGATGAAAATGCTTCAACAAGCAATTAACAAAAGCACGCGAACCCCATTTCAAAACTGAAGAATAGCAGCAAAGAAATAAAAGATACAAAAAACCTTAAATGGAAATTTTAGTAATGAAAAATACACTAAGTGAAATTAAAAACAAAGTGGATGGGCTCAAAATAAAAAATAATGAAGGGGACAAAGGAAGGAATAGTGAACTGAAAGAGAAAACCATAGACACTGCTCAATGTGAAGAACAGAGAGAACAGACTAAAGAAAAAAAGCCCCAGGGACCTGACAGACTAACTGTGAAAAAATTAACATTCACCTTCTCAGAGTCACAGGAGAGGAAAAAGAGAGTAACACTGGACACGTACTTCAACAAATAATAGCTAAAAACTCTCCAAATTTGGTAAAAGACATAAACATCCAATAAAATAAGTAAACCCAAACCAGATAAAGCCAAGGAAATTCCATATCAAGACACACCTGATCAAACTTAGGAAAACTAAAGATTTTTTAAATCTTGAAAGCAGCAAGTCAGCAATGACATCTTACTTCTAGGAGCAAAATCTTCTGAATGACAGTGCATTTCTCTTTAGAAACTAGAGAGGCCAGAAATAAGTGGCACAAGATTTTTCATGTGCTGAAAGAAAAGAAATGTCAACCCCAAATCCTACATCTAGCCAAAATATCCTACAGTAATGAAGGGGAAATACAGTCAGTCTGAGGTGAATTCTCAGATAACAGAATTTGTCACCCTTAAACCTACCCTAATAAATGACTAGATTAAGTTCTTTAAACAGAATGGAAATGTCTAAGGAAGAAACCATGGAACATAGTAAACAAAAATATGAGTCAAAATATTACACTTTCCTTCTCTTAAATTTTCTAAGTTGTATTTTACCGTTGAAGCACAAATTATAATGTTGTCTGATAAGAATCTGAATGCATGTAAATTATGAATGTATGTGTGTAAACTATGAATGTATGTAAAATCTAAATATGTAAATGTAGGCACCTGGCTACCTCAGTCCTTAGAGCATGCAACTCTTGATCTCAGAGTTGTAAGTTCAAGCCCCACAGTGGGTATAGGGATTACTTAAAAATAAAAAAATCTTTATAAGCAGTAGAAGGATGGGGGCGCCTGGGTGGCTCAGTCGGTTAAGCGTCAGACTTCAGTTCAGGTCATGATCTCACAGTCCGTGAGTTCGAGGCCCGCATCAGGCTCTGTGCTGACAGCTCAGAGCCTGGAGCCTGCTTCAGATTCTGTGTTTCCTCTCTCTCTGCCCCTCTCCTGCTCATGCTTGGTCTCTCTCTCTCTCAAAAATAAATAAACATTAAAAAAAAATTTTTTTTAAAGCAGTAAAAGGAAAAGGGATGTAAAAGGTAGGTAAGATTTCTATTCTTCACTCAAATAAAATGAGAACACAGTTAATGGGTTACATATATATCAGAGAAACCACTAAAATAGCTACACAAAAAATATACTCAAAATCCTAGATACATTGGGGTGCCTAGGTGCCTCAGTCGGTTAAGCATCCGATTATTAATCTTGGTTCAGGTCATGATCTCACGGTTTGTGAGCTGGAGCCCCGCATCAGGCCCTGTACTGATAGTGCAGACCCTGCTTGGGATTCTCTTTCTCCCTCTCTCTCTGCCCCTCCCCGCTCTCAAAATAAACAAACTTTTATGTTTTTAATTTATTTTGACATTTATTTTTGAGAGACAGAGTGACAGAGCACTAATGGGGTGGGGGGGGGGGGCGGGGGAGGCAGGGGACACAGAATCCAAAGCAGGCTCCAGGCTCTGAGCTGTAGGCACAGAGCCTGATGTGGGGCTGGAACTCATGGACCACGAGATCATGACCTGAGCCAAAGTCAGACGCCTAACTGACTGAGCCAACCAGGCTCCCCAATAAATAAACTTAAAAAAAAAAACTATAATACATCAAAATGGAATTCTAAAAAATGTGCAAGTAATCCACAGAGAGACAATACAAAGAAACAAGAAACAAAATGAACAAATATAAAACACAAACCAAAATGGCAGACTTAAATCCTAATATATCAATAATTACACTAAATCTAAGTGGTCTAAAAATGCCAATGAAAACCCAGAGGTTGGCAAAAAAAATTTTTTTTAAGATTTATTTATTTATTTATTTTGGGAGAGACAGAGACAGCGAGTGGAGGAAGGGAAGAGAGACAGGGAGAGAGAAAATCACAAGCAGTCTCCATGCTGTCAGCGCAGAGCCCAATGTGGGAGTCAAACTCACAAATCCATAAGATCATGACCTGAGCTGAAACCATGAGTCAGAGGCTTAACCAGCTGGGCCACCCCGGCGCCCCAGCAAGGTGGATTTTTAAAATATAACCCAACTATGTACTGTCTAGAAGAAATTTAATTCAAATACAATCCTATAGGTAGGATGAAAGTAACAGAATAGAAAAATATATATCAAGCCAACATTAATTTTTAAAAACTTAATGTAAAAAAAAAAGCAAGAGTGGCTATATAAATATCAAATAAGGTAGACTTCAGAACATTGAAAATCACCAACAAACAGAAGGACATTATATAATGAGAAAAGGGTTACTCCAAGAAGGCACAGCAGTCCTAAATGCATATGTACCAGACAAAAGAGCCATATAATACGTGAAGCAAAAAACCAACTGAAAGGATACACAAATCCACACTTATAGCTAGTGACATCAACATACCTCTCTCAATAATTGATACAATAGCTAGACAGAAAATTAGGAAGAATATAAAAGAACTCAATAGCAACATCAACAAAATCCAACCAACATTTATAGAACACTTCACCCAACAACAGCAAATACACATTCTTTTCAAGTACCCAGGGAATGTGTACCATAATACAAACTTCAACAAATACAAAAGAACTGAAATCATACACAGTTCGTTCTCCAACCACAATAACCAAACTATAAATCAATAAGAGAAAGAGAACAAGAAATTTTCCTAACCCTTGTAAACTCAACAATACACTTGTAGAAAAATCTATGGGTCAAGGGGAGTCTCAGTGGAAATTTTTAAAAATACATCAAACCAAATTAAAGTGAAAATAAAACATATCAAAAATTGTGAGATACCAGCTAAAGGAAATATATAACACTACGTGCCCAACGCAAGGTTAACACAAATTAGGTATATACAGGCATTTATTGCTTGATTATGATATTTACTTTATTATGGTGTTCTGGAACTGAACCTGCAATATCTCTGAAGTATGCCTATAGTGGTAATGATTGCATAACTCTGTGAATATACTAAAAATCACTAATTTGCACACTTCAAAGTGGTGCATTTTATACTAATTATATCTCAATAAATTTGTTCTAAGAAATGAGCACATAAAGTTTCCAAGAGGAATGAAGTATAACCAGTAAGTTAAAATATTAAACCAGGGGTACCTGGCTGGCTCAGTCAGTAGAACACGTGAGTCTTGATCTTGGGGTTGTAAGTTCTAGCCTCACATTGGGTGTAGAGTTTACTTAATAATAATAATGGGGCACCTGGATGGCCCAGTCAGTTAAGCATCCAACTCTTGATTTCAGCTCAGGTCATGATCTCGCAGTTTGTGGGATGGAGCCCCACATTGGGCTCTATGCTGACAGTGCAGAGCCTGGTTGGGATTCTCTCGCTCCCTCTCTCTCTCTCTGCCCCTCCCCTGCTTGCACTGGTGCTTGCTCTCTCTCTCTCTCAAATAAACAAACATTCTTTTTGGGGCGTCTGGGTGGCTCAGTCGGTTAAGCGTCCGACTTCGGCTCAGGTCACGATCTCGCGGTCCGTGAGTTCGAGCCCCGCATCGGGCTCTGGGCTGATGGCTCAGAGCCTGGAGCCTGCTTCCGATTCTGTGTCTCCCCCTCTCTCTGCCCCTCCCCCATTCATGCTCTGTCTCTCTCTCTCTGTCTCAAAAATAAATAAACGTTAAAAAAAATTTTTTTAAATCAATTATAATAACAATAATAATTAAAGCAGAGAAAGAAGATAGTGACAACACCAAGTGTTGGTTGTGAGGGCAACACGGAAGAACACTACCATAAACACAGCTCCCAGTTCACTGGGCCCAGCAGTTTCTGAATGTGTACAATTCCTGACAACTTTGAAAATATGAGAAGGAATTGCAATGTTTTGAATTCAGTGCATTATGTAAAAATTTATTAGTATTATACAGTACTACTTATAATATGTAAAAATATTTTTTCGTATTTGCACAATTGAAATTTTCCCCCAAATGCTATAGTACTCTCTTATGCAAGACTCACACACACAGAGACAGACAGATATGCACAGTAAAAAAGTCAGAAAGGAGGGGCACCTGGGTGGCTCAGTTCTGTCGAGCATCTGACTTCGGCTCAGGTCATGATTTCACAGTTCTTGAGTTCCAGCCCCACATCAAGCCCATTGCTGTCGGCACAGAGCCTGCTTTGGATCCTCTGTCTGCCCCTCTCTCTGCCCCTCCCCTACTCTCACCCTCTCTCTCAAAAATAAATCGAACATTAAAAAATTATTTTTAAAAAAGTCAGAAAGGATGAACACTAAAATAATAACAAAAATTACTGCTATGTCAGTGACTAATATCAGTAGTGGTGCTGAAAGCAAATATTGCTCTGACCTATAAATCAGGGGTTCTCACACAAGGGCTTGTAGGACAAATCCAGCCTGTTTTTATCTGTCCTGTGAGCTAAGAATGTTTTTATCTTTCTAAAGGGTCATTAAAAAATATGTTCTAGAAATATTATGTGGCCCAGAAACCTAAAATATTTACTGTATGGGTTTTCAGAGAAAAAGGCTGCTGACCCTTGATCTAAACCATTATTTTCTTGAGGCACCTGGTGGCTCAGTCGGTTGAACGTCTGACTCTTAGATTTCATCTCTGCTCATGATGCCAGGGTCATAGGATCCAGCCCCACATCCGGCTCCAAGTGAAGCCTGCTGAAGATTCTCTCCCTCTTCCCCTCTCTCCCCGCTTGTGCACTCTCTCTAAAAAAAATAATAAAGTAAAATAAATGTTAATAGAGAGAGAGCTGCCTGGGTAGTTTAGTCAGTTAAGCAGTTGACTTCGGCTCAGGTCATGATCTCATTGTTCGTGAGTTCAAGCCCTACATTGTCTGCACTGACAGTGTGGAGCCTACTTGGGATTCTCTTGCTCTCCCTTTCTCTCTGCCCCTCCCCATCTCTCTCAAAATAAAAAAATAAACTTTAAAAAATAAAAATAATAATTGGGAATGCAAGCTGGTGCAGCCACTCTGGAAAACAGTATGGAGGTTCCTCAAAAAACTAAAAATAGAACTACCCTTCGGCCCAGCAATTGCACTACTAGGCATTTATCCACAGGATACAGGTGTGCTGTTTCGAAGGGACACATGCACCCCCATGTTTATAGCAGCACTATCAACAATAGCCAAAGTATGGAAAGAGCCCAAATGTCCAACGATGGATGAATGGATAAAGAAGATGTGGTATATATATACAATGGAGTTATTACTTGGCAATCAAAAAGAATGAAATCTTGCCATTTGCAACTATGTGGATGGAGCTGGAGGGTACTATGCTAAGTGAAATTAGTCAGAGAAAGACAAATATCATATGACTTCACTCATATGAGGACTTTAAGAGACAAAACAGATGAACATAAGGAAGGGAAACAAAAAAATATATATAAAAACAGGGAGGGGGACAAAACAGAAGAGACTCTTAAATATGGAAAACAAACAGAGGGTTACTGGAGGGATTGTGGGAGGAGGGATGGACTAAATGAGTAAGGGGCACTAAAGGAATCTACTCCTGAAATCATTGTTGCACTGTATGCTAACTAATTTGGATGTAAATTTAAAAAAAAATAAAAAATAAAACAAGTTAAAAAAATATATCTTCTAGCTAAAAAAAATAAATAAATAAAAAATAAAAGTAATAAAATTAAAAAAATTAAAAATAAATAAAGAGAAGCCAGAATGTATGTGAAATCTTCTGGCTTAAAAAAAATAATTAATTTTAAAAAGTTATTTTCTTAACAAAGATTATGTTGTTAATTCTCTGTAAAATTAAAAACTAATAATATTTTGGGGCGCCTGGGTGGCTCAGTCGGTTGAGCAGCCGACTTCGGCTCAGGTCGTGATCTCACAGTCCGTGAGTTCGAGCCCCGCGTCAGGCTCTGTGCTGACAGCTCAGAGCCTGGAGCCTGTTTCAGATTCTGTGTCTCCCTCTCTCTGATCCTCCCCCGCTCATGCTCTGTCTCTCTCTGTCTCAAAAATAAATAAAACGTTAAAAAAAAAATTAAAAAAAAAACTAATAATATTTTACATACAGTATTAGTTTTCAGCAGCAACAGATTGTTTTACCTTAGTGTGAAAGGTTGTATGCCTAGATTTAGGGGCAGCTTTTGGAGGAAAGAGAATTTTGGGTAACAGGCTCAGAGATCAGAAAATTCAGGACTCCCTCAAATCTCATGGATATGAGGCAGGAGGTCCCTCTGGATTATCTGCCCTTTGGGCTATCCACTCACTTTCTCCATAAAAGGAAAATCATATGGGAAAGTCACCTTTTTCAGCAAGAGACAGGCTGCTTGGAGTGGGGTCAGCAAGATAACTCTGCAACCTTGGGGGAGTCTGCATTGACCTGGATTCCAAGCCAGCATTTTCTAGGGAAGTTCAAAAAAACACCACAAAAAACTAAACAAAAAACAAGCCTGACCAAAACAATATAAGCCTGACCAGCTATATATTTATTTAAAACTAAACACACACACACACACACACACACACACACCTCTTTATGGTAGGATGTATTACATAGCTGTAGGCCAATACTCCTTCTAAAAATGTCTAGTAAAGCCCATATAAACAACAAAAATATATTTAAAGGTATCTGGGGCGCCTGGGTGGCGCAGTTGGTTGAGCGTCTGACTTCAGCTCAGGTCACGATCTCGCGGTCCGCGAGTTTGAGCCCCGCGTCAGGCTCTGGGCTGATAGCTCAGAGCCTGGAGCCTGCTTCAGATTCTGTGTCTCCCTCTCTCTCTGCCCCTCCCCCATTCGTGCTCTGTCTCTCTCTGTCTCAAAAATAAATAAACATTAAAAAAAAAAAATTTTAAGGTATCCAACAGTTGTGGAAGCAACAAGGATAAGGGAAAACAAAACTTCAGAACAGAAAGAATCAGGAGGAGGTACAAAGCAACAATACTTTTAGCAGTGGTATACTATCGCTGGAATCACAAATTCAAGAGCCTCTACTAAGAGGCTAATGAGATGAGGCCAAAAGGCAGAATGAAGTTTTTCTCAGTCTTGCAGTGCTTAGAAAATAAAGACTTTCTGGGTGAGGTTACCTAAAAACAAAACAGGCAAGATATGAAATCCCTAGAGAAGGTAGTGAATTGTTCTTTGGGATCTAAACCCACTTTTAATCCAGGACCACTTACCAATTCTGGCACAGATAAAGGTTGAAAATAAGGCTTGAGCCCCTGCAGAAAGCAGTTGTTGAGGACAGAGATTTAGCATTCATGAAGGGCTGGAGTTAAAAGCATGTCTTTAAATATATAAAATGTCTCAAGATAAGTACCAAGTTTGAAACTCTATGAGAAGACTTAAAATTTGTTAAGGGCAAAATTGAATAATTAAACAAGACCACAAATAGGCACCAGAGGTTAGGACTTTATCGTATCTCTTAGGGTAACTTTATTCAACCCATAACAATTGTAAATGACAAGAATCAGTCACTTGAGGACAGAGCAACAGAATCTGCCCATCTGAACCAGAGAGAAAATACGCTGAAAGGGGGGAAAAAAAAGAACAAAGCCTTAGGGCCCTCAACTGTGTGTTTAAAAAAATAATGGCTAAAAACTTCCCGAAACTGACAAAGACAAATCTAAATGGAAGATGCTAATCAACCCCCCCAAAAATCTATGCTTGGACACATCACAATTAAACTTCTGAGAGCTAAAGAAAGAACCCTGAAAGCAGCCAGAAACAGTACTTCACCCACAGAACACCAATTTGAATGATGGTCGATTTCTTATCTGAGATCATGGAGGCCAGAAGGAATTGTCACATTATTCAAAAGTTCATAGGAAAATACATCGTAAATTCTTTATCTGCTTTGAAACCCTCCTTCAGGAACAAAAAAGAAATAAAGAAATTCTCACATGAAAGAAAACTGATAGAATTTGTTGTAAGGAGACCTACCATTAAAGAATGACTAAAGAAGGGGCACCTGGATGGCTCAGTCGGTTAAGTGTCCGACTTCAGCTCAGGTCATGATCTCACGGTTTGTGAGTTCAAGCCCCACATTGGGCTCCGTGCTGACAACTCAGTGCTCCAGACTCCATGTCTCCTCTCTCTCTTCCCCTCCCATTTTCACACTCTGTCTCTCCCTCTCAAAAATAAACATTAAAAAAATTTTTTTTTAAGAATGGCTAAAGAATAAACTATCCTTTATTCATAAGCTTTATAATTCATATTTCATGGTTGAAACAAGTTTAAATACCATGTTGAGGCAGGGAAATTGAAAAGATCACATGAAGGACTACATTTTGCTGCTGTTCCTGCTTCTATTCTTGCTAGGACCTGCACCTTTGCCCTACACATGCCTTATTGTACAATGTATGTCCTTATAAGGTCAAGGAGTTAATGATTTCTTTGGAGTCTTCCAGCACTATAGATAACATCTAAGGAGTGACCAGGAAGGGTCCTCATGTAGTTTTCCAGACCACTGAGTCACGGAGACCCCTGGCCCCAGGGCATAAGTGACCTATGGAGAACATCTACACACTGTTTTAACCAGTTCCTGGAAGCCTGAGGAAGACAAGTACTACAGTCCTCAGCAAAAATCCCAGACCCCAAGCAAAGAAGAGATTCACTCTCCTTTCAATGTCTCCCAGACACTCTATCTGCTCTCTTTCTATGTCTTCAGTAAACTCTGTTCTCATCTCTTCTCAGCTCATGTTTGATTTCTATTCTGTGCAAAGCCAAGGACCGTCTTGGCTGGTCCATGTGAGATCCTCCTCTGGGTCCTTGGACTCAGCCTGCCTGCATCAAAGTGATCCTCAAGATAATAATATTTAAAAGTGGGGAAGGTAAAAAACAACTAAATGGAAGTAAGATTTCCATATTTAACACTAAATGGTAAAATGCTGACATCAGTCAATGGTGATAAACATTCAGTTATGTATAGATATCAGGAGCAACTACTACAAAAATTGACACCTACAGCTGTTAGAAGCTGTTAGTTGGGTTCTAACAGGATGCCTGGAGGCCAATGAAGAGGAAGTCATGGTCAGCTATCAAGAAAGTCAGAGGCCTGTCCCTGCAGGGCCACAAGGCCACAAGAAGCTGGATCAAACCAGACAGGCCTAAGATGGCAGGTGCCATGACAGTATGAGAAGTAAATGAGATGATTCATTTTCAGAAATACCAAATAAAAGCTGTGCTGTCTACTTTACAACAGGTTTACCACCTATTAGAAATATATACCAATCATCGCCCCCCAAAATGGGGTCCCAAACCCTTAGACACTTCACTTCCTGATTCTTCTTCCCTACCCATTTCTGGGGCTTGTTTTCATAGGCTTTGCAATGAGCATGTGCCAAAGAACTGAAGTCTCTGCATCACCTCAAAGAATGTATTTTTTGCCTTACATGGTCATAGGCAAATTCCGAGTAAGGCTGTAACCTCTATAGTACTCAGCCAATGAGGAATCAGGGGAGGGATGTGCATGCTAGGAGATAAATTGCCTGCTGTAACTGCACAGCACCCCCCCACCACCCCACCACCGCCCCCCCCCCCCCTGCGCCCTGCAATATGCCTGTCCATCAGACGCCCGCTCTTGCAAGAACATTGATTAAAGCCTTGCTTCACTGTGCTCTGAATCTCCGTTTCTCTCCTTTGGTAGGGTCACACTGGGCTTCTCACAACAGGAACCCCTGATCAAATAAGGAAGAAAAGTGCAAAACCTTGTTTCCAAAATATCCCTACCTCAGGTAATGAATATTCCATCCCTTGTTGACAACTGTCAATAAAAGATAGAAACCCAAACCCCAGGGCGCACAGCTCTGTCTGTCTTGAACTTAGGTGCTCTCACATCTCAAGAGTGTACTTTCTCTTTAATAAACTTTTCCATTTGTGCCCCCTTGTCTGATGTGTTGTGTCTGTCCTTGAATTCTTTCTCATGAGGAGACCAAGAGGATTTGGTGACATCTTTGGGATGGGCTGGGTTGGGGTCTCAGGACCCAGGATCTCGATCCCAGTTCACCCAGCAACACAGCTACAGCAAAGAGTAAATGCAACCTAACCCCTAGACAGATAAATGTTAAGACCATACACTAAAGGCCTATTTCCCTCAGCTCCTCAGTTGTGATGATTTTGTGAAAACTTGACTCAGCTAAAGGATGCCCACACATCTGGCAAAACATTATTTGTGGGTGTGTCTGTAAGAGTGTTCCAGAAGAGGGGCGCCTGGGTGGCTCCGTCGGTTGGACTTCTGACTTCGGCTCACGTCATGATCTCATGGTTCGTGAGTTTGAGCCCCACATCAGGCTCTGTGCTGACAGCTTGGAGCCTGGAGCCTGCTTCGGATTCTGTGACTCCCTCTCTCTCTCTGCCCCTCCCCCGTTCGCACTCTGTCTTTGTCTCTCTCAAAAATAAATAAAACGTTTAAAAAAAATTTTTTTTTAACTAAAAAAAAAAAAAAAAAGTGTTCCAGAAGAGATTGTCATTTGAATAGGCAGACTGAGTAAAAGATCACCCTCACCAATGCAGGTGGGTATCACCCAATCCATTGAAGGCCTGAACAGAACAAAAAGGTGGAGGAAGGGTGCTCTTTTTGACTGAGCTGGGATATCCATCCTCTTCCCACCCTCAGACATCAGCACTCCCAGCTCTTAGGTCGTCAGACTTGGACAGAAATACACCACTGGCTTTCCTGATTCTCCAGCTTATAGATAGCAGATCATAGGACTTCTTGCCTCTATAATTGTATGAGTCAACTCCTATAATAGATCTCCTCTTATATATACCTACCTATATCCTATTGGTTCTGTTTCTCTGGATAACTCTAATATACCAGTACATCATGTTCATATTTCAATAAAAAGAAGGTGGGGATAGCAGAGTCACTGGCATTTTGGTGGTAACTGAAACCAGCAATGAATCAGATGGCTTAAAGGAAAGACACTGAGGAGGTCAAAGGGCAAATACAAGATCTGAGAAAACTTCACTCAGAAGCCTGGAAGAATAGGTCATGAAAAATGAAAAAGAATTATCTGGAAGGTAAAAATAAAACTAGCAACCCACATTGAACACACAGTTCTTCACTTGTGGAAAATAAACACAAAATGAAAAAGCAGAGATATTTTATGGAAACCAAAGGCACAACAGTAAGAATTAAGATAATCTAAACAACTAAACATGAAAAAACCAAAATCACAACAAAAGGGGTGCCTGGGTGGCTCAGTCAGTTAAGCGTCCAACTTCAGCTCAGGTCATGATCTCACAGTCTATGGGTTCAAGCCCCCCATTGGGCTCTGTGCTGACAGCTCAGAGCCTGGAGCTTGCTTTGGATTCTGTCTCCCTCTCTCTCTGCCCCTGCCCTGCTCATTCTCTCTCTCTCTCTCAAAAATAAATAAACATTTAAAAAATCATGAAAAATGGAAGAAAATCTGCTTTTAATTCCAATGGCACTCAATATAGATATAGATAGATACAAAAACCCCTGTTTAAAGTAAGAATTGATTTCAATTACATGGAGTCATCAAAGAATGAGTTATCAAAAGTTAAAAATTGACAGGTAAATTATGAAAACTAAAACTCTCAACTGAGGGCTTGAAACAGAGTGAACATAACTGACCAATCGTACAAATCTCCTAGAGCATATGACAAAGGAAAGTGACTGCCAAGTACACATGGGAGGTCCTAAGAAGACTGAGCCTTCTTTCCTGGGCATTTAAAATAGTAACAGACTCTGGTCCAAATGGCGACATAGAAGGCTCCTGAAGTCACCTGCTCCAATCAACATACTGAATCTACAACAACGTACAATTCCTCTGAAAGAAATTCAGAACCTAGCTGAGTGACTCCTTCATAAGCAGTGAACAAGAAAATACCCACATCGAATTGGATAGGAAACACTGATACGTAGCTCACCATAAACCCCACCCATGGTATGGTGCTAATATAATCAAGAGTGAACTCCCAACTCCAAGCTTTTCCATGAGGAGCAAAGGTTTAGACCCCACATCTAGTGCCTCAACTCTTAAGATTCCTACCTGTACAGGCCCCCAAAACACCAAGCTCTGAAAGCCAACAGTGCTTGCTTCCATAAGAGCTACAAAACTATAGGGATGCCTGAGTGGCTCAGTCAGTTGAGCGTCCAACTTTGACTCATGTCATGATCTCACGGTTCATGTGTTCGAGCCCCACATGGGCTTGCTGCTGGCAGTGCAAGGCCTGCTTCGGATCCTCTGTCCCTCTCTCTGTGTCCCTCCTCCGCTCATGCTCTCTTTCTCTCTCAAAAATAAATAAAAACGTTTAAAAAAAGATTTTAAAAAAGAACCACAAGACTATAAAGCAAACAAAGAACAGTTCTTAACAGACTCCTGAGATGCTAAAGCTATCATCCCACGTCTCCATGCAGAAAGAACAAGATCTCCCAGTCTTTTTCCAAAAGAGGCCCATTTGCATACTTTTGCTACTTGAAGGCCAGGCATCTACTTTAGCAGGCAGTTAACTGGATCCTCCCAGAAAGCCAGAGAAACCATGACACCACTTCCACCTTCTCCCTAAAACCCACCGCAAAGAGCCAGTATCTGCCTGGCAGGACCCTGGATATTATCTGGCACCCCAGCTTTCATGGTTACTACCCAAGTGACAAGCCCCCAGATCACCTGGCTCTGACAGTCACCGGGACTTACATTCATGAGACTCACAGGACTATAGCAAACAAACAGCTCTAAACAGGTGTAGGACAATCCCATCCCCATGAGTATATACCCAAGCCTGGCACAGAGGGAGCATTAAAAAAAGCCCATCTCCAATTTCTCCCTGGAAAGGGCCTAACTACATACTTTCCCAGCTGCTGCCTGATGGTTCAGCTTCCAATAAGCCTGCATCTAGGTGCCAACTGAGATCCTTGCCTTTGGTACACTGACAGTTCTTGGCATGCCCTTAACTACCAGGAGCCACTGAAAACAAAGGCAGCTTAGACAACACAAAGGTCTAAGATACCTGAGTGCTGGTGAGGCTGCGGAGAAAAGGGAATCCTTGTGTACTATTGGTAGAAATATTAATTGGTGCAGCCTCTATGGAAAACAGCATGGAAGATGCTCAAAAAATTAAAAATATGGGAGCGCCTGGGTGACTCGGTCAGTTAAGCCTCCAACTTTGGCTCAGGTTATGATCTCACGGCTTGTGAGTTTGAGTCCCGCGTCAGGTTTTGTGCAGACAGCTTGGAGCCTGGAGCCTGCCTCAGATTCTTTGTCCCCCTTCCTCTGCCCCTCCATCGCTCGTGCTCTGTCTCTCTCTCAAAAATAAACATTAAAAAAACTTTTTTAAAAATTAAAAATATGATCCAGCAATCCCACTTCTGGATACATATCCAAAGGGAAAGAACACAGGATATTGTAGAGATACCTATACTCCCATATCCACTGCAGCATTACCCACAATGGCCAAGATACGGAAACAACCTAAGTTGTCCATCAACAGATGAACGGACAAAGATGTGGAGTATACATACATACACTAAGGACTATGATTCAGCCATGAGAAAGAAGGAAATCTTCCTATTTGGGACAACATGGATAGATTCTGAAATCATTATCATGCTGGATGAAGTAAGTCAGACAGAGAAAGACAAATAAATATAGCCCAGCATCATGTATACGTGGAATCTTAAAAAAGTCAAACTCCAGAACCAAAGGTAGAAAAGTGACTGCCAGGGGCTGGCGGGTAGTGGAAATAGGGAGAGTTTGGTAAAAGGTTACAAATTTTCAGCTGTAAGATGAATGAAGTGAGGATCTAATGTACAACACGGTAACTATAGCTGGTAACACTATCCCATGTAATTGAAATTTGCTAAGAGAGGAGAACTTAAATGTTTTCACCAGAAAGTAAAACCAAATAAGTATGTGAGGGAACAGATGTAACAAACAATTAACTAGATGGGGGAATACTTTCACAATGTACATGTACTTCGAATCACATTTTTTGTTGTTGTTACAGTTTCTATTTTTCGGTAATCTCTACACCCAACACGGGGCTTGAACTCACAATCCTTGAGATCAAGAGTTTCACGCTCTTCCAACCAGGTGCCCCTCCACTTTAAATATCTTACAATTGTATTTGTCAATTATATCTCAAAAAAACAGAACACATTTAAACATAAAATAACAATGAAATAGTAACAGTGTTCCAGCTTATGAGAATACCAGGACCCTGGCCCAATACAAGACTGAAAGTTAATCGTAAGATTACAAAATGCTTCCCTCTCTACAACTTCCCACCACATCAACAGGCTCCAGGGCAGTAACAACAGATAACAGATGAAAAAGCTATACAGTTTCAAGACCAAACTGAGAAGGCCAAAGTCAAGAGGGGAATCAAAAACAAGGGCACTTAGGGGTGCCTGGGTGGCTTAGTTGGTTAAGCATCAAGACTCTTGATTTTGACTCAGGCTATGATCTTATGAGATCAAGCCCCATGTTGGCTCCTCGCTGTCAGCTTGGGATACTCTGTCTCCCTCTGTCTCTGGCCTTCCCTGCCCATGTATGTTTGTATGCACGTGTGCTCCAGGGCAAGCTCTTTCTCAAAATAAATAAATAAAAATTAAAAAAAAAAAAAAAAGGACAGTAAAGACATTTGAAGACTCTGGTACCTACAGCTGTTTAAAAAACATTAAACATTGCCCATCTCCTAGCCAAATTAACATAAATCCTCACATTATAAACCCATTTATCTCAGTTCTGTTACAGGTTACATGTCCAGCTTTCAAAAAGATTGCAAAGCATATCAAAAAGCAAGAAAAAAAGCACACAGAAGAGACAAAGTAGTCATCAGAACCAGACTCTGATACAACACAGATGTTGGAACTACGACACAGGGAGTTTAAAATAACTATGATTAATATGTTAGAGAACTGAATGAAAAAATTAGACAATATTCAAGAACAAACGAGTAATATAAGCAGAGAAATAGAAATTCCAAGAAAAAAAAAAGGAAATGCTAGAATTCAAAGCCACAGTAATAGAATTGAGGAATGCCTTTGATGGGCACATCACAAGGAAAAAACCAGTGAACTTAAAAATAGGTCAATAAAAACTACACAAACTGAAATGTGAACAGAAAGAGGATGAAAAAAATAGCACATCCAAGAACTGTGGGTCAACATCAAAAGGTATAATATATGCATAAGTAGAGTGCCAGAAGCAGAACAGAGGCAGTATCTGAAGTAACAATGACCAAAAAATTCCAAAATTAATGACAGATTCAGGAAGTTCAGACAATACCAAGTGGGAAAAATACCAAGAAAACCACATCTAGGCACATCATATTTAAACTGCAGAAAATCAAAGACAAAGGGGAAAATCCTGAAAGAAGCAAAGAAGTGGGAGGTGAGGGAAGGCTGGGGGGAGGGGGGTGCACCTTACCTACAAAGGAACAATGATAAGAATCACAATAGACTTCTCAGAATCCATGCAAGCAAGAAGAATGGAGTGAAATATCTAAAGCTTTGAAAGAAGATACAGCCAGGCACGCCTGGGTGGCTCAGTTGGTTAAATGGTTAAGCATCTGACTCTTGATTTTGGCTCAGGTCCTGATCCCAGGGTCCTGAGATTGAGCCGTCTGTGGAGCCTGCTTAAGATTCTCTCTCTCAAGGGGCGCCTGGGTGGCGCAGTCGGTTAAGCGTCCGACTTCAGCCAGGTCACGATCTCGCGGTCCGTGAGTTCGAGCCCCGCGTCAGGCTCCGGGCTGATGGCTCGGAGCCTGGAGCCTGTTTCCGATGCTGTGTCTCCCTCTCTCTCTGCCCCTCCCCCGTTCATGCTCTGTCTCTCTCTGTCCCAAAAATAAATAAACATTGAAAAAAAAAAATTTTTAAAAAAGATTCTCTCTCTCTTTCCCTCTGCCCCTCCCCCTGCTCATGTTCCCACGGGGCACACACATCCTCAGGAAAGAAGGAAGGAAGGAAGGAAGGAAGGAAGGAAGGAAGGAAGGAAGGAAGGAAGGAAGGAAGACAGCCACCAACCTAGAATAAAAAAGATGCACCGAGGCATACATTTATATAACACTGAATGACAAAGATAAACTCTTATAAGCTTCCAGATGAAAGAACACTGACTCACAAAGTAAAGAGATATATCCTAACTTTAGATTTCTCCTCTGCAGTGGTAAAAGCAAAAACACAATTAGATTATGAGAAACAATTTCAATGCAGAAATGCTATACACAAATAAATTGCTTTTCATATGACAGGCCCCAAATCGGATATGTTCAAACGGGCAGGGCCTCAAAGAATAAATCACCTACGGGATCTCTGCAGAGAAAATGCTGAGGAGGTACAAATAAGACGCCAAACAAGTCTCAAGCAAGGGGAAGGTGAAGAGGAGGGGAAGGTGAAGAGGAGGGGAAGGAGTGGGAAACAACAGATCTTGTTGGTGATACACAGCTACAACTAGATGGATAATATTAACGTGATTTGAAACGTACCACGTAATGTTAAAGACCTCTTGAAACAGAAGAGACTCTCCGTAAGGAAGGACCAATAATACACTGATAATTTAGCAAAATGAAGGAGTCTGGGTATGGGGTGCAGGAGACCAAAGCTTTCTAAGATCGTCTAAGAGGGGCTGGAGGAGGAAGGGTAGCAGTTGCTACACCACGGAGCAGCAGAAGAGCCATGAAGCTTAATCCTGATGTGTCAGTAGATATGCGCTCAGTTATAATATTCAGCAGTAAATTGATAACTGTGAGAATTAAGAATCAGAAGTCTACCAGATTAACAAAGAAGATTAAACAGTAAGAAGTTTGAACAAGCCAGAAAAAGTAAAGTTTCTGAAAATGTACAATTAGTAGCATAAAATTGTGGTATATATTTGTGTTATGCTAAAATATAATATTTAGCAAACTAAGATGGATATATAAAACCAAATATATGGATTATTGCAGAAAATGTGAATGGATATATTTCTTATCCAAGACGGATTGACATGGTGATCAAAAAAGCCAAAATGCTGACATTTGTTGTTTATAAAAAAATAAATCTGAAAGTGATAAGGAATGGTGAAAAATGAAGGAATGAACAAAATGTTACAAAAAAATGCAAATAAAAGGGAGGCAAGCATGGCTTTACTTATATCAGATTAGCTACAATTTACAGCCTTTACTTTCAGTAGGGCAAAGACAGACATCATGTAATGATGATAAATGACAAAAATCAATCAACATTTAAGTTAAATCTACATGCATCCAAACAGGTTTTTAAAAATTGCCATAATTACAGAATAATTTGGTTAAAGAAAACAAACCACAATTACAGTGAGAGACAATATATCTCTATCAATAAGAAAGGACAAGTATCGGGGCACCTGGGTGGCTCAGTTGGTTAAGCGTCCGACTTCAGCTCAGGTCACGATCTCACAGTTCGTGAGTTCGAGCCCTGCGTCAGGCTCTGTGCTGACAGCTCAGAGCCTGGAGCCTGCTTCACATTCTGTGTCTCCCTCTCTCTCTGCCCCTTCCCTGCTCATGCTGTGTCTCTCTCTGTCTCAAAATTAAATAAACATTAAAAAAAAATTAAAAAAAAAAAAAGGACAAGTATCAAATGGAGTTTATTTAACCCTTGTGTCAGGTAATAAATGACAACTAAAATTCAACAAGCACTTACTTGGAAGAGTACCTTTCACAGAATATTTTAAATATATATTATTTCATATTCAGGGCAAACCTATAACATAGGTATTATTTCCCCCCAATTAACAGATAGGAACATTGAGACAGAAAAAAGTTATTGACTTTCTAAGGTCATCCTTAACTGGAATCGGGTCATCTGACGATAAAGATCTGCTTATAATTGTTCTGTTATACTGTGATTTCAGAGAAAATATTATTAAATTCTATAAATTCTATAAAAGAGGTTTTATAACCTACTTTGTCTGATTATGACATATAAAACCAAAATGAAAAATATAATCTCTACCAAAAAGTCATTAACTCATGAGATGGTCTCCAAATTAAAAACTAGGTCAAAGAAAAGTAACCAACATCCAAATTGCTAATTTCCTAGAAAAGAACAAAATGGGCACTTCTTGTTTTGTTTAATGTTTATGTATTTATTTTGAGAGAGAGCACAGGAGCACAAGCAAGGAAGGGTGTGGGGCGGGGAGGGGTGGAGACAGAGAATCCCAAGCAGGCTCCATGCTGTCAGTGCAAAGCTCTGCATGGGGCTTGAACTCACAAACTGTGAGATCATGACCTGAGCTGAAAACAAAAATTGGACACTTAACCAACTGAGCCACACAGGTGGCTCATCCCATTTAATGATTTTCAACACTATGTGCCACTGTCCTAGGTACTTGGGATACAACAGTGAAAAACAAAATTCACCTCCTCTAGCCTTCAGGGGTTGGTGGGGGGGGGGGGGTTTACACTGATTCAGAAAGGGGAAAACAGAGGGTAAACTACATAATAATAAAGAAACCGTAGAGTAGGTTAGATGAAAAGTGCTATGTTAAAAATACAAAGTAGACCAGGGCACCTGGGTGGCTCAGTTGGTTAAACGACTGACTTCCCCTCAGGTCATGATCTCACAGTTTGTAAGTTCGAGACCCACATAGAGCTCTATGCTGACAGCTCAGAGCCTGGAGCCTATCTCAGATTCTGTGTCTTCCCCTCTCTATACCCCTCCCCTGCTCACAGTCTGTGTCTCTCTGTCTCCCAATAATAAATAAATGTTAAAAAAAAAAAAAAGTGGTTTTTTAATTAAAAAAAAAAAAATACAAAGTAGACCAAAATTAGGCGATGCGAACACTGGGGGTTAGCGTAGCAATTTTAAGCTGGGAGTTTGCCTAGACCTCACTGAGCAGTGACCTTTGAGCCAAGCCCTGAAGAGGAACGGGAGTGCACCACCAGGCTCCCTGGGTAAAGCACATTTGGAAGGTACATTTGGTACAAGGATGAAGGTGGCATTGTGCATGGTATGTTTCCAGAACAGCAAGAAAGGAAGCAGGGCTAGAGCACAGTGATCAAGGGGCTAAGGAGGTGAGATTGGATCAAAAATGAGCCACATAAGCCACTATAAGAACTTGGGCTTTTACTCAGAAAAATGTAGATGCTGAACAGAGGAGCGACCTAAAAGAACCTGGCTCATATTCTACAAAGAGCACTGTGGATGCTGTGCGGAGGGGCCAGGATTGAGAAGCAGCAAGACCTGCTCTGTAACTATTTCTATAATCTAGACAACAGCAGATCAATTATTCTGGCTTGGTGAAGGTAGCTGCAGCAGAGAAGATCAGAAGAGGTCACACTTTCGATACATGTTAGATACAGGGCCCAGTGGTTGTGCTGACAAAGAAGATATGGAGCACAAGAAAAATTTTAAAAAAAATTTTTAAAAGGTCAAGGATGATTCCAAAGAGTCTGCTATTAAACAAGGAGAAGGCACCAGAGGGGGCTGGTTTGGGAGGGGAAGCCCAGGAAGTCAATTTTAGTTACACTGACCTTGAGTCTATAAAACATTCAAGTGGAGACAGAGAGCAGTTAGATATATGCATCTCAAGTGCAGGAAGAGATCTGCAGGCCAGAGATTATCAGCAGATGAGAACAGACGAGATCGTCAAGGAGAGGGGGTGCTCAGACAGAGGAAGGACCAGGACCAAGGACTGAGCTCTAGGGCACACCAACATTCAGAGGTAGGAAGAAAAGGAGGAACGAGCAAATGAGAGAGAAGGAATATTAACAGAGTGTGAAAGCCAAGTGAATCAAGTGAATCAGAAGGAAAAAGTAGCCAGTGGTGTCAAAAGTGACTAAAAGAGCACATAAGAAGAAGCCTTTTACCATTGGATTCAGTAATGGAGGGCATTGCTGAGTTTGACTAAAAAAAACAAAGGGAGAAGATAGGGTTTTAAGGCTTTTAGTTCATAGCAGGATGCTAAATTAACACCATTGTTGGCTCCCTCCCAGAAGATCAGTCCAGGGAGAAAGAGCTGGAAAGCAAAGTAAACTGTGAGTAACCCTTTGTGGGACTCTGGTTAACTGAACTGGTGTGTGTGAGCCATGCTTTTCGCTGGAACAAAAAGCACCTACTCCCACTTGGGGATGACAAGTGACAAACTGGGAAGAAACAACCACAACTTTTATCGTGTTCTAAAGGAAGATTTCCTTAATATAAAGAAGTTAAATCTATACTTTAAAATTTTCCAGAAAGAAGGGAGCCTGGGTGGCTCAGTCAGTTAAGTGTCTGACTTCAGCTCAGGTCATGACCTCACGGTTCATGAGTTCCAGCCCCATCAAACTCTGTGCTGACAGCTCTGAGCCTGGAGCCTGCTTCGGATTCTGTGACTCCTTCTCTCTCTCTCTGCCCTTCTCCCGCTCGCACTCTGTCTCTCTCTCTCTTAAAAATAAACATTTTTTCAAATTTCCATAAAGAAAATCCAGACCCTAGATAAATTCACTTAATTTTATAAATAAAAAATAAATAACACCAATCTTACACAAACACTTCCAGAGATGAGATAATGAGGAAATCAGTAACAAGTTTTTTGAGGCCAGTATAAAATTGACATAAAACCTGACAAAGACATTATAAGAAAGGAAAATAACAGTCTCTCTCATGAACAAAGACAAAGACAAAAACTGTAGACAACTTATCATGAAACATATTTAAAGGTGATAGAATAAAAAGACCAGAGGGGATTTTTTTCCTGGTTTAACATCTGAAAATCAAGCACTAATAGATTTACCTCAACCAAATATCAATCATTAAAAGAACAGAGGAGAAAACCGTATATAATCATCTCAATAATCAACACCCATTGGATGATAAAAACGCTCAGCAAACTAGGAGCAGAAGGAAACTTCCCAAAGAATATCTACCAAAAAAACATACAGCACACATCAAACAAAGTGATAAAATATTAAAAACTTTCCCTTGAGACTGGTTAGAAAGCAAGGATGGACTAGTTCTATTCCACAGTACTTTATAGCTCCTAGCCACAGCAATAAAGAGACAAAATAAACAAATACAAAATTTTAAATGAACGAAAATCTATTAAATGGGGCACCCAAGTGGCTCAGTTAGTTGAGCATCCAACTCTTGATTTTGGCCCTAGTCATGATCTCAGGGACATGGGATAGAGCCCCACATTGGGCTCTGTGCTGAGCATGGAGCCTGCTTAAGATTCTCTCTGTCTTTCTGTCTCTCTCTCTCCCTCAGCCCCTCTCCCCCCACTCGCAAGCTCTCTCTAAAATTTTTTTTTAAATTTTAAAAAAAGACAAAAGAAAAAGTAAAAAATGTCCATACAACATAGTTGTGTAGGTAGAAAATCCAAAATAATTTACAGATGAAATAGGAGTTAATAAATGGTAAATGTAGAGGCCACATTTAGGCAACAGCCTTGAACAATGAATATAGAAAGGGCCCAGGGGGACCCCAATCCCCTGGCTGAATACACAGTCTCATTAGATGACACGCCTCAAAATATCCGTAGGCCTTAACTAATCAGTGGGCTAGTTACAACCACGCAGAGTTACCAAGAAAGGGAAAATTCCATTTGTCCCCTACCTTCTCACTTTTCCCCTTTAAATACAGCCCCCACCACTGCCTTATTGCAGACAACCTCTGCTTTGCTGTCCTGCCCTCTACTCCCTTGGGGTGTATTTGATAAACTTCTATCTCCTTTGTTCTGCCTCTGGTGAATTCTTTCACCTTCATCCTATTGGGAGAGACATCACAGTAAGGTCACTGAGAAAAAGTTCAATATACAAAAATTGACTATATTTCTATATACCAGCAACACCCAAATAAGGAGAAAAATTTTCAACTAAGGATAACTCTAATAAAAAAAATTATAAGACGTATATATAGAATTTATCAAACAGTGCTGAGAAAAAGAGAGCCTAAATGAAGAAAAATGTCATGTTCATGAATTGAAAATTCAAGCCTTTATTAATATGACCAGCCTGCCAAATCAATCTATAGATTCAATGTCATACCAAATTCCAACAGATTGGCGGGGGGGGGGGGGGGGGGGAGTTGACAAAGTTTATTATAAAGTTTATATGGAAATACAAAGGACTTAAAGGAGCCAAGACAAATCTTGAAGAATGAAAGTAAAAAACATATTCCCACAGATATGAATACTTTTTATAAAGCTACAATAACAAGGGCAGGGTAGTATTGGCATGAGGCTAGATAAAGAGACAACTGAAGAGAAATAAGAATCCAAAAAGAGACACACACATACATGGTCACCTGATTTTCAACAAAACTCTCGTGGGAAAGGAAGTCTTTTTCATAAAAGGTACTACAGGAACGGGATAGCCATAGCTCATGACAAAAAAAGAGACAGGGAAAGATACACGTGCGTGCATTTATATATAATAATTCAAAATGGATCATACACTTAAATGTGAAAGTAAAACAATCCGAGCTTTTAGAAGAAAGCACAGGTGGATTCCCTTATGACTTTTGGACAGGCAAAGATTTTTTAAGCAGGACACAAAGAGCACTAACAATTAAAGAAAAGATTGATAAACTGGACTTGATTAAATTCAGAAAAAGTCTCAAAGAAGATATTTGCAGTACATGTATCCGACAAAGGACTCCTATAAAGAACATACAAGGAATTCCTACAAGTTAACACAGCAAAGACAAGCTACTAAAATTTTTAATGGACAAGACTGAAACACACTTCAAATTTTTTTTTTCAACATTTATTTATTTTTGGGACAGAGAGAGACAGAGCATGAACGGGGGAGGGGCAGAGAGAGAGGGAGACACAGAATCGGAAACAGGCTCCAGGCTCTGAGCCATCAGCCCAGAGCCCGACGCGGGGCTCGAACTCCCGGACCGCAAGATCGTGACCTGGCTGAAGTCGGACACTTAACCGACTGCGCCACCCAGGCGCCCCGTGGACTGAAACACACTTCAACAAAAAGATATCAAAATGGTCAGTTAATATGAAAAGATGCTCAACATCATCAGCCTTCAGAGAAGTGCAAATTAAAATCACAACGAGATACCACTACATACATTCACTCACCAAATACTAAAAAGAAAAGAAAGAAAATGAAAACAAAAGAAACCTCACAAACAATATCAAATGCTGTCAAGGGTCAAGGATACAGTGCAACAGGACTGGTGGATGGCTGGTGGGAAGGTAGAGTAGTACAACTATTTTGTCAAACCACTGGCAAAATCTGTCAAAGCCAAACATACATATGTTCTATGACCCATCAATTCCACTTCTAGGTTTATATTCCTCAGAATCAAGTGCATATGTACACCAAAAGACATATACAAAAGCCAGAATTAAAAACAGCCCAAATATCCATCTAGAGCAGAATGGATGAACTGTGGTGGAGTCATACAGTGGGAAAAAAACAAACTAGTGCTACCCGCGGATGATGTTACAGACGTAACACTCAGTAAAAGAAGTCAGATGAGACACAAAAGAACATATATTGCATGATTCTATTCATATGAAGTTTAAAATAAGACAAAACTAATAAATGTTAATAGAAATCAAAATAATGGTTCCCCTCGAGTGAGAGTGGGCAAGTACTGTCTTGGAAAGAACACAAAGGAAGCCTTCTGCACTGCAGAAAACGACCCTTATTCTGACCTGGGTGATAGCCGCCCAGATGCATAGTGTACGAAAAATTCAGGTTGTACCCTTCGGATTTGTGCACTTAATTTCAATTTGAAAAAAAAAAAAAAAGAAGAAAGAAAGAAACATTAACAACTTGAAAGTAACAAGATTTATTTACCAACTGGATGTGTAGGTTGCAGGCAAAGGCCAGCACTTAGAACAAAAGCTATGTTTGTTACCTGGATGATGAGCTGGCTGGTAATAACATTTAGTAGGAAATAAAGAAGGGTGGCAGGGCAGCGGGGGGATCTATAGAGTTTGAAGGGCCTTTAGACGAGCCATTCACAGTTGGCCATTAAGGTCTAAGGTAGGGGAGAGGGCTGGACCAGAGAGCCAGATTCAAGCATCCCAGCAAATGGTACATCTCCAGAGAGAACAGATTAGTCAGCAAGACCAGGAGAGTGAGGACAATCACTGGAGAGTGAAGAGATCAATAACAGACACTGTGCGAGAAACAATAAGAGGCAAAAAGAGGAAGAAGACTCTACTGAGAGGACAGAAAAGAATTCCAGAAGGAGGAATAGACCAGAAAACAACCAACAAAACTTTCTAGGAGAGACTGGACATGAACGTAAAAACTGGACAGAATGCTCAATTCACTGAGCATTACCTTAATTAAGGTAACTTCAGTACTAAAGTATCCATGACATTTGCCATAATAAGATCACTAATGTCCCTTACCAGACAGATCCAACAGTGATTTGGTTTGAAATATGGAAAGGAAATGGGGAAACATTTGTCAGAAAATACCTTTAACCCATCTGTTGCACACTGTATACATATCATTAAAGATTATCTGAAGGTGGTATAATCCATTCTTTTTGGAGACATCCCTGGTTCTATGCCTGGATTAGGCAGAAAAAGGTCGATGGGGGTGGGAGCATACCTGGGTGCCTCAGTGGGTCAGGCATCAAACTCTTGATTTCAGCTCAGGTCACCATCTCACAGTTCATGGGATCAAGTCCCGCGCTTTCCAGCCTACTTTGGATCCTCTCTCTCCCTCCCTTACTTGCGCATGCTCTATCAAAATAAATAAACAAACATTTTTTAAAAAAAGAAAGAGGTCTATGGCACCATGGTGTTTTGGCCTTTAGAAACCTGGACTGAGTTCTCCTTTAGCACAAGTGTCCTGCTTCCCTTGAGGAGCAATTATAGGCAGCAGGCTGCATTACTTCTCATAGTAACTGAAAGATTATTTACTATGTTACACAGGAAGAACAAGACAGGAACATTTTTAAGAACTCTTATGTCTTCTGAGGAATTAGCATGACAGTTTCTTCAGGGGCCAATTCAAACCATGCAACAGAAAATGTCTGCATTTTTGCTACGACTATCAGAAAAATCGGACAAATTTGGCTGTAATATAAAATCTGCATATTTCTGCACACCACTTTGTCCTCATATTGATGCGCTCCTGGCTATTTTCCCTGAAGCTGATTTTCATCTATTTCTATATTTCCATTCTAACCTACTGACCCTTAAAAGCCTCATACTATGTCACAGTAAACAAAATAGGGAAAATAAACAACTCACCTGAGATCTATTCATTTTCTATGGAACTAGGAAACATGTAGGGAACTACAAAGTGGAGCTAGGGGAGAAGAAAGAAAAAATAATCACAAGAGATCTGACCTACTTTGCACCTCCCTGGATTCTCACCTATAAAACTCCACTCACTAGCTGGATAAAATGTCCTCCTGTAGGAGAACATCCTTTGGTCCCTAACTACCTCGACAGTAGTTTCTGTCTTTTGATGGAAGCCCGTTTTGACTTAACTGTATCTGAAAATCCGACTATTGGTTAGACCGCAAATGAACAGGAGGACCCTGACATTTACCCTCTCTGGCTCAGTGTTTTTCATCTTTCATTGTAGGCAGAAACAGGTAACCCAGAAGTTCTTTCCTGCACTACCTTCTGAGTCTGCGAAGTCAGAGGAGAGGATGCAACACATCTGTCAATGCCGCATGTGGCATCAGGGCCCCTCAGGATCTGAAAAGGGTGGAGCATTTGAAAGACATCAAAGTCTGTTAGGGAGGTCTCAGAATTTTCTTGGTGGGTTGAAAACCAGTGTCACCCACAGAGGGTAACTAGAGCTGCTGTGGTGAGAATTTTGTACTGTACATAATTGTCAAATTACTATGTTGTATGCCTGAAACCAATATAATGTATGTCAACTATAATTCAATAAAAGAAAAATGCGGTCACCAACCCCCCCCCAAAAAAAAAAAGAATTTTCTTGGTGGTAGGTGGTATTTCTTTCTCCCAGACCATCCTCTCTCAAACCTGCAAATGAAGTGAGCTTTCCTTGGCAGGCTTGCCCTTTGGCCTTAGCCCTCACTCACCTCTCCTAAAACCTGGCTCAGAACTCAGGTTGTCAAGGTTGAAGGGTGGCTTGCACAACACAAGGTTCACATACTGCTACTAGCCCTGCAAATCTACAGTCTGCTCTTTCTCTGCCTCGCCCTCCTCTGCTCTGCAGCCCTGGTCCGGGATCGCCATTCAGACTGGCGATCTTACAGGTGGGATTCCTCTTTACAAGAGCTTGATTCCTAGGAATCAGGACACGAATGTCAGGGACAAAATCATTTTAGTTGTAACCTACCATTAGGGTCTCAAATCTTGGAGCTCCCTGGGCCCCAGAATCTTGGGCTGGTCCTTCAAAAACCCCAAACTAGGACCACAGGCTGGACAGTTCGTTCAGACCAGGCCCAGAACTAACCATTATGAAGAGTGACCCAGGAAACCTCACGAGACACCAAGAATCCCCAAAATACCAGTGCCCCACAATAAAGCGGAGTCTACGTTATACTTGACAGCGATACCCTCTGGCTCAGTGCTGGGTCGGACACAAAGCCGGATTTAGGCAGAATCATTTCTTAGGGAGGAGGCAGCTGTGGACGCGCCTCCTAGCGCCACCTCCCGCGGGGCTGCACGATGCGAGGCACTCGCGGGCCTGAGACTCCATTTCCTAATCTGTTACAGCAGAAGGGTGAGGATTCCCTGCATCGCCGAGCGCGCTGCGGCCTCAGAACAGGAGGGCCAACGCCATCGCGGCCTTTTTGAAAACCATCAGGCTCCGGTAAGCGTACAAAGATCTGGTCCGGATCCGCCTGCCCGGCCACTCCCGCGGGCACGGATCCGAGGCCCACGCCCCGCCCTTCCGCAGCCGCCGCTCCCCAACTGCGCTCCAGCCCCCGCCTCGCCCAGGGCCAGGCCGCGCGCGGGCGACGCATGCGCCAGAACTCCCGCCCTCCCCACCCCTTCCCCCCGGCTCCCGCGCGGCGCAAACCGCAGACCCGGAAAGCGCTTCCCATCAGGCCCCGCGGCAGGAACCCCCCCCCCCCCAACCCCCGCCTCGCCCTAGAGGGGGAGGGCGGTGCCGAGCCGCGTAGGCTATAACCGCGAGGGGGCGTGAGGCCGACCTTCGGCCAGCCCAGACTCGTGGGCGAAAGTCTCGAGAGGTTTCGAGCCGAGCGAGCGTTGCGGAGGAAAACAAGCCCTTGGCCGCAGAGTTTCCCCCCGGGAAGGCACGGCAGCTTGGACCTGGGCGTGTTGGTTGTAGTAGTAATGATAAAATACGATGGTGCCAGCTTCTCAAAATTACTTGCAATACGCAAAAATTGTAGATGAATAAAAATACAAACCGAAAGAAAACGACTATCACACACAGCCTGATCTCCGTTAGATGGCTGTGCACCATCTTCTTGACATTTTACAAAAATGGCATTTTAAGGACGTGACTATTCTAGCATGTTTTCAGTAAAGAAGGTAAACATTTTCTTGGTCAATTTATGTCCTGGCTCTTTCTTATTGATACTTTCAAATAAATAGGACATTCGAAAGAATTTAATGAGCGGACACAATACAACTCTCATAGAGTCAAGAGCTGTTAATATTTTGCCCTGTTTGCTTTATCTAGATGTGTAGTCATTTATGATGACACCAGCCCTGAATATGTCATCATGTATCATCTAAGATTAAGGGCATATTCCTGTGGGATCACAATAACATTATCACACCTATACTATTTAACATTAATTCCATAAAAACCATTTAATATCAAGTCCATATTCAAATTTCCCCAACTGTTCCAAAATGTCTCATAAAAGTTTTGTTAAGTTTTTTTGAAACAATTTTTTTTAAGCCAGGATTCAACAAAACCCAAAACAATGGAACCCACATATTATAGTACATAGTGGTGGTGTATTAGAATGTGTAAGTGAAAATAAGACAAGATTTACTCTCTAGATAATACAGAAATTTTGTTTTAATTCTACTTCATATTTTCTGAGCATTTAACAGAATTCAGCTACCAATTCAACTGCATAATCCATCAAACTTGAATTGTATTAAAAATCAAAATTTGGAGCAGCTGGGTGGCTCAGTGGGTTAAGCTCTGACTTGGTCTCTGGTCATGAACTCGCAATTCGTGAGTTCAAGCCCCGTGTGAGGCTCTGTGCTGACAGCTCAGAGCCCGGAGCCTGCTTTAGATTCTGTGTCTCCTTCTCTCTTTGTTCCTCCCCTGCTCGAACTCTCTCTCCCTCTCTCTCTCTCTCTCTCAAAAATAAAGATTTAAACAAAAATTTTTTAATCAAAATTTTATTCCAAAGCTATCAATTTTCAGGTATGTTTTACAGCACAAGCTCGAATACTACTCCTAAGTAAATATTAGTTGGTTAAAAAAAGAAAGATTTTTAATTTTAACAACACTGAATATTAAAGTAGCGACACAAGTCTGCAGATCACAAAATGAATGTTTCAAAACACATACGCAACATTTACGGGAGACTTGACATGTGATAGAGTTAAATTTTGTGTGTTTCAGGTAAAGGGGATTTTGTATAGTAGTATAACAAATATTGACCTCAATTTGCTGCTCAAGAGTTTTAGAAATCTATGACTCCCAACAATTTTTTTAAAATATTAAGAGAATTTCATTATTTTAAACTTTGTATATAACATATAACTTTGAAATATTTATTCACATTATTTTAAATTTGCAGAACTTAAATTCCCGTATGTGACAGCAATATCCTTAACAGGCAGTCTTTTGCACAGTTCCGGTATGTGTGAATTTCAGTCACTATGGTTTAGTTAAATAACACTGGCCCCACAACGATATGATTCCAATTTCAGCTACCACTTTATATTAACTGAGGAATCGCATGAAGTAGAATCTCAGCTGCTAGGTCTTCAGTCTACAAATCACTAATAATGGCTGCACATCATGATCAGTGACAAGTCACATCCCTTCTTTCGAAGTCTGCCCGTGATCCGTCACCGTAAATCTGTTACTCAGTTCACACTGAGAGAGCAACAGTTGGAGTTGTGTGGGCTCTTTGTCTCCCACTGGTAAACTGTTTTGGTTACTGAGAATTGCAGAACTCTCAGTACATAATAATTCCATCCGGACCTCTGCTGGGAGACAAACTCTAGTATGGCATCTACCAGCATCAGGCTGTGTCCCTGGGATGACCCCAGCCACTCCCATGCCCACCTCCCTACCCTGCCTGCCAGTCATACACACACACACACATACACACACACCATTAAAATGTTGGGCCAAAAAACTCCACTCTGCCAGAATTTGCTGTTTGTGCCAGCCAATAGCGATAGGCCCCTAACTTCCTTTTCTTAGAGCATTTACTAATTAGGAATTCTTCCTCTGTCCCTTTGAGATGTACATGTACCACCAACTCAGAAGTGTCTCTTCAAGAACCTGAAAGCCATTTCCTTGAAGTGTATTCATCAGGAAGGATAGGGCCTCTGTCTCCCAGTCTCTGTGCGAGGATAGAATTCTAAATTAAATAATTACAGATGCAGCTGACCTAATCGCATTTATACTTTTTAATATTTCACTTCTCTGACTCTACTTGAGCCTCTGCTTTCCCCCACCACATTCTCCTTTTAAGATATTCTATTACCTCCTGGCACGTAGGTGGCTCTGTCGGTTAAGCATTCAACTCTTGATTTTGGCTTAGGTCATGATCTCACGGTTCATGAGATTGAGCCCCACATTGGGCGCTGCTCAGAGTCTGCTTGGGATGTTCTCTTTCCTCCCTCTCTGCCACTCCCAACTCTCTCCCTCTGTCTCTCAAAATAAATAAATTTTAAAAAAATCCTATCACTTCTGCACAAATTAGAATAGAGCTCAACCCTTTCCTCTACTGTCAGTAACTACTGGATAAAGTCTATTTTCACCACCTTAACTAATGTCTGGCTGTATTTATCTTTTTTTTTCTAATGTTTTTTTTATTTTTGAGAGAGACAGAGCACGAGTGGGTTAGAGGCAGAGAGAGAGAGAGAGAGAGAGAGAGAGAGAGAGAGACACAGAATCTGAAGCAGGCTCCTGGCTCCGAGCCATCATCACAGAGCCCGTTGCAGGGCTCGAACTCATGAACTGTGAGATCATGACCTGAGCAGAAGTCAGACACTTAACCGACTGAGCCACCCAGGCACCCCAGCTGGGTTTATCTTTGACATTACCCAGAAGAAAGGAGATGGACTTCCCATTCAAAATTGGGTTTGGGTGTCAAAAGCGATGGCACCCCACATGCACAAAGAGGGTTTATCACTCATCTAATGAGGCTTTCTGGAGCGAACAGGGATAGTTTCCATGCAAGTCCCAAAACGGCTTAAGAGAGCCCTGAAAAGACTGGCTTAAGGGTTTTATTGGGCTTAAGGGGTGAGACTGACATGTGGGCTCATGGGCTTGTGTGACTTGAAATTCCCTCCAGAGTCAAAGAGGGGGATTACCTGGGCTTTCACATCAGCTTGCCCAGACGTAGGGCAGGAGGAGAAGGAAGACTGGTGGAGCTTGAAAGCTGTCATTGTTGCATCCACACGACTCCTGAAACAGAATGCTACGGGCACCGGTGACAGTCACAACAAAGTTTATTGCAATGAGAGGCAAGGCAAACCGATCAATCGGGACCGACACTCTTGACCACAGTGCGGTCTCGAACAGCCGGAGTACAGAATTTTTATAGCCGACCACCTCGTCTTATTATCACCTGGGAACAGAACAAAGGAATAGTTCCCAGGTGGAAACAGTTCAAACAGGCCCTTGCCCCAATCCAATCAAGCGCTAATCCATCCCTTGATTGATAGGATAAGGCTGTTATCTCTTAACCTATGGTGTTAAAACAAAGATGTTATCTCTTAAGGCTACCGGTTAGCCCTACCCTTACAGTCATCAGCCAAAGGTCAAAAATGGGTCAGACTATTACACAAACCTGTGGCATTAAAAAAATAATAATAATTAAGAGGGAATTGGACAAGGATGAAATTGTAGCAAAGACAGCAAAAGTTATAATGCTGGAATGAAATTCAAGTTGAACATAGAGTTACAGAAGAAAGAGCTGGCCAGGGGGGCACCTGGGTGGCTCAGTCAGTTAAGTGTCTGACTTCGACTCAGGTCACAATCTTGTGGTTTGTGGGTCCGAGCCCTGCATTGGGCTCTCTGCTGTCAATGCAGAGCCTGCTTCGGATCCTCTGTCTCCCTGTCTCCCTGCCTCTCTGCCCTTCTCCCGCTCACACTCTCACTCTCTCTCTCTCTCTCAAAATAAATAAATAAACATTTAAAAAAAGAAAAGAAAGAGCTGCCAGGGAAATTTCGACACTGTCACCATTTAAGAGGCTCTAGATTTACAGCCAGAGGAACTTGCGGAAGGGGAACGCATCCACATAAATGAGGGAAGTGATAAACGGGATGAAAATGTCCCAAGGAAGTGATGCTGTTTTTCTGGGTTTGTTTTTTTCTAAGTAACTGTGTTAGACTTCTGTCTGCTCAATATGTGGATGTCCAGAATTTCAGAGGGTATCCAGCAAACTGCTTGTGCATAAATGAAAATAGTGGGACCAGTGTCCCTTCCCAATTCAGTTCTTCGGAAATTGCTACAGAGTCACACGTTTGCAGGCAGTTTATTATTTAGTGTTGCCTAGCAAATAACCCACAATTTGGTGGCTTCGAACAACAAATGTTTACTATCTCGCACCATTTCTGAGCGTCAGGAGCAGCTCATGTGTGCACTTCTGGCTCAGGTTCTCTCTTGAGGTGGCACAGCAACTCTCAGCCAGGCCTCAGGCACCTGAAGGCTTGGCCAGGCCTGAAGCATCTGCTCCCAGGCAGACACACTCACATGGCTACTGGCAGGCGCCTCAATTCCTTGCCGGGTGAGCCTCTCAAGGTGGCGACTGGCTTCCCTCAGGGCAACCAATCCAAGAGAGAGAGGCGGAAGCCACAGTGTCCTTTACAACCTTGCCTCAGAAGTGACATGCCACTTCGTCTGCATCCTGTTGATCACATAGGCAACCCTCACTCGATGTGGGGGGGGACTATACAAAGATGTGAATATGGGGGCAGGATCAGTGAAGGTGACAAATCACCCAGAAGGAAGATGACAGTGTGAGGGTGTCCTCTGTAGAATGCAATCAGGGCTGTGTGTGTGTGTGTGTGTGTGTGTGTGAAATCCTTTACACCCATCCATGTTTCTCTTCTAGATGTTTTGCTGCATTTCTCTTTCATTTTTCAACTCTTGCATTGAATTTTGGTTTTATTCTTTATAGTTTAAAAAACGGCCCAGATACATTTTTATGGTTGAATGTATATTTTATACAAGTTCAAGTTCCAGGCTTGGTGAGTTTTCCTAATTTTTTTCCCTCTTCCAGTGTGAGGGTTGCATTTTGTGAGAAATGGAATCAGGGAATGCTGCTTTTTTTTTTTTTTTTTTAATGTTTATTTTTGAGAGAGGGAGCAATTGGGGTAGGAGCAGAGAGAGAGGGAGACAGAGGATCAGAAGCAGTCTCCAGCTGACAGCAGAGAGCCCAATGCAGGGCTGGACCTCACAAACTTCAAGATCATGACCTGAGTCAAAGTTGGACACTTAACCAACTGAACCACCCAGGCGCCCAGTAAATTCTGCTTTTGAACTTGGTGGAGAGAAATACTGACATGTCACTGCAGGCAAAAGGGATGCGGGAGGAGAGAGGAAGGAATTACTTTTCCCAGTCACAGGATAAGAGACCACATGTTCCCTGCCCTCTGCTTTTAGAGGTCTTCTAAGGGACCATATGTTTTGGCTGGACAGCTGACTGGTACACATGGATATTACTGCCTGACACAGCACAGAAGCCCATGTTTTCTATTATTTGAGATAAGGTTCTCTAGTATATATTGAAGCAAATGTTTAAAATGGGAGGCTATGGTCCCTAGTCATCTGTAACTTGCATCTATTGAGAATCTGTACATTTCAGGCACTCTCCAAATGCCTCGTCCTGAATATGACTGAAAAACATGAAGTTCAGGGGCAGGAAGGCCAATTGGGAGGCCATTACAATAATTCATGTACAAAATGATGATGGTTGCTGGAATCAGTACAGAGAGAAGTGGAGTGAAATATGTATTTTAGGGTACAGCTGATAGGATTTTCTGACAGTGTATGATGTGAGAGAAAGAGAGGAGTCAAAAATGACTTTGACCTTTTTGGGCCTGAGTAATTGGGCAGATGAAATTGTCATCATTATGGGGAAACTCTAAAGGTTTGGTTACCTGCTGAGAGTAGGATGATTTTGAACTTATCATCTAAATATGAACGCTTTTAAGAATGAATATGACTGCTATTAGTCACTAGGCCTAGATGATAGGAGCAGACTGAGACTGTCCCTTTCAGACCAGGGAGGATGGTTTCCTTACTGACAGGACAGGAGAACGTACTGGATGTTGAAATAACTGATATATGAGATAAGTATAAATTAAAGCATCTGGAAGAATGGAAGATCTTTTTAAATATTTATTTATTTCTTTAGAGAGAGTGGGGCAGTGTGAGCAGGGAGGAGCACAGAGAGAGGGAGAGAGAGAATCCCAAGCAGGCTCTGTGCTGTCAGTGCAGAGTCCCAAATGGGGCTTGATCCCACAAACTGTGAGATCATGACTTGAGCCAAAATCAAGAGTCAGACATTTAGCTGACTGAGCCCCCAGGCGCCCCCTGGAAGGATGGAAGATAAACTAGACTATAGTCACATGGTACGGTTGCTGAACACGTGACAAAATCAGGAAGATTAGTTGTTTCTGAATCTGAAGTGATCTGAATGACAGAATGATCACCCAGGTCCAGCTACATGAGTGGAGGTACATGATAGGCAAAGTTAGCCAGGTACGGGGTTTGACCAAATGGTAAAGCAAGAATGGAGGGACTAATAATGATTGAGAATCAACATTAAGCTGGACAAGTAGGGAAAGGGGACACCACTGTGTGAGGGACATCTAGAAATGACAAAGTCTCAGACATGATCAGGTTCTGATTGTTCTCCATGCCCGAAGGTGGAGATTACCAATGAGACTGTATGTAAATACTCTTCCTTCTTACCCTTTCACACTCTTGGTTATTTTTTAAAGGTGAGGGAGGGGGGTCTAACAAGAATAGGACATTGGCGGGGCACCTGGGTGGCTCAGTTGGTTGAGCAACCGACTTCAGTTCAGGTCATGATCTTGTGGTTCGTGAGTTTGAGCCCTGCGTCGGGCTCCATGCTGACAGCTCAGAGCCTGGGGCCTGCTTCGGATTCTGTGTCTCCCTCTCTCTCTACCCCTCCCCGGCTCATGCTCTGTCTCTCCCTCTCTCTCAAAGATAAACATTAAAAAAAAAAAATTAAAAAAAAAAAAAGAATAGGACATCGGGGTAAAACTAAATCTATACATTTATTCAGTAAACTAATTACCATAATCAAGAATACCTCTTTCTCTTCTGTGAAATATTTTTTTCTTCCCTGATCTGATTCCCTTTCACCATTTTAGACCTGGCAGTGCTATCCAATAGAAATATAATGTGAACCATATATGTAATTTTATATTTTATAGGGGCCATGTTAAAAATGTAACAATAAACAGTTGAAATTTGGGGCACCTAGCTGGCTCAGTCAGAGGAACGTGAGACTCTTGATCTCGGGGTCATGAGCTCGAGCCCCATGTGGGGAGTAGAGATTACTTGAATAAATAAAACCCATTTTAAAAAAAGAAACAGGTGAAATTAACTTTAATAACAGATTTTATTTTTTAAATATTCAAAATATTATTCCAATATATAACCAATATAAAAATTACCAAGATACTTCACATTTTTTATTGCAGTGTCATACTTCTAATATTTATTTCACATACTTTCTTCACTTTGGATTTCACAAGCCACTAACTCTTTGAGTCTCAGTTTCTTAATCTGTAAAATGGGAACACTAATATCCATTTTATCAGGCTGACCTGGGGTTTAAAAACAATATATGCAAATCAATTGCAGCAATGCATGCCCAGTAGAAGATGCTTATAAACAATAGTTGCCCCTTCTTCCATTAATCCTCTCATCTAGGCCGAGAGAAAAGTAATCATCCCTTACTTGCGAATGAGAAAACTGAAATGCAAGAATGATTGACAGACGTGTCCATGTTATCACGGTGAGAAAGGATTGGAACCCAGTTACTCTGCTCCTGGCCCAATCTATTCACTCATTTACATCCAAACACTGTAGCTTCTGGGGATGAAGGAATAAACAAGACAAAGTTTCTGCTCTCATAGAGCTTCCATTTTAATGGACAGAAAATCAACAATAAATATGCCGTGTGGTAGTGACGCAAAATAAAGCAGAGGGATGAAGATTGATGTGTGGTGAGTGGCGGAGCCTTTTACGTAGGACTCAGAGGAAAGCCCATGTAATGAAGTTGCATTTGAGTAGAACTCTGAAGGGGGCAGGGGAGTGAAGCGTGTGGCATCTGCGATCAGATCATTGTAAGCATGACTGGTGTGATCTGGAGACAGCAAGGAAGCCAGAGGGGCTGGAGGAAGGTGAAGTAGGAAGAAGAGATCAGATGGTGGGGTTGAGAAGTAGATCCCGTAGTGCCCCCGTAGTCCCTTGTTCTTAGCACACTGCTGTCCTGCTCCTCAGAGAACTCGTCCAGTTTTTACTCTGTGACCCAGGAATTCTTCTCTAGTACTCTTCTCCCCTTCCATCCTACCATCCGTTAGTAGGCATCGTAAACGCTCTGATAATAAAAGGATGTAAAATTGAAAATTTGACAATTCTCCTCCAGATAGATTGCTGGTAGGATCATCACAGGGAAGGTGTTGTCAATCAGGTATCATAGATGAGGAAATGGACACAATACAACGAAGCTTTTTTTTGGTCCTGGGTCTTCAATATCTGCTGTGTATATGATACTTAAGAGCAGCTGAATTCAGATGCTAAATTTTCATCAGAAAGACTTCAGGGGCAAAATACATACATACATACATACATACATACATACATACGAGAAATACTTGAGGGGCACCTGGGTGGCACATTGATTAAGGGTTCCACTCTTGGTTTTGGCTCAGGTCATGATCTCACAATTTGTGGGTTCAAGCCCCACTTCGAGCTCAGTGCTGCTGGTGTGAGGCCTGCTTAGGATTCTCTCTCTCTCTCCCTCTCTCTGTGCCTCTCCCCTGCTCTCTCTCTCAAAATAAATAAACTTAAAAAAAAAAAAGAAATGCTTGATCTATATTTAGATTTCATAAAATTTACTATTGAAAAAATATTTATATACCAAGTTATTCCAGGCCCACTTAAAAGCTTTCCAGTAACTGAATCAAATATCTGTGTTTAAACTTACATTAAAATTGAAAGGAGGGGCACCAGGGCGGCTCAGTCGGTTAAGTGTCTGACTTTTGACCTCAGCTCAGGTTTTGGTCTCAGGCTTGTGAGTTCAAGCCTTGCATTGGGGAGTGACACACCCAGGATGGACATTACTTAAAAAGATAAAAAAAGAAGAAAGAAAGGAAAAGGAAAAGTTCCATTCTTTTGTCACAGTAGTCACATTTCAAGTGCTCAACAGCTACATGTGGCTTCATATCAGGGCAGTTTTAGGCAGACACGATCTTTTTAAAAATTTTTTTTTCTTAATGTTTTTATTTATTTTTGAGACAGAGAGAGACAGAGCATGAGCAGGGAAGGGGCAGAGAGAGAGGGAGACACAGAATCAGAAGCAGGCTCCAGGCTCTGAGCCATCAGCACAGAGCTCGATATGGGGCTCGAACCCACAGACTGTGAGATCATGACCCGAGCTGAAGTCAGACGCCCAACCGACTGAGCCACCCAGGTGCCCCAGACACGATCTTTTTAAGGAGTACCTTTGTGAGTTTCCTAATTTGTGTTTCCACAGGGTTTGTATTTATCTCTTCATTATACTTACATCTCATTATAAGGGCCTGAGGGTTTTTGTATCTTTTCTTGGAATTATACTCTGTGATATTTAAAAAGGTATTCCTTAGTCATCTTTCTAGCTCCAGTGCCTGGCACCATTCCTGGCCAAAACCGGGGCTTGGGCAAGTTATTATATTTAGTAAACACGTTGGTAGTATAGTGAGTTAAATAGCGGCCTCCCAAGAAGATATGCCCAAGTCCTAACTAATCCCTGGAACCTGTGAAGGTGACCTCATTTGGAATAAGGGTTTTTGTAGGCATAATTAAAGGATCTCAAGATGAGATCATCCTGGCTTAAGATGGGCCCTAAATCCAACGACAGGTGTCCTTATAAGACACAGGAAAGGAGAAGACACACAGAGAGCTTATGACATACAGAAGAGCTAACAGACATCCAGAGACACACAGAAGACATACACACAGAGAGACAGGGAGAAAAGGCCATGTGAAGATGGTGGCAGAGACTGTAGGGCAGCCACGAGCCGAGGAATACCAAGGATTGCCAGCAGCCACCAGAAGGACAGAGGACTGGGATGGGCCCCTTTTCAGAACTTCCGGAAGGAGCCAATTCTGCCAACAGCTTGATGTCAGACTTCTGGCCTCTAGACCTGTGAGAGAATTTTCATCTTAAGCCACCAGGGTTATGGCAATTTGTACAGCAGCCTTGGAAAGACAAGTAGCCTGTCTCCTTGCCACAGATCATGATCATGTCAGGAGGCAGAAATTCTCAGAGGAGTGACTGAGATGGTAAATCACCTCCCTGGATTTTACTTTATTTTTTTTTTTTCAGTTTATATGTTTATTTTGAGAGAGAGAGAGAGAGTACAAGCAGGGAAGGGGCAGAGAGAGGGAGAGACAGAATCCCACGCAGGCTCATGAACCGAAATCATGACCTGAGCCAAGATCAAGAGTTGGACACTTCACTGACGGAGCCACCCAAATGCCCCATCCTGGATTTTATTAATAACCAAAAGAGGGCTGGGGTGGTGCCTGGGCGGCTTAGGCGGTTAAGCCTCTGACTTCAGCTCAGGTCATGATCTCGCAGTTCGTGGGTTCGAGCCCCACATGGGGCTCTGCACTGACAGCTCAGAGCCTGGAGCCTGTTTCAGATTCTCCCTCTCTCTCTGCCCCTTCCCTGCTCGTGCGCGCGCTCTCTCTCTCAAAATAAACAAACGTTAAAAAAAGTAATAACCAAAAGAGGGATCTTGTGACTGGAATATAGATAAGATGCCATGAGACTCTGAAGGTGATTTTAGAAAAGGAGCATGGAGAGAATACAATCTTGTAACAGAACTAAAGGTTTTTGATAGCCCCCTGCAACATTTTAGCTAATGATGGAACACCAAAAGAACTCCAATTAAATCTGGTAACCAATCAAGGCTACTTACTATCACTATTGCTGATATTGTCCACAAATTTTTATCAATGCAATAATTCAAGAAACAAAAGTAGATTATCTATTAAAAAAGAATTAAGTTTTAAAAACAAATGAGGGGTGCCTGGCTGGCTCAGTCAGTAGGGCGTCCGACTCTTAATCTTGGGGTGGTGAGTCTGAGCCCCATGTTGGGTGTAAAGATTACTTAAAAGAAGATAAAATATTTAAAAACAAATTGAAAACCAAACTAAGAAAAAAAAAACTATGAAATACTAGCAAGATATTTGAACTATTTAATTACCCGAAAACTTTCCTATTCCCCAGTAATCTGATAAAATGTGACTAAATTCTAGTCGTATTGTAATAAATATAGAAGCATCAAGGTATTTGCTGAGAAGAGCATGACATTTATAAGGACAAACTCAAAACGGTGTGGAGAGATACAAAATAGAACTTGGTAAACGGGGTAAGGCAAGGACATGGGTCGGGGTGGGGGTGCATCTGAGCACTGGACAGCCTAGCTGGGTCCAATCCCAGGACAGCTGACACAGGCCAGCAGAGGGTGAACCGCTTCACCTTTCCAGCCCATGGATCATGGTGTTTCCTTTGAGGCAGTAAGGCCAAGGAACAGAATAGGTAACACCATACAGATGCGCAGTTGTACGATTTATTAACAGAATCAGCAGGAAAAGCAACAAGTTTCCAATGTCCAGAGACTCTCTTCTTGAGAGCCTTCTAAGCCATTGCTTCCTACCTGTTTCTCCACCATCTTCACTTGTCACACAAATCCCTCATAAAACATTACTGCAAAACACATCTACGAGTTGGGTACCCTTAAGTTACTGATATTCCATTTGCTTCTGTTTCCTCATTTATAAAACAATAGCGGTGATATTACTATTACACAGACCATAAGGGAGGTACTCATAGAATATATTTTAATTGCTGTTACTTCAACAGGGTCCCTAAGGAGGTTAAACTATAAATCATTTTATAGTTTTATATTTGGATCTGTGATCTGAGTTAAAATATAAGGCGCGAAGTTTCAATTAGGGTTTATTTTATCCATATATGGATATCCAATCATTCGGCACTGAATTATTAATTAATTATTAATTAATTCACTGAATTAATTCACTGAATTATTAAAGACTATCCATTTTCCACTGAATTTCTGAAACTTTGTCAAAAATCAGTTGGCCATATTTGTGTCAATTTCTGGGCTCTATTTTGTTCCACTAATCTATCCCTTCACTAATACCGTGCTATCTTAATTCTTATAGCTTTATAGGAAGCCTTAAAATTAGGTAGTATGATTCCTCCAACTTTATTCTTCTTTTTCAAAACAGTTTTGGCAAGGGGGTGCCTGGGTTGCTCAGTCGGTTAAGCATCTGACTTAATTTCAGTTGAGGTCATATCTCATAATTCCTGAGATCGAGCTCCAGGTCTGGCTCTGCACTGACAGCACAGAGCCTGCTTGGGATTCTCCCTGCCTTTCCCCTGCTCATCCTCTCTCTCTCTCTCTCTCAAAACAAATAAATAAACATTAAAAACAAAAGTTTTGGCGAGGCCCCTGGCTGGCTCAGTTGGTGGGGTGTGTGACCCTTGATCTCCGGGTCATCAGTTTGAGCCCCACGCTGGGCATAGAGCTCACTTAAAATAGTTTTGGCTATTCAGTTCTTTTTTCATTATATACTGTTTCTCTTTATCCCTGGTAATTTTCATTGTTCAGAAGTCTACTTTGTCTGATATTAATTCAGTCACTTCAGAATTTTGTTTACTGTTCCATGTTATATCTTTTCCTATCCCTTTATCTAAAACTACCTATACAGATTTTCTTGTAGATACCGAGTCTTTTTTAAAGCCATTCCAACAATTGCTGTTATTTAATTGGTTTGTTTATGCCATTTATATTTCATGCCAAAGAGTTAACACAGCAGGCCTGAGCCTGCTAACTTTATCAAGGCCTGCTTGCAAGGCCAGCCCTTGGCTGGTATCTGAGAACATGCCTGGTAAATGGCTGCCTACACTTATAAAAAACTTTCCCTAAATGGTAAGAGTAGCTCACTGCACCTAAAAAAACGTGTATGCTGAACACCTGCTTTCCTTCTGGACGTCTGGGATTTCAGTGACTGCCCCGAGTAACACTGGTACTTTGTGCCTCCGTGATTGACTTCTGAGAAAGATCCCGAATTCCTAGCTCTGGTGAGCTTCCCTCATAACAACACTTCACACAACTTGTTGCTGGGAGAATTCAGAGCATCCTGTGTGACTCCACTAAGAGGACTCTGGGAAGCTCAGGCCTGGTTTCTTCCACACATCACCCCATGAACTTTTGCTGATTCTGTTTTGCATCCTCATAATGTAAATATATCTTAGCCACAAGTACGACTATATCCTGCGTCCTATGAACGTTTCTGTGAAAAAGCATTTATTTTAATTTGGTAATAGAAATTTTAGTTAAGTGTTTCACTCAGCAAAACACACCTAAAATAAACGAACAGTAAAAAGAAAGTTTTAAATTGAGGCTTCACAATTTCATATAATCACAAAGACCAAAACCCTACAGTATGAATATTATGTTTCAATTTTCAACTTTAATGTTATAAAACCTTAACTTACCTTAGAAGAAAAGATTAGGGGGCACCTGGCTGGCTCAGCTGGAAGGGCATGCGACTCTTGATCTTGGGGTCATGAGTTTAAGCCCCGCGTTGGGTATAGAGATTACTTAAATAAAAATAAAACCTAAAATATATATATTAGAATGAAAAAAATCAAAATCTTAAAAAATTATGACTCTAACAGCTATAATTGAATTTTTCAAAAGCATGTCTCTTGACTGTGTTTAGAGCATCATGGCATAAAAGTTTTATTTCACATAATCATTTTAATATGCATATATAATTGCTGAGTTACACTACTACAATATAAATTGAAATAAGCTCAAAATGCAAGAGACATTTTGAGGCATTACAAAATATTAAAAAGGCAATTTTTAAAAAATACTGATTTCACAAGTTCATGGTGCAAATCTGTTACACAGCTTCCACTTCTGTAATAACAGCTGCTCATTGTATAAGCTTAGACTTCAGTCAGTGAAGTTTTCCTATAAAACTAGCTATCTCAGGGGCAGCTGGGTGGCTCATTCAGTTGAGTGTCTGACTTCGGCTCAGGTCATGATTTCACAGTGCGCAGGTTCGAGCCCAGAGCCTGGAGCCTGCTTTAGATTTTGTGTCTCCCTCTCTCTGCCCCTCCCCTGCTTGCACTCTGTCTCTCAAAAACGAATAAACACTAATTTTTTTTTAAAGAATGCAGTGCATTTAAAAAAATGAATTGTATTTTTTATACTAGCAATAAAATATGTGGAAATCTAATTAAAAAATATAATACTATTGGGACACCTGGGTGGCTCAGTCAGTTGAGCAGCCATGATCAATTTCAGCTCCAGCCATGATCCCAGGGTGGTGAGACCGAACCCCCTATAGGGCTCCATGCTCTGCTTAGGATTCTCTCTCTCTGTCCCTCTACCCCTCTCCCCTGCTCACACTCTCTCTCTCAAATTAACAAAAATTGTTTTAAATAACAATACCATTTATGATAGCTCAGCAAAATCAAAATTACTTAGGTATTTAACAAACATAACAAAACATATGGAGGACTGGTATGCTAAAAACTACAAAAAACTTATGAAAGAAATCTAAGATCTAAGTAAATGAACAGACGTACTATGCTCAGAGATTGGAAGACTCAACATAGCAAAGACAGATGTCAATTCTCTCCCAAAATGATATATAGGTTTAACATATTTCCTATCAAAATCCCAGCAATATTTTTTATAAAATATAAACTGTTCTAAAATGTATATGAGGAGAGCCTGGGTGGCTCAGTCAGCCAAGCATCTGACTCTTGATTTCGGCTCAGGTCATGATCTTGCAAACCTTGGGATCAGTCTGAGTTGGGCTCCCCACTGATAGCCTGATAGCATGGGTCCTGTTCAGGATTCTCTCTCTCCTCTCTTTCTGTCCCTCCCCCTGCTCATGTGCAGTCTCTAAATACATAAACAAACAAATTAACATTTAAAAGAGGGGGGGGTGGCTCCTATAAATCAGCAGAACAGAGAAAAGAGTCCAAATCTAGACCCACACAGACAGGGCCATTTGATTTCTTACAATGGAGCAAAGGCAATTCAGTAGAGAAAGTAGTCTTTTCAACAATGGTGCTAGAACAATTGTATAGCCATTTTTCTGCATACCCATATCTATAAAGAAAAAAGAAAGATGGGGTGCCCAGCTGACTCAGTCAGTAGAGCAAGCGACTTTTGATCTTGGGGTCCTGAGTTTGAGCCCCACGTGTAGGGTACAGTTTACTTAAAATTTTAAAAAGTGGTTTTTAATTAAAAAAAAAAACAACAACAGAGAGAACCTTGAACTAAATCTCACACCTCATTAAAAACAAAAACAAAAAACTCAGAATGAAACTTAAATGTAAAATGTAAAGGTATAAAACTTTTAAAAGAAAATATAGGTGGAAAAAATCAAGACCTAGTATTATGCAAATAGATATAATACCAAAAGCAAGATCCATAAAAGAAAAAGTTGACAGACTTGACTTCATCAAAATTAAAATTTTTTTTGCTCTGGGGGCGCCTGGATGGCTCAGTCGGTTAAACAACTACTTCTGCTTAGGTCATGATCTCGCGGTTTGTGGGTTCGAGCCCCATGTGGAGCCTGCTTTGGATTCCGTGTCTCCCTCTCTCTGCCCCTTCCCCAGTCGCACTATGTCTCTCTCTCTTTCAAAAATAAATAAACATTAAAAAAAAAAAAAACAACTTTTCTGCTCTGCGATACTGTGGGGGAGGAGCAGAGAGAGAGAGAGGGTGACAGAAAATCCCCATCAGGCTCCACACTGTCAGCGCAGAGCCTAATGTGGGACTCAAACCCACAAATCATGAGTTCATAACCTGAGCTGAAATCAAGAGTTGGACACTTAACCAACAGCCACTCAGGCACCCCATACAATATTAAGAGAAGATGAACTATAAACTGGAAGAATTTTTTTTTTTTTTTTTTTAATTAGGCTTCATGCCCAGCACGGAGCCCAACATGGGGCTTGAACTCACAACCCTGAAATCAAGACCTGAGCTGAAATCAAGAGTCGGTTGCTTAACCAACTGATCCACCCAGGGGCCTCTGGAAGAAAATTTTGTAAATCGCTCATCTGGACCTGTATTTAGAAAGTATAAGGAACTGTCAGATCTCAACAGGAAGGAAACAACCCAATTTTTAAAAAATGGGAAAAACACTTATTCAGATACTTACAAAGGGATATGGGGATGACAAGTTCATGAAAAGATAATCATTAGCCATTAGTGAAATGCAAATTAAAGCCATGATAAAATATGGCCATATAGCCCATTAGAATGGCTAGAACAAATATTTTAAGTTTCTAAAGTGACAATATCGGGGCGCCTGGGTGGCTCAGTCGGTTAAGCGGCCGACTTCAGCTCAGGTCACGATCTCGCAGTCGGTGAGTTCGAGCCCCGCATCGGGCTCTGGGCTGATGGCTCAGAGCCTGCAGCCTGCTTCCGATTCTGTGTCTCCCTCTCTCTCTGCCCCTCCCCCGTTCATGCTCTGTCTCTCTCTGTCTCAAAAATAAATAAAACGTTAAAAAAAAATGTTAAATGACAATATCAAGTACTAGTGAAGATGTAAAGAACTGGAACTCTCATGCATTGCTAATGGGAATGCAAAATGGTACACACACTGGAAAAGTTTAGTAATTGCTTATAAAGTTAAATACTTTATAATCTAGCAATCCCACTGGGGCTAGGGAGGTAAATTGGTACGACTATTTTAGAAAGTATCTTTATGGGGGTGCCTGACTGGCTCAGTCATTAAGCGACCGACCGGCTCTTGATTTCAGCTCAGGTCATGATCTCAGGGTCGTGAGATTGAGCCCCGAGTCCAGATCTGTGTTTATAGCATGGAGCCTGCCTGGGATTCTCTCTCTCCCTCCCTCTCTGCTCCTCCCTGCGTACACACACACTCTCTCTCAAAAATAAACAAACTAAAAAAAATAAAATAAAATGATAGTATCTTTATGTGATGAAGTTGAATGTGGGCAAACCCTATAACCCAGGAATTCCACTGCAGGTATGATCTAAAGTAAATCTGGCACATGTGCTCCAGAAGACATATGATGGTTCAAAGTACCATTGTTTATCATATCCCAAAATGGAAATAACTTTAACAGAATAGTGAAGAAATAAGTTGTTGCCTGCTTATTAAACGGAATATCATAGGGAACCTGGGTGGCTCAGTCGGTTAAGCTTCCGACTCCAGCTCAGGTCATGATCCTGAGGTTCTTGAGTTTGAGCCCCTCACAGGGCTCTGTGCTGACAGCTCAAAATCTGGAGCCTGCTTCAGATTCTGTGTCTCCCCCTTTCTCTGCCCCTCCCTGACACCCCTGCCCTAAGGAAGGGATTCCTCACACTTGTCCCTCTGGATCCTCCTGTCTCCATCTCCCCAGACAGAATAGCGATTCCCCCACTGGAGCCAAGAACCTTGGCTCGCTCTACAACGACCTCCCCCCCCCCCCACACTCCAAATCCCAGTCCCATTGTCCCCACCCCCAGAGGGCCCAATTCTCTGCAGGTCCCAGTTGTACGACCCTCAGCCTCGGACCCGCCGCCCGTCCCGCCCCTCACATCGGACTCCGAGTCTCCACGCTCTCGCTCTTCTTCACATTCCGCACCTTGGTCGTCCCTCTGAGCACCCAGGGGAGGATGGAACACTGGGGACTAGGTATTTGTAGCTAAGGCAGTTGGAGCTTGTTTATTATCACCATGGAAACCCCTGGCATTGTTCCCCTGGCGGGGCCTCCGAAGGGTGGGGTCTGGCGCGCGGTAGCCCCCCCCGCCCCGCCCTTCGGGCACACGCAGCGCTTCCGGCAGCCCCGCTGTTCTGGGCTTGCCGGGTCCCCGCTCGACCCTGCACCCCAGCACCCGGGAGCACCAGCCCCGGGAGCCCGCGCCCCCGCTCCGCTTCCATATTCTCGCCAAACCCCACCTTCTTCCCCAGGAAGATGGAGCGGGAAGGACTTAGCGCGGCGGGGCAGGCCCTCAGTGGCTGGCTCCGGGGGCGGGGCCGCGAGGGCGCCATTGTGACGCGCCTGAAACGGAGCGGGGATTGGTCTGCCAAGCGTGGGCGGAGCCAGGGCCTGTGGGTGCGGACAGTGAGATAGGGGAGTGGCGCCGCAGAACATTCTTGAATCGCTGAGGCTGCCCACTTTGAAGCACTTCAAAGGGCGGGCCCCAAACACGTCTAGATAGAAGACCACCGTGAGAGGAGATATGGAGTCGTTTCCTGCCGAGGGAGAAAGAGGGAACCAGGAACACCAGAGACATAATGGCTGCTCAGAGGGCAGAGCATGAGGAGTGGGCGCAGGCTGTGCTCCCAGCTCTTGGGTTCCTACTCCGCACTGTCAGGTAGCTTCACCTGGCTCTAGGTTCCTCTGGAGAACAGGGCTTTGGCTTCTGGCCCGGTTGTCAGAGACAAAGTGCTGGGGTAGAGGATGTCATCGCTAAGATCTTCATTGCTGGAGAAAAGCGCCAGTTCGATGTCATTTGAGTTCCTCCTACATCCAGGCCACCAGTGTTTTTGCTCTCAAGACAGACTGAATTTGTACACAGTCGTAATTAGCAGTATGGGGGACCAAAAGTTGTCATATTTCTGTAGCAAAAGCTGCTAAGCAGTCTTCTTTTGCTTTCCATCTTTAAAAAAGATTTTTTTTCAATGTTTATTTTTGAGAGACAGAGTGTGAGTGGGGGAGGGGCAGAGAGAGAGAAGGAGACACGGAATCTGAAGCAGGCTCCAGGCTTTGAGCTGTTCGCACAGAGCCGGACTTGGGGCTCGAACTCAGGAACCATGAGAACATGACCTGAGCCTAAGTTCAGGCTTAATCGACTGAGCCACCCAGGTGCCCCTGTTTTGTTTTGTTTTGTTTTAATCCTTCATTGTTTGATCATAACTATGCGTAGTCTTTGGTGGGCATCACCAATATGAGTAAACTCCTATTTCAGAATTACACGTAAGCAGGGGCGCCTGAGTGGCTCAGTCGGTTGAGCGTCCGACTTCGACTTAGGTCCGACTTCGACTTAGGTCATGATCTCACAATTCGTGGATTTGAGCCCTGCGTCAGGCTGTGTGCTGAGAGTCCAGAGCCTGGAACCTGCCTCAGATTCTGTGTCTCCCTTTCTCTCTGCCCCTCCCCTGCTTGCACTCTGTCTCTCAAAAATGAATAAACGCTTCAAAAATGAAAAAAAATTATATGTAAGCATACACCAGAAACCTTACAGGCTATAATGAGAAATCAAAACATTAAGGTGAATGGTAAAATGGGGCAAGGTCTTTGTATATAAAAAGCTTGCATGTGAAATGCAATGTGGCTTGTGTGTTGGGTTCTAGAATCATAGAAAGACATCAATGGTAAAACCAAATTAAAGTGTATAGATTAAGAGTATTCTACCAATGTGAATTTCTTAGTTTTGACAAAGGTGCCATGGTTATATCAGACATTAAATGTAAGAGAAATAGTAAAGGGTATGCAGGAATTCCCTATACTATCTTTGCACCTTTTCTGTAGATTTAAAATTATCCCAGGGGTGCCTGGGTGGCTCAGTCGGCTAAGTGTCCTACTCTGGATTTCGGCTCAGGTCATGATCTTCACAGATTGTGAGTCCGAGCCTGACGTTGGGCTCTGCGCTGACAGTGCTGAGCCTGCTTGGGATTCTCCCTCTTGCTCTCTCTGCCCCTCTCCCGCTTGCATGTTTATTCATTCTTACTCTTGTCTCCCTCTCTCAAAATAAATAAATAAGCTTTAAATAACCAAACTCTATCTTTGAAAAATAAAGTAATCCCGTAATAAAAATTTTATTTAAAAAAAAAAAGTATGAACAATTATCCTCCAGGAAAAGAGTTTTATTTTTGCACTCAGAGCGCTGGTGATAGTTATTATAACTTGAGTGATCTAGGTATGAGGGACAAAAATACATTCAACAACTCTTTTGCCTCAATTCCAGCTTTTGGTTCTTCCCTACCCAACATTTCAGAGTTCCTTCCTGGGTCCCCACACACCCCTCTGGCGTGTAGCCATCAGTCACTGCAAGTGACCATACCTGGTCCAGGTACTGCCCCACTACTTTGTTGTTACGTGGAAATAAGTCATTCCAGCATTCCTGACTGCTTCCTGAATGGAAGCTGTAAGTGGTAAGAACCACAAAGGTATGGGAGAAGTTGTGTCAAGGCATGTTCAAATTAAAGAAGAAGGAAACAGCCTCTTTTACTCTGAAAACACATTAGCCTATCTCCTGAGCTTTCCTCAGTGAAGTGTTTATCATGTGGCCCCCAGCCTTCACCCCAGGCACAGGAGTTAATTGACACTGTAATGGAGGGCATAAGACTGTAATACACCAACAAAACATGGAAACCAGATAGTCACTGGGGAACTAGGTAGAACAGCCCAGCTTTTCGCTGTAAAGGTGACTAGAAGTTTTCATTCAGGGAATCCTACCATAGTAAAAGAAAGATAGATATAAATATTAAGAGCAGAAGATGTAAATACTAAAACAACTGGGACTCAGAGATAAGTTTATCTTCTGGAATCTGGCGATTTTCATTATGCTGTAGGAGTGGAGGCTCCCAGTATAGCAGTACTGTCCTATAGAAATATAATGTGAGCCACATATGTAATTTAAAATTTTTCTAGGAGGCGCATTTACAAAAGTAAGAAGAAACAAGTAAAATTAATTTTTTAATGTTTATTTATTTTAAGAGAGAGAATCCCAGGCAGGCTCCACACTGTCATCACAGAGGCTGATGTGGGACTCGAACTCACAAACTGTGAGATATGAACTGAGCCAAAATCAAGAGTCGGATACTTAGCCAACTGAGCCACCCAGGTGCCCCTCAGGTAAAATTAATATTAATGTTTTTATTTGTTTCAGTATATCTAAAATATTATATATGCAGTCAATATATAAAATTATCAATGAGACATTTTATATTATTTTTTACTGGATTAGACCTTTGAAACCTGATGTGTTTTTTCCACTTACAACACATGTCAATACGGATGTTAAATTTTTATTGGTAAAATTTACATTTATGGGGCGCCTGGGTGGCTCAGTGGGTTGAGCGACTGACTCCGTCTCAGGTCATGATCTCGCGGTCTGTGAGTTCCAGCCCCGCGTTGGGCTCTGTGCTGACAGCTCGGAGCCTGGAGCCTGCTTCGGACTCTGTGTCTCCCCCTCTCTCTGCCCCTCCCCCACTCATGCTCTGTCTCTCTCTGTCTCAGAAATAAATAAACATAAAAAATTTAAAAAAAATTTACATTTAAAAAAGTAGATTCGCATATCCATGTTGTTCCAAACATAGTTAAAAGTTTTCTGCTAACTGAATTGAGTATCAGTATTTAAATTTATTTTTTAAATCAGTATTAAAATTTGAAATAAGGCAAGGATGTGAAAAAATTGGAACTCTTGAGGGTTGCCAACAGGAATGTAAAATGGTATAGCCACTATGGAAAGCAGTATGGAAAATCCTCAACCATATGATCCAGCAATTACATTTCTGGATATACACTCAAAATAATTGAAAGCAACGTCTGAAAGAGATATCTGTACCCCAATGTTCATAGCAGCATCACTTATAATAGTCAAAAGGTGGTAGCAACCCAATTTATTGACAGATGAATGAATAAACAAAATTTGGTGTATCCATACAATAGAATATTATCCCACTTCAAAAGAGAAGGAGATTCTGAGACATGCTACTATGTGGATGAAACTTTAGGACATCATGCTACATGAAATAAGCCATCACAAGTTGAGTACTGCATGATTCCACTTACATCAGATATCAAAAGTACTCAGATTTATAGCACCAGAAAGAAGAGCGGTGATGTTGCAAGGAGCCGTGGGGAGGCAGAAAATGGGGGAATTGTTTAATATGTGTAGAGTTCCAGACTTTCAAGATGAAAAGAGTTATGGAGATTGGTTGCTCAACTTTATTACTATTTTTTTTTAAGTTTTATTTTATTTTTGAGAGAAAGAGCATGAGCAGAGAAGGGGCAAAGAGAGAGGGAGAGAGAGGATCCCAAGCAGGCTCCGAGCTGCCAGTGCAGAGCCCAACAGGGGGTTCGATCTCACAAACAGCAAGATCATGACCTGAGCCAAACTGGATGCTCAACCAACTGAGCCACCCAGCCGCCCATGCACAATGTTAAATGTATTTAACAACACAGATCTTAGAAAATGGTTAAGATGGCCAAATTTTTATTGTATTTATTTAGAGAGAGAGCGCACACATACACAGGAGGGGCAGAGAGGGAGAGAGAATCCTAGGCAGGCTCTGCTCTGTGAGCAAAGATCCCAATGCACGGCTCAGCTCACGAACCATGAGATCATGACCTAAGCCAAAGTCAGACGCTTAGCCAACTAAGCCACCCAGGAACTCCATAAGATGGCCAATTTTATGTTGTGTATTTTACCACAGCTAAAAAGTTAGAAGGGCGCTCTGTGCTGACAGCATGGAGCCTGCCTGGGATTCTCTGTCTCCCTCTCTCTCTGCCCCTCCCCTGTTCTTTCTCTCTTAAAATAAAATAAACATTAAAATAAAAAGTCAGGGGCATCTGGCTGGCTTAGTCAGTAGAGCATGTGACTCTTGATCTTGGGGTCATGAGTTGGAGCCCTATGTTGAGTGTAGAGATTACTTTTAAAAATAAAAAATAGGGGCGCCTGGGTGGCGCAGTCGGTTAAGCGTCCGACTTCAGCCAGGTCACGATCTCGCGGTCCGTGAGTTCGAGCCCCGCGTCGGGCTCTGGGCTGATGGCTCAGAGCCTGGAGCCTGTTTCCGATTCTGTGTCTCCCTCTCTCTCTGCCCCTCCCCCGTTCATGCTCTGTCTCTCTCTGTCCCAAAAATAAAATAAACGTTGAAAAAAAAATTTAAAAAAAATATAAATAAATAAATAAAAAATAAAAATATTAAAATAAAAAGTCATGTCGTCAATCACACTAGCCACATTTCACATGCTCAATAGCCTTGTGTGGCTAAATGCCCCCCTTATCACACAGTGCAGCTTTAGACTAAGAAAGGAGGAACTGAAATGCTACTATCTTCAACTGCCACTTTGAAAGGGTTTCTCCAAGGCTGGCTCTGCTCTAAGCCACCGCCTTTCTCCCCTGTGCCTGGAGGGCTAGAACCTGTTACTTAAGTCTTGCCTGTGTTAAATACTCACACTAATTACTGCAGAATAAGCTTCGGTTTCCTTTAGGGAGTCTCACTTGCATACAGAGGGCAGGGCAGCCTTCTAATTATTGGCTATCCACTTTGACTCTGCGGGTGTAATATTTCTCAAAGAGAGGTGCAAGAGACTTCTGCTAACTCCAGTTGTCACCCTGTGGAATTATATCCCAAAGTGGATTATTTAACACTGAAATCACTGTGATCCAACGAATAAGATTTGAAAGCAACTTGTATTAAGTCTCATTTGTGAATAGCACAGAGATTTGACCCCTCAGGGACAGAAAGAAGGGTGAAGGAGATATGAGGTTTGCTCTCGACTTTCTCTCTAGGGCTTAAATGTGGTTGACTTTTATTTACAGTTGTTAATATACTTTAAGTTTCCTATCAGGTGCTTAATATATATTTTAGACAAGGATTGATTAGAGTTGTTTTTATAGTAATTTTTGTATTTTATTACTATGTGATCTAATCACATTTTACAATTGCAAGGTCTTTTTAGTTAACTTGTAGCTCCTGAGAATTTTTATTCTTTTCTGAAAGGGCATAATATGTGATAAGCCTGATAAGACACACATTGTGCCTTTTCAGAAAAGAATGAAAATCCCTTGGCTTGGTGATAAGCTCTCTAAATGCAAGGACAGAACAATTTAATTCTTTTTGTCTTCCATACCATTAAGCACAGGGCTCAAGTTCTCAGTAAGTATTTGCTAATGGCTAGACATACTTTTTCTGCAGGTGTTCATGTGTGTTTTAAATGAAAATACCTAGTTTTATTTAACAAGGTTTAAATGTCTTTGTTGCTCACCAGTAATCAAAGGCAGGCGCCAAGTTTAGCTTAGTTACTGAGTATCCAGGGCAGTTGGAATGGTCTCCAGCTTGAAGGAAGGGCCCAAGTAGTATTGAATAGATAAATAAATGAAACTAACTGCTTTTTAAAGTGAACTGCTCTAAAATGAGTCGAGGTGGTGCCTGCCTGACTCAGTCTGTAGAGCATGGGACTATTGATCTCAAGGTTGTAAATTTAAGCCCCTTGTTGGGTGGAGAGATTACTTAAAAATAAAATCTTAAAAGAAAGATGTACATTATGGGGCACCTGGTTGACTCAGTGGGTAGAGCATGCAACTCTTGATCTCGGGGTTGTAAGTTCAAGCCCCATGTTGTGTGTAGAGGTTACTTAAAAACAAAATCTTTAAACAAAAATAAATAAAATGAGCAGATACTCGCATGTGTTAATCCTTAGGAAGAACTCTCCTATAAATATTTTAAGTGTTAAAAAATACAGCAGAAGTGAGGTTTTTGACATCCTCTCGGATTTTATAAACATAAAGTCACATTTAAGGGGCACAATTGTCTGAGTACATTCAGCACCCAGAAGAGCCATGCTCACGGGAGCTCAGCCACGGAAATAGGGGCCTCTCTGTCAGCTGTGGTGAAGATGAATGAAAACCAACTTTGTGACTCAGCCAACGTCCCAATAGGAAATGAAGAGTTTATAGTTCACATTCTCAGGAAATGCCAAAACGTTTTTCATTGTACTTACAGAATTCAGTAGATTTATTTATAGATTCAATATTCATGACTGCATTGTAAATTGAGTCAGGTTGCCCTCTCACTTAGAAGATAATACGAAGGCCTTTACCAATAGTAACTTGTTGGTTGTCAATTAACAGAAGTCAGACTGGCCAGGACAGAAGAGAGTCACTGGTAAGACCCCTTATTTCACTGTTCAGATTCAGCCCAGGGAAGTTAAATGACTTTTGCAAAGTCACCCAAATAGTAAATTATTGCACAGAACCCGGAAGGCTTGGGACCCATTCTAGCGATGTTCCTCTTAAGCCAGACTGATTCTTTGCTCTATGTGTAAGTGTGCTTGTGTGTTCCTCACTTTGTACGGTAGTGTGGGACTGTCAAGGTGACCATGCAAGCTGAAATGATGCAAAGCGATCTTAGTGCTCAATGGGGAAAAATTATTATTATAAATTATTATAAATATTCTTATTTCTGTGATAAAATTTTTTGCCCAAACTGTAAAAACTCTCTGACAGTAATAAGTGTACTGGGAAATGAAAACAACACTAAAACTAATATTTATTTTGTACTCTGGAACCTATTAGAAATGTTGAGAATTAAAGTGTTTTATATGTAAAAACTTACCACGAGTAGTCTGAACAATGCTCGCCTCTTATGTTCATTGTATAGCTTATGACAGAAAGAGCATCTTTTTAATTCCTTGGCCAACTGTCATACTCCTTTTTAAATCTGGATCACCTTCCAACATCTTATCATTTGCACTTTTAATGTCAAGAAATATCTCCAAGAATCCTCTAGCACAAAGTTATTTTGCCAGCATCACTTCCTCTAGGACACCTTTAACCTTTTCATCACAAATACTTTTTTTTATGTTAACTTCTCTTTCAACAAGTTCCCCTGGCTGCAGATCTGGAGTCTCTTGAACACCAGCAATGTCAACATTCCCCCTGTCAGCTCTTTTGGCTATAACTCCATTTACACTCAGTTCCAATTTCACTCCCAGCGTTATCATTTTTCACTTATTTGCTGCACTTTTGTCTTTGTTGGTCAATTCTCTCTTTTGATCATCCATTTTTTTTTTTTTTGAAATGTCACATAGTTTTATTTTGGGAGACAAGAGGTGACCCAGTCACATGCTTTTCTGTCCATATGTGAGCTGTACAACAGACTCACAGTGATGATCACTGACAGAGAACTTACAGGCCTTGTCACTTATCATAATACACATCTGTTATGTATGTAGTGATTTATGGCCTGAAGAGCTAGCAGCCAACGTTTATATTTTATGCAATTACAGTTAACACACTGTGGTAACTAAAATTTGAACGATCTTGTTGAGGGACTGATATGTAACTAAACCATGGCGAGTGTAATTTGTGCATAAGGGAACCCTACAAAGTGAGGGCTGGCTGTGTCCAGGTGCAATTAGTAGAGAGTTTAAGAGGAATATAGACTTGAAGCTTTGACAGACTGGTTTAAATCCAGGATAACCGTCATCGTCAACCTTTTAAAAGAAAAAGGCAAGCAATTCAGCCAGCAAAATTGAGTTTATTGGGAATGGCAGAGGAATTGCAATTCAGAACAAGCACGCTATGGCAAACCATAAGGAAGTACAGAGAACAATGGAGGAGAGCATCCTTTTATAGAGGAAAGGAGGAAGTTGGGAAGGGGTGTTTTGAACAAAGTTCATTGGAGGAAAATGAGAAGTCATTGGCTGCAGGTAAAAATGAAAGGCAGCCTTTCATTGGTGGCTGAGACGAGAGGAAATCTTCCTTCCTGCTGGATTATGCAAACTGTGAGGAGTGGCTTGTGTGACAGCCCTCCCTTCATGGCTTCCTGACTAATTTTGAGTTAGTTTTCCTTAACACCTTTTCATACCCTTAGGCAAGTCCTTCACCTGTAAAATTAGACAAAACTATCCCATCTCTCAGGGTTACTGTGAGAAGTAGTGATCATATCAAGATTTGATTTCACTCAGCATTGGGCATATGCCTGCCAGGCTTAGCAGCAGAAATGGAATCTTAATTTTCCATAGACAATTCCAAAATTACTTTTACATTCTTATTGTAATTAAACAGGGAGATAAAATACTTTATGGAAGCATATCACTCCCTTTCTTGCAGTCCAAAACCTCTTAAGACTACTTAAGGTGTCTGTCTAGTTTTGAGGAGGTAGGGAAGGAAGAATATGTAAAGGGAGGTATGTTGTAGCTGTCTTAAGAGGACTGCCTTATTCTGGGGAGGGAGGAGATGGAACTAGGGTGTTAGATGAGGAAAGGAATGGGATTTTGTGCACTGATCTGTGTTTCTCTGAGTCATATCTACATGGTATCTTTATTATTTGGTTTGCAATAATGTCCAGAACATGAGCCAGTCTATTAACAAGTGCAAGAATAAATACATTCCAGGGGCCCCTGGCGGGCTCAGTCGGTAAATCATGCGACTCTTAATCTTGAGTAGTGAGTTCCAGCCCCATGTTGGGGTGTAGAGATTACTTAAAAAACAAACGGGTGCCTGGGTGGCTCAGTCAGTTGAGCGTCCGACTTCGGCTCAGGTCATGATCTCATGGTTCGTGAGTTCGAGCCCCGCGTCGGGCTCTGTGCTGACAGCTCAGAGCCTGGAGCCTGTTTCAGATTCTGTGTGTCTCTCTCTCTCTGACCCTCCCCCATTCATGCTCTGTCTCTCTCTGTCTCAAAAATAAATAAACGTTAAAAAAAATTTTAAAAACAAACAAAAAACATTCCAGTAACAAGTAACATAATCTTTTTTCACATCTATAATTTTAGTTTACCACTGTTCTTTCTCAGCGTGTGTGTGTGTGTGTGTGTGTGTGTGTGTGTGTGTCATAGGCATAAGGATAACAAAGTAGATGACTCATAGTCTTTATTAACACTTTATTCCCAGTGCATATAAAATGGTCATTGAGAAAGTGTAAGAACTTTTTCTCTGATGAGGGGCTTGCTCCTCAGGTTCTGATGATAGCCAATGAAATTAACATTGATAACAGGCAGTTAAGACCTGTAAGAGCAAAGAGAGACAACTTATTGCACGAGGGCCCCCAGATGACCTACAAGTGAGGTTGCTACAATGAAGCCCCTAAGTTTGGAGTGTGATGCTTGCTCAGCACTTTGAGATGATCTCCAGTGCTTACAACCTTGACAAAATATAGACTTTGGATAAGAAATGCCTGAGAGTTCTCCCTACCACCTTTTTTTTTTTTTTTTTTTTTTTTTGTTACTGAGATGTGGCCTCAAGTGTTTTGGGTCCATGCACTCTCCCTCTGACATGGGAAACAATAATCAGGGATGGTCCTTCCTTGAAATTAAACAGGGAGATAAAATACTTTGAAATTAGGGAAAAAAGGCTACTGAATTTGGAAAACCTAAGTCTTAATCAGTGATGCTTTCAGAGACCAATCTTGACCAAAAAAGAGAATGTGAAAATTAATAAAGGAAACCTGAACTAAAATTGGAGTTGGGAAGACTTCTAGAGGAAACTCTTACCCCCTATCACTGGTCAGTTACCCCAAAGAAGAGGAGAGATACCTTGCATCTCCAACTGGAAGATGTCACTACTTTACTACCCTAGCAAGAGAAAAGAAGATGTTCTCCTGCCCAGCAACAAGCCCAGCCAACAGAAAATGCTGTAGCTCAGCCAATGAGAAGCCTTGTCACCCTGAACTCTTTCCTACTAGAACTTTCATTTTTCCTTTGCCAATGACTTTCTTGCCCAACCCTCCTTTCTATAATAGCCTTCCATTTTGTAGAACTCCTTGAAGTTCTCTCTCTGCTTGCTGCCCAATTCATGAGTCACTTGATAAAGCCAATCCATCTTCAAATTTACTGTTATATTTTGGTTTTCTTAACACGAGAAACCAGGAAAAAAGGACAAAGGGCGGGAATAATTGCAGTTGGTGGTTATCCCAATATTCAGAAGAGTGTGAGCATGAAGGAAACCTTGTTAACACTTTTAGGTGCATCCTTGTAGAGCTTTTTTAATGTATGTAGATATATATTGTACATTTGATGACAATAGCAAAATATATCATTTTAGGAAAATGTTCACAGGACTACTTTTTTTAAAAAAAGATTTCTACTGTGGCACCTGGGTGGCTCAGTCAGTTAAGCAGCCAACTCTTCATTTCCTCTCAGGTCATGATCTCACGAGCCCTGCATTGGGCTCCATACTGACAGCACGGAGCCTGCCTGGGGATTCTCTCTCTGCCCCTCCCCTGCTCGTGCTCTCTCTCTCAAAATAAATAAACTTAAAAAAAATGTCTGCTGCCACATGTCTGGAAAGCAGCAGAATCAACTGCTTATCAGAGCAGGTGATTTATCTCTTCCAGTATATTAAGCAGAAGGGCACTAAGAACTCAGCTATGTCATTAAATACCCATCTATTGTATAAGTGCAACTAAAAATTTTGGGCGGCTTTCCATATCTATCAAGGTTCAAAGACAAGAAGAGTACCACCAGAGAATGTGTATATATATAATTTTTTACAGAGATTTGAAAGTTATACTACTGTGGGAGCTGGTTAAGCAGTCTCTGTCTGCAAGGGAAGGCGGATATGAAGTCGGGGACAGCCAGAATGGCTGGAACTCACAAGTCAGAGATGAAGCTAAAATTCACCTTAGCTCTCCTTGTTCTTGCCTCTGACCTTGGTAGTGTGGGTATCCAGTAGAAGACCCTTCCTTCCTGAGCTAAACACACACCTGGCCCAGGAGTGGGGAAGTAAACAGAGGCGCAGGGGAAGGACAGCAGCTATAAGGCTAGGTGCTGCCACCCACCTAGGATGATAAGGAACCGCAGGTCCTACTGCCTGAAAGCTCACACAAGGATCTCTCTTGAAGTCCCTACCCCAGATGGAAATACACAGGGAAGGGAACTCTGGGCAATATCCTTCAGCTTAACCAGGCGGCTACAGGTGAAGCCATTGACCCTGATTTCTTTATAGTGCCCCACGTGGCCTGCCCCTGTTATGCCCTGACAAGAGCAAGAGTTTAGGACATGTTAGTGATTCTTCATTTGAGGCTAACTGTGATACAGATTTTTTTGTTTTTTAGTTTTTTTGTTTGTTTTTTTGATAGGAAGAGAGCGCAAGCAGGGAAGGAGAGGGTGAAAGAATCTTATTAAGCAGACTCCATGGGACGCTCAACTGACTGAGCCACCCAGGCACCCCAGTACAATTAATTTTTGTTTTATTCTTCCTTGTACAGAAGAGTAAGCCCTATCCTTTCTATGTTTTTTTCTGTCTCTCTCATTGGCATTCACATACCAAACCACTTTACTCAACTGATCTTTAACTTACAACTGTCCCCCCCCCCCTTTTTTCTGTTGTAGATCAAAAACTTTCAAAGTCAACGTTATTTAAAAAAAAATTTTTTTAATGTTTATTATTTTTGAAGGAGAGAGATACAGAACATGAGTGGGTGAGGGGCAGAGAGAGGGGGAAACACAGAATCCGAAGCAGGGTCCAGGCTCTGTCACAGAGCCCAATGAAGGGCTCAAACTCATGAGCCATGAGATCATGACTGGAGCTGAAGTCGGACACTTAACCAACTGAGCCACCCAGGTGCCCCTCAAAGTCAATATTATTATTATTATTTTAAATTTTTTTAACGTTTATTTATTTTTGAGACAGAGAGAGACAGAGCATGAACGCGGGAGGGTCAGAGAGAGGGAGACACAGAATCTGAAACAGGCTCCAGGCTCTGAGCAGTCAGCACAGAGCCCGACGCGGGGCTCGAACTCACAGACTGAGAGATCATGACCTGAGCCGAAGCCGGACGCTTAACCGACTGAGCCACCCAGGCGCCCCAAAAGTCAATATTATTAACAACTTCCATTGTGAAGATAAAGATCTGAAATTTGTTCCAATTTTGTACGATAAAATTTGGGGTTTATTTTTTTCATAAAGTAGTCAAAATGTACATGTTAACAGGATGCCATTGCTGCTTAATAACTCTCAAGTGATTAAAAAAAAGAGAGAGAGAGAGAACTTCTGACAAAAGCATAGATCATGAAAATGCTTAGCATATATTCAGCCCTCACAGGGAGTGGAGCTCCCATGGCCTGTGCCCACGCTTCTGTCCTATCACCTCTGCCCCACATGCAATGAGGCTCAGGAGTCATTGGCCTACTCTGGCCCCTTTCTCACTTGCCCTTGGGGAGCACAAAGTCTGCCGTAAAGAACTGGAGGTAGGAGAGGCTGCTCCCTAATAAGGCACTAGTCCCCCAGAGGGGTGGGGATTGTGGGGCTGATGCAGTGACCTCAATTCAGGCTCCCTCCCACCCATCCAACCATGATGGTTTTGAAATAGAAGCTGCACTGAGAAGGAATTGTTTCCACCATATTACCTTGGGTGAGGTCAGATGCTGATCATAAGAGAGAAAAATGGGGAGCCTGGGTGGCTGAGTCAAGTTGAGCATCCGACTTTGGCTCAGGTCACGATCTCACTGTTCGTGAGTTCAAGACCTGCATCAGGCTTGCTGCTGTCTTCCTGTCATCCTGTCATCCTGCCAGCCTGTCAGCCTGTCAGCGCAGAACCCGCTTGGGATCTTCTGTTCCCCCTCTCTCTGCCCCTCCCCCGCTTGTGCGCTCTCAAAAATAAACAAACATTGAAACACAGAGAGAAAACAGCTTTATAGTTTTCTGTACTCAGCTCTCAAGGGAGAACACATGCCACCCAAGGACACTCAGGGGAAGCACCAGGTTGGTCATGAGGCAAAGCACAGGGAAACTCCTCAAGGGCAAGCACCTTTATTGTGGTTTTTGCTGGAAGGAAAGGGTTAGACAGGGCAAACAGGTTTAAGATTGGCTAATTTGAATAATTTCAGTGGGCTCTGGGGCACAGGGGCTGTCCCAGGATGCCTGGTACTTGGCACTGGGGTAATTAGGGTGGGTGTTTTGTGGTCCAGAGTATATAAGTCAGATAAGCGAGATGTTTAGTGTTGCAGACTTAATGGGTTGTTTAGGAAGAGGAACTGACCAGCCTCTAGCCAGGGCCCCAAAACTGGATCAAGAGAGCACACAAGGACCCATACAAGCTTCTATCACAGCAAGCAATATTCTTTTTAAAAAGTTACATAAATGAACACACATTTTGTTACTTCTCTGATACCAAAACTTTAATACTCCCTGCTGACTATATTATCTTCAAATTTTTTTCAAATTTTGAAATATTCCATCATTAAAAAATTGTATTATAGAAATTGTTTTTTAAAGAGTTGAAAACACCTTAGAGCACTGGTCTAGCTGCATTTTTTTGTCCCCAAACAATGAAATAGTCAATATGTCAAAGTGTCAACATCTCTTACATCTGTACAATATCTAATTTTCTGCATGTTTTAAATATTCCATTTTTTTTTTTTTATTTTTTTTTTTCAATGTTTATTTATTTTTGGGACAGAGAGAGACAGAGCATGAACGGGGGAGGGGCAGAGAGAGAGGGAAACACAGAATCGGAAGCAGGCTCCAGGCTCTGAGCCATCAGCCCAGAGCCTGACGCGGGGCTCGAACTCGCGGAGCGCGAGATCGTGACCTGGCTGAAGTCGGACGCTTAACCGACTGCGCCACCCAGGCGCCCCTCCATTTTTTTTTTTAAATGAAAGTTACTGGGGCACCTCAGTCGGTTAAGTGTCCACCTTCCGCTCAGGTCATGATCTCACGGTTTGTGAGTTCGAGCCCTGTGTCGGGCTTTCTGCTGACAGCCCAGAGCCTGGAGCCTGCTTTGGGATTCTGTGTCTCCCTCTTTCTCTGACCCTTCCCCACTCATGCGGTATCTCCCTCTCTCTCTCAAAAATAAATAAATATTAAAAAAAATTTTTTTTAAATGAAAGTTTCTAGGGCACCTGGGTGACTCAGTCAGTTAAGCATCTGACTTCAGCTCAGGTCATGATCTCACAGTTCGTGAGTTTGAGCCCTGCATTGGGCTCTCTGCTGTGAGCACAGAGCCTGCTCCTGATCCTTCTCTGCCCCTCCCCAGTTTGCACTCTCTCAAAAATAAGCATTAAAAAAAATCTTTAAGAAATGAAAGTTGCTGAGAGAAAAGGAGGCAGAGAGGAGCTGCAAGCTGTCTTGCATCTAGCACATCTTTTTTCTTTCCACTTTTTGAGATATAATTGACATCTTGATGTCAATCTTGACATACATCTTGATCCAAATGAAGTTTCCTGACTCTCCTGAGGCCCCATAGAAATGAAGGCATCTAACTGTACATACTTTTGGATGGGAAAACTCATAATCAAGCTAAGAGCTTACGACTCAGAATGAAGACAGATAGACCTTAGGTCACTAACGTCCAAACCAGGGCTTTTTCCTGGCTAGCCCCATTGAAGAAACGGTCAAAGGGCAGCCACACGATATTGCCCAGTATCACCCAGTCCACCTGCAATCCTTTGCTAGGCAAAAAAACCCGAAAAAACAAAAAACAAAAAACAATTCAAGCAAGTAACTATCAAGCTAAGAGGGGTACTGTAATCCCTCTTTTACTACTTAATACAGAGTGCTATTTGAAGTAACTGCAAAGTAATCCCTGAACTGCAAATAACCCAGGGATCCAGCCTGCTGTAGTGGTGACTGACTTCACCATTAGGTTAGCATTAGTGCTGCCTCAAAGGTGCATGTTTCTTTCTCTTTTTTATTGATGTAAAGTTGGTATATAACATTATATTCGTTTCAGGTGTACCACATAATTCAACATTTGCATGTACTACAAAGTGATCACCACAGTAAGTCTAGTTACCATCGGATACCATACAACTGACCTCCACAAAGACGCATTTTTCTGTATTGGTCAAGAAAATTATCCAGATGGGGCTATGACTGCTGGCCAGCCTGCATCCCACCTGGGTTATGTCATCCCTCATCTCTGCCTACTAGAGCACCCGGCCGTAAAAAGAAACATTACGTTTGGACAGGATCTATGCTGCTGCTGGACAATTCAATTTACTTTTTACTTCATTCTCTTCTCTCAATAGGAAATAGAGCCAGAAACAGGGCTTGTGAGCCAGCCTGGACGATCTCTCTCCGTTGGGTTCAAGAGTGCAGCAGTTAAGAGTGCATACCATAGATTCAGAGCACCTCAGAGTGCCAGCGTTTAGACCTGCCATCCACAAGCTGAGTGGCCTTAGGGAAGTTACCTTAGGGACCCTGTACCTCAGTCTCCTTCCACTACATGGTGATGATGATAATAACATCTACCGCTGGGTTGCTATGATGGTTAAATGAGATTGAGTATTCAGATTGTCCCAGTGAAGGTACAATACATGTAAGCTATTGTTATTATCATTGCTTTTTGACAGATTCTATGGCTTGGAGTAAAAGTCTTCTCTGAGCCTTGGGATCCTGCCTACCCATTGGCACTCTCGTGGGGAAGGGGGGGGGGGGCAGAGCTTCATGGGTAAAGTGTTCTTTGAAGAGATAGCAGTAACTAGAAAACTTTAATGGACTCCAGGCAATACAAACTTTTGCACCATTTGTTATGCACCAGTGGCTTCCACAAAGGAGCTTATTTTTTATTTTCTAGAGGGAGTGTGAGCGGGGGAGAGGAACAGAGAAAGAGAAATGTTTTAATGTTATTTTTGAGAGAGACAGAGTGCTAGTGGGGGGAGGGGCGGCGAGAGGGAGACACAGAATCCACAACAGGCTCCAGGCTTCAAGCTGTCAGCACAGAGCTGACACAGGTCTCAAGCTCACAAACTGCCGAGATCATGACCTAAGCTGAAGTTGGATCTTTAACTGACTGAGCCACCCAGGCGCCCCGAGAAAGACAGAATCTTAAGCAGGCTCCATGCAGGCTCTGTGGAGCCTGCCGCAGGGCTTGTTCCCACAACCCTGGGATCATGACCTGAGCCAAAATCAAGAGTTGGACACTCAACAGACTGAGCCACCCAGGTGTCCCAAGAAGCTTATTTTTAAAACTTGGGGCGCTTATTTTGAAAACTGAGAGGCACCTGGGTGGCTCAGTCCGTTGAGTGTTCAACTTCAGTTCAGGCCATGATCTCACCGTTGGAGGGTTTGAGCTACTGTCAGCATGGAGCCCACTTTGGATCCTTTGTTCCCCTCTCTGCCCCTCCCTGCTTGTGAATGCTTGCTCTCTCTCTCAAAAAAACAAACAAACAAACAAACAAAAAAACCCAAAACCTTAAAATATTTGTTGAAAGTTATTAAATTTGTGATAATCTATTTACATAAACAACAGAAATAAAAAGGTCAGTCTGTGAGAGGATACATCTTGGGATGATCTTCATTTGTGGTGAATTCAATTGTTTTTATTTTTTATTATTTTTTAAATGTTTGTTTATTTTTGACAGCATGAGCAGGGAAGGGGCAGAGAGAGAGGGAGACAGAGTATCCGAAGCCGGCTCTGCACTAACAATGGAGAGCCGGATGCGGGCCTCAAACTCATGAACCAAGAGAATGTGACCTGCGCCAGAGTTGGACACTTAACCAACCTAGCTACCCAGGCGCCCCTCAATCGTTTTTAAATCACAAACTTTAAAGGTGCATCTATCTGCATGTACTCTCAACAATGAAAAAACATGTCTCTGTAGATTTCAGAGCTTAGTTGAGACACTTTTGTGGACAGGGAGATGAAAAGAATGGAGACCCCTAAGACTCCACAGCTGAGGTGATCCAAGTAGACCAGGTGTGGTCAAGCGTTTTCCAATTGGAGAGATGAACTGGACATTTGTGGAAAAGGCCTGGATCAGTGGCACTCGTATGAGCAATTCCAGCACTCACTGTGAAAGGGTGTCTACATGTGAGTGTGCTGGCTCTCATCTCTGAAAAAAATATAGTGGACACCTGGGATGACTCCTAGGGGCCAGAGGGAGACTCAAAATCAGTCCAAGGCCCTAGTCTTTTCATTCAGAGAAGCCCTCAAAGACTATTGATGAAGGGTCAAGCAGCCCATCTGGCACAGAGTCAACGAACTGTGTACATAAACACCTTGGATCTGGTTTCACAGTCCCTTCATTCTGAACAACTGTTTTTTGGTAAAATTTTAATATTTGCCCCAGAGTGGCTGCTTACATTTTCTCTCCGGAAACAGACTACTCTACAGCGAGAGCCGTGACAGTCATTGCGGGGTTTCCCAAGAATACCCACCTGATTTTTGTAGGACTCTTTCTCCTCAATTTTTGCCTTAATTTTCTCCTTGTACATTTTCATCTCTTCTGACAGCTCTTTTACTGTTTTCATTTTTTTCCCCCTGGAATCAACTTTTGTTTTTTGACAAACAGCTCCTGCCTCTAATATTGTCATCCACTCATCATCTGCCACTATTCCAAGCATTCTCTTAATTTAACCAGTTATTTTTTTAATGTACTGTTTTTTGTTTATTTATTTACTTTTGAGAGAAGAAACGGCCGAGAAAGAGGGAGACAGAGAATCCCACGCAGGATCTGCAATAACCAGAACCAGTTGTGGGACTTGAACTCATGAACCTTGAGATCCTGACCTGAGCTGATAGGAGTTGGAACCTTAACCGACTGACCCACCCAAGAGCCCCTAACCAGTGATTTTAAAATAATCTGCCCTGCTTAACCTATGATGAATGAATGTCTTGATCTCTTCCTCTTGTATGAAGAGAGTCTCCAAAAATAAAATGGTAGTAATAATTAACCCCAGAACACATCAAGAAAATCTCCACTGACTCAAGCTGGGTCGCCATATCCACCCAGCCTGTAGTCTCAGGTGTTCTGACTGAAACCCTTGCATTCTCCGTGGGTCTTCTGGGTCACCTTCAGAGAATAGAGGTTTTTCAGCCCAAGTGATAATTACGTGAGCAACCTCGGTAAACCTGTTAATCCTTCCCTAAATCCTCCAATCGGGCCGCCTTTATCCCTCTCGGTGTTCTCAGTTCCCTATTTTTTCTCTCGACAGGAAGTAACTCTCTATTTCTTTTCTCATGCTTGTCTTCAATCCAGAAGTTCTTTGGGCTCACTGTTTGGTGGGGGTACTCTGAGTCAGTATCCTAGTACCCTCAGCAGCTTAATATGGCTCAACAGCCCCCCCGCCCCTCCCCGCCGCCTCTAAGAAGGGCTCACGGGGATCCTGCCGCTCCCCTCCCCGCATTGCCCCCCTCCGCGGGCCCGTCCCTGCCCTGCGCCCGGCCAACCAATCCCTGGCTCCACTCCATTCGCGTCACAATGGCGCCCTCGTGGCCCCGCCCCCGGACGCCAGCCGCGGAGGCCCCGCCCCGCAGCGCTCATTGCGTCTTTCCGGCTCCGTGTTGGAAGTAGCACTGCGCCGTGTCTTCCTGGAGAAGAAGGTGGGGTTCCGTGGGGAAACCGACTGGCGGTCACGCCGGCAGCCGGAAGTGGGGCGGGGGCGCGGGCTCCCGGGGCTGCTGCTCCCGGGTGCTGGGGTACAGGGTCGAGCGGGGACCGGGCAAGCCCAGAACGGCGGGGCTGCTGGAAGCGCCGCGTGCGCCCACGGGCGGGAGTTGTGCACTCGGGCCTGCCGCGCGCCAGACCCCGCCTCTCGGAGGCCCCGCCCAGGGCGCGCTGCCAGGGGTTTCCATGGTGATGGTAAACAAGCCTCAACTGCCTCCGCTACAACTGCCAAGTTCCCCGCGTTCCACCCTCTAGGTGCTCGGAGGGACGACCGTGGTGCCGGATGTGAAGAAGAGCGGGAGCGTGGAGACTCGGAGCCCGAGGTGAGGGGCGGGACGGGCGGTGGGTCCGAGGCTGAAGGGCCTCACAGCTGGGACCAACAGGGAACTGGGCCCTCTGGGGGTGGGGACAGTGGGGCTGAGATTTGGGGTTGGGGGAGGTTAGGTCTGAAGTCAAGGGCTCACATGCAGGGACCGAATGGAGACTGGACACACGGGCTGGGAACGGCGGAGCTGAGAATTGGGGTCGGGGGGGGAGTGGGGTCAGAGGTCAAGGGCTTTACACTGGGGGAGTGGACCACGGGGCTGAGATCAAGGACTTTACACTCGAAGACTGGACCGCTGGACTGAGATTTAGGACCAGGGGAGGCAGGGCCCGCGGTGAAGAAGGGAGAAAAGGCCTTGTACGGAGGACTGCAGGGGAAGCAGAGCTTGAGCGCCCCTGCCAGGAATACCGTGAGGGCATCCGGCGACCGTGGGAGAGGGGCTTCATTTAAAAATGAAAGCAGTACTTTCACGTGGTTGAGTTGCACCGGACTGGTTGGGAGTTGACTCCTCCCCCCTCCCACGTTCCCGCTCGCTGAGCCTCCACTTTCGATCTTTGCGGCCTTTTCTTCCTCTCCGGGCGGCGTGTGTGCCCTGATCGCCGGTGTGCGTTTGTCTCCTGTCCTTGGAGGTATAGTGTTTGCATTTTGGGTGAAACTCTTTGGTTCTCGTTATCTTTGCCTGGTGGCCACATTTCAGCCGAGCGAGATTAATCGGCCATTTCTTTCTCCTTGTGCTTTATTTCTTTGTATCCTTGAATATATTTTTTGCTGATTCTTGACTGCGCCTGAGAAACTTCTGGACTCTCCCGGCGCCCGCGCTGCGCCCTCTACCTTCAGTGTACCCGCGTGGTTCACTGAAAGTGGCTCTGGGCGGCCTGGTGACGCCGAGCGAGTCGCGCGGGGACTCGACGGACCCTGGTCTTCCATAGAAACGGTTGGGAGGCCACGGGCCCCTCCCCGTTGATCTGTACCTTTAAGGGGCTCTCAGGACCACCCCCCCCCCCCGGCTGCCTGCCAGACAAATCCCCAGGCCTGGGAGGCTCCCTTCCCCCCCAGCGCCCCATGCCGCCCTCCAGCTCCTGCAGGACCCCCGCCCGGCGTGTCTTCGGTCCCGGCCCGCCTGCCCGCGGGACTCCTTTCTCAGTAGCTTCCTTCCCCGGAGGCCCTAGGACGAAAGAACGTGCTTCCTTCTCTAGTTTTCGCAACTATTTGTGGGGTGTCCGGGCTCTTTCCTGCCACTGCGGGCCGCGTGCGTGGCGGGAGAGGAGCCCGCGAGCGGCAGCGCGCTAAGGGGGGAACCGCCGGATGGGCGTGGGGGGTGGGGAGCGCCGAGGGGTCCGGAGCCTAGTGGAGCCGGGAGAGGTTTGAAGACTGCAAATAATACTCCTTTCAATTCAAAACAACGTCGAAATCACCTATCTTAATGTAATTCTCACTATTACACGTTTTTAAAGGTTAACTTTATTTCTGAATTTCTAGTGAGAATGAAAATACCTCGGGTTCTCCGGTTAGATAAAAATATATTAGGATATGTCAGTGAAAAGTGATGTGATGTTTTCAGTGTTAATGGCTAGAAGAAGATTCGTCATTTTAAAATGTGTGAGTAATTTTCTACTTTTAATAAATATTGGGAGAGTGCTGATGTTACTAATTAATATTTAAGCGAGTCCATCTTTAGTTATCTCTGGTGCCCGTATGCATTTCTGTAAATTGATTCGGCTCATTGTGTATTATGGTGTCTTTATTTTTTCTCTTTTAACATTCTTTTTGTGGTATTGCTTTTTTTAAATTGACAAGTGACTGGCATTCACTTGAGTATTGTTACAAAGCTCCCTTTAAACATAAAATATTGAAGTAAAAATGTGAATTGATTTGAGTGAAAAGATTAATTAAATAAATAGGTTAGTCCTCAGATGTGGCCAAAATTGAGAAGGAGATTGTGGAGACCTATGGTGCCCATCGAGGGTAGTAAGTTCATGGAGGGGTTACAAAAACAGGAGGAGGGCTCCTCAGTCTGAGCTCTGGTTTTCAGACTCTTGTCGGAGCACATTAATTGTCCCTTGCTAGGTCTAGGCACAGAGCTAGGAGTTTCACCATGTTTTTAAGTCACATGCTCGTGAGTAGTCTCGTAAGGGGGGCGTATTGCTGTTCTCCCTGTTACAGATGAGAAAATGGAGGCCAAGGGGAAAATGAAGTCACTTCCCCCGGGGGAGGGATACAGCTGGGAATTAGGACTCACGTCTGTCAGACGGGAACAGCCCTACTCGGTCAAGGACCCTGCCCCCCAGTTTATTGCCCTGAATTGCCGTTCTTGGGGAAAACAAGAGGCTGGTCAGAGGGAGAATCAGGCCTCACCTGAGACCAGTCTGGCTTATTTTACGACTAATTCCAGACATAATAAGGGTCTTACTCATAAATATTTCAGCTTACATTTCTACGGATCTTTAAAAAATATAACTGCAATACTATTATCACACCTGAAGAAATGCTAATTCTTTGAGATCATTAAGTACCCCGTGTTCAAGTGTACCTGACTGTACAATAAATATTTTTTTACAGCTGGCTTGAATTGGAATCTAGACAAGGTCACACCTTGTATCTGGGAGATCTATCTCACTCTTTAAATTCAGAGCAGTGCTGTCCAACGGAAATACAATGCGAGCCACATGTAATTTCACATTTTTTAATAGTAAAAAGAAACTGGTGTAGTTCATTGTAATAATTTAATGTAATACATATACAAAATATTTGCTCATGTAATTTTAAATTACATTTTCACTTTTTTCAAAATCCAGTGCATACGGCACCTCTCAGTTTGTACCAGCCACATTTTAAGTGTGGCAAGTAGCTTCCTTATTAGTGCAATCTAGAGGTATTTTTTTCTTTGTTAAACGAATTGGGTACGGTGTCAGAGTTCCTTCCTCAGGCTTTGGCTTTTTCTGATTACATTCAATGGCGTTTGAATCTCTGACCTCTGCATTTCCTGTGAAATGGTAGTTAGGGTTCTGTTGAGATTTTCTTTTTGGAAAGAAGACTTCACTGGAGGTGCTGTGTACTCCTGCCTGAGGCACTTCTTGGCACTCCCCCTTTGTGAAGTTAGCAGCCATTGATGGTCTTTTCCCTAGATCTTTTGTTTTGTTGATGTTTCCAAAATAGTGATAACTTTAAATATTGCTTCTCATTTATTTGCAGGAATACTTCTATAGGGAGGTAATTTTCTTTGTTAATCATTTGATTACTGTAAGTTGTATGTTATTAATGGCAGGTTAAGTTTTTGATTCATTCCTTATGTTTATCAATATCTAACAATTTATTGAATCTCTAGCAGGTGCCAAAGACCCTTTTTCTGGTGTCTTTATGATGTGCTTTAATCCACTGTGGCTTTTAGTCTCTTTGGTGCACAAATTATCCAATCTCTGGCCAGTGGGAGCCTTTCAAATTGGTTCCTGACTTTGACAGGAAAGACCTCAGTGGTCTTTGATACCTTCCTTATTAAATGGGTCCACTTCCTTATTAAGTAGGTCCATTTATTCAACTGGACTTATAGTGATAGGCAGTTGGGTTGTTTCTAGCCTTTTCCTATTAGAAGTAGAACCGAGATGAATAGGCTTTGCAGGTGTCTTTGCTTTTTTTGGCCATTTAATATTTCCACAAACGGTATTTAAAAGTGCCTGCTTATCTGTAGCCTTGCCAAGGTAATGCGTTTTCAAAATTCTGTATTTTTTGCCAATATGGTAGGTATTTTAAATGTTATTTCATATCAGATTTTATCTTAAATGGGTAAAGTTGAGCATCTTTTCATGTTTAAGGTAATTTCTTTTTCTGTCTACTATACCTCTAGTCCATTTTCCTTTTTGGGTAGTTGGATTTTGTCTCTTTTTAGATGCTCTTTATATGTTAGGGATATTAATGCTTTGGGAAAAAATTGCAAATATCGTTCCCACTTTAGCATTGGTATTTTTGTTTAGCTTAGTATTTTTTAGCTATTCATAAGAGGTTTGGAGGTTTTTGTTTTGGGTTTTGTTTGTATTTATGTAATTAAATTTTTCAGTGTTTTCCCATATTCTGGGTTTGGGGTCATGGTTAGGAAAGTTTTCCCTACCATTCCAGTTTATGGAATTCATCTATTTTCTTTCTTTTCTTTTTTCCGTGTGTAGGATATTGCTTAGCATTTCTCATAAAACGTGAAAAATTCTTAGTTAACTCATTCCCCTTCATTAATATGTCAGTGTGACAGACTGTAGGGATTGACTTTGAAATGATGAGCTACAATTGCATTCCAAGAATAAACCCAACTTGGTCATGATTATTTCTTCGTGTATTGCTGGATTTGGTTGCTGATAATTTCTTCGGGAGCTTTTTATCTGAGTTCATGAGGAAAATTAGCCTGTGAATCTTGGTAAACTAATTCTAACACTCTTGGGAATGGAAAATCAAATCAGGTTGATTGTTGATCAAAACAAAAATGCAGATGGAAACAAAGCTTTATAAGTTTAAAAAAAATCCATATGGACTTGGGCTAAGAAAAAGATCTCTTAAAACGGTACAAAAAGTGATAATGATGAATGGGTTAAAAAAGAAAAGACTAGAATGGAAAGTTCTGAATTCCCATTAAGTTTCTCAGACAGTTATGCCTCTTTTACAGAAATCCTCACCTAGTGTGAATATTAAAAATTTCTGTTGCACTCTCTCCTGCTAAGTCCATCTGCATTGCGAAGATGTTCCATTATTGATGTCTCCACAGGTCTTTGTTCTGCTTTACACAATATTTAGTTAGAATTACGCTGTCCAATAGAATATGAATGACAAATGTAATTTCATTTTTGAGATATAATTCACATACCATACAGTTCACCTAGTACAAATGAGAGGTTTTTAGTAAATTCACAGCATTGTAAAAACCACCATTACCTAATTCAAGAATATTTTACATTGAAACACCCTTAAGCATTCTTGGGGTACATCCTGCTTGGGCATGGTGTATAACCTTTCTTTCATGTTGCTGGATTCAGTTTGTAGTATTTTGTTGAGGAATTTTGCACCTTTATTCATAACAGATATTAGTATGTAGTTACCTCTTCCTGTGAAATCTGTTTTGTTTGGTTTTGGTATCAGAGTGTTCAGTTTGTTAAAGGGGTGCCATAACAAAGTACTCTAGACTGGGTGTCTTAACAGAAATTTGTAGTCTTGCAGTTACAGAGTCTAGAAGTCCTAGATGAAGGCATTAGCAGGGTTGGCTCCCTCTGAGGGCCATGAGGAAATGATACATTCCGGACCTCTCTCCTTGCTTTGTTAGATAGCTGTCTTCTCTTTCTTGTGTCAGCTTGTCTGTGTCCAAATTTCCCATTGGAAGGACACCAGCCATAATGGATTATGGCCCACTCTAATGATGAAATTTTCAACCCATAAAGCAGGGTAATATTGGCCTTGTAGAATGAGTTGGGATGTGTTTTAATATTTTAATTTAGTATATGAATTTTGATTAACTGTTATCTAAAATATTCCAACATGTAGTCAATGTTTTAAAATTGAGCTATGTTACATTCTTGTTTTAATCTTTGCAGTTTGGTGTGCGTTTTATACTTAACAGCACATCTCAATTTGTACTTGTCACATTTCAAGTGTTCAGTAGGCACATGTGGTTAACGGCTATCATATTTTTATCCTTTGTACCCAATTTGTTCTTTTTCCAAGCAGTTTTTTCTATACTTGCAACTTAAATTTAGAAGTTCTAGCAACATATGCCTAGGTTATGTCTTTTAAAAATATCTGTTGGGAACCACACAACCATGTTTATCTTAAGCCAGGAAAATCTCCTTCCATTATTTATCTGTTCTATTTGTGTCTTTCTCCTTCTGGAATCCCTATTGTTGACATGTTATTTCTTTTGTCTCATGTTACATCTTGTGTCCTCCAAATTTCATATCTTTTTCCCTTTGTTTCTGTTTTTTTCTCTTTGAGATATTTCTTGCACTTATTTTTCAGGCCACTATCCATGCTTTCAGTTTATTACTAACTTTATAAACTCAAAATTTGATTGTTAGTACTAAAAAGTGTTGTATTCTGTAACTGAGTATCTGAAAGTGCTCTTTTTTTTCCTGTTAAAAAATGTATGGTTTTGTTCAGCACTTCTCATTCCCTGATAACTGTTTTAAGCTGTTGTCTAAATGCATGGTATCCTCTCCGGGTGCTTGAGTCACTCTCATGTGCATTGTCCATTCCTTTTCTCGTGATTCTGTTCTCCACTCTCCCAGGGCAGTGTGCTCTGGTCCCCTGAGCAGCAAACATTGAGCACGAGCTGCTACAGCAGTCTCTGCTCCTCTGGCAGCTGCCTGGGACCTGACAAGGTGTCAGCTCTCCACAGAGCCCCAGGAGGAAGCTCTAGGCCCCTTAAGGGACAGCTGGCATGTACTGCAGCCATGGCTCCGGGAGACTGAGTGTAACCCCCACAAGCCTTCCTGAATGTGGGATCTAAATGGTCACCCACCCAGGGAGGGGCTGCTTACTCCGGGGGAGAGAGCTACAGGCGGGTTGGTAGGGGAGGTGGTTTGGAGATGGTCTTAGCAGTTGTATTTTAACAGGTTCCCCCCCCCCCCTTTATATTTCTTAGCTAGGCTAGAATCATATTTCCTACTGTGGATGGGGGGAGCACTACCAATTAATAGAGATGATGAATGCCTCACTTGAGAACAAATTTTACCTTTAGCAGTGGAAGTCAAATAGCAGTGTTTTTTTTTTTTGTTTTTTTTAGGAAAACTTCACCTGATGTATTTTTTTCCTCTCATAATTTGGATTTCATCTTTGGATTCCATCTGTGGAATGCAGTCGATAATATCCTAGAGCAAGAGTTGCTAGTTCTATGTTGGATAAAAATTTGTCCCTTATGTTAATTTTAATACAAGTAATAGAATTTACCTAACATTGTATTATACTGTTTTTGCTTTTTAGTTAACACAGATTTTGCAAAATGAACACTGAGAGAAACAGTGAATTATCACCCCAGACTTAGCTACAGTACATAAACTAAAGGGCTTAATAGTTAAAAGATAATGGAAAACAGCTTTCCTGTTTCTTACGGCTCATCTATATCCCCTTTTTGTGGATAAAAATATAGTAACAGCAATAAACACTTAGAACGTTATATTATTTAGTGATCCATCTACAGCTTCTCTTTAATAGCTCTGAGATAGCTTTGTGTATTGAACTTGGTTTGTTGTACAAATTAGGGTCAGAATTCTCACACTTTAGAAGCATGAGCCTCTTGAAAATTTTGGTACAACTGTGTGGGGGTGTGCTTTCTTGAAGCAGCTCGTTCAGACCTAGGTCATATTCTCAAGAGAGTGACAGTAGGAAGTGTTTAAGAGCCACTGACTTTATAAAATCGCTAGGTTAGAAGAGATTTGGTTTGTAATGTAATTTCCAGCAGAACAGGAATACTATCCATATAAAGATTTGAACAAGCATTCGGGGGGAATAAGCAGGGTAATGTTCAAAGGAGCAAAAAATACGATTTTCTAAATTCTGCTTTTGAACCCTACATATTTACCAGGGGGAAAAAGTTTCACATCCCCCCCCCCCCACCCCCAAGCTTCTGGTTTCTTTAAGTGTCACTTCCTCAGATCCCCAGTGTAAATTAATCCCCATTTTCTAGTTTTGGGCCATTCAGATTTTGTCGTCATACATTTATTTCTTTATTGATTTCCTAGTCCACTGTTCTGTGGACCTAGCACAGCGCCTGCATTTTGTAAGTGCACAATATTTCTGGGTTAATGACTCCCAATTTGGTAAATTGTATCTACTGCGCATCACTCAAATCCTTTCACAATTGCTTCATTTCTATCACAATGTTTTTATTGCAGGGTACCATTAGTTTTTCCTAAACTTGTGTCATTGCTTCCCATCTCTATGCATCTGTTCCCACCATTAGTTTTCCAGATAACAGCTAGACTGTTCTGTTGAAAAGCAAAAACTCAAATTTACAACACATTCCATTTTGAAACTATTAAGTGACTTCTCATTGGCCTTAGGCTAAAGTACAAAATACCAAACCAGGCTTTCAAAGCTGTGTGGAGGATCTTCCTCTTTTCATTGGTCTCAGATCTTCTCTGCTTTCCTCTTTCATTGGTCTCAGCACAACATGCTCCCGTGTCTTCGGTACTTGTTCCTTGACCAGGCAGGAACCATATCATGGCTCATAAATTATTAACAGCCACCTCCCCCATATCACCAACCAGTTAAGCCAAGAAGGCATATGTAAAACTACTTAACCGCAAGAAATATATTCAAATAAGTGAGAAAATGCACACCAGTCGTATAGATTACCAAGAATATATTTTGAGGAGGTTTTTAAGATGTGAAATTAAGGGGTGCCTGGGTTAAGCATCCAACTCTTGACTCGGGTCATGATCTCATGGTTTGGGAGTTCAAGCCAGTGTCAGGCTCTGAGGCTCAGCACTGACAATAAAGAGCCTGCTTGGGATTCTCTCTCTGGCTCCCTTTCTCTGCCCCTTCTTTGCTCATACTCTTTCTCTCAAAATAAACTTAAAAAAGTGAAATAAATGCTTACAAAGCAGTCAGGGTACCTCAGTTCTGTAGAGATACTTTTCCAAAAACAAGCCAATTTTGTGGTTCATTCTTCAAAATACTGTTTTGCTTCTCTTGAGTTCAGTTTTTAGTGCCTGTGTCTTTCCATGGGAGGCTGGATTTTTAATCATATCATCCACCCAGCTTCAACAATTACCAGTCAAGGACAGTTTTTCTTTACATCCCCCACCTAATAAATTTTAAGCAAATTCCAGCAAACATACTATTTCATCTCCCAATAGTTCCAAGTGAATCTCTAGAAATGTATTTTTTAAACATAACTATAATTCTGTATCTAAAAGAAGTAAATGTAATACTTTAATACCTTAAAGTTTTTAGTCAGTGTCCAGAAATGTCTTAAATGTTTATCAATTTGTTTGACTCAAAATCCAAATATGCCCCCGTGTACTGTGCATTTGGTACTTGGTCTTTTCCCTTGGAGCTGTTTTCTAATGGACTGAACTCATCTGTCCTTGTAGAATTTCCCCCAGTCTGGCTTTTCATACTCTCACCTAGTAGGTTCCTCTTACCAAAAAATCTATTTATTTCACAGTTATTTCTAGTTAGTAGATTCATAGTTTTTTCTTAAATAATTTCATTACTAAAGGTGTTTAACATAGGAAAGTAGAGACAAAAATATAATGAAACTCCATGTACCCATCACCCAGTTTCAATAATTAAATCATGGCCCCTGTTGGTTTCATCTGTAATCCCACTCCGATTTAGAAACATTCTAGGTATCAAATATCTCTCTTAAGTAATGACTCCAGAAATAAAATTGCAGCACCATAATTAACAACTAAAATTTTTAAATTCTTTGAAATAATTCAGTCACTGTTCACACTGCAGTTGCTTTAGTAATTATTTTCAAGATCGTATGAATTCGGATTCAGGGCTTCATGAAATGTAGTTCTTTTTCGTGTGTTAAGAATTGCGAGTCTTAAAATTAATCTTTTAAATTGATGCAAAATATTTATAGGCGTTCATGGCCAAATATATAAAACAAGACTGTATATAAAGAGGTAAAGAAGTTCTACCTTTTGTCCATTAGTTTCCATTCTAAATTCTTTCAAAGAGGTTTGGTGTATTTTCCCTCAGTTTTTTTTTCCTTTTTTTTTTTTTTTTTTTGAGTTTACGGTTTCTCCTTCCACCTAAACCGTGCCGATCTACTCCTCTCCTGCGCTGTTACTCTGGACTTTTCCCCATCTTGGCATCTTTCCTGAAAACTCACTCAGAACGGTCTTCCTCGTTGCTTTTCTTCCCTCCTTCCTCCCACTTCCTGCCTGGGCCGACCGCGCGGGCCGCGGGCCGCACCTGCAGGACGCGTTTCCATTGGTGACATCTTGGCGGGCCCATCGGTGGCACTTCCTCCTTTACACCCCGTGACCCACGTCCGGCCCGCCGCCCTCAGTCACGCGGCCTCTGCCTCCGGGACGCAGCCCCGCGCGCCGGCCTTCCGGACTCCGGACCCGTCGTGGTGAGCCGCCGCGAGCGGACGACCCCCACCCACCCGCTCATCCACCCTCACCCAGCCCCCAGTACACCCCCACCGCCCCCCGCGAGTCCCGGGAACTCATTTTCCCCTCCTCCGCAACTCCCCACCCCCACCCTGCCTGCTCCAGGAACTCTTTCTTCCCCCTCGTTGCCCCAGGAACTCTTCTCCCCCCGCGTCCCTTCTGCCCCAGGAAGTCCCCCCGACCCGACTCAGGAGCTCCGCCCCCCACGGGTCCAGGGAAACTCTTTCCTGGCCGCCCCAGAAAGCACCCCCCTCCCAGGCCCCGACTCGGGAGCTCCGCCCCCTCCCCCGCGGCTCCGGGAAGCCGGGACGGAGAACGCTGGCCCCACCTCACTCCCTCCTCTGCGGCCTAGAAGTTCCCACTCCCGCCTCCGTAAGCTCCCCCCCCCTCCGCCTTTCTCTCCTCCCACCACCAGGCCCGGGAAGCCTTCGCCTCTAGACCTCTTTCCCCCTCCCCCCTCCCGCGCGGCCCGTGAAGCCTCCCCCCCCCCCCCGCTTCCCTCCTCCCTCGGCTCGTCCCGCCCCCGCCCCGGAAGCTCCCGCTGATCCCGCCCAGGCCCCGCGACAGGGCGCTCCGGGGTCTCGCCTTCCTGTGGGGCTGAGCCGAGCGTAGGTTGTCGGATCCGCCAGGTAGACAACGAGTGAGCCCCCGCTCTGCACTTCGTCTGCGTACCCCCGCCCCAGGAGCTCAGCGCCTGAGACCGCAGCTGTGCTTCCCGCCGAAATCGCTCAGACGCGCCCCTGGCGGCCCGCGGCTGCAAGCTTAAGAGCGCAGTTTCAATTTCAGGTTAAAAACAAAAGGAGACGCACCTGGACTTTCCCGGAGCCTTCTGCGTTTTTAAGCGTCGGGTGGAATTAGGGGTCCTTTGGCTGTAAACCGCGCTTGTTTGAAAATAGAAATCAGTCCTGCTCCTCTCAGCGGTAAGTCTTAGAGCAAAAATGTCAACTGCGTAATCCTGAGGCAGCGTCTCTTGCTCACTGTGGTTTTAAGAGTAGAACTGTTTGAGTAATTAAGATACTCAGGACAACCTTGCTCTAGTGTGCCACCAGCTGTAGGTTAATATTTATTTACAAATAAGGGTGAAATTGCTCCTTAGGTCCTACTGCAACACAGACGTAAATCAAAGGGTGAAGCCACGGTCCCTCTGAATACCCACCCCTTCCTGAACAGAGGATGGGGGTTTAAGCCGGCCTGTGTACTCCGTAGATAAACCTAATCAGTCATGGCACTCGGAGGCCCGCCCTGTTTATCTTGATTGGATCTACCTGAATCCGAACTAAATCCCGTCTAACCAGTACAGTGAAGGAGAGAGCACATTCTGGAGAGCCTCCTAGGAGCCTTAGGAGTCTGTTATAAATGCAGAATCTTGCCCTATCCCACGTACGTTGTTTCAGAATCTCACATTTTAACAACATCCTGTACAGTACAGATAATTTGAATCTCCAGTTGCGGGACCTAAGAGCAGTATATTTTCACACTCCAGCGATTACAACGTGTGCTCGTGTGAGACCCGTGCTCTCTATCAGTGCTTCAACGTGTGTGTTCGCGGGCATGCGCGCCCCATTTCAGTCTTGTGAAAATTGGCCTCAGCGTGTCTGGCCGCTCCTACGCGTGCATGTACAAGGAGGGTCCCCACGATGTTGGTCTGCAGACCACACTGGAAGGAACCAGGAGCTGGGGTAAACCATATAAAAGAAGGGATTCAGGTCATTTAAGATGCCTGAGTTCTACCTCTCAGATTCCACTGGGGGCTAGCAGGAGGGACGGTTGAAGCTTTTTGAAAACCATCTTCCAGAGAATTTGAAATTAAATACCTTACTTTTATACAGGTTCCCCCAACACTTCCGGGATAGTATCTTATGTAATAATCACAGGAGGCTATAAAGACAAGTTTATCTTTAACACGAGGCACTTAAGCGAAATTAACTTGACTTTCTCGGTTTTACCTTTCCCAAACTAAGAATGTAGTTTAGTTCTCCAATGTACTCCTGAACTTCAAATATCCTGATCCTTTGGGACACCTTCATCACTTGGCTGTGGGTGATGGTAGTAATGTTTTTCCTACTGAAAAGCATATTTTAACATATACTTACATTCTTGTCAGTTAATTAAAATATCAACATCAGAGCAAATACAGGTCACAAGAAATGAAGTTTATCAAATAAAACTGGGAAGGAAAGACTTGGGTATCTCCACCCTGAACCTCAGGGAGTCTTACAAATTGTAAATTCTGTTGAATAGTTTCTGGCAAGCAGACTGTGGCGCTCCTCCCAGTAAAGGTCTGGCAGCTTCTGGAGTCTCTCACCTCCTGCCCCTGAGGTCCCTACCGGGAACTTTTCTGGCCTTGTTCCACCCCCTCCCTGAAGAAGCCCCTCCCACCCTTAGTATTTGGATATCCTCACCGAGCTTAGAGTTTTCTAAGTCTCATCTAGATAGTGTTTTCTTGCTGTTATCCTTTGTATTACCATATGAAAAGGTAAATCTTTTAAATGCTATGGGGGCTGTCCTGGGTGTGTGCTTTAATTATGGAAGCTTCATGGCTTTAAAAGAATTGCTGCCCCAACCTGCTCTTCCCTGGAGAAAAGGAGCTGGAGCCCATCCTAGCCCTGGCACCACCATCCCTGTTTGCTCTGGTGAGTGCTGGGCCACTGAGGCAGACGGCCATATCGCTCTTTTTTAGGACAATTCGTTACCTACCAGGAGTGTCTCCGACTGTGGGCATCCCCTCCCCCCCGGGTTGTTCTTTAAGGTGAGCTCTTTTAAGAAAAGTAATTTCGGTTTACGTTTGGTATATTTAAGTAGGAGATTTTTAAAACATGTAGTAAAAGCTTTATCATTAGCTTTAAATCTAAGCGCAGAAATCTATAGCACTCTTTTACTGAGTTTTAGTTAATGTCTTGAGCACTGTAAAACTCTACAAGGAATCCAAATGTAGAAGATTCTGAGGGCAAAGTGAGGATATTGAATTATGTTTGCATCTAAAATTAGGTTTGAGTTTCATTGAAAGGATACGGAATTACATGTCATAGGATTTCTTGCAAGAAGTGGAACAGAAAAATAATTCCGGAGTATAAATAAACTTTTGTAGACATGTGTTTGAGAAAAGAATGCTCTTCTCCTTTCCTTCAGAGAAGTCACTTTGTTTTTGAAACTTTCTTTTCTGAAGTAAAACACTTCTAATCTGTAATGTATTGTTAGGTATTTTAAGTAATTCTCCTATGAAATGTTTGTGTTTGCTTATGCTTCCTGCATGTCTTTCAGCCTAGACTGCCATATTGTAGAGGGAGGTGTTGACCTCACATGGCCATCAGTTAATCTCTTGCTAATCTTGGGCCTGCTCTGTTGGGGGTGGGGCCACAGTGACCAATGGAACCTACACAGCCTGTTCCCGGTAGGCTTTCCAAGCAGTTTTGAAGACACATTTTGAACAAATCAGAGCAAGAATGTTATGGGAGTGTAGAACCATGAGACTTAATTCAAAGGGGAAGATCTTGTGGAAAGGTAATATGTTTGAGCTGAGACCTCAAGGATTAGTAGGATTTGACTAGACAGAAGGTTGGGTGGAGTGTATTTGGAGAGAGAATTAATTATCACGTGTGTCAAATGCAAGGGAGCAGAAAGCCTGGCACATTCCAGGCATAGGAAAATGGATAAAGGAGGGTTTTTGTTTTTTTGTTTCTTTGTGTTTTTTTTTTTGTAAATAGGAGTGATGTAAGCTAGATAATTGTGTTTGTTGCAGGCCAAAGTTGCAAGGTCTAAGCGACCTGTTAGCACTGTGGTTTGTGTTCCACTGCCGGTGGGAAGCCACTGAGAACTTGGAACAGGAGAATGACATAAAGCCAGTTTTAGGAGAACACTTGAGCTGCAGATTGGGTTGCAGTAAGGGCTAGCCATTACACTTGGAGAAGTTTAAGAACCAGGTAAGAGTATCCTGGCATGGGCTGTTGGTACTGGAATTTAGAAATGAGGAAGTAGAAATGAATAAGCGGGCAATGCAGAAAGAAAATTTGACAGTTGAAATCACGAAGGAATTATTGAGTCCTTACTGTGTCGAGAAATGGTTAGGGACTGCGTATAGAATTGTGAGAAACTTATTATTTGTTGAACTCGAGTTCCTGAATAGGATTTGGGAATGTGGGTTAGGGTGGTGAATGGGATCATTCCAGAGAGAATGAATTCATTGGATTTGAATTCATTGGGTGAAGTTGTCCAAGGATTATTTCACTTCCTTTGTAGAACCTCGGGATGGCAGGTAAAGCTATTTATACCTGCAGCCAGAGTGCTATAGAAGAGTGTCAGAGAAAAAGGCTGCTTGCATTTGTGGTGTATAGGGGCTGTGGATTAGTTTTGTATACCAGTCTGGGCCTCAGGAAGCATAAGGCTGGGGACTTGAGTGTCTTTGGCCCAGAGCTAGTTGACCTTGATCTTGTGAGGCTGCCTAGCAAAGGACTCACCCAAGTCCAGTGATATCCCTGCAGTTGAATGTTGAGGAAGGACTCCCTGGAAGAAGCTGGGAGAACCTATTTAGGGAATTAATAGGAAAACCAGGAGATGGTTACATCATAAGAGCCAGAGGGAGAAAGGATTTCCCAAGGGAGTTGCTTAAATCCTGCTGCGGGAACAAGTAAAATGAAGACAAAAAAAACTCTTTTCTTCCCAGTGGAGTGAAAGGTTTTGCCCTTTTAATGGTAAGGAGTAGAGGTGACAGTAGAGGCCTGCCATCTGAGATTTTACTGAGAGGATCAGTAAATCAGCAAGTAGCTGGAGGCAAAGTTGGTGTCAGGGAAGGTATATTATGGAGTTGGTATAAATTGGCATATAATTGGTATAAATGCGCATTCTGTGTTCAGTGAAGAGACCGTGAAGATCAAGAATTTCTCCGGGGTGAATGGAGTTGGGACCAGAGCAGGACTGTGATCCTGCTAATGATGTCAGCTAATTGGAGAAGCAACTTCTTGTTTATAAATTTTTAGACTTTGTGGCAGTTTCTTCACATCATCCCCATTCTTTGAACTAGATGATCACCCAAAGATGAGGGAAGATTAGGTGAGGTTGCCACAGGTTACTCAGGGCTTTGGGAGATTGGGGTTGGTGGTAGAACTTAGGCAGTATTGAGGGCCCATTTTAAGGTTGGTGACCCTGATTCTACGGTAGTCATTCCCAACTGGGAGCCGTTTTACCCCCAGGGAACATCTGGGAATGTCTGGAGACATTTGGGGGTTGTCACAACTGGAGAGGGGTGCCTTTGGCAGCTAGTGGGTAGAGGCCAGGGATGCTGCCTGACACCCTACGGTGCACAGGCCTGTTCCCCACAACAAGGAACTGTGTGGTCCAAAATGTGTGCCACTAGCCACTCAGTACAACCATGAAACAGATAGTTAATCTTCCTGGGCTGTTTTACTGGGCACAAACGATAAAGGAGAAAGAGCATATGAATTCCATTTGTTGTAGGGGGAAGGACTGAAATCATTACAAAATTATCCTTTCTCACGTTAGCAGTTTTAAAAATAAGTGCTGCATAGAGTGATTTTGTCAAATATTTAAATTACTATAAATCGTAACGATTCAAAATGGTAATTTGTCAGTAATTGTTTTTCCTTTATACTAGTGCAGTTGAACCTTTCATATGTTACAAATTTGCTCTGCCTTTTCTCTAATAACCAGAAAATGCCCTTGCTGTAACCCGACCGGTACTAATTCCTCTATGATCATGGCACTTACCCTCTTGCCTTTTATTTTAGCAATGTAATCTCATGTTTTCCTCCAGTTCTGAAAAGTTCTCTTTTTCTAGATATTGGCTTATTTCATTCTTTTGTCTTCTCTTCTAGAACTTAAAATAATTGATGACCGTTAGAAGTGATAGGTTTTGGCTTCAAAGCTTCCATATTGCTATTTTATTTTTCTAAGTCTCCTAATTCTTTTTCTGTCTGAATAATATGTACATTTGGGGGGGAGACCTTGGATTGAATCTCAGCTCAAATGTATTTTGTATATTTTCTTAACATTTAATTTTGCTTCTCTTTTTTCGTCTGCAAAATCAGAAAAACAACATTTACTGCATATTCTTGTACATAATAAATGAAAAATTATGTAAAGTAGTTTTTGCTTTCTTTTCAGCCACAAAAAGCTGCACCCAAGCTTGTTTGACGTCAGTCCTCTCAAGTGTCCATGATGCTGGGCCCCGAGGGAGGTGAAGGCTTTGTGGTCAAGCTCCGTGGCCTGCCCTGGTCCTGCTCTGTTGAGGATGTGCAGAATTTCCTTTCTGACTGCACAATACATGATGGGGCTGCAGGCGTTCATTTCATCTACACTAGAGAAGGCAGGCAGAGTGGTGAGGCTTTTGTTGAACTTGAATCAGAAGATGATGTAAAAATGGCCCTTAAAAAAGACAGGGAAAGCATGGGACACCGGTACATTGAGGTGTTCAAGTCCCACAGAACCGAGATGGATTGGGTGTTGAAGCACAGTGGTCCAAACAGTGCCGACACCGCCAATGATGGCTTCGTGCGGCTTCGAGGACTCCCATTTGGATGCACCAAGGAAGAAATTGTTCAGTTCTTCTCAGGGTTGGAAATTGTGCCAAACGGGATCACATTGCCTGTGGACCCCGAGGGCAAGATTACAGGGGAAGCCTTTGTGCAGTTTGCCTCACAGGAGTTAGCTGAGAAGGCCCTAGGGAAGCACAAGGAGAGAATAGGGCACAGGTATATTGAAGTGTTCAAGAGCAGTCAGGAAGAAGTTAGGTCATACTCGGATCCCCCTCTGAAGTTCATGTCTGTACAGCGGCCAGGGCCCTATGACCGCCCTGGCACGGCCAGGAGGTATATTGGCATTGTCAAGCAAGCAGGCCTGGAGAGGATGAGGTCTGGTGCTTATAGTGCAGGCTATGGGGGCTATGAGGAGTACAGCGGCCTCAGCGATGGCTACGGCTTCACCACTGATCTGTTTGGGAGAGACCTCAGTTACTGTCTCTCAGGCATGTATGACCACAGATACGGAGACGGCGAGTTCACTGTCCAGAGTACCACTGGACACTGTGTCCACATGAGAGGGCTACCATACAAAGCCACAGAGAACGACATTTACAACTTCTTCTCTCCACTCAACCCTGTGAGAGTCCATATTGAGATTGGCCCTGATGGAAGAGTGACGGGCGAAGCCGATGTTGAGTTTGCCACTCACGAAGAAGCTGTTGCAGCAATGTCCAAAGACCGGGCCAACATGCAACACAGATACATAGAACTTTTCCTGAATTCCACAACTGGGGCCAGCAATGGGGCGTACAGCAGCCAGATGATGCAAGGCATGGGGGTGTCGGCCCAGTCCACTTACAGTGGCCTCGAGAGCCAGTCTGTGAGTGGCTGTTATGGGGCTGGCTATGGAGGCCAGAACAGCATGGGTGGATATGACTAGTTTTGTAGGAGCATTTGAGTTATTGCAATCAAATTTTCACAGGCAGCCAACAAGCAGTGAAAAGCAATTATTACTCTAGAGGAAGCTGTGGGACCCATTTTGCACCATGAGTTTGTGAAATCTGGATTAAAAAATTACCTCTTCAGTGTTTTCTCATGCAAACTTTCTTCTAGCATGTGATATTGAGTAAACTAAAACTATTTTCAGCTTTTCTCAATTAACATTTTGGTAGTGTACTTCAGAGTGATGTTATCTGAGTTAAAGTAGTTTTGAGTACATTAAATGGATCTTTTACACCACATCACCGTGAACACATTGGGGAGACGTACTTTTTTGGAAAACTCAAGGTGCTAGATCCCTAATTCAAAGAGGAACATTTCTCATGTTTGTTCATTCTAGTTTATTTTCATTTAAAATCTTTTAGGTTAAGTTTAAGCTTTTAAAAATAAGTTAGTTTTGAAAATTGAGACACATTACTAATACTGTAGGAATTGGTGAGGCCTTGACTTAAAACTTTCTTTGTACTGTGATTTCCTTTTGGGTGTATTTTGCTAAGTGAAACTTGTTAAATTTTTTTGTTAACTAAATTTTTTTCTTAAAATAAAGATTTTTCCACAATGACTGGCACCGACTATATACTCACCAAAAAGTAGCAAAATGGGTGGTTGAAGAGAAGAACTTGCTTTAATACTGCTGTATTTCAGTGTGAATTTCAAAATAATTTAGCACATGAAATCTAAGATTTCCCTCTATTCCTATACCACGGTTAAATTAAAAGTTTGGTTTTTAAAATGTTAAATATGAGTGGTGGAAATGGTGACTGGAAACGCATCCCAGAGTATTAAAATAGAAGCACACAGTCCCAGCCTCCCGTGAGACTAGAGTGCTGTTCTTGGTCAGTTATTTGTTGTGTCCTGCTCTTCCCTTGTTTTATGCTGGAGTCCTGTTCATTTCTCATAGCGGCCCTTCATTTTGGGTGCCATACACTGGCAGTTATTAACCACAGTTGTTTTTTTTTTTTTAATATAAAATGTGCTATTTTTTTTTTCATACTAGCTCAAACACTCCCAGGTTAGCAGTTACGGGTTATTGCAGACTTCACATAAGCTTGGGACAGATCTGTTTCCACCTAGCAAGTAGAGAACCATGTCCAAATTCCAGGCAGCTCTGCACACAGCTTACTGCCTGCCATCACTTTTAATTTGACATAAACTAAGACCATCAAGACTTTAAGATGTGAATGGAGTTTATTTAAAACAACTTTTTGATGGCCACTTAATGATTTTGCAAACTTTGTCCCCCTACTTGTAGCCCAGATATCCTAACTTCACCAGTTCTGGGGTCTTCATCTGGTATCATTTCAAAGGGACAAGCTTCATTTATAGACAAAATACTTTATTGATTAAGCCCTGAAGATTTTGCTAAATAAGCATTTATGTAAACTAGAATCTTACCCCAGCCCCTCTCATCCTCCTATGGCCCCATAGCCCCACCTTACCTGCCTTTCTTCCCACTGGTGTTCTGCAGATTCAGATAGTTTTAGATAGGGCAGCAGCAATACCCAGGAATGCCAGAGGTTCCGGGACGCAGGCTGAACTAGGAAGGTCCGCTCTGATGAGTAGGTAACGTGAGATTCTGGGGAGGCAGAGCTCATGCACCTGGTGTGAGCCATGTTCGCAGGGTCTCTACCCATCCCATGGGTCTACCATTCTCCCAAGTCTCCAGCAGTAGTGCATAGGGATGCTAAGGCCCTGGGTGGTCAAGACCCAGAAACCAGGTAGAACACCTGGGAGCTTAAATCTGCAATGACAAAGATTTGATAGGGCAGTGAAGTTTTAAGGAGTATATTCATCCTGTATAAACCTCCCTTGTTAGGTTTAGGATCCAGATAAGGAAGGAGTGGGCTCCAAGAACCTGGGATGGGTTATCCGGAGGAATGTGCTATATTATCTGAAATTGCTGGGCCAGCAGTAGTGGCTCCCTCCTAGAAGTAAAACTATTTGGAGGCCTCACCTGTGGTAGGTGATTTATAAGACGTCCTCCTCATCAAAGTCCACTTCCGGTATTGTTTCTAGAATGGATTGGCAGACTGCCTGTCAAATCCAGCCTGCTGTCTCTTTTTACATGGTCCATGACCTGAGAATGGGTTTTACAGATGAATCAATTTAATGTCAGGGAGCCCCACTTAAAAACTCCTCAAATGATTCCCATTCTTATTAGTAGACTAAAAAATTTATGCTTTGGCCTGCAAAACCTAATATAATTTGCTATCTAATACCTTCAAGGAAATTCTGCTGATTTTTCTGTTCCAGAAAACTAGTATCAGGACTTAGCATGACACAGAGGGGAGAGGCCCCACTGCAGGAGGAAATGCAGATGCTACCAAACAGCCAGGGCCTGATTGATATGTGTGGACAGGAGGGGGTCTGGAGGATGCTGGACCAGAAGGGTGAGTGTAAATGATAACCAGCATCTCCTGTGACTAAGGATTTAGATTTTGAATAAAATGCTTGGAATCCATCCTAACAATCTGCTGCAGTCAACTCTTGGAGACAGCAACCTACTGGAGGAAGGGATGCTGGCTGTTGAGAAAGGGGTCATCAGATTCAGGTGGGCATGTTAGGATTTAGTATATGAAGGCAGGAAAAACACCAGCTAAAAGTGCTGTAGAGGGGCACCTGGCAGGCCCAGTTGAAAGAGCATGATGGGGCGCCTGGGTGGCGCAGTCGGTTAAGCGTCCGACTTCAGCCAGGTCACGATCTCGCGGTCCGTGAGTTCGAGCCCCGCGTCAGGCTCTGGGCTGATGGCTCGGAGCCTGGAGCCTGTTTCCGATTCTGTGTCTCCCTCTCTCTCTGCCCCTCCCCCGCTCATGCTCTGTCTCTCTCTGTCCCAAAAATAAATAAACGTTGAAAAAAAAATTTAAAAAAAAAAAAAAAAGCATGGCAACGCTTGATCTTGGGCTCGTGACTTCAAGCCCCATGTGGGTATAGTGATTACTTAAATAAATTTTTAAAAATGTTCTGTGGGAGGGCCCAAGGACACTTTTAAGTTGATAAAGGAATGTGCTAGGGAAGCGCACAAGTATTTTAAGCTTAATGGAAACACAGCCATGGTTGGCAGTACAAGAAAGGGTTAAAGGGATTCCATCACATGTGAGGTAAGCATGATTGCCATAATGGACAGTGAACCCAAAGGCAGTAAGGGGCTTCACCTGGCCAGATCTGTGGTTAAGACTAGGACCTCTGTATGGACAGGGTCCACACACAGGCACAGCTATAAGGTCTGTCAATTTTCTGCCCCCAGATATTACTCTTTGACTCTATGAGCAGAAAGCTAATTGAAAATCAGGATTTTCTTTGTTAGAGTGGGAATGTGAGAAGGCCAAGTTTGCAGGCCAATTTCATCTCACTGTAGGTCAAACAAGTTTGCAGACCCCTGCAGGTACCTCCCTGAGTGAATTAGTACAAAGGGGTACATTAGGCAGTTGACAGCTGCCCTCCCCCCTGCACTGGATCCTTGGCTTGTGAATTAAGAGCCATAATGGCAGGAAAGGCCAAGGGGAACCTCTTGGTGTTCCCCGTTCAATACTGTGAATAAGGAGAAATGCCACAACATCTGAGGGTTGAACCATGCTTGCAGACTGTTTACAAAGGCAAACGGGCATCTGGGTGGCTCAGTTAAGCGTCCGACTTCGGCTTAGGTCATGCTCTCACAGTTCGTGGGTTCGACCGCCGCATACGGCTCTGTGCTGACAGCTCAGAGCCTGGTGCCTGCTTCAGATTTTGTGTCTCCCTCTCTGCCCTCTTCCGCTTACGCTCTCTCAAAGGTGAATGTTCAAAAAAAAAATTTTTTTTTTTAAATTTAGAAAGGCAAGCAAATGCCTTTTTAATTTACTTGTGTGGTTTCAGCAAACAGCAGATGCATTCTGGTAGAGGATAGTGGATGACCAGGAAATTAACCAAGTTATCTCAGCACAATTCAGTGCTTAATGAGGTGCCCTTGCCAGTATAAATCAAGTCTCCAGCACTTGAGAACTCCTGACCTAATGAATATATTTCCTTTAATCAGCATCAAGGAGGAGATTAAAAATTTTAACCTCATAACATTAGAACACATTCCCTGTCTTCTCCAGGGCTGTGGTAACTCTCCTGCTCTCTGTTAACAGAGTCTGGAGAGACACTGATCACCTTGCCGTGCTCCACTGTATTAATGACATCTTCATTGTGTTTGTTGGGGGAGGAAGCAGAATTCTGTGTGCTAAAGGGAGGAAGAATTCAGGGCTCTGCCACATCATGGAAATTTTTTAAAGTCTGATAGTCTTGGGCATGGATAGGCAAAACTAGGGTCCTGGGGCCACATCTGGCCTGCTACCAGTTCTTTGTAAATGTTTTATTGGTACACAGCTATGTCCGTTTGTTTTGTCTGTGGCTGCTCTTGTGCTACATTGACAAGAGAGGTGGGCAGTTTGATTTGAGACCATGTGGCTCACAAAGCTTCATGTATGTACAATCTGAGACTTTACAGGAAGTGTTTGCTAACTTTTGGCTTTGGGCAGATCTGGGACATTTCTTCCTCCAAAGTAAAGGTCAAGACACTTCATCACTAAAAGACATAATTTTGGGGAAGACATTTTGGAGTTTGGATTTATTTCATTACATGAAAATACTGCTCCTACCCAATTATTAGGTGACCAAAAGGCTGCAGGGGTCCTGCAAGCTGCCCTGCCATCTGCCACAGAGGACAGAGTAGGCCCCATGATCGAGGTATCTGTGTTCATAAATGGTTTTGTGTGGTGTCTCTTGACAAGTCTCAATGAACAATCCCAGCTCAGACCCTGAGTGTTATGAATCAAGGCCGTGCCCCTATATCAGAGCTATTTACTGTTCCAAACGCTCACTCTGCATTAACCACCACCCATGCTCTGTGGTGTTGGCAGAGGCATCAAATCATAAGGTTCTTTTAAGGCATCTCAGTTTTGTTTTTAGTTTTTGTGTAAAGCTGCTTGCACATACTCCATTAGATTTGCTTCCAGTATTATATTTTACATGGTATCTCTGATTTGCTTAGCTTGTTGCTGGGACTTCTTAGGACTAAAAAAAAAAAAAAAAAAAAAAAAAGAACTATGGATTTTTTTTTTTTTTTTAAGCAAACTCTACACCCAACGTGGGGTTTGAACTCACAACCCCAAGATCAAAAGTTGCACGCTCTACCGATTGAGTCATCCATGTGCCCTAAGTGCCCCAAGAAATACTGTGGATTTTTATATTGAGTGTGGCCTTGCTGAATTCAATAAATTTACTTATCAATGCAGTTTTAAATGTAGATTTTCTATGTAAAAAAATGCTGTTTGCAAACAATGATAGTTCTGTTTTGTTTTTTTCCTAATCCCTATGTACTTTATTCTTTTTTTGCCTTGTGGCCTGCTCTTAGATCAAAGTTTGTCTTTTATCATTAGAAACGTGATGCTGAACAAAGTGGAGTGAGAGGACATCCTTGTTTTATTCCCAGTTTCAGAGAGAAAGCTTTTGTTATTTCTCCCTTAAAATATTGTCAGGGCACCTGGCTGGCTCAGTCAGTGGAGCATGCGACTCTTGATCTTGGGGTTATAAATTCAAGCCCCACGTTGGGTGTAGAGATTACTTTAAAAAAAAATCTTTAAGATAAAGATTGTTTTTTTGGTCTCATACCCTTTATTAAGAGAATTTGGGGCTCCTGGGTGGCTCAGTCGGTTAAGTGTCCGACTTCAGCTCAGGTCATGATCTCACGGTTCGTGGGTTTGAGCCGTGTGTTGGGCTCTGTGCTAACAGCTCAGAGCCTGGAGCCTGCTTCGGATTCTGTCTCCCTCTCTCCTCTGTCCCTCCCCGGCTTGTGCTCTGTCTCTCTGTCTCTCAAAAATGAATAAACATTCGAAAATTTAAATTAGGAGAATTTCCATTTGCTTCAGGTTTAGTATATGTACATTTTTTAATCATTAGTAAATGTTGAGTTTTAAATTATTTAATGCATTTCTCTCCTTAACATTATCTTGATATTCCTTATTATCTATCTCCCAATTCACTCTTTCTCTGCAGCTAAGCCTAACTTGTTAAGCATCAGTTATGTTCTTAACTCCAGTTAAGAACTTTTAATTCTGAGGCACCTGACTGGCTTAGTTGGTGGAGTGTGCGACTCTTGATCCTGGGGTTGAGTTCAAGCCCTGTGTTGGGTGTAGAGATCATAAGTAAATAAACTTTAAAAAAAACGTTTTTAGTTCTAAAATTTGATTTTTTTTACATAATGCAAAAAATTTAATTTGTTCACAGTTCTGGAGATGAGAAGTCAAAATCAAGGTGTTGGCAAGGTCATGCTTCCTCTGTAGTTGCAAGGAAGAATCCTTCCATGCCTCTTTCTAGCTTCCATGGTTGCCAGAAAACTTGGCGTTCCTTGGTTTGCAGCTGCACCATTCCTATCTATGCCTCTATTGTCACATAGCCTTCTTCCTGTGTCCAAATTTTCTTCTTTATAAGTCCTTGAATTAGGGCCCACCCTAATCAAGTATGACCGCATCTTAAAATGATTGTATCTGCAGAAACCCTATTTCCAAATAAGGTCATAGTCTCAGGTCCTGGGGGTTAAAACCCGAGCGTACCTTTTTGAAGTACACACAGCTTACCCCACAATGCATCCATTCTGTTTTCTTCTGAGACTCTCCATATACCATCTCTCCTTGAACATACCAGTCACAGTTTAAAGTCGTGGTCTGATCAGTCTAATATCTGCATCTTCTTTTTCTGTGTTTATGTTTTCTGGCGTCCTTTGTTTTTTTATGCCTGGATATTTTTGATAGGGTTTAGATATTGTGTACATATATTGGAGGCATAGGATAATTACAAGACCCATGTGCTATTATCATTTAAGAGGGGATTGGTGGCAGGCATGCAGCCAGACTTCTAAAAATTACCCTGAGAACACAAAAAGCTCAAAATGGCCAATATGTACTCAGTGGAAACCATAAAATGATAACTTGAGAAGAGCGAAATCTGTGACCCAAACTCAGAAAATTCTGTAGGCACCAATTTGAATTTACACTCTGGTAGGGGTGGGAGACCATAACAAATAAATCAATAAAACATAAATAGTATATGAATTAGGGCTGAGTACAAAGAAGCAGCAGCAATCAGTAATGAGGACAAATGGTGGTGGTGCAGTTGTAGGGTGGCCAGGAGGCCTCCAAAAAGGGCCTAAAGGAGGGGAGTTCATTGGTGGTGATGCAGGGATGCTGGGCAATTGGGAAAATGGCCAGCAGAGGGAGGAGTGCAGTGCCTTAAGGCTGAGGTTGCAGACAACAGGTGTTCAGACAATACAATACCTAGGAAGCAGGGCGAGTGTAGGAAAGGACAGTGGGTGAGGATGGAATGTTGGTAGGGACTGGGGTCAAAAGTAGGGCCTATGGGCCATGTTAAGGGGGCTTTTCTGGGGTGCCTGGGTGGCTCAGTTGGTTAAGCATCTGACTTTGGTCCAGGTCATGATCTCACAGTTCCTGAGTTCGAGCCCTGCATTGGATTAACTGCTGTCAGCACAGAGCCCACTTTGGGTCCTCTGCCTCCCTCTCTCTCTGCTCCTCCCCTGCTTGTGCACTCGCTCACGCTCTCTCAAAAATAAAAACATTTAAAAACTTTTAAACAAAAAAAAAAGGGGATTTTTCTGTAAGGTAAATAGGGTATCCCTGGTGCATTTTGAGCAGAATTGCTCTAATCTTCCCGTTAGAATATTCCTCTGGCTGGGTTGAGACTTGAGTGATAAATCCCTCTACAGAGCCAGGCATAGAATTTAGTCAGTCAGTCACTCCCTCATGTTAGCTGTTGGTCCTTACTTCTCCTGGGTTTTACAGCATTTTACACAAAAATTGAGGGTAAGTGGTGCCTGGCCGGCTCAGTCAGAGTATGAACTACTCAGTAGAGTGAGTGCTCTCAGTCAGAGCACTCTTGATCTCAGGGTTGTAAGTTTGAGCCCCACATTGGATGTAGAGATTGCTTAAAAATTAAAAAATTGAGAATTAGATGCTGCTGTACATTCTGGGAAACAAATATTACAGTGTTTAAGTTACTAGTCTTAGAATAAAACAACTTTTTCTCATTAATAGGCCCTTACTTGAAAAGCTCTCCCTCAGACTACTACGCAGCAATACAAAGTAATGAGATGTGTGTGTGTGTGTGTGTGTGTGTGTGTGTGTGTGTGTATGAGAGGGAGAGAGAGAGAGAGAATAGTATTTATATATAACAGAGTTAATAGAATTATCAAACTTTTACCTTGATTATTTCTGGGTGCTGGGTTAAAAATTGATTTACTCATTATCTCTGTAATGTTCAAGTTTTCTGTCACAAGCATAAAAGATGTTTGCAATTAGAAAAAGAATAAGATTATTTAAATTTAAAAATGGGGAGGGGGTACCTGGCTGGCTCACTCAGTAGAGCATGCAATTTCTTTTTTTTAATTAAGTAATCTCTATACCCAGCTTCAAATTCATGACCCCAAGATCAAGACCCTCCTGCTTTTCTGACTGAGCCAGCTAGAAGACCAGAACATGTAACTCTTGTCAAGTAGTCAAGTAGTCACCACATTGGGCATAGCACTTAACATTAAAAGTACATATACATACATATATACATACAATGGGGAGGGATATATATAGTCCCGAAGCAGGCACAGTCACTGGCTTTTCTCCCAGATAGTGATAAATACCAGAAAGGCAGGGTAGCCCAGTCCTTCAGAAATAGCTCAGGAGCAAGATGGCCTGTGAGAACCTCTGAGAGCCTTGGTTTCCTCCTCTGCACAGATGGAATGATACAAATTGAGTTAAGGTGTGAAATGTTTGTTAACAATGCTCTTCACATACTAAGTATTCAATTACATAGAAATCATCTTTTGCTATCTCTGGTTCTCTGGGCAGCTCCTCCTCTGGGAGAAGAGGGTAAAAGGAAGGGAATTGGGACTAAAGTCACACCCCTCCAAGGAGAACTGGGCCCGGGGAAGGGGTCTCTGAGGCACCGGGAGAGATTTCACACAGGAACCCTGAGCAGAGACCCCTCTCGTTCTATGGCTACCTTTCCCTCTCCCGACTGGGGGTGGGCGTGAGGTGAGGAGGTGGGGACTGGACTTGTTTTTCATGGGAATCCACAGCCCAACTCCAGGGCCCAGCTGTCTAACACACAGGCTAACTTATTCCTCATTACCATCCCTATCACACTCCCTGACTTCTACCCATAATTAAGCCAGACCCCCCGACGTCCTCCATGAGCCTTGCCCCCTTGCCCCTTGCCCCAGCCTTGGTCAGGCAGAAGCAGCCTAAACCACCAGGTACCCACCTGTAATTGGACAAAGGCTCACTATGCTGGGCACTGAAGGAGTCCCACATATTGGAGGTGTAGGGGTTGTGGAGTCCCTCACCCCAGAGTGCTTGCTTATAGGACTTGAGGGAACTGTGCAACTTGTTCAGCCGAAATTGCAATAAAGCTGTGTTTGGCAGGTTGAGAGCAGAGCAGGACTGGGACTGGGGTCCGCTGCCAAGTGGAGCCAGGAAACTAAAATGTTATGATGGATGTGGAATGTCGTCGTGTCCAGAAACCCTTTACCGGAGCGGGCGCCCAGGTTGGAATCCCTGAATATCCAGTCAAAGTGACTTAGGTCCCATGGCACCTGGCTGGTCAGTCAGTAGAGCATGCTATTCTTGATCCCCCAGTGGTGAGTTCAAGCTCCACGTCGGGTGTAGAGAATACTAAAAAAATAGTAAATAAACTCCCCCCCCCCAAAAAAAAGTGATTTAAGCCCCCCAGGCAAGGGTGGGGTTTCCTTCTTACTAGTAAGATTTACAACAGCAGAGCTTCTTAGGCTCGTGATGGTAGAGACCTAACTGTTTCAGGAAGAAAGCAGTTGGAAGGGGGGTGGGGCGGTACCTGATTGGCTCAGCCAGAGAAGCAGGCAACTCTTGATTTCCAGTCATGAGTTCGAGCCCCACATTGGGTGTAGAGATTATTTTTTAAGTTTATTTATTTACTTTTGGGGGGGAGGGGCAAAGAGAGAGAGGTAGAGAGAGAATCCCAAGCCAGCTGCTCACTGTCAGTGCAGAGCCCTATGTGGGGCTCCAACCCAGGAACTGTGAGATCATGACCTGAGCTGAAATAAAGAATCACAGGCTTAACAGACTGAGCCACCCAGGCACCCTGGTGTAGAGATTACTTAAATAAACTTAAAAACAAAAAGAAAGCAGTTTTCCCTCACTCAGAAGGTGGCATTTTGACCACGTGGCTTCCATGTCTGCCACTCTAGCCCCACCAACAGCCACAGACTTTGCTTTCCTGGTGGAGCTCATTTTTAGCTTCTCAAATGCAATCCACGCACACCAGCATCCTACATGTCCAAGGACAGGGACCTGCACCCCACTCCCCAGGGCTGCAGAGCAAGTTTGGAAGCCACCTTCTGAGGCTCTGACTCTGTGGTGCTTGTGGCTGCTGCCCTGTGTTGGGCTGCGTGCCCTGTGCTCTCAGCCTCCTGTTCCCACTCAGGAGGGGATGGTGTTTCTGCCTGTAGTGGCCGCACCTGCCTCCTTCCTCTTTGATCTCATCGCACAGGTTCCAGTCATACTGACTTGCCTCTGGTCTTTGCAAAAGGTCGATTGCACACGCTGATCTCTCCACCAGGAGAGATGTTTGCGGCTCACGCCTCTAATCGTTCACCTTTGAGGATTCAGCTCAAATGTCACCTCTTAACCCGAACACATCACCCATTGGTGCCCACGCATTCCAGCCGCTGAAACACACTTGTATCTCCTTCACAGCATACATAGGCTCAGAATCCTGGGACGTTAAGGGCCTTATAGGATGGGTCCTGGCGGTGATGAGCTTGGCACAGCCGCCAGCCTCCATGGCTCCCTGCCGCCCTTGGTCACTCAGACAGTGGCTGCACTTTCAACCAGGTGTCTTGGGTCTCACTCAGGTTCTTGAAGTTCTTGCTGCAGCTCTGGGCAAGCCTTGGAACTCTCCCCTACCTCTACCTCCTTATATATCCTGTTTCAAGGGCTCTAAGCAGATCTATGAATCTCATTTTTAGACCTCAGGGTCTGGGATGGGCTGCCAACCAGAAGATAGGGTCCTCAACTTTCAGACTCCCCTGCTATAGCCTCCTAACCCAAGTCTACAAGTCAGGGGCCTGAATTCTAGGACACATACTTTCCACAGGACCCACACCACCCTTAAGAAGTGGAGAGAGGGTTTGGAGCAGTGCACCATTAGAGAGAGCTGGCTTGAAGCAACACCAAGATGCACCAACATGGCTGTCCCATCACCCCAGATCCAGACTGTGCACCACTGTTTGGCCGGGACAGGGCAGATCTCTGCTGCTGGGCCTGCCTCCACTCCAGGGCCTATGCAGGGAGGGCTGGACTGAGTGCACCTGACTCCTTCCATCCTGGGCTATTGAGGTTGGCATGAAGGATGAGGCAGCAGGACAGATGGCTACTGAGGTGGGAGAGACATTTCCCCAGCCCCACTCTGCACATGTAGGGACCTTTCAAGTGAGGTGTTCCAGGAGTGGACTTGGACATACTGGGGGACCTAGATTTGTGCACTATGCAGGGCTCCTTGGGATGTGGCTCATAGTAGGGTCCTATAGGATAGTACCTAGGGTGGGCAGAGGGTCTCTGGGTTGGTCTGAGGGTTATATTGGGTTTTACTGGGGTGAATCAACAAAAGAATTGCTTCATTTCCTGAGTGGTGTGAATGATAGACAGTATTCACTGAGTGAGGTGGCACCTTAGTGGAGGGCGAGCCCCTGGGGGTCATTCTAGGTTAGAGGATGTCATGGGTACCTGGCTCACTGGGACTTCTAGGGTCTCTAGGCAAGGTGTGGGAATTGTAAGATCTTTTGATAGAACACTGAGGTATCTTGCACAGTGCATGGATGAGGCAAGGGATCAATCATCAGGAGGTTTTCAAAGTGGAGGGCATGTGGGGAGTGGGCCTTAGGACAGACATGTGGCCATAGGAAACCTTAGCAATCCACTGGACCCCCTACCCACCAGCCACTGAAGGGCCTGAACATTCCTGAGCAAGATGTGAGAGTCCCTGCCCAGCCTGCCTATTCCCAACCAGACCCACAGAAAGTCACAAGACCACTGGAGGGAGGAGTGAGACAGTTTAATTTAGAAATAAGCTTTAGACAGTGTCCTGATCAGACAGGAGCTGAAGGGCCCAGCTTTGGAGAGAAAGGCCATCATGTAAGGGCCCCAAGGGGGGAGGGAACAGCATGGGAGCTGGTACGGAAAGTGCCACAAAGCTGGTCCTGTGCTCAGCAGGTACTGGCAGAGCCTGAGGAGAGAATGGGGTGAAGTCCTCATAGACCTGGTCACTACAAGACAACCCCCTCAGCCTCCGGAGACCCCAAGGCTGGGCTGGCTCAGGACAGTCCTGCCTTACACATGGCATAACATTTAACAACTCAAATACTATGGCCACCCTCCCTGAGTGCCTGGAAGCCTCTCAAAGAAGCCAAAGCAGCCCGTCTCACCTGGAGTGATGAGTGGAGTGGCTCTCTCAGGTAAGGGGCTGAGAAAGGGACACATGAAATTAGTATCTCCCCCCCTCCCCGCCCCAAACTTCTGTCCTTATCCCGCATCAAGACTCCTGGTGCCCCCTCCCCAGGGCTTTGTGGGGCTTTGTGCTCACAGCTCCAAACCTGTTTTCAATCCTCTCTCTTTGCCCCTCCCCCGCTTGAGCATGTACGCAAGTGCCCTCTGTCTCTGTCTTCTCTCAACATAAATAAAATAAACTTTAACAAACAAAACAATACCAAGGGTTATAGCTCTCTCCCTATTTGGGGAGCTTTGGGGCTGATCATCTGTGAATAACAAATCCCACTGCAAGCCCAGGGGGCAGCCAAGAGGCTCTCCTCTTCCTCTGAATTGCAGAACTTTACCCCAAAATAGGTGTGCTTAGCTCCAGGTGCATACAACAGGGGCCCTATCTCACCTGTGCTTCTTATTGTACTTGCATTTGCATTTTCCACCTGGGAGAGGACGAGATGGTCAATGCAAAGAACCTGGGGAGCCTGGGCCATGCCCCCCCCCCCCCCCCCCCCCCGCCTCCCGCCCCATGCCCTGCCTGCCAGCCCACCACTCACTCAGGGCTATCAAGATTCCAGCGATGCACAGGAGCCCTCCAACAATCATCCCACCCAGCTGCAGGCTTTCCCAGTCTGGGGGAGCAGAGGGTGAGCTGGCACCAGCCTGGCTCCACTCCACTCACTCATTCAAAAGATATTTATCATCACCTGCTTGTACAAATGCACTTGCATTCCAGGCAACAAGAAAGACAAGTCAGTAAATAGATACACCGTATAATATCTGGTGGCAACAGCACTAGGGGAAAAACATAAGCAGAAGGGCACAGAAAAAGAAGGAAGTCTTTTCTGAAAGGTGGCACTTGAGCTGAAGCTAGGGGGGAGATGAGTGTGTAGGGATACTAGAGGACAGTGCCAGGCCAAGGAAGAAGAAACCCGCCTGGGGTGGGGGGGGGGGGGGCTGTAGGGCAAAGAGCCAGGTGCTGGGGAAGGCGGCAAGTGAGAGAGTAAAGGGAGGATCAGGTGAGATACCTGGGGACCCAAGAGCCTCCAGCCCCTCCCCCACAAATCTTCCTAAATATCCTGTGGGCACCTTCCTTCCTTGCTGGAATGAAGTTCTCCCAAAGATCATGTTGCATGTTGGCCTTTCACTCTTTTCATAGACCATGCTGACTCTGCAATCCCCAGTCCCAGCCCCATCTTGCTGCTCTTCCCTCATCAGCCCTCACTAAGCTCTAGCAAAGAGGTCCAGCCAGGGTAGGCAAAGGTAGGGTAGGGGTGCAGGGTGGGGGTGAGGGATATCAGCTCTTACCATAATAGAAGGGACTGTCTTTATCTGTGGGAAAGGGGGAAAAGAAAAAAAAAAAAAAAAAAAGAAGAAGAAGAAATAAGGACCAGAACCAGGAGGCAGCATGTGGAGTCTTAGAGGGAAAATGTGGGGCAGCAGGAGCAGGGCAGTTTGGGGCCTCACTCACCGACCAGATCATTGGCTTCCAAGGCAGGCAGGCCTGGGTGGGAAAAAGCAGAGGGATCTGTATTAATTCGTGACACTGGTCTCAAAATGAATCAGCAGGCAGGACCTCAGCCCAGAAGGGCAAAGATGAGAACCGGCCTCATGGGTAGGGGGGACCCTGGAGTCACCAGTTCCCTTCCTTCTTCACACCTTTCCCAGCCCCATACAACCCTGGGATTTGATCTCTCACCCCATAGCCACGCCCCCCCTCCCCAACTCGCCCTTCCTGCTATTTCTCTTGCTTCCTACTAGCCTTTCTTGCATATGAAATGGGATGGTGTGTTGGTATCTTTTTACCCTCTTCTGAGAAGCTTCCTACACAGACTCTGGCCAATGCCCTGTTAGGGAATAGGGAAAGCTTCTCTCTCTCTCTTTTTAAAGTTTATTTGTTTATTTTGAGAGAGAGAGTGTGAGTGAGGGAGGGACACAGGGAGAGGGAGAATCCCAAGCAGGCTCAGCATCGTCATTGCAAAGCCCAATGCAGGGCTCAAACCTATGAACCGTGAGATCATGACCTGAGCCGAAGTCGGACACTTAACTGACTGAGCTACCAGGCGCCCCAGGAAGTGCTTCTCTCTTTATGCCAACAGATGGTTACCGTTTTCCAAAATTCAGTTATGTAGGACAGTTTTGCAATATCCACGTCCTAACTGTATTATTATTTCCTTAGTGCCGCTCTTTAAATTGATGGTTTAAACGAAAACATATTTGTTTGACATCAGGTACCCCCCCCCCCCCTTTGGGAGATGCTGCCCTTGCTTTCACTGCCTTGGTGGGAGGGTGAGTGGCAGCAGGTTCACTTCTGGGGGCAGGGGGGACTCACCTGCCAATGTGAGGAGAAGGGCCCGGGTCACCCTCTTCATGATACAGCTTCAGGGCAGGGCTGCAGGGGAGGGGGACAGGCTGGGGTCAGATAGCCCTGACCTGCCAGAGGCTCACAGTCCCTGAGGCAAAGAACCAGGGCACAAATCCCAAGGGTGCACTTGGCTTATGAGGTGGTTTGGGGAAAGTTACCAATTTCTAGTAGTAATGACTAGTGGAGTGACATATATTGAGCTACTACTAGTTAAGTATTTAGAACAGTGCTTGCACGTAGTAAGTGGTTTGTTAAAGTCTTCGTTAAAATCTTTAATCAGGTGCCTGGCTCTCGGTCAGAGGAGCAGAGCTACTGTGCTAACTCAGGTTTTGGTGCCTGCCTTCCTAACCCCCACTCAAAAGGTGAAGGCACCCTGAGCTACTTTTCCCAAAGGTCTGGGCCTCAGGCACTATCAGGATGAATTCCAAGATAGTCTCTGCAAAGGGCCACCCTGGGCTGAGCAGCAGAGGAGGGAGCAGCTGAGCAGGCGAAAGGTGGTGGTGGAGGCAGGTGAGAGCCACCCACCTCAGCCCCAGCCAGGGATCTTGTTCCAAGGCGGCCCCAAATTCCACTCTGAGTACAGACTGCTATTGACAGGAAACTGACAGATGGAAGGATCATTACTCCTTTTTTCTTTCTCCTTGGGGTGAGAACTATCCATGTCCCTATTTACTAGTTCAGAGGGTGGCTGTTTCCTTGAGATAAGACCCCTTCCCGCTTTCTGCATGTTGTTGGCTGCAGGCAAGCATAGGGATTGTCAGCTGTTGCAAACTGAAGCCCTCGTTGTGATCTGCTGAGCCCAAAGGGCTGGAACTCTAATCCCCTCAAAACCACCGATCAGCTGTGTGACTCTGGGTTACTTAACCACTCTGCGCTTCAGTGTCCTGTAAAACGAGGATAATTAATAGTAACTGCAAAAGGTTATGATTGAATTAAATGAGTTACTGTATGTGAAGCCTAAGAATAATGCCTAGCACATAGTAAGGAATGAAATGTGTGTTACGATAAACAAATACATAGCCCTTTACTTGCTAGGTGGAATGTTGCCTGATTCGTGAATCGCTTAATAAAGCCAATTTGATACATAAATACATGCATACATACATAGGTCCTTTTGTCCTGGATGGGAGGACTATTAATGTGCAGCTTCTGGACGTGGGAGTTTGTCGGCTTTTAACAGTCTCTGCAGCTAGCCCTCCCTTGGACTCGTCCCCCCCTCACCACCCTCAATAATGAGGGTTGCAACTCCACTTTACATACTCCTTAGCCAAAGCCTGGCTTCTGTTTCCTACAGCCCCTAACCCTAACCCACGGTCCATATGATGGTGGTCATAGAGCAAGTAGCCTCCAATCCTCAAAACCCTCAAACATGCATCCTATTACTGATGATACCCAGGCACCTGCCACCCCTTCCTCAGACAGGTACCTCCTCCACCCTCACCCTTCTTCCACCACCCTTCTGCTTAGCAGCCCTGAAATCCTAGCAGACACTTGCTTACCTGCGAGCCAGGTGCAAAAGGCAGGTTTGGAGAGGCTGCTGGGGCTGTGTTGAATCCAGGTGGGTTCTGGCTCTTTAAACCCAGCAACTCCGCCCAGGGCAACAATGCCATCAGGCAGGAGGGAACTAGTCAGATTCCTTGAGATTGCTGTAGCTCCTTCTCCACCCCCCCCCCCCCATTCCTCGTGCTCTGGAGACAGCTTGTCCTGCCACACCCCATGCAGAGCTGAACTCCTAGGGGCCCCAGGGCCATCAGAGGCTAAGGTGGTGGTGGGAGAGGGATGGGCCGGGTCTCAGACCTTTCTCTTGAGCAGAAGGTGGACTTGCAGCTTCTTTAGCTCACCTAGATCCTAAAAGAGGGGTCCAGAGGGGGCTGGGACACAGGATGTTTCTGGGTTCTTGTGTCAGCAGTGGAGGTTCCAGGACTTCTGTGTGGGGTGTAATCAGATCAACTAGGAGTCAGGGACTGGCCTGAGGCTCCATTTGCTCAATGGTCCCATTGCTCTTCCCTGGACTGGATGTTTATTGAGTGGGAGGGCTGGGGCTGGTGGCACCCTTCAGGATCGCCCACCCTCTGACCAGGCCCTGACACCCATTTATTCCAGGGAAACTGATGGCTGGGATTAGAAACCATCCTGGCCTAGGGTGGTTTCCTGCCTATTCCATGGAGTATGGGAGGAGGGATGGTACCAGGAGGAAGACTGTCAGCTCAGGCTGAAGAATGGGCTGCTTCCCTCTGTGCACCCCCATATCTGCCTCATGTGGTGCTGGCCAAACTCCTCTTTCGCCCCTCACCCCACCACATGCTTTTGGCCTGTGCCCTTGGCCCTATTCTGCTCTCCCTCCTCCCCAATTCCTCTGTGTTTGCTGCTTTTACCACTGGATGGTGATCAGCTGAAGGCAGGACTGTTGCCTCCCTTAATCCCCATGGCCAGTCATAGACACCAATAAATAGATTTTGATTGAATTGTTGAATCAATGAGGACAAGAAGCCACCAGAGGCTCCCAGTGCTGGGGGTCAAGGGGGAAAACAAAGCCTTGAAAGGCAGGGCGGGGCGGAAGAGGGAGGATATTCCTGGTGTGAACATTACACCTCCTCATGAAAACCTTCCATGGTGCTCCCTGTCTTCAAGTTTCAGTTTCTACAGAGTTCAAGTCCAGGGGCTCTGGGGCCAGGAAGAGCTAGAGTTGATGCCCAGCCTGCCATTTGCTCAATGGGTGAGATGAGGTAGCTCCTTCATCATCCTGAGTCTGTTTCCTTTCTTCTAAAGTGGAGTTAATGACAGGACTTCTCTTCAAGGTTCGGGGTGTAGGTCCTGCCCTCAATATGTATTTGTGGAGTGAATGCCTCCTAGGTCTGGCATGAGGAAAGTTTGTTAACCTCAAGATTCAGAAGAACCACTAATTGCACATACTTTGGAGTCAAATCCAGGCTCTGTTGGTTAGTTGCTATGTGCACTGGAACAGCTAATTTCCCCTCTTCCTGCCTATTTATTCATCCATAAAGTAGGAACCATGACCGTGCCTACTCTGAATGTTTGTGGTGATGACGACATCTGATTGTGCTGCTCGGTTCACTGTAACTATAGCTGTGAATGGCCCTGATATACACACTGAGACATCTGCAGCATAAGAGGAAGGGGGTCATCAGTACAGACACCCCCGTGAAGAAACCACATTCCAGAGAAGAGAAAGGTCTTGTTCAAGGTCACACTGTGCCTTGGTAGCAGAGTGGAGCTCTCAGCCCAACCTATCAAACCCTTCGGTTGAGTTCTTCTGCCCCGTCAGGCTCCAGGGAGGAATAAGCAGAAATGAAGCAGGCATTTGTAAAAAGGGGACACTTGGAAGTCCTGAGTGCCCTTTTTGCTTTGGGAGGTCTCTAGGAAGTATGAAAAGGACCTCAGATCCACTTCAAAGGCCCTAGCACTTTTGCCCTACCCTGCACCTTCTGCCCTCTTCAGGGATCCTGCACTCCCATCTGTCACCATGAGATATTATCGTCTTTTTTTTAAGCTTATTTATTTATTTTGAGAGAGAGTGAGCGAGAGAGAGCCAAGGAGGGGCAGAGAGAGGGGGAGAGAGAATCCCAAGGAGGCTCCACGCTGTTAATGTAGAGCCTAATGTGGCGCTGGAACCCATAAACCGTGAGATCATGACCTGAGCCGAAACCAGGAGCTGGACACTTAACCAGATGAGCCACCCAGGTGACTCAGAGATTTTATCTTTTTTTTTTTTTTTAATTTTTAAAAAAAATTTTTTTTAATTTTTTTTTTTTAACGTTTATTTATTTTTGAGACAGAGAGAGACAGAGCATGAACGGGGGAGGGTCAGAGAGAGGGAGACACAGAATCTGAAACAGGCTCCAGGCTCTGAGCTGTCAGCACAGAGCCCGACGCGGGGCTCGAACTCACGGACCGCGAGATCATGACCTGAGCCGAAGTCGGCCGCTTAACCGACTGAGCCACCCAGGCGCCTGATTTTATCATCTTTAACAGGTAGAAAGAAAACTTCACCTGAACTAGGTGGTATTGACACTAGTCCAAGGTAAAGGAGGGGTAGGTTGAGCCTGGGGCAGAACCAGGGAGAGGGAGCCCAGCTGCCCGTGTGACTTCTGCAAGCACAATGGTAAGTCACCACCTCATCTTTTCCTTTTGCCAAAACTGACTGTAGGTGTAAGGTGCACCGTGGCTGAGTGGTAAGTACATCTGTCTCCTCTGAGGGACCTCAAAGGCCGGCCATTCACTCAGTGGCAGGCAGCAATGCCTTCTATGCTGGAAGTGGTACAAAGTCAGTTCCCAGGTTAGTGAATTTATCTTCTAAGACTTAAAATCAGCACTTATGGATGGTCATGAAATTGGGTGTTGAAACCTTCAGAAGTTTTGCATGGTAAGAAGTGTTTACTAAACTGTCTTTTCATTCATTAGGAGTGTTTAGGATGAACAGTTGCCCTCTCAACTGAGAGGCTGGACTGGCAGTGAAGGCTGTTTTCAGGAAATTACTTTCAAGGTGGGCTGGCCACTTGCCCTGATTCTTGGACATGCATTCCTCATCAGAATCTCTGGAGCCATCCATTTGGGTCTGATTTCTTTCTCTTTCTTTTTTTTAAATTAAAACAAAAAAATTTTTTTTAACCTTTATTTATTTTTGAGAGAGAGAGAGAGAGAGTGCAAGTGGGGTGGGGGTGGGGGAGGAACAGAGAGGGAGACACACAATCTAAAGCAGGCTCTAGGCCGTCGCGGGGCTCAAGCTCACAAACTGAGAGTTCATGACCTGAGCCGAAGTCAGACGTTCAACTGAATGAGCCACCCAGGCACCCCGGGTCTGATTTCTTATCTACCAAATGGGAGAGCTGGGTAAGAGGCAACTGAGGCTTCCAGGAAAATCATACCTTGGGTGATGAAAGGCTGAGAGGAGTGGGTGATGGGGAGCCACACTTAGTTGGGTGGGTGCAGATGACAGCCTGGAGGTATTAAAGTTGAGAGAGAGAGAAAACTGTGATCCAGCTCTGAACACTTTCTTCCCCTTCTGAAGTCAGCGTTGCAAAGGATTACAAAGGAGGGAAGTCTGTTGCCAAGAGTGGCTGCCTGAGAATCAGCACTGACGCCCAGGGTCCCGCCTCTGCTCATGTCAATCACTGCCACAGCTCCTTACAGTCCCAAACTGCTTTTCCCCTTCTGCAAGCACTAACTATTGCTCTGTGAAAAACAGAGATGCATCCTGAAAACCATTCACTGCACTGAGAAAAGGTAATAAAACAGGGATTATCTAAGATTGTCCAGAGGTAAAATAAAAAGGAAGTGGCTGCTATCTTGCCCGGCACATGGCGGGAGCACAATGTGTTTTTTCCTGCCTCCCAAGATGGAATGAATGTCACAGACATCAACAGGCTGATTGTCTATTTCGAGGGGGTCTGGTAGAGTAGGGAAAAGACCCCATTCATGAGGGGAGAGGTTACTCCAGTTGTCTCCGATGTTTCCTTCCTTTGAGAAATACACACTAAATTCCCACCCAGACCCACTTCCTGTGCTCTGTCTCCCTCGGGAGCCCCCCACCCTTCTTCCCCCCTCTCTGCATTTTCAGCAAGTTCCCCTATGTGTGTTCAGAGTGCTGGTCTGAGGCCTTTAACGATGGGGCGTTGAGGGGGTGGAGCTAGAAACACAGCCTGTGTGAGAGAAGGTTAGCGGGTGTAAGGGTGCAAGGGCGGCCATCTGAAGGGTAGCGGCGGTCTGAGGGCTCACTTTTCAGGAGTCAGGCCTTGGCTGACTTGTGAGTTGGGGAGGCATCAGGAAGGGCCCTCTGCTGCGGATTCTAAGTCTGGGAGAGGGGATAAGGAAACGGTGCAGGGGGGGGATCTCACGAAGGGGGATATGTGGGTGTGTGTGCCACTCCCCTGAAGAGTGTGTAGTGAAGGCTTGGCTCTCTTAGGTCCAGTCTGGCCTCCAGAAATGACTCCTCCACGTCTAGGAAGCTCCTTCCTAGAGGCTATTCATTACCACCCTCCCACTTCACGCAAAGGACTGAGAAATAGCCAATCAGAATAGGACCGCGGTGGCTTCCAGCCAATCAGCATTAAAGGAGGGCTGTAGCGGCCCCGCCGCGGGTGAAGCCGCCTGCGAGGCTAGGGCCCAGGCAGTGTGGGCGGGGCTTTCTTGTAGCGGAAGCGGTTCTGTCCCTCTTCGCGAGGATTGGCTGCTCCGGTTCAACTGCGTGCTGTCAAGGAGCCTCCCTACTACGCATGCGCAGTCACTCAGGTGCTCTTCGTAGCCCAGTAAAGGTCGGCTCTCCGGTCAAGTCGCGCAGTGTCTTTGTCCATCCATTCATACGTTCGCGCTCCCATAATGGTCACAGTCTTCCGGAAGTCGTGGTCTTCAGTAACTGGGACCCTAGAGGCTGAAGGATAGCTGAGGTGAAGGGACAGGACAGCTGGTGAGCCCAGAGCAGGTAAGGTAAGATAAGAGCAGGGCTGCCTGTTGAACAGGCAGGAGGAGGCGGGCTGCGTGAAGTGAGGCCAGAAAGCTGCCAGGGGACCTTGGACTTGGGGAGCGCTTCAAACTGAGGGCAAATTACAAGCCTGAAGACCTGTGCAAAAGGAGAGAAGCGGAAACGGTTCACCGAACTGAGGCCAGGCGACGTCACTTCTCGTTGACCTTTCATTGGGCTTCTGTTAGAGCTCAGTAATGCTTTCCTCCCACCCACAGGTCCACAGGCCCCTTAGCATCCTTGTCCAACTGCTGCTTGTGTCTCTAATCAACCAGACTTAGCAGCTGTCCTCTTCATTTCCCAGGGGTACTCGATAGTCAACAACTTGTAACATAAACCTTCCTGTTGTCACACACACACACACACACACACACACATTCACAACCTATTTCAGAGTTCCTTATCTCAGGTCACCCCCTTATCCACGTGTCGCACAGGCTACCGCTAAGCACGTAAGGAAAGGGCACAGGCACCTCTCACCCTGGCCGACAGCAGCTTCGTCTACAAGAGCAGCCTAAGCGAGTGCTTGCTACTTGGCAGGCTGTTTTCCAGGACTTTGCACGTGTTAACTCATGTCATCCTCACAACAGCCTATCTAGAGAGGATTCATCACCTGATTTCAGGATGAGGAGGTGAAGTGAATGGTTAAGTGAAGCTCTGGGCCACACAGCTGGAAGTGGCTACTTGGCCCCAGAGCTGGCTTTTAACCACCACTCTCCACAGTAAACTGTGCACATGATTTATTTCTAATATGATTTTATTTTATTAGAAAATTATTTATTTATTTAGAGAGAGAGTGTGTGTACATGAGCCAGGGGAGGGGCAGAGGGAGAGAGGGAGAGAGAGAAGCCCAAGCAGGCTCTGTGCCACTAGTGTTTTAATATGATTTTATAACAGTTCTGTTGAGAAATGATTCACCTACCATACAATTACCCCATTTCAAGTGTACAGTTTAGGGGTGCCTGCTTAAGATTCTCTCTCTTTCCCCCTCTGCCTTTCTCCCCTGCTTGTGTTTTCTCTCTCTCTCTAAAATAAAAATTAAAGGGGTGCCTGAGTGACTCAGTTGGTTAAGCATATGACTTTGGCTCAGGTCATGATCTCATGGTTCATGAGTTCCAGCCCTTCATCGGGCTCTCTGCTGTCAGTGCAGAGCCTGGAGCCTGCTTCAGATTCTGTGTCTCCTTCTCTCTCTGCCTCTCCCCTGCTCATGTTCTGTCTCTTTCTCTCTCAAAATAAATAAACATTAAAAAAAAATTAAAAGAAAATAAAGTGTACAATTCAATGTTTTTTTTGGTATGTTCACAGAGCTTGTACACATTATTTTTAAAAATATATTTCTCTTTGATGTATGTGATTTTTATGCAGATAATGTCTAAATATTTTTTTAAATTTGTTTTTAAATTTATTTTTATCTTTTAAAATTAATTTATTTTTAGAAAGAGAGAGTGAGAGCAGGGGAGGGGCACAGAGAGAGGGAGAGAGAGAATCCCAGGCACATGGTCAGGGTGCAGAGCCCGATGTGGGGCTCGAACTCACGAAACCGTGAGATGACCTGAGTTGAAATCAAGAGTTGGTCGCTTAGCCAACTGAGTCACCCAGGTGCCCCTAAAAAAAATTTTTTTAAGTAATTTCTATAGACAATGTGGGGCTCAAACTCACAACCCCAAGATCAAGAGTCACATACTCTACAGGTTAAACTAGCCTGGCACCCCTAGATATTTTGAATCAGTGAGTGTACTTTTTATTTTCACTAGGGTGCCAATTGTCAAAAACTTGGTATCACTACACAAGTACTATGTATGCCATGCTTTTTAAAATAAGTTATAGGGGTTCCTGGCTGGATCAGTTGGTAGAGTGTGAGACTCTTGACCTTGGGGGTCATGAGTTCAAGCCCCACCTTGGGGGTAGAGTTTATAAAAAAAAAAAGAAAGAAAAGAATATAAGTAATAATTTGATTTTGCAACTTTCAAAGTATTTTCACTCTAATATAATTACTTGATATCTATTTAATAATTCCACATGTATTTTGAATCGCACTACAGTTTTGGCACTTTTCCAGGAACTGGGGGTTCTGAACCAGGCAATGCAAAGCTCTGGCCTTGAGTGGCTGGGATCACAGTGAGGACAGTGAGCTGGAAAAAGAAATAGATGGCACAGTATTTCAAGTACTGATTGACAGGTGTAGTGAAGACACAAAGTGGCTGAGATACAGAGTGATGGGGAGGAGAGACAGCTTTCTTAGACTGGTAGGTCAGAATTGGTCAGTGATAGAAACGTAGGTTTAAAACATTTCTATGCCACAGTCATAAATTTTCCTTTGCCACTTTTTTTCTGGCTAAACTGAGCCAATGAAGTCAAACATACCCAGATTTTAGATTAGAGCATAATTTACAAAAAGGGTTTCTTATCTAGAGCCAGTGCCTTTCATTCCAAGAAATGTCTCTCCATCAAATCTGTTTATCTTGTTAAAACAAGACAACAGGCCCCCATATGGAGATACTTCTGCTAAGCCACATCACCAAACTTAGACTTAATTTAATTACAGTTTGACTCTGAAATGGAATCTTAAACCAGTCAATCAGGAACTACCTGATCAGCAGTAGAGGGGTAATCTGCCTGATAACCCCTGCCTTCTCTTAAAGGAAAGTGACCTTGGCACAGCCAATCCACTTTTTGCTAGTATAACTTCTTTGTTTCCTCTCCCTTTTGCCTATAAAAGTCTCTTATTTCACCTCGGACCTCCTTTCTTTCTGCTAGATGGGATGTTGCCAGATTCATGAATCACTGAATAAAGCCAATAAATAAGATCGTTAAAATTTACTCGGTTGAATTTTGTTTTTTTAACAATCTATCTCTTTATATAAGTTATAATAAGTGTCTGATAAGGAAAATTACGTAGTTATTTGGCAGTATTAGAATAAAAGAATGATTTTACTGGCATTGTTAAAGTTGAAAGACTAAAAACCGTGTTCGTGTGTTTGAGAGACCAAAGGCACTATGATTGGAAAGGGTCTGCACTGAAGCTGGTTTTAGTTCTGTGTTTGTTAGCAATGTTGACTATGAATGTCAGTAGTTTCTAGAAGCTTGTCTGTTAAGTTGAAGAAAGCATTGAATTTGTGACCGCTTGAAATCTGGATTCAAATGCAGTCAAAGCTGGACAAAGTCTTTGTTGTCTCCACTGCATTAGCTAATTTAAAAACCCTGCAACATTTTGCAGTTTCACCAGTACACAAAGGCACTTAGTGTTTTGTTCTACTCCAATCAGACTACAAAAGACAATAACAAGTACCTCCAAACAATGTTTACCAAACTAAAAAGAACTATTGAGAAATTAAAGTTCACTAAACAATGAGAAATAGATCATATTTTAAAAACTGAGCAGCAGTTTTAACTTTTTGCTTGTAATGTAAAAGTAAAATGCCTGTTAGTTTGATGTGTAAAGTCTTGAGAGCTATTAATTACCTTCAAATTCTTAGTAAACTAGTAAAATATTAATATGTTAACTTGTAATGATCAACATTGGGATTTTCCACAGTGAGTGCTGAAGCCACCCCCTCCACCACACAGCCCTTGGAGAACCAGTTTTGCTGCTAGAGGTGGGTGGAGTTTGCTGTGTTCTACCCTTTCATCCAGGGTGACTGAGACCTTCTAGGCTTCTAGATCTAGGTACAGTGGGGTACACAGGTCTCAGTTCCATTTTTAAAGGGGTACACCTGTCTTAAAAACAACATTGCTTCTGGGTCGCCTGGGTGGCGTAGTCGGTTAAGCGTCCGACTTCAGCCAGGTCACGATCTCGCGGTCCGTGAGTTCGAGCCCCGCGTCGGGCTCTGGGCTGATGGCTCAGAGCCTGGAGCCTGTTTCCGATTCTGTGTCTCCCTCTCTCTCTGCCCCTCCCCCGTTCATGCTCTGTCTCTCTCTGTCCCAAAAATAAATAAACGTTGAAAAAAAAATTAAAAAAAAAAAAAAAAAAAAGAACAACATTGCTTCTGAAAACTGAAGTGCAAACCTGATGCCCAGGAGCGATGCCCTGGGTGTGTCCCTTGGAAAACAGATACACCTGCCCCAGAAGACCCCCGCAGGCAGATCCCAGAAGTGGAAGCTGAAGCTCACACAATGCCAGAAGTTCTTTCTAGGAAGAGAACATAAAACCGTTAACGTAATGTTTGTGCAAAAGTTTGTTCATATATACTTTAAGATTTTACTTTTTATTAAAAAAATTTTTTTAATGTTTATTTATTTTGAGAGAGAGAGAGAGAAAAAGCATGAGCTGGGGAGGGGCAGAGAGAGAGACACAGACTCCAAAGCAGGCTCCAGGCTCTGAGCTGTCAGCACAGAGCCGATGCAGGGCTCAAACTCACAAACCGTGAGATCACCACCTGAGCTGAAGTCGGATGCTCAACCGACTGAGCCACCCAGCTGCCCCTTAAGATTTTATTTTTAAGCGGTCTGTATACCTAAGGTGGGGCTCGAACCTACGACCCTGAGGTCAAGCCTGGCATGCTCTACCAACAGAACCAGCCAGGCATCCCTGAAAGTTTATATTGATTTGGAATGACAAAGCAGAGCAATTGCAAATTTAGAAAAGGTGACACAAAATTTTTAATGCAACAAATTTTAAAATTGTCAAAATGTGAATTTTACTGGTAACATTAACTGCATAAGCTTGTCACTACTTCATCTGATAGTGATTTCAAATATTTTAAATTAGAATATATAAAATTAGAATAATTTCTATGGGGAAGAATGGAAGGTAATGAAGTCTTCCTTAGCCTGATTAACTCACTCTTCTAAAAACATTTTTACTGAAATTTAGAAAACTTGTTTCTAGCTTCACAATGTATCATTGCTAATGTCTTGTAAAAGTTTTGGGTGCTGTCAAATTTGGGAAAACCTCTACTGAGTTTTTCTTTTTTTAATTAAAAAAAATTTTTTTTTTTTTTTAACGTTTATGTATTTTTGAGACAGAGAGAGACGGAGCATGAACGGGGGAGGGTCAGAGAGAGGGAGACACAGAATCTGAAACAGGCTCCAGGCTCTGAGCTGTCAACACAGAGCCCGACGCGGGGCTCGAACCCACGGACCGTGAGATCATGACCTGAGCCGAAGTCGGCTGCTTAACCGACTGAGCCACCCAGGCGCCCCTCTACTGAGTGTTTTTTTATGCATGAGCAGCCATATTTCAGGGTGTTTCACTTTTTTTTTTTTTAATGTTTATTTATTTTTGAGAGAGAGGCAGAGCATGAGCATCAGAGGGGCGGAGAGAGAGGGAGACACAGACTCCAAAGCAGGCTCCAGGCTCTGAGCTGTTGGCTCATAGCCCAACGCTGGACTCCAACTCACAGACAGTGTGATCGTGACCTGAGCTGAAGTCGGAAGCTTAACTGACTGAGCCATCCAGGCGCCCCAGTTACCTTTTCTTGTGTATTTCCCACTCTTCACCATTCTTTGAATTGGTGATGCTGGGTGACCACACTGGAGGTTTGCTCCAGAAGCCTTGGAAGGGACCCTGGGAGTGTATGTGGGGAGGGAGGGACCAGGTGGGTGAAGAGGGTCTTGGAGAGTGAGGAAGGGGTCTATGTGGAGCCTGGACGGTGTGTGGGAGGGAGGTCTGGCTAAGGGGGTTGGGGGACAGGGTGTGCGTGTGTTGAGGGGGGAGTCCCGTTGTGGGGAGGAGACCACGGTGTGGGGGCACACACTAGAGGAGGCCTGGAAGCAGGGTAGTGGCCAGAGCTTGGGGGGGATCAGACTTGGAGTGGGGGCTTGGGACCTGGGCCAAGGTTGCCTGGGCTTGTGTGGGTGAGGGGCCTGGAGTGGGGGGTTAGGGACACTGAGAAACTGGAGAGGGGGCTGGGGTGTGGGAGGAGGCCCAAGTGTGGGTGGAGCTGGGTGTGGTAAGGGTCTCAGGCCCTGGAGCGGGGAGTTATGGGTGGGCGTGCCCTGACTTTGAGGAAGAGTCCCTGATGTGGGACCTGTAGACAGGAGGGTGGATCCCAGAGCCTGCAGAGTGGCTAGGATTGGGGATACTGGAACTTTGTGGCAATCTGGCTATGGGAGGTGTGGGGGAGGGGGTCAGGACGTGGGTGGACATGGGTGGGGGTCAAGGGGGCTGGTGGTGGAGGGTTTTCTGCCTGTAGGCCTAGGCCCCAGGAAATGGGGGAAGCTGGGGTGTGGGACCCCTAAGCTTAAGTTTCAGTAGCTTGAGTAGCTCAGAAATGTTCCCACTAGGAAAGTTTTGTTTTTAGTGTTTATTTATTAATTTATTTTGAGAGAGAAAGAGAGCGAGAGCATGTAAGCAGGGGAGAGGGGTAGAGAGAGGGAGAGAAAGAGAATCCTAAGTAGGCTCCACACTGTCAGCACAGAGCCCATCATGAGGCTTGGTCCCACAAACTGTGAGATCGTGACCTGAGCAGAAATCAAGGGTCTATTGCTTAACGGACTGAGCCACCTAGGCGCCCCAGGACTGGGTTTGATAGAAGGAAACCCAGAAACAGTGTAAATAACCATTGACCAGAGAAAGATAATTACAGCATTTTGTGAGTTAGAACTTTATTCTGCAGTGAAATGAGTGATTTAGTCATGGATTAAGGTAAAAACCAGTGTATCAAATGAAAAAAGTTGTAGAGGAATGCCATTTTTATATAGTTCAAGACTATATATGTAGTAAAGCCATAAATGAAAATACTAGAATAGATAATAATTTAAAAAGTAAGGGACACCTGGGTGACTCAGTAGGTTAGGCATGGGTCTGTTGATTTCGGCTCAGTTCACGGAGCCCATGTCAGGCTCTGTGCTGAGCCTGGAGTCTGCTTGAGATTCTTTCTCTGTGTCTCTCTGCCCCCCACCCCCAAATAAATAAATAAATAAGCTTAAAAAAAGAAGTGAGTGCACGGTTCAGACTGGAGTTTCCTCTGAAAAGTGAGGAACGGAGTAAGGCCTCGTGTGCATGGGAAACTTCACCTGCCTCGGTAACTATTGGGTCTGTTAAAGTTGACCCAGTGCCACCTGTTTGGCTTTTCCGTTGTACAAGAGAATGACGCAGAGCACAGGTAGCAGAATGAAGCACAGTTAACGACTGGCAGGAGAAGGCTATGAAGGAGCAAAGGGACTGGTAATTTGAGGAAGGCCTTCCAGGTTTTTCATGGGAATGGTACAGCTGGTGTCTGAAATGGGAATAGAGGGATTATTCGGAAGACCAGCAGCTGTGGTTTGGACAGCTTGGACTTGACAAGGAATGGAGGGAATGTTCTGAGGCTAGCAGCTGTAGGCTGGGCAGGCCAGACTTTCTGGAGAGGGATGCGGAAGAAGAGGTAGGGCTAAGTGGTGTGGAGGGATGAGGAGGCCCAGCTGAGGAGACAGGACATTTGAAAGCCACTATAGCCAAGTCTCACATCTCAGGTCCTATAGGGTCCCTCACAACATTTAATTCGATGCCATGGATGAATTTAGAGTCACTGTGCCCATTTTACAGACAAGAAACGGAAATCTGGACTGATTGAGTGAATTTGCCAAGGCCAGTCTAACCCCAAAGTCCCTGGTCTTAGCACTGTTCAATACCACACTTTGCAGCATTAACTCATTGACTCCTCACAACAGCACTATGAGGTTGACCCTATCAGTGTTCTGTTCTCTAGTCGGGGAAGTGGAGGCACAGAGAGCCAGATGCCAATCGATGAGACCAGAATTAGAATCCAGGTCGGGTCCCATAATCTAGGCCTCAGGCCAGTGACAGTGGCAGGAGTGGAAGTGCTTGTGGAAGAAAACAATGTGGCCAGGGGGTGGCACGTGGTAGGGAATGTACGAGGGGAATAACGGATTGAACGTGGGAGTTCTCATTTCCCATCTTCTATGTCCCTCTCCTGTTAACTCACCCCGAATTCTCCCAGAGCCTGTGAGTGCCTACATGGAGGCAGTGCTGGTTCTACTGATGAAGCCGTGAACTGAGCAGACTGCATGGGGCAGATGAATTCCATTCATCGGCCCGGCAGGGGTCTTCGCTGAAGAAGCCCAAGACAGATTGTTGGGCCCTCCAAATTCACAGCTGTTTATCAGCCTCAGTGGGACAGCCAGTTGGGAGAAAACCCACAGTCAGTTTTGTTTTCTCCTAGGCAAATGCTATAGATGTTTTTATGTATGAAAATAGACATTATGTATATGAAAGAGGACAGGCAAACACTCACCAGGAGGAGTGCTGGCTGAAGACACCATGGCAGCCAGGTTTGGGAAGCTGGAGAGTGGGACCTCCCACAGCAGAGGCAGCACCCTCATCTGTCCTGGGGAATGCCCTGAGATAAGCTAATTTGTGCTAGAGAATCCCCGAAAGAAGTAGGAATTACAGTGTCCCGGACCTTCAGAAAGTGGGTGTTCAGATTTGCCGGAGGACTGCCTGGAAGTCCCCTTGAAGGGCAGGGGTAAGGGTTTTTCCTGGCACAGGATCCTCTTGCCTGGCCATTCTGTGTATCTGTGGCTCTGAGTTCCTTGGTGTCACATTCTGGGTCTGACTGGGTACTCTCTTTCCCTCCCTCTAGCTATCCCTCATCCCTCTGGGTTTCTGAGTTGTTTGCATCCTTATTTCTGTATCTTTGCTATATCCAGGTGTCTCTCACAGCTTCCCTGAGCCTGCTCGACTGGGAAATTTCTGTGACTCCAGATGTTCTGTTTTAGTACCCTCCAGGCCAGGCCCAGCAATTAGCCCTCGGGGTACAACCCTACTAGGCATGAAGCCAGTGGTTAGCTCATCACCCAGGGTCCTTTCTGGGGCGTGGCCTTTGAGTCAGGCCAAGCAAGGGTGTGGGATCCCAGGGCAATTTTCATTTGTGGGAGCAGGGCAGAGCCCACCCCCAGTAGCCACAAGGTGGCAGTAGAGGACTGTTGCAGCAGCATTCTTTTCCCTACTGCACTCTCACTGTTGAGACACTTCCAGGTTAGAGGGAGTAGATTTGGGGTGTCAGCGAGTTCGTTCAAACCTGAAGTTTACTTTAAAAATCAGGACTAGCCCACCAATTTTCATGACATTTAAAAGGTTTGTAGAGTTACTACTGTGCTAGACGTTCCTCGTTGAGCCCCAGTTTCCTTTCCTCTAACCTGGGGATAATAGAATAATCTACCCAGTGGAAGTAATGTGAAATGAGACCTGGTACAAACTTAGTGTATAATGACTTTTGAGTAACTTTACCGTCACATGCTTGGATCCTTTTTCACCACTGGCTGGTGCTATTCCCTTGGGTCAGTGTTCCCACGGGCACCCTAGGGCAGGACCGTCCTTGGCTTGACCTGGCTGGAGTTTTGGTGGGAAAAACTTGTATTCATTGTGTCCAGATGCCTTAACACCTATACGTCACTAATCATTAAGTATCTGAATATGTATTTTTTGAATCACTGAATACATCCTATCTATCAAGAAATGTACAAAAAAGTCTGTATAAGGTCCATTTAAGCATTATATTTATCTAACCACTGTATAGATGGAAACACCTGTCTACAAAGATATAAACATGTATTTTTGCATATTTTGCTATTTCTCCACTTGGAATCAATTTTAGCACTATTCTACACTTTTTCTTCACGTTGTCCATATTTATGTAACCACTATATTTGTCTAACCATTCTACATATTTACATATAATCTTTACCAAACCAGTCTACAGACTTCTGTAGGAAGGTAGTTGTATAATACATTTCTTGGATAGTTGGCACATCAGATTCCCTCTCTGTTTTGTAAAGTGTTTTATATACTACATGCTTCATATCACTGATGTGTGTGTACCTTGCCAGTGTTCTTCGTGAGGACTTTTTCTTTTCTTTCTTTCTTTTTTTTTTTAATGTTTACTTATTTTAGCATGAATGGGGAAGGGTGGGCAGGGAGAGGGGGACTGAAGATCCGAGTGGGCTCCATGCTGACAGCAGTGAGCCTGACGTGGGGCTGAAACTCATGAACCATGAGATCATGACCTAAGCTGAAGTCAGACGTTCAACCAACTGAGCCACCTAGGTGCCCCAGGTGAGGACCTTTTCTGAGCAGCCATCTTCTGGAAGGACCTGGTAGCCACTCTGACCCAGAGTTTGTGGTTAGAGAGTCCCAGCCTGGGGGAAGTAATGGTGAGCCTTGGTTTTCTCATCAGTAAAATGGGCTTAAGAGTTAGGATTGTGATCATTATTTTACACCCAGGGGTTAATAGATAGATGTTCACATCCCCCTCAAAATTCATCTGCTTAAATCTAATTCCCTACTGTATTTGGAGATGGGGCCTTTGGGAGGTGATCAGGTCATGAGGACAGGGATTGGGACTTGTACCTTTATAAAAGAGACCCCGTGTTGCTGTGGTGGCTGCTAGGATGCACTGCAGTGAGTGGTCGTGCTGGGCAACTGTCTGTGTGACCTTTCACCCACGCCCAGTGGTCCTGGTGGTGGCACAAGGCAGAAGCCATGGTGGAGGTGGCATCTGCATGGGCAGAAAAGAGAGACTGCAGAGAGCTCCCTCGCCCTTTCCACTGTGTGAGGACACACAGTAAAAAGACAGCTGTCTGTGAACTAGGAAGCGAGCTCTCACTAGACACCAAATCTTCCAGTACCTTGACCTTGGACTTCCCAGCCTACCAACCTGTGAGAAAGGAATTTCTGTTGTTTATAAGCCACCCAGCCTGTGGTATTTTTGTTATAGCAGCCTGTACAGACTAAGTGTCCATTTTGGCAGACCCTAGAGTAAGAGTCCTGGTAATGAGCTTGTGACTTAAAAAATAATGATTTTGGGGGTGTCTGGGTGGCTCGGTTGAGTGCCCGATTTCAGCCCAGGTCATGGTCTTGAGGTTTGTGAGTTCAAGCCCTGCATTGGGTTCGCTGCTGTCAGCGCAGAGCCCATTTTGAATCCTTTGTCTCTCTCTCTCTGCCCCTCCCTGCTCTCAAAAATAAATAAACATTAAAAAAAAATAATGACTTGGGGCACCTGGGTGGCTCAGTTGGTTAAGCATCCGACTTCAGCTCAGGTCATAATCTCATGGGTCGTGGGTTTGAGCCCCGTGTCAGGCTTTGTGCTGACAGCTCAGAGCCTGGAGCCTGCTTTGGATTCTGTGTCTCCCTCTCTCTCTGCCCCTCCCCTGCTCTCACTCTCTCTCTCTCAAAAATAAATAAACATTAAAAAAATTTTAAATAACTTTACAAAACTTTTTATTGAAGTATAATATACACATGGAAAAATATGCCTAAGTGTCTAACTTTAAAAAAAAATTTTTTTTTTAATGTTTATTTATTTTTGAGACAGAGAGAGACAGAGCATGAACGGGGGAGGATCAGAGAGAAGGAGACACAGAATCTGAAACAGGCTCCAGGCTCTGGGCTGTCAGCACAGAGCCCGACACGGGGCTCGAACCCACAGACCGCGAGATCGTGACCTGAGTTGAAGTCGGATGCTTAACCGACTGAGCCACCCAGGTGCCCCCCTAAGTGTCTAACTTGATGAATCTTTGCAAAGTGAGCACACCTGGGTATCCAGCATGCAGCTCGAGAACCAACATTACCAGGACCCAGAGACCCCACAGGCCTCCTTCCACTTGGCCCAAGTAATAACTCTTTGAACTTCTAACCCCTAGATTTGTTTTTCTGGCCTTTGAACTTCATATAAATGGAATCAAACAGGCTGTCTTATTTTAGGCATTTGTGAGCTTTTCTCATATAGTCAAGGCCTTTTTATTCTCATTATTTTATGGTATTGCCTTGTTATTGTATATTATTCAATTTATTTATTATTTTTTTGAGTTTTATTTATTTATCTTGAGAGAGAAAATAAGCAGAGGAGGGGCAGAGAGAGGGAGAGAGAGAATCCCAAGCAGGCTCTGCACTGTCAGTATGGAACCCAATGTGAGGCTCGATCCCACAAACCATGAGATCATGACCTGAGCTGAAATCAAGAGCTGGACACTTAACCGATTGAGCCACCCAGGTGTCTCTATTTATTATTTTTTTAAAGGTTCTTTTTTTTTTAATGTTTATTTATTTTTGAGAGAGGATGCATGCACAAGTGAGGGAGGAGCAGAGAGAGAGGGAGACACAGTGTGAAATGGAACAACCACTCTTCCCTTGCACCCCTGGAGGCTTGGCATTTTCCAATGTTTTTATGTTAACCTTTTTGGTAGGTGAGCTTTTAATCTGCGTTTCCCTGATAACTAATTAAATGGGGCTGCTTCTCATATGCTTCTTAATCATTTGCATCATCTCTCAGGAACAATGGGTCTTCTTTTTTTTAATAAATATATATAGAGAGAGGCAGAGAGAGAGAGAGAGAGAGAGAGAGAGAGAGAGAGTCTCAAGTAGCTCAAGTAGGCTCCACACCCAGTGTGGAGACCGATGTGGGGCTTGATCTCATGACTGTGAGATCATGACCTGAGCTGAAATCAAGAGTCAGATGAGCCATCCAGGCATCCTAGGAACTATGGGTCTTCTGTGTCTTCTTCTGTTAGATGATCTTTCCCTTTAATTTGTAGCAATTCTTTACTTTCTTGATGCAGTATGTTGCCTTCTCACTTTCTTTAATGATTTTTTTTTTTTTATGAACAGAAATTATTAAATTGAAAATTTCCAGTTTATCAATTTTCTTTTTATGGTCAGTGCTTTTTACTTGCCATTAAGAAATGTTTGCCTACTTTAAGGTCATGAAGGTATTCTCCTTTGTTTTTCTTTTAAAGCTTTGTGTATATATTTTTTACCCTCACATGTAGATTTTGGAACTGATTGTATGGTGTCAGATAGGAGTCTTTTCCATGTGGGAATCTAGTTGGCCCAGTACTGTTTATTGAAATGTATATCTAAATATCTACATATTTTTCTCTTAAAATTTTTTTAAATCTTTATTTATTAAAAAATTAAAAAAAAAATCTTTATTTTGTGAGGGAGAGTGTGCAGACAGGGAATGGGCAGAGAAAGAAGGAGACACAGAATCCGAAGTAGGTTCCAGGCTCTGGGCTGTCAGTACAGAGCCCGACATGGGACTCGAACCCACGAACTGTGAGATCATGACCTGAGCTGAAGTTGGATGCTTAACCGACTGAGCCACCCAGGTGCCCCTGCAGTGGTAATTTACAACACACCATCTTTTGGTCCCTCCTGCCCCTGCCCAGCTTCTCCATCCTCTTTTTGAGATCAACTCCCACATGGCTTGTACCAAATCCTTGTTTCAGAGTCAGCCTCTGGGGCACTGGAAATCAAGGCACAGTCTAATACAAATGATCACTTTCTTTAATATTCTAATACTGCTAGAACTTTAGAACATTTGAACTCCGTTAACTCCTCATCAATTGCTGCATTATTGCTGCATTGTTGCTCTCATGGATTTTATTTTACTATTATTTTCAGTTTAGAGAGAGGGAGAGAGCGAGCGCATGATCAGGGGAGAGGGGCAGAGAGAGAGAGAGACAGAGAGAGAGAGAGAGAGAGAGAATCTCAAGCAGGTGCCATTCTCAGCACAGAGCCCAAGGCAGGGCTTGATTCCATGACCCTGAGATCATGACCTGAGCCAAAATCAGGAGTATGATGCTCAAGCAACTGAGCCCCCCAGGCACTCCTGCTGTCGTGTATTTTAGTTCTATGTGTATATAGAGGTATTTTTTCTCTTTTAAAACAGCTTTATTGAGATATAATTCACATACTATACAATTTACCCATTTAAAGTGTACAACTGAAGGTTTTCAGTATATCCACGGCTAGGTGCAACCATTACCACAACTGCATTTTAGATTTTCATTACATCAAAAAGAAACCCCACACTATGTCAGCTATACTTCAATTAAAAAAAGAAAAAAAAAGAGATAACATTACCTACGCCCGTCCCCCACCCCACCCCAAAGCAAAACCCAGCTCACAGTCTTTAGCTCTCATCTTCCTAACCCCTTGTCCTCTTAGCTCTAAACAACCACTAATCTACTTTTCTGTGTCTTTCTATTTCCCTATTCTGGACTTTCATATAAATGGAATCATATATTGTGTGGCCTTTTATGACAGGCTTTTTACAGGTAACCATGTTTTCAAGGTACTTCTGTGTTGTAGCATATGTCAACACTTCATTACTTTTTAAATTATTTTTACTTTTTTAATTCTTTTTAATTTTGAGAGGGAGTATGAGTGGGAGAGAGGTGCAGAGGGAGAAAGAGAGAGAATCTTAAGCAGGCCCCATGCTTAGCGCAGAGCCCTATGCGAGTCTCCATCCCACAACCCTAGGATCATAACCTGAGCCAAGATCAAGAGTTGGACGCTTAACTGACTGAGCCACCCAGGCGCCCAGCACTTCATTGTTTTTTTTTTTTTTTTAATGTTTATTTATTTTTGAGAGAGAGAGACACACAGAGCACAAGCTAGGAGGGGCAGAGAGAGAGGGAGACACAGAATGCGAAGCAGGATCCAGGTTCCGAGATGTCGGCACAGAGCCCGACGTGGGGCTCAAACTCACAAACAGTGACATCGTGACCTGAGCTGAAGTCAGACGCTTAACCGACTGAGCCACCCAGGCGCCCCACTTCATTCTTTTTTATAGCCAAACAATATTCCATTGTGTGAGTATATCATATTTTGTTTTCCATTCATCCACTGATGGACATTTGAGTTGTTTCCACCTTTTGGCAATTAGGAATAATGGTGCTATAAACATTTATATATAAGTTTTAGTGTAGAAATATGTTTTCATTTCTTTTGGGCATATACCTGTAAGTGTAATTTTTGCGTCATATGGTAACTCTATTTAATTGTTTGAAGAACTCAGACATTTTACATTCTCACAGTATGTAGTGTTCCAACTTCTTTATGTCTCCATCAATACTTATTGTTAGCTAATTTTTTTGATTCTAGACGCCCCAGTGGGTGTAAAGTGGTATCTTTGTGGTATTGATTTGCATTTCTCTGATGACTAATGTGTCACGTTTCTTTTCATGAGTTTATTGGCCATTTGTGTATTTTTGTTGGAAAAATGTATCTTGAGATCCTTTGCTCACTTATAAACTGGATTATTTGTCTATTCTTTCATTCTTTTTGATGCTATTGTGAGCATTTTAGTAAGTTAATTTTTGGATGGTTCATTGCAAGTGTGTAGAAATACAATGGGGTTTTGTATATTCATATTTTATCCCGTAACCTTGCAGAACTCATTTATTAGTTCTAATAGGTTTTTTTTTTTTTTAGTGGATACTTCAGGATTTCCTATAAACAAGATCATGTCATCTGTGAATAGAGACAGTTTTTACTTCTTTTCTTTACAATCTCGATGCTTTTTATTTCTTTTTCTTGCTTAATTGCCCTGGCTATCACCTCCAGTACATTTTATTTTGAATGTTTATTTATTTTTGAGAGAGAGAAAGATAGAGTGCAAGCGGGGGAGGGGCAGAGAGAGAGGGAGACACAGAATCTGAAGCAGGCTCCAGGCTCTGAGCTGTCAGCACAGAGCCGATGTGGGGCTCAAAATCATGAACCGTGAGGTCATGACCTGAGCCGAAGTCAGACGCCTATACCCGATTGAGCCGCCCAGGTGTCCCATCCTCCGGTACAATTTTGAATAGAAGTGGCAAGAGCAGATACCCTTGTCTTTTTCCTGATCTTAGGAGAAAAGCAATGTGAATACAGATTCCCCACCACTTGTTCTGGCTTGCTTTGGTTCTTGTTTGCTTGCTTATTTGTTTTGCAGCTTCCCTCATCTGCTAAATGTGAAGTCTGTTTCCCCTGCAATGTGGAGCCTCTGATGACACTCTTCACAGTGTGCAGTCTTGAGCATGTGCCACTCACCCTGGGGTGATAATGCTGTTAGCAGGGCTCTTTTTTTTTTTTTTTTAATGTTTATTTATTTTTGACAGAGAGAGACAGAGCATGAGTGGGGGAGGGGCAGAGAGAGAGAGGGAGACACAGAATCAGAAGCAGGCTCCAGGCTCTGAGCCATCAGCACAGAGCCCGACACGGGGCTCGAACTCACAGACCTTGAGATCATGACCTGAGCTGAAGTCAGACGCTCAAGCTCAACCGACTGAGCCACCCAGGCGCCCCAGCAGGGCTCTTTTTGAGTGTGTCTTTCCTTGATCTCTCTGTTAAGCTGTCAGCCTCATTTTGTATTACATCAATATGTTAGGTTCCACTAATTACTGGCTAATTGCTGTATTATTTTCTACCGTGCCCTGGGGCATAAATTGTTCATTGGTCTGATCCAATTAAATTCAGGCAAGGGTAGTTTCAGAGGCCACTTTTTGAGTAGGTGGGCTATTCTTAGCTCTCTTTTCTCCTGGTTATCTCTAGTGAATTAGCTGGCCTATGGTTTAGTGTGTTGCTTTTAATTAAGAGGAACTATTGTTTTTAAGAGTGTCCTTAAATTTGAACTTCTCTATGCTCAATTTCAAATAAAATCAATTCCTTTGGGGAGAGCTTCAGAGCTCTCTTTTCTAACTGGCTGCCTTTCCCCCAGGCAATATCTGTGATCCACTATTTAGGGAGCTGAGTGGGTTTGGTAGCCCCTGATCTTCTCAGCTTGCTTTTCTGGTGTGGAACCTCTCTCTGCCCTAGAAATGATGGGGCAGGAGTGATCAGGACCTCAGAATTCTTGGCCTGCTTCCCCTGGGCTAGAACCTCCATTCTGTAGGTTGAGAACAGGAACCCTTGACCTCTTGGCTACACTCACCAGTAACTTAGCCCCTTCAACTTGGAGTTGGAGATGAGAAGTGCTGGTAGCTTGCTTCTCCTGGTGAAATACAGTAACCTTTGTATAAGAAAAACACACCTGGGGCACCTTGATGGCTCAGTTGGTAAAGCATGAGACTCTTGATCCCAGAATTGTGAGTTTGAGCCACACGTTAGGTGTGGAGATCACTTAAAAGTAAAATCTTGAAAACAAAGAAAAACACTCCTGTGTTTCTCTTTTATTCTCATACCACTGTAACACTCACAACACTCCTGACACTAGATGTGTGTGTTTCCCATCCATCATGCAGTTCTGCAACACCAGCCAGTTGTCCTACAATTCAATTCAGTTCTGACACTACCTGGAGTTAGTGTTAGATCCCACAGTCTAAGGGTTCACCCCTGCAAGACTGCCCCACTTCAAGTTAATCTGTTGATTTAAGTAACCTCTACACCCAGTATGGGGCTTTAACTCACAATCCTGAGATCAAGAGTTGCATGCTCTTCTGACTGAGCTAGCTAGGTCCTCCCAAAGGACAGCCCCACTTCAGATGCCAATGGCAAGTTCCAGATTATCATCTGTACTTTTGACTACATGGCTATAAATTGGGGTTCCTATAACCCCCTCCTAGGGGTTGATAACTTGCTGGAAGTGGCTCACAGAACTCAGGAGAATACTGATTTATGTTTGCCAGTTTATTATAAAGGGTATGATAAAGGATATGAATAAGCAGTCAGATGAAGGGATACATGAGGTCTGGAAAAGTCCCGAGAGCAGGAGCTTCTGTCCTCGTGGAGTTGGGGTGTGTCACCCTCCTGGCATATAAGTGTGTTCACGAACCCAGATCTTCGAATCCCATACTTTGGGAATTTTGTGGAGGCTTCATTCCATACATGGAGGCATGATCTATCATTAACTCAGTCTTCAGTCCCTCTGGAGGATGGGGAGTGGGGTTGAAAATTTCAAATTTCTAATCATGGCTTGGTCTTTCTGGTGACCAGCTCCCATCCCAAAGCTATCCAAGAGCCCACCAAGAGTTGCCTCATTAGGATAAAAGACACTCCTATCACCCAGGAAACTCTAAGGGATTTAGGAGCTCTGTGTCAGGAACCGGGATCAAAGATCAAATATTAGAACAAAAAGTGCTCAAAGTGCTCTTATCACTTAGGAAATCACAAGGGTTTTAGGAGCTCTCTGTCAGGAGCTGGGGGCAAAGATAGATACTGCCTATTAGTTTACACACTTGGTCAGGGACTGAGGGGAGAGGGAGCCTTGTCTTCTTGGCTACATCCGCCCAGAGTAGAGCTTCCCTCAAACTGAGCTGGGGAGAGGGGAGGAGGGAGGGAATAGGATGCTGTTCAAATCCCAGACTCTCGCTGGCCTTACTGAGTTTTAGTAGCTTTTCTTGAATAAATGTTTCTTCACTGACTGAATGTCCTTAGGACAATTTCCAGAAACTTTAAATGGTGTGGTTTTTAAAAAATAGTGTTTACCAGCTTTGCTTGTTTCCCTGGGAAGTGGGTCTGTGGAGCTCCTCGTGCTGCCATCCTGACGAGGCAACTCGGGGCAACTCCGTGAGGTGAACGGAATTTCTTAGCAGGTGCTACAGTCTCCACAGAGATCCTCAGAGAAAGGCCCTCCAGCTTGGTTCTGCACTCGGGCACGCCCCCTCCAACATCAGTAGGAAGGACTTGTTATCAGATATCACATGTCTTTATTTAGCACTTAAGTATGTGTGTCCCCATTTTGTTCCATAGTTTTTACCAAAAGCCCCTGTCCTTCCTCCTCTGCTCCAGCAGGGATAGAATCGCAGATGGCGCAGCCCGCGGTGGCTCTCAGCACTCCCCGTGTAATCTGCTAACCACCTACCTTTCAAAGCTTACTAGTACTTCTCACTTTTCACTGCCTTGTCCTTTCCTTTGGCAAGATTCCTTCCTTCATGAGGAAGGGGGTCCCAGGGCAAGTTAGAAAGGCCAGAAATCATCTTGGAGTCCAAGGGCAGCCCCCCGGAGGGGGAGGGTGTCCACAGGGATAAGCTCCAAGTACCCTGACACCAGATGGCCTCATGGCAGGCAAGTGGGGCCAGCGGCTGAAGGAAGCTGTGTGCTCTGCAGGGTTGTAGTGCGAGTGCCTGACAGCAAGCTTTGGAGAGCCCAGACCTCCAGGGCCAAGGCATTCATCTCAGGAAACAGACCACCAGCTGGCCGACACAGCTACCAGCTGCACAACTGGGTAAGGAGCCGAGCCTGCACCACCCAGGAGGCTCCCCTCTTCCAGACCCCTCGGTGATAACCGACCACTTGAGTGACCCCACTTTTCCCTTCCCACCCAAATTCCCGCTCTTATGTTTTGAACTTGCCAATAAAGAGTGAATCCGCGAAACCCTAGGCCCCACCCCCACCCCTCTACCCCCCTACCCCCCCTCAGGCACCAAGGAGAAGCAAGTGGCCGAGTGTGGCTTCAGAGTTGGGCCTGCCTTGCCGTCCTGCTGTGGGGGAGCACGTGGACGTGAGGAAAGATTTGGGCTGTGCTCATTCCCTCCTCCGACCCTTTCCAGAAATTCTATTTCTTCTTCAATTTCCCCTTCCCAGGAAAGCTTCCCAACTTCTATAGCTTTATCCCGCTACCTCCTCCTGCTCCCCCCGAACTTTGTCATGCCCTTCTCCAGACTTTGCCACTCCACCTTCCGCTACAGGTGGTTGGCTTCCTCTGTGTGCCTCACCCAACCCGTGAGCTCCTTGGCGGGCGGCCATGCCTCGCATGCACCACAGTGGCCCCGGAGCCTGGGGCCGGGTGGCCAGAGTCCACAAATGTCTGCTCCACGCCTGATCGCTGCTGCAGCTGCAGACAAGGGTCCTGTGTACAGTGGGCACCTGGTGTGGGCCTCTCCGTCAGCAGGTCCGGGGGAGACTTTGCAGACAGAACGCCAGTGGCGGTCACTGCGCTACGGCCACACCCATCTGGGACAGACGGTAATCCAGTTACCAGGGAGAAGTTCCCAGGAATAAAGATTCGGAGGTCGGTTTCCCGTTCCTGACCTGGTGCCATCTCCACGGGCTTGGTGGACAAACTTGACCTGCAGCGAGCCAGAGCCTCAGGCTGCGTGGCTGCCACCGGCCAGGGCTTCTGTTAGACCTGCAGAGACAAGGAAGCGCCGCGAACTGCCTGCGGTTTGCTGCCAGGAGAGTTGATGGAATCGGCAGCAGGGCACTCACCTAGATATCCTGCTGTGGACACCTGGGAACATTTATGAAATCTGGGGCTGTCACATTGTTTTCTGTGTACTTAAGGGAAAAAATGTAATTTAAAAAATGAATAGAGGTGCCTGAGTGACTCAGTAGGTTAAGCGTCCGACTTCGGCCAAGGTCATGATCTCGCAGTTCGTGAGTTGGAGCCCCGCATCAGTCTCGGTGCTGACAGCTTGGAGCCTGGAGCCTACTTCGGATTCTGTGTCTCCCTCTCTCTCTACTCCTCCCCCACTCGTGCTCTGTCTCTCTCTGTCTCTCAAAAATAAATAAAAAACATTAAAAAATTTAAAAATGAATAGCAGACACAGAGTGAGTGCATTGAGCAAACAGAAGCCTGGGAGCCTCTCAGAAAACAACAGGATCTTTGTGTGGCTTATGGTGCGGTGTCCCAAGGTAAGACTGAAAGTCTGACATCCGGAAGGAGGCAGAGGCTTGACTTCAAGCCCCCAAAGTTAGGCCAGTACTTTAGGTGCTGCTCACCCTGCCTGGAGAAATGAGGTAAGAACCACCCCTGAGGGGGTGTCTGAGTGGCTCAGGTGGTTAAGCGTCCGGCTCCTGATTTCTGCTCAGGTCATGATCTCATGATTTGTGAGACTGAGTCCGCAGTGGGGCTGACAGCGCAGAGCCTGCTTGGGCTTCTCTCTCTCTGCCTCTCTGTCTCTCTGCCCCTCCCCTGATCACATGGGCAATCTCCCCCCCCCCCCCCGCTCTCTCAAAAAAAGGTAAATAAATAATAAACGTTAAAAAAAAAAAAGAACCACATTTTCCTTTTAATTTTCGTGTAAGTTTAAATACAGGTATTTTCTAGAGTTTCATATAGATAAAATCATACACATATACTCATTTGTCTGTCTTTTTCGCATCAGCATAATTACTTTGAGATTCACTCATGTTAATGTGTCAATAGTCCACTCTTTTTATTGGTGAGTAGTGTTTCATTTTACGGTATGTGCCATTATTTGTTTATCCATTTGCAAATTGATGGACATTTAGGTTGTTTCTCGATTTTGGCTATGACAAGTAAAGCTCCAATGAGCATTAATGCATTAATGTGTGGGCATATATTTTCATTAAACTTGGGTAAATAGCTAGAAGTGGAATGACAGAGTCAAATGAAATTTACATGTTTAAATTTATAAAAATTTGCTAGGGGCGCCTGGGTGGCTTAAACAGCCAACTCTTGATCTTGGCTCAGGTCATGATCTCATGGTTTGGGAGTTCAAGCCTGATGTTCGGCTCTGTGCTGACAGCATGGAGCCTGCTTGGGATTCTCTCTCTCTGCCCCACTCCCACGCTCATGTGCTCTCTTTCTCAAAAACAAATAAACATTAAAAAAAAAAAAAAACACAAACAACCTGCTAAACTATTTATGTTCTACCAGCAGTGTAGAAAGTTCCAGTTTGTCCACATCCTTGCCACTGGTCAGTCTTTCTGATTATAGCCATTCTAGTGGGCATGTAGTAGTATTGCTCTGTGTTTTGTTTTGTTTTGTTTTAATTTTATATCTATCTATCTATCTATCTATCTATCTATCTATCTATCTATTTTACAGAGAGGGTGTGTGAGCCGGGGAGAGGGTCAGAGAGAGAATTTCAAGCAGGCATCATACTCAGCATGGAGCCCTACGGGGGGCTGGATCCCACATCTCTGGGATCATGACCTGAGCTGAAATCAAGAGTCAGATGCTCAACCGACTGAGCCACCCAGGTGCCCCTTTCTGTGTTTTTTTTTTTTTAATTTTTTTTAATGTTTATTTATTTTTGAGACAGAGAGAGACAGAGCCATGAATGGGGGAGGGGCAGAGAGAGAGGGAGACACAGAATCGGAAGCAGGCTCCAGGCTCTGAGCCATCAGCCCAGAGCCTGACGCAGGGCTCGAACTCACAAACCGTGAGATCGTGACCTGAGCTGAAGTCGGACGCTCAACCGACTGAGCCACCCAGGGGCCCCTCTGTGGTTTTAATTAACACTTCCTTAATGACTGATGATGTTGGGCATCTTTTCATGTGCGTGTTTGCTATCAGTTTATCTTCTTTGCTGAAGTGATTATTCATATATATATACATATATATATATATATATTTTTTTTTTACCCATCTTTTAAAGACAGGAACAAAATATTGTGTAAGTAAGTGCTTACAACCGTCCCCTGTCTTCGGAGGAGGTATTGGTGTTTTTGCTGCTCTTTAAGGGCAGAGATGGGAAGAAGGGGCATGGGGCTAGAATGATCTATTTAGAACAGACCTGGGAGTACTTGGGGGGGGGTGGGAATCAAAGAATCCTGCTGGAGGGGAGAGGGAGGAGAGGAGGAGAAAGCTGGGAACTAAGGGGGAGAGAGGCAGCTCTGGGAGAGAGGAGGGGTGGAGCGAGGGGATCCCCTGTGAGGGACCTCCCCTCACTGTCCCCTCCAGAAGAACCTAGGCACAGCGCTTTGTAACTGCTCAAAGCTTTTGGAATTGGGTCAGTGTTACTTTTGGCCGTGCCACCTCACTGAGATGATGGGGGTGGGGGTGGGGAGTGGTTTTCTCTAAGTGTTGTATAAACATTGAGCAGTTGTAGTTTTATTCTTGGCCTTAGCAACAGAAGTACAGCAAGGGAGAGGAGCAGGGTAGGGAAGCATTTTTACAAAGAATATGTATTAATTTTTTTTTATTTTGCAATAATTATAGATCCATGAGAAGTTGCAGAAAAATGCACAGGGAGGTGTCATGTACCCTTCACCCAGTTGTCCCCAATGGTAACATCTTCCCTAACTACAATACAGTGTAAAACCAGGAAGTTGGAAGTGCTCATTCAGATTTCACTAGTTTTATATGCATGTGTGTGTGTGTGTGTGTGTGTGTGTGTGTGTGTGTGTGAATGTGACTAGTTCTGTGCAATTTAATCACAGGTGTAGATTCATGTAACTAGCGCTACTCTTAAGATACAAAACAATTAGGGGCGCCTGGGTGGCTCGGTCATTAAGCATCTGACTTAAGCTCAGGTCGTGATCTCACAGTTCATGAGCTCGAGTCCTGCTTGGGCTGAGCACGAGCCCCTCTTTGGGTGAGCATGAGCCCTCTTTTGGGTAAAGCACAAGCCTCTCTTCAGATGAGCCCCACTTCTCTCTCTCTCCTGCTCCCTCACTCTCTCTCTCCCCTTGTGAGATTCTCTTTCTCTGCTCCTCCCTCACTCACTTGCACCCTCTCTCTCTCTCTCTCAAAAAAAGAAAAAAAAGAAAAAGATACAGAACAATTGTGTCCCCTCAAGACTCCCTCAGGCTGTCCTTTACTGACCTCCACCCCCCTCTCTCCCTCTCCTTTACTCCTACCCCCCAGCTGCCACTAATCTGATTTCCATCTCTATTGCTTTGTCATTTCAAAAATATTACATAAATGGAATCATACAGTATGTTGCCTTTTGAGTTTGAGTCAGTGTTACTTTTCTCACTCACCACACTTCACTTGAGATCCATCCAAGCTATTGAACATGTCAATACTCTGTTCTATTTTATTGCTATTTCTTGGTATGGATGTACCACAGTTTGTTTCAATTTCCAGTTTTTACCAATTGTGAATAATGCTCCTATGAACGTTGTGATCCGATTTTGGTGTGAACATAAGTTTTCATTTCTCTGTGACAGATGTCCAAGGGTATGGTTGCTGGGTTGTATGGTGAGTGTGTATTTAGTTTTATAGGAAACTACCAATTTATTTTCCAGAGTGGCTGTACCATTTTACATTCCTACCAGCAATGTATGCATGATCTGGTTTCTCTGCATCCTCACCATCATTTGGTTGTTATCACTATTTTTTATTTTTGTTATTCTGATTGGTATGTAGTGATATCTGATCATGGTTTTAATATGCATTTCCCTAATGGCTAATGATGTTTAACATCCTTTCCTGAACTTATTTGCCAATGTATATCTTCTTTGGTGAAATAAATGTTCATGTCTTTTACTCATTCCTGATTGGATTTTTAAAAAATTGAGTGGTTTGTCTTCTCATTGAGTTATAAAAGTTCTTTATGTATTCCAGGTTCAAGACCTTTGTCAGATATATATTTTGCAAATATTTTATCCAAATTTGTTGCTTCCCTTTTCAAAAGCTGTGTCTTTTTAAGAACAAGTTTTAATTCTGACGAACTCTAATTACTGGCTTTTGTTTTATTATGGATGATGCTGTTTGTGTTTTATTTAGGCAGTCTTTGACAGACCAAAGGTCACTAAGATTTTCTCTTTTGTTTTCTTCCAGAAGTTTGTGCTAATTACACACAATTATCTTCAGTGTTCGATTGCTGAAATGACCTACAGGACTCATACAGTTTATACTCCTATTTTATTGCAGGCATTGCAGTCCCAGCAGAAAGAAAATGCACTGGAGGGGTCTGAAGATCTCAAGCTCAGGCTTCTTTGAACTTCTGCCACAGGGTTACCCAGGATGCACTTTGATTTCAGGTCTCAAACAACTTGTGTACCATGTATGCAAAGCCCCTCAGTACTGGAAGCCCAAAGTCTGCTCGTGGTAGGGTCTTATATTGAGATCGTCACGTAAGCACATTATAGCTGTGTGACCAGCCTTAACTTTTGATATCTCCCAGACGCCATTAAGACTAGGTACAAATAACAAATTCAATGATTACTAGACAGTGTTGACAGATTGGTGGTCCTTCTCTGAAACAACTGATGACCCATGGTTTAGAACATTTATCTTTAGTTAATATAGTCCACGGTGTTAGCCACGGGTCAGCATATAGTTAACATGTAGTTAACCTGGTTCAACTGACATTAACCCATGCTATACAAATTTTATAATTTCAGGGTTTTTTTTTTTTTTAAAGTTTATTTATTTGGCGGGGGGGAAGGAAGCAAGTGGGGGAAGGACACAGAGAGAGGGAGAGAGTATCCCAAGCAGGTTCTGCATTGAGAGCCCAATGCAGACCTCAAACTCATGAAGCAAGATCATGACCTGAGCTGAAATCAGGAGTTGGATGCTTAACCGACTGAGCCACCCAGGTGCCCTTACAGTTTTAGATTTTACATTTAGGTTTATGATCCATTTTGAGTTACTTTTTGTATATCCAATTGCTTTATATGTATTGGCCTTGTGTCTTCCAACCTGTTAAACTGCTCAGTGAAGATTTTTAGGGGTGTAGTAGTTTGTGGTGTGCTTTGATACTCCCTCCGAAGTAAAAGGCAAATGATTGTATCTCATACTTCCCACTAATGAGAATGAAGCACAATGTTTAGTGGGCTTCTTTGGGTCTGAGGTTGGCATATCATGTGCGTGGCAATGTTGCTCTGGCCCATTTACTGAGTTCCATGGTTGGTGTTGACTGAGGCCCTGAGCAGGATGGAGCTCTGCAGCAAGTCAGGCTGTGCTGCTGGCCGCCCTGCCATTTGCAGCCCACGGTCGGGCAGATTGT